>NC_047091.1:81430513-82032314 GCF_902459505.1 Geotrypetes seraphini | reverse complement strand
AAGGCCCCAGAGAAACTGTCTGATGCGTCTTCCAAAATCAGGAGCCTCCAACAAAGCCCATGAGTGTGACCCTCCCAAGCATATGAGAAGGGACTTTCTAACTAGGGTTACCAGATTTCTTAATAAAAAAAGAGAATACGTGGCTCCGTCTCCTCATCTCTTCTTCCTTGAATCTGGGTCACGGCTGAAGGGCCTCTGAGCATGCATGGATGCAATTCGATGACATCACATGCTGCATGCATGTGACATCATCACATTGCACCCATGCATACTCAAAAGGCCCTACAACCGCAACCCTGAGCTCGGGGCCTTCCAAAACCCTGAAACTGCTGGGTTTTGCAAATATATCAGGACAGCTGGACGGTCCTCTAAAAAGAGGACATGTCTGGGTTTTCCCAAATATCTGATAACCCTACTTCTGATTAAGATATATTGATAGTAATAGGTAAATGCTGGAATCATCATGCCTCTACAGCAGTGCCTCTCAAACTGTGTGCCACGGCACAGTGCTATGTCCCGAAGAGATTCCAGGTGTGCCATGAGAGATTCCAGAATTTTACTTTATTTTTAAAAATCACCTTTTTAAAAATCACCTTCACAAGTTTACACTAGAATAGGTGGCATGTACATTGCGTACAGAAGAGTCTGTCAATGTTAGGAGTGTATGAGTGTGTAAGGATACAATCTCATCATTCTTTGATGTGATTGCTCCTTGAAAACTAACAGCAAGTAATTTTAGATTTATTTTTTATGCAGTAGTTATCCTAACTTGAGCAACAAAGCAATCAAGGCTTTGTTACTATTTGGATCTTTATCTTTGCAAATTTGGATTTTCAGCTGACAGAAATTAAATCGAAAAAAAGAGAATGTCTGCAGATGGTGGGTGATGAAATGTATGTTTACTTGTCAACTATCGAGCCACGTTTTGAGTTAATTTGTATTCAAAAACAAGGACATCATCGCATTGATTAGCAATCTATCCAAAATCGCAAAAGCGGTTTTTAGCACAGACCGGTACGCTGAAGGCTCTGCACTGCTTCAAAGTTCCTACGAGTGTCAGGAACAGAGCATTCAGCGCACCAGCCTGTGGTAAAAAACGCTTCCAAAGTTTTGTAAAGGGGGGGGGGGGTGTTGTTTCACTGTTACAATTATCCACACATAGCTTAAAGAACTTTAAATAAGTAATCTCCAATTTAATTTTTTGTTTGCTTTGCAGTTTTATAATTTCATTTATAGTGTGCCACAAAAAAAAAAACATTTGCTCCATTTAATGTGCCACAGCTAAAAAAAAAAAAGTTTGAGACACTACTCTTCAGGGACCTCTCCACTTTTATATAGCAACAAAAGAAAATCTTCAGTAAAGGGCTTGGGTAAACGCACATGTATTACCCACCCCCTCTTTAACAAAAGCGGTTTCTAGTGCAGGCTGGCGCGCTGCTCCCGACGCTCATAGGCACTCATCTCCACCTTATACAAAACCCTTCCCCTTCCTTTACAAAAGCACTCCCTGTTACCACCGTGGCCGGTACTAAAAACCCTAGCGCACTTTTGTTAAAAGGGGAGGGGTTTAAGTGACTTGCTCTTGGTCACAACGAGCAGTACTTGGATTGATCTCACGAACAGCTCTAGTACTAGGCCACTCCTCACCTCGGAATCACCTCTTTCTGGTAAGGAGTGGGGTGCTGCGTTACTGGCATTCTGGATTCACTCACCCGCTAAAGTGCAGTAGCCACGCAACCGCGTGGTTATGGCTCGCAATAACCACTTCGAGGGCAAAATCATGCTCTCCCGATAAGGCCACAGATGTGCACCGGGAAGGAGCAGCTGTTACGCAACAACCGCGTAGGCCTCTTCCTGAAGGATTCAAATAACTTTATTGGCATGATCATTTTACATGTGATTCCGGGCATTAAGTTCAAGCTACGAAGTAAGATTTTACGGGATGGATGTCCACAACCCCGGTTAGAAACTCCCACCTTTACAACTAAACAAGAGCGCATCGAGGGTAACTCTGAAGGCCGACGTATGCATGAGAACCGGAAGCGCCACCAGTGTCTGTGCAGCACTGTTCATATACAAAGAAAGGACAGTACTAGAACTAGAGAGGGTTAGCAGAAGTCATTAGCGAGACATCACCTAGTAAATTCTAGCCAACTCTTAATCTAGACTACAGACTAGATTACAAAATGGTATAGGTATCTGAAAAAAGTCTTGCAAATGGACTATCTAAGGCCCTAATGTGAATGCGCTACAAAAAGATACGACACCGCAAGAGCTTCGCACAGCTTTGTAAATACAGAAGTCTTCACAACCATCAACTGGAGAGAACGTTTTCGAAAAAGATCCGTCTTTAACTCTAAGGAATAAAACTAAAGTTCTTCGGCGGTTAAAGACAATACCTACAGCCATCACATCTACTAGTTTACACAACTCAAGGGCTCTCTTTTAAATGCAACCAACCCACGCTATCAAAAACAAAGTTGTAATTTCAGAGTGGGGTTTTTTTTAGCCAGAGCCCATAGATATTTTCTTTTTTTGTGTGTGTTGGGAAGAACTAAGACGAAAAATTTCAACAACAAAAAAAAAAAGCTAGGGAAGAGGAGAGGTGCTCCAAGGAGTATTTTTTTTTTTTTTTTTGTTCCTTGAAAATTGTATTAATTATAAAAAAACAAATACAAGGATATACAAAGGCATAATCATGCAATCAAAACAAATCCTAAACAGTTATTACCATTGTTTGACATATTTAAATAAACTAGATCAGACTTAATACATTGCAGGACATTCCCATCTTATCAGCTCCTAGGAGTTTTATGCTTTCCTGTTTAGGGGATGGTGGCAGCAAAGATGTTTAACCTACCCCACCTTATACGAAGGCACGTTACACTTTTTTTAGCACCAGCCCCAGCAATATTAGCTCAGACACTCAAGAATTCTATGAGTGTCGGAGCTAATACTGCCAAAGCTGGAGATTAAAAAGCCTAACACAACTTTGTAAAAGGGGGCCTAAAAGGAGATGGAAAAACTCTCAAAGTGAGCTTCGTGGTCAGTGCCTAAGAAATGTATTTGTTAAGCTACAGCGAGCAACATGGGAGAGATGGTGTCTTGAGGGAGAAATAATACTGATAATCACCTCGCTTACCCCCTCCCCCCTTTTACAAAAGTGTAGCTCAGCTTTTAGAATCGGCCATGGCTGTAAAAGCTCCGACCCTCATAGAATTCCTATGAGTGTAGGAGCTGTTACCTTTTTACCCGGCGCTAAAAAATGCACTACACTTTTGTAAAAGGCAGGGTTAGAGCTGCTAAGATAGGAGTGCTAAATTCATTCTATTTTGCATAAAAGCGGTTTTCATTCGACTTTAAACTACTAGAATTCTAACTTTTAAAAAAATTACTTGTATTATGTATTATCCCAGGACAAGCAGGCAGCCTATTCTCACATATGGGTGACCTCATCGACTTCTACAAGCAGACTACAAGAAACTAGACGTTTCGAGTCGACCGCACCGCACATGCGCGAGTGCTTTCCCGCCCAGCGTTGGGCGCCTCTCCTCAGTTCTCCGCGGAGCCGAGGACTCCATTTTTGACTCTCTGCGTTTAACTTCGTTACTTCGTGCCTTCTCTGAACCATGGTTTGTATTTTTTTTTTCTTCACGAATCGCTGTTCTTACTTTCTTATATTTCTAGTTTAAAAAAAAAAAAAAATTTTCAATCTTCCATCCATCTCCCGGGGCAGGCCGTTCGGTCGCAGCCCAAGGGCTTCAATTTTGCGGCGGCTATTTTTCCTTCTATGTCCCGGCCTGTCACGGGCTTCAAGAAGTGTAGCCAGTGCCAGCGTGCGATTTCCCTTACAGACCCACACCATCTGTGCCTCATGTGCCTTGGGCCAGAACATCAACCGAAGTCGTGCGAGCGCTGTGCTACTCTTCAACCTCGAGCCCTTAAACGTCGTCATCTTTTGGTGGAGAAGCTTTTTGGTATGGATTCTTCCTCCGCTCCCTCGACCCTTGGCCTCACCTTCGACCGAGACTCCTCCTGCTTCTACTGCTTCCACCTCGAGCCTCATCAGACCTTCGTCGTTTGCAGCGGCTCTCTCTTCGAAGACATCTGTTGTATCTTCCCCTGTTTCCTCAGGTCAGATAGCTCAGCAGAAAGATCCAGCGGTGGTGCTTAAAGTGCCTAAGACTTCCAAGTCGAAGCACATTTACACTGCCTCAGTGGAACCTTCAGCCAAAGCAGGTGGTCCAGTTTCAGACGCGGATCCATCCTTGCCGGCTTCCTTCCAGACCATGTTGGAGAAGCAATTCATTCAATTCCTTACTAATATGGGACCGAAGCTTCTTCCTCTCATCCAGCCTGGGCATTCAGCAGACTCCCGCGAGGTCGAGCCGCTTCCTTTGCCTCAGTCAGAGCTTACACACTCTTTGCAGGGAGCAGAGTCTCTGCGAGTGTCTGGTCTGGCATCTAAGCACGTGAAGCAAGGAGCAGAATCTTTGCAAGTGCCTTGGCAGGAATCCTCACACTCTATACAAGGAGCAGAGTCTTTGGGAGTGCATCGAGGTTCCTCCATCAAGCCTCTGGAGCTTTGATCTACAGCCTCCAGTCCTAGCCATTCTTTGGTGGTAGCAGCTACTTCTGTCTCCGAGGCGAAGTCTCCTCGATCTTTGAGATCTGCTTCCAAGCATCATTGTCACCGAAGATTGAGGCCTTCATCGAGACATACTTCCCGGCATAGTTCTTCTTCTAAAAAACGTCCCTCTTCAACTAAGCCTCGATCTACTCCTTCGACGAGACCGCAGACTCCTCGCTCCACTTCCGCACCTCGAGGATGCAGTGATTTTGATTGCTTCATCTAAGTCTCCATATTCTTTTGATGCCTTTTTTCCAGGCCGAAGCTTCATCTTCGACCTAGGCTGCCTCAATGTCTTCGAGTCCTTCGAGGCAAAGCATTGGCGGATCAGCTATCTTTCTCATCTTTTCTTCGTCAGATGGCTGTTGACTTGGATCTTCAATTAGATGCTGGTTCCAAATACTCTAAGGAGTACCTCGAAGTCATGCATCTCCCTCAACCTCCGACAGAGTCACTTAAGCTTCCTCTTCACAAGCTTTTGTCTCAGACTTTTGGTCGATGCCTGGAGACCCCTGGAGTTCCAGGCAAATAGGTATGTTTAAATGATTTTTATTATTCCAGCAGTAAGAAGCAAATACAAACAGTAGTACCATTCAGGAAATAACATTTTCAACAATATAATCAGTTCCCCCTTCCCCTCCCCTCCCCAAGAATCCATGGCCAGTCCAACAGCTGAGAGTGCGAATAAAATCTTAAAGATTCAAAAGTCTACTGCGAGCACGCGGTGTGAGGTCCTGCCAGAAGTGCTCCCACACCTGACAAAATTTGCGACCCAGGCCAAGAGTCAAGTCTCCCACCATGCGTCTCTCCAGTGTTGCGTGCACTATCATTAGGGATCTCCATTGTGCATATGACGGGGGATCATGGGAGAGCTAGTTGGTGAGGATGGCGTTTTTTCCCCATCAAAAAGGCTCTGGAGATAAATGCTGACATTCCCCTGGGTTTGGGCGAGGCTATATTATAAAATCCAAATAACGCCCTCAGTTGCGGAAGCCATCGCCTTCCCCAAAGCGATGTGGTATATAGGCCAAGATATCTCCAAAACTGTTGGATTGCGGGGCAGGCCCAAAACATGTGACTCAAAGATGCGTGAGCCTGATTGCATTTCGGGCAAGAATGTGACGCAGTAATCCCCATCCGGGCTGCACGTTCCGGTGGAATGTAAAGTCTAAGAACAATTTTCAATTGCATTTCCCAGTGAGTAATATTGGGTGACACCTTCTGAATGTTCTTCAGGACCCGTTGTAACTGTTGAGCAGTCAACTGGCAATGCAAGTCCTCAGCCCACGCTGTCGCTAATATATCCAGATTCGTAGTTGGTTGGCAATCCCGGATCCCCACAATATGAAATCGTAGAGGAATCCTCTGTTGGGCTGAAAGGCTGAAGAGTTCCGAAAGTGCCTCCCTGCAGACTTCAGTAAGGGCAGCCACTGGGAGGGACTGAACATAGTGACGGATCTGGTAATAGGCGAAGAGATCATTAGCCTGTAGGTCAAAAGTCCGTTGCAGCTCGGCAAATGTGACCAGGCTCCCCTCCTCCGAAAACAGGTGAAAAAGATATTGTAGACCTTGTGCTTACCACCTAAGAAAGGTGGCATTTTGCATGCCCGGCTGGAAAGCTCCATTGCCCTGTATAGGCAAATATAAAGACACCCTAGAAGACAATTTGGCTGTTTTACAGACCCATCTCCATGTCCTTCTGGCCAGCGTAAAAATGGGGTAGTGAGACACCAAAGGACGCATCCTCGGATCCGCCACATGTAGAAAATAGCTCACATGGAACGGAACCAGTAAAGATAACTCCAGTGGTGTAGCAGAAAAATCAGATGTTCCTCTAAACCAATCATTAATATGTCTCATCTGACAAGCCATAGCATACCAACGTACATTTAATAAACCATAGCCCCCCCTATCCCTGGGCAGACACATCCGTAGCAAGGGCATACGTGGTCGCTTAGAAAACGCTGTAGCTCTTTCGTTAAACGAATGTTATGGGCATGGGACAGCAGCAGAGGTAAAACCTGAAAGCGATATAACCATTTGGGAAAGAGCACCATATTAAAAAGGGCTACCCGGCCCGCCACCGATAAGGGAAAAGTGGACCAATTCTGTAGATGTTGTGAGGTGTCTTAAAGCAATGGGGTGATATTGCAGGCAAATAGGTATAAAACTGTACATCGCAAAGGGTACTCACCAATGGGGATAGCGTCTCGAAGGTCTCAGTAGGAGATACGCTAGCCTCCAGCGACCACAACATGGTGTGGTTCTACCTCAGGAAAGGTTTCCCTAGATCAAACATGAAAACAAAAGTACTCAACTTCCGAGGCACTGACTTCGAACACATGGGAGATTTCGTCCACTGGACACTGCAGAACCAAGCTACGACTGATGATGTGGAAGCTATGTGGTCATCCCTGAAATCTACCATACATGAAGCGACAAGCCTCTACATTAAATCAGTACATAAACGGCAGAGAAACAATAAACCCCAATGGTACGCCGCAGAAATCTTGCACCTCGTCAAGGAGAAGAAAAAAGCATTTATTTCCTACAAACAAACGGAGAATAGGGAAGCTAAACTAGAACATAGGGCGAGGTCTGCAGCGGTCAAAATGGCAGTCAGGGAGGCCAAACTTCGAGTGGAAGAGACTCTGGCAAAGAACATGAAGAAGAGGGACAAATCCTTCTTCAGGTATATTAGTGATAGGAAAAAGAACACAGACGGGATAGTATGCCTTAGAAAACCAGATGGGAACTACGCAGAATCGGACCCCGATAAAGCAGAACTACTGAATGAATACTTCTGCTCGGTCTTCACCTGCGAGGCACGGTCCGCAGTTGCAGGCAAGGGCCAGCATGGATGACCTGTTTCAGAATTTCGAGTTCACACCTGGCGATGTCTACCACAAACTGGCGAAACTCAAAGTGAACAAAGCCATGGGACCAAACAATCTACACCCCAGGGTACTCAGTGAGCTGCATGATGTCCTGGCAGAACCGCTATCAGGACTCTTCAATCTGTCCCTAGGTTCGGGGAGAGTCCCCATAGACTGGAAAACAGCTAACATCATTCCACTGCACAAAAAGGGTTGCAAGGCAGAGGCTGCAAACTACAGACCGGTGAGTCTCACATCAATAGTATGCAAGCTCATGGAAACACTAATCAAACCTAAATTAGACGCAGTATTGGATGAGGAGAGTCTACGGGATCCCAGTCAACACGGATTCACCAAGGGTAGGTCCTGCCAATCCAATCTCATCAGCTTCTTTGACTGGGTAACAAAACAGCTGGACTTGGGAGAATCCCTGGACTTCAGCAAAGCTTTTGATAGTGTCCCGCATGGCAGGCTGTTGAGCAAGATGAAATCAATGGGGTTGGGAGAAACACTAACTACATGGGTCAATGACTGGCTGAGTGGCAGACTTCAGAGGGTGGTGGTTAACAGAACCCTCTCTAAAACATCGGAGGTGACCAGTGGAGTACCGCAGGGCTCAGTCTTGGGCCCGCTCCTTTTCAACATATTCATAAGGGACCTAACTCAAGGGCTTCAAGGTAAGATAACGGTATTCGCGGACGACGCCAAACTATGCAATATAGTGAGCGACGGCTATTCACCCAATAGTATGACGCAGGATCTACATTTGTTGGAGCTTTGGTCCTCGACATGGCAGCTGGGCTTCAACGCTAAGAAATGCAATTATGCACCTCGGCAGCAGAAATCCATGCAGAACCTACATCTTAAATAGTGAGATCATAGCTAGAACTTCAACAGAACGAGACTTGGGAGTGATCATCAGTGCAGACATGAAAACTGCTGATCATGTGGAGAAGGCTTCATCTAAGGCAAGACAGTTGTTAGGCTGCATCCGCAGGAGTTTCGTCAGCAGGAAGCCTGAAATCATAATGCCATTGTACAGAACCATGGTGAGACCTCATTTGGAATACTGTGTGCAATTCTGGAGGCCACACTACCGAAAAGATGTGCTGAGAATAGAGTCGGTGCAACGGATGGCCACCAGGATGGTCTCGGGGCTCAAGGATCTCACGTACGAGGAAAGGCTGAAAACTTTGCGGCTCTACTCACTCAAACGTAGGGAGAGAGGAGACATGATCAAGACGTTTTAAGTATATCACCGGCTGTATCGAGATGGAAGAAGAGATTCTCTTTCTCAAGGGACCCTCGGCCACAAAGGGCATCCGCTCAAACTCAGGGGTGGGAAATTTCATGGCGACACCAGGAAATATTTCTTCACCAAGAGAGTGGTCGATCCTTGGAACGAGCTCCCGGTGACGGTTGTCGAGGCAAACAGCATGCAAGAATTTAAAAGCAAATGGGATGCCCATGTGGGATCCCTTAGAGGGTTAAGCTAAGGAAACCTGCCATCAGGTGTGGGATCCCTAAGATAGTAGACTTGGGGGTGGGTCAGTAGAGTGGGCAGACCTGATGGGCTATGGCCCTTATCTGCCATCATCTTCTATGTTTCTATGACAACCCGTAGTTATCTCATCAATCCCTACTTGTCGAGTCCTCCTTGAAGAGGTCCCATCCTTCCAAGGTTTATGCCACCATTCCTCCTGGAAGGGAAAACTATGAACAAATTCGGACGTCGCGTCTATTAAAATGCCATGATGTCCTCTAAAGTCCTCAATTATAATTTTCATTTTATCACTTATATTGAGTTCCTCATCACTCTATTACCAAAATTCTTGACTTATTTGGATATTCAAAAGCACTTTGAATTTCAAGAAGTTCTTCTTTATCACAACTCCAATTACATCTCCAGTCATCTTATGATGCCTTCGAGTTGTCTGCCCGGGCAGCTGCTTGCTCTGTAGCCATGCGCCGCCTTGCCTGGCCTCGTACTATTCACATGAACCCTAATCTTCAGGATCGCTTAGCTAATATTCCTTGTGCAGGCAATGACCTCTTTGATGAATCTATCGAGGCAGCCACCAAGAAATTGTCTGAACATGAAAAATCTTTTGCTTCTATTGTCAGACCTAAGCCAAAGCCAGCTCCTGCCAAACCTACACGCCCTGCTCCTATCTATCAGTGGCGTTTTGATCTGAGAACAGCTCCTTACAATCGTCGTCCTCATAAGAAACCGCAGCCTCAGAAGCAACAAAAACCTCAACCTTCTGCTGCACCCAAGGCTACTCAGCCTTTTTGACTGTTTAAAACAGAGCATAACCTCCACCGTTCTGACTCTTGCCTTCTCTTCTCCCTATAGGAGGTCATCTCCATCTTTTTTACCACCGATGGATGACAATTACATCCGACCTCTGGGTACTAACCATCAGTAAAAGGATACTCTTCATTTCACTCAGGTTCCACCAGAGCTTCCTCCAAGAGAGTATCCTTCCAATCCTTCCCAGACCGCCTTCTTCTTCAGGAAGCTCAAGCTCTGCTTCATCTCCATGCCATCGAACCAGTTCCTCTGGAACAGCAAAACAGGGGGGTTTTACTCCCGTTACTTGTTCCGAAGAAGACGGGCGATCTGCGACCCATTCTGGATCTCGGGGCTCTCAACAAATTTTTGGTCAAAGAAAAATTTTGAATGTTGTCTTAAGCAGAATGACTGGTTATGCTCTCTGGATCTCAAGGAGGCCTACACTCATATTCCCATTCATCCAGCCTCCCGTCAATACCTCAGATTTTGGATGGGGAATCTGCATTATCAATACAGAGTGCTGCCCTTCGGCCTGGCTTCATCTCTCAGAGTTTTCACCAAGTGCCTGGTAGTGGTAGCAGCAGCTCTGAGGAACCATGGTCTTCAGGTATTTCCCTACCTCGACGACTGGCTCAAAGATTCAACATCTCAAGGGGTTATTGTGACCCAACGGACTACCTGGTTCCTACAAAGTTTAGGATTTGAAATCAACTTTCCCAAATCCCAACTTCAGCTCTCACAGAATCTACAATTCATCGGAGCTGTTCTGGATAATATCCAACTCGGAGCATTCCTTCCACAACAACGTCTGAAAGCTCTTCTTCAATTCTGTCATACAGTCTTTTCCCGCTCTTCCATCTCAGCGAGACACATGATGGTACTTCTGGGTCACATGGCCTCCACAGTACATGTGACTCCTTTTGCCAGACTTCACCTCAGAATTCCTCAGTGGACCCTGGCATCTCAAAGGACGCAGGTTTGCGAACCATTCTAGACACATAACAGTCACTCCTTCATTGAAGCAGTCTCTCCGTTGGTGAATGCTCTCTTCCAATCTCTCCAAAGGCTTGTTTTTTCAAAACGCTCCCCCCCCCATCAGAAAGTCCTCACGACGGTTTCTTCGACCTACGCTTGGGGCGCTCATCTCGGTCTCCGTACACAAGGCCACTGGACCAGTACGTTTCATCAGTGTCATATCAATCTGTTGGAACTTTGAGCAATCCTCAAGGCTCTCCATGCTTTTCAACATCTTCACGACCAGGTAGTCCTCATTCGGACGGACAACCAAGTCGCCATGTATTATGTCAACAAACAGGAAGGGACGGGATCTGCCACCTTTTGTCAAGAAGCTCTGAAGGTTTGGGATTGGGCAATCTGCCACAACACCTTCCTCAAAGCTGTCTACATCCAAGGGGCGAAGAATTGCTTGGCGGACAACTTGAGTAGTCTTCTGCAACCTCATGAATGGACACTCCATTCCTCGTCTCTTCATCACTTTTTTTCACAGTGGGAAACGCCTCAGATAGACCTCTTTGCAGCTCCCCACAACTACAAAATGCCTCAGTTCTCCAGGATATACTCTCATCGCCTCGAGGCAGATGCTTTTCTTCTGGAATGGACGAATCTCTTCCTCTATGCATTCCCTCCATTCCCTCTCATTCTCAAGACTCTTGTCAAGTTAAAGAACGATCATGCCACCATGATTCTGATTGCTCCTCGGTGGCTGAGACAACCTTGGTACTCCCTGCTACTTCAACTCAGCAGCAGGGAGCCATACCTTCTACCAGTTTTTCCATCTCTGCTTACACAGTCAGGGATCTCTGCTTCATCCCAACCTGCAGTCTCTACACCTGACAGCTTGGTACCTCTCAACATGACTCCTCTTCAGTTTTCTCAATCTGTACGAGATGTTTTAGAGGCTTCTAGGAAACCTACCACTAAACAATGCTATCACCAAAAATGGACTAGATTTTCTACATGGTGTTTTTCTCAAGATAAGGAGCCTCAACATTCCTCCATATCTTCCGTTTTGGATTACCTTTTGCACTTATCCACTTCTGGCCTCAAGTCTACATCGATCCGAGTCCATCTCAGTGCAATTGCGGCTTTCCATCAGCCTATTGAGGGGAAACCCATCTCTGCTCATCCTGTGGTTTCAAGATTCATGAAAGGACTTTTCAATGTCAAACCTCCTCTCAAACCGCCTCCTGTGGTTTGGGATCTCAATGTTGTCCTTGCTTAACTGATGAAGCCTTCATTTGAACCAATTGACAAGGCTCATCTGAAGTATCTCACTTGGAAAGTGGTGTTTCTCACTGCCCTCACTTCTGCTCGATGAGTCAGTGAGCTGCAAGCTTTAGTTGCTGATCCACCTTTCACGGTATTTCATCATGACAAAGTGGTCCTTTGCACTCATCCTAAATTCCTCCCTAAAGTGGTATCGGAATTTCATCTCAACCAATCCATTGCTCTTCCAGTATTCTTTCCAAAGCCTCATTCTCATCCTGAAGAAATAGCTTTTCATACTCTGGACTGTAAACATGCTTTGGCCTTCTATTTGGAACACACCAAACCACATAGAACTGTTCAACTTTTTATATCCTTTGATCCAAATAAGTTTGGACATCCTATATCTAAGCGTACCATCTCCAACTGGATGGCTGCTTGTATCTCATTCTGCTATGCCCAGGCTGGATTACCCCTACACAGTAGAGTCACAACCCATAAAGTCAGAGCAATGGCAGCTTTAATAGCTTTCCTAAGATCTACACCTATTGAGGAAATTTGCAAGGCTGCCACTTGGTCCTCAGTTCATACTTTCACTTCTCACTATTGTCTGGATGTTTTCTCCAGATGGGATGGACAGTTTGGCCAAAGAGTATTACAAAATTTATTCTCCTAAATTGCCAACATTCCCACCATCCCATTCTGGTTAGCTTGGAGGTCACCCATATGTGAGAATAGACTGCCTGCTTGTCCTGGGATAAAGCACAGTTACTTACCGTAAAAGGTGTTATCCAGGGACAGCAAGCAGCTATTCTCACAACCCACCCACCTCCCCTGGTTGGCTTCTCTGCTAGCTATCTGAACTGAGGAGAAGCGTCCTACGCTGGGCGGGAAGGCACTCGCGCATGCGCGGTGCGGTCAACTAGAAACTTTTAGTTTCTACAAGCAAGTCTGCTTGCGAGGTTTCCGCATCCGGGCTCCGATGACGTCACCCATATGTGAGAATAGCTGCCTGCTGTCCCTGGATAACACCTGTTACAGAAAGTAACTGTGCTTTTTCTAAATATATCATACAAGCATCCACTTGTTCAGAAAATACAGAACTTAAAAAATAAATGCAGTGGGCAAAACAAAGGAGTAATTGTAAGAATGACAAACCATTTTGTGAGGCAAGTAAATAAATTAAAAGGCCGTTTTGGTTCTCAAAAGTAGTAGCTGAGAAGGTAAAAAATAAATAGCTTTCATAAACTACACAAGATCACAGAAAGAGGAAGACAGGCAAAAATATCTGGAAAAGTTAAGAGAGGTTGGTCGTGTAGTCAGGAAAACAAAGATGCAAATGGAAGAAAAAATAGCTGAAACAGTATAACAAGGCATTTTTTAAGATATATTAGTGATAGGAAGAAGTGCAAATATGCCATTGTCAGACTCAAATGTGAAGGGGAGAAATATATAAAGCTGATAAAGAAAAGGCTGAATTGCTTAACAAATATTTCTGTTCACGGCTGAAGCACCGGGAGCGGGATCACAGAAGACAAACATGAATAAGGACGGAGGAATGGTAGACCCTGATCGATTTTCAGAGGGTTGTGTTCATGACAAGCTAAATAAAAGTAGACAAAGCGATGGGGCCAGTGTTTGACCCCCATCCCACGTGGGTTCCATTACCAACTTCTGGAACTGCTAGGCCTGAGTGCCCTCGGGATGGGTCCCAAAGTGACGGGCTAGGTCAAGAACTGGTTGAGTGGAAGGCGACAAGAGGGTAGTGAGCAATGGAGATCGTTCTGAGGAAAGGGATGTTACCAGTGGTGTGCCTCAAGGTTCTGTTCTTGGGCCTGTTTTTTTACACATTTTTATAAACGATATTGCTGCAGGGCTGTTGGGTAAGATTTACCTCTGCAGATGATACCAAAATCTGCAATACAGTAAACACCCAGGATGGTGTGAATAACATGAAGAAATTCCTGGTAAAGCTTGAATGGTCTGAAATTTGGCAGCTAAAATTTAATGCTAAGAAATGCAAGGTCATGCATTTGGGCTGCAAAAACCTGAGGGAACGGTACAGTTTAGGGGTGAAGAACTTATGTGCATGACAGAAGAGCGGCACTTGGGTGTAACTGTATGTGATGATCTTAAGTTGATCACACAGGTTGAAAAGGTGATGGCGAAAGCTAGAAGGAATGCTAGGGTGAAAAGGGAGAGAGGTATGGCCAGTAGGAAAAAGGATGCTCCTGTATAAAATTCTGGTGAGACCTCATTTAGAATATTGTGTACAATTCTGGAGGCCGCACCTTCAAAAAGATATAAAAAGGATGGAGTCAGTCCAGAAGGCGGCTACTGAAATGATGCGTGGACTTCATTATAAGGCATATGGGGACAGACTTAAAGAGAAAAGGCAGGAGAGGGGAGGTATGATAGACGTGTTTAAATACCTACATGGCATAAATGTGTCCGAGTCTCCCAGCACAGGTGTATTCTAAGGAAATATTTTTTTTTCAGAAAGGATGGTAGATGCTTGGAACAGTCTCCCGACAGGTGATGGAGACAGACTGATTTCAAGAAAGCCTAGGATAGGCATGAGGATGGGCAATTTGGCCTTTATTTGCCATCATGTTTCTATTTAGACTAAAAGTTAAAATAATCAAATAAGAAACAGGTAACCTGACTGAGATCAAGATGGCATCCTTCCTTGCCCCTGGTCTGGCATCTGTCTCCTTCCCTTCTCTCTCCTTCCATAGTCTGGTTTCTCTTTTCCTTCCCTTCTCTTGGAAGCCCGTGGCATTTACTGTGCGTCTGCTGCCGCCTCCATGTTTGGTAGACAGGCTGGAGGTAAAGGGCGGCATCACCCCACATGTTATAATGTCCGGTTTGGGCCTCTCAGACTTGCCGGCTAGTGGCCAAGCAATATAGATGCATTATAATATTTTTTGTTTTATTTTTAATCCCTATGTGCCCTGCCTTCTGGAGAAGCCCCAGTGAAGGAACGGACGCAGCCACTTGCCTTCTCTGGCTCTGGGGATGCTGGAGCGGGAGAAGGTGACAGAAAAATATGTGTGGAGAATGGCACTCACCCATTTATGTTCGGCGGTGCTCTCCTCAGGGGTGGACATGAATGGAAACGTTCCATGGGAGAGGGAAGGCGATGCTCAGAGCATGGCTGCCGCGTCCTGCCCCTTCGGCAGTCCAAATACTTGCCACTGTGGCTGTGCGGGACGCATCTGCGGCTGCAGCCAGCTACCAGAGTGTCGCACCCCAAGGCCGGAGTTTGCACGCGTTGTTAGAGGAACTGAACCCAGGCAGGGGGGGCGGGCTCTAACACTGCGCGCCGGCTTCCCTTCTGAAACAGGAATGACAACTTCCTGTTTCGAAGAAAGGAAACCAGCGCACGCAGTGTTAAAGCCCCACAGCCTGAGTTCAATTTGCTTGTGGGCATGAGGGCAGTGAGTGAGTGGAAGGGAGGGAGGGAAGCTGTCTTTTCACCAGGCAATCGGGGAGAGGAAGGCTGATCGGTCGGTAGATTTTGAAGGCAACGCGAGTCTTTCACGGAGCCTGGGATGGGCTCTGTGATCGACTCACATTGCCTTCCTGAGCTACCGGTCGATCGCGATCGACGTATTGGGTACCCCTGCTCTACAAGGTTATGTCATAATGCATTTACAGTGAGGAATAGACCAAGGCAATACATTGTTTACACATTTCATGTGATTCAAAGTTACTATCTCACGTGACATAAGAATATATAACAGTTACAATAAAGTGATTCCAATGTGTACATTTCTGATGTCTCAAATCTTACTATAGCATGTGACAGTCCAAAGGTGTTATGCCTATGGCCAGGGGGTAACTGAAACTCAGCATACTACGTGATATGTCTCCTCAAGTCTGCTTATCTGCTATCCTGACCTCAGTGACCTGGGTGTTGCCAGAACAAAGGACAGTAAAACCAGGTTGACCAGGTGTCCGAGTGAAGACAGCTGGTTTCTGCAACAAGTCTGCTTATCTGCTATCCTGACCTCAGTGACCTGGGTGTTGCCAAAGCAAAGAACAGAAGGACGCTGGTTACTGCAGGATCTGCTTGGATAACTATGAAGTCAGCAGTTTTCACCCTATATAAGAACGGGACTTTGCCCCTAACATTAGAATCTAAGACGTTGCAACCATGGGACAGTCTCCTTTGGTCCACCCACCTATCAATTGCAGTGATTCCCAATTGTGAAGGATGGTAGTTGCCTGGGATTACGGTGGTTATTTTATTCTTATATTCATATATATATATATATATATATTAAAGGGTTATTGTCTATGCTTTTATATTGTCTGTGTGCTTTTCTGAGTGTCACTGATCATCCCATCTGACAGAAATGTGGCGAAACAAAAGGTTATAATGCATACTTCTTAAGCTTTCTGGATTAGCCTTAACTCAAGTCCTGCTCAAAGTCTGATTGTTGCCCATATAAGAGATGCTTAAACAAGATAAGGAATAAGGGTAAATGTGTGTCAGGTTAATATGTGACCAGGGAGGAGAAATGCCTCAGCATTCTGTCACAAGGTGCAAACCTTGTCCTTGCTTAGAATGTATACGTGACAGGAGGGAGAGGGAATGAGAAACAGGGCCTCGGATCCGTACACAGGGCCTAGGTCAGTGTGCCGACCTGGCCTGTGTTCAGAACCACCTGTGTGCTGACCCTGCCTGTGTTCTGATGCCCTGGATCAGAACTTATCAGATCTCCATCCCTACACCTTAGAACCCCAATGTAGGGGGAAGGTATCGAAATAGTAAGGAGATTCAGACAAAAGTAATTCAATAGGAAAAGCTCTAGCATGAATTTAGCCCCCATATATCTTTAACCCTCCCTTTTACAAAAGCATAGCATGGTTTTATAGCACCGGCCGCAGCAATAACAGCTCCGATGCTCATAAAATTCCTATGAGCGTAGCAGCCATTATTGCTGCAGCTGGCGCTACAAACTGCGCTATACTTTTGTAAAAGGGAGGGTAACCCCCTCCTTTACAAAGCCACACTAGTGTTTTTAGTGCTGGCCACGGCGGTAACACCTCGGATAGGCATTCTATGAATGTCAAAGCTGTTACTGTGGCAGCCATCGCTAAAAATGCTAGCGTGGCTTTGTAAATGAGGTAAATTAGCAAACAATCAGCTTGAAATTTAGGTGGACAATTTCCTTAAATCAATAAAAGCCCTCAAATGTTCTGGTTAGTAATAAATGTAGGTTATTCTCAAATATTTTATGTAGTAATAAATGTAGGTTATTCTCAAATATTTTATGTGACAATTTACATGGATAAGCCAATAAAAATTTAGCCCCCAATGCCAAAACTTCTTGCTTCATTAAAAAAATTAAAAGCTTTTCTAGTATTTTGTGTCTGTCGTGTAACATCTGGGTAAATCCAATTTTTATTTTTTTTTCATAAAATGTTTGAGCATTTCTAAAGCCCCTCCCCTTGGAGCGTTAATTATGTCTGCTAGCTAGAAATGTGATGGATTGGGGAGAAAGTGGGCGGGCAAGTGTGGGTGCATTCCCCTGCTGTCTACAGAGAACATCTGTTACAGGTAAGCAATTGTGCTTTCTCCGGAGACAAGCAGGGGAGATACAGACACACTTGAAGGTGAGTCCCAAGCTTAAGTATCAATAAGGGTGGAGGTGTCTTTTATAATGTAAATAAATTTTTGAGAACAGATTGTCCAAATTGAGTATCATATGCAGAGCTTTAATCCAAATAATAATACTTGGTAAATGTATGAAGTGAAGACCATGTGGCAGCATTACAAATGTCTCGAATTGGAATTGAGTGAAGATATGCAACTGAGGAAGCCATAACACATACTTTATGTGCTCCAACAATGCCAGGGATGGCAATTTAGTTTTTTTTTTAATAAGAGAAAGAAATACAATGTACAATCCATATGGAAATCATTTTTTTTAGCAACTGGTTGATCTTGCCTAGAAGGGTTGAAAGAGATGAAAAGCTGATTCATTGTACTGAAGTCCCTAGTACGTTGAAGGTAATAATGCACTTCTGCAATCCAAAGTGCAATCCAAGGGTTTTCTCCACTGAAAAATGAGGGAAAAAGGATGGTAAGGTGATAGTTTGGTTCAAATGGAAGTCAGTAACCACTTTGGGAAGGAACTTTGGATGAGTCTTCATCCTTACTTTCGTTGGAAGAATTGTAGGTAAGGATAATAAGTGACCAAAGCTTGAAGCTCACCGACTCTTCTGGCAGAAGTGAATGCTGTTAGGAAGGCCACTTTTCAAGTGAGAAATACTAATGAAGCAGATCCCAGAGGTTCAAACAGAGCCGACATGAGTTGATCCAAAACAATATTAATATCCCATGAAGGGGAAGGTTTTCTTAATGGAGGAGGTCTAAGACTGGAGAGACCTCTGAGGAAACGAGAAATCCAGGGATGTTGAGAAATAAGTTTTCCATCAACATGCGGATATGCTGAAATTGCTGAGAGGTGAAATATGACAGTTGGATTTAAGGCCGGAGTCTGATAAGTGTAGAAGGTAGGTTAATAGCGACGGTATCGAGCACTGACTAAGATCCTGACTTTGAGAATGTGCCCAAGTTGTAAAGCGTTTCCATTTGGACTGATAAGACTTTCTAGCTGAAGAAGGTCTGGCCGCAAGAACCATGCTTACAGATTGGGAGACTGGAATATTGGCTAAGATTGAGGTCTCAATTTCCATGCTGTGAGGTTGAGGCTGCGAAGGTTGGGTTGCAGTAAATGCCCATTGTGTTGTGAAAGCAGAGAAGGATGATGGCCCAACGGAATTGGGGGTGCATAGAGTAGGTCTTGGAGGAGTGGATACCAGATCTGCTTGGGCCAACAGGGAGCAATGGGGATTAAGAGAGCCCTGTCTTTGTGAGCTTTGCGAAGGACCCTGGAAATGAGAGGAATTGGAGGGAAGGCATAAAGATATTGGTTCCATTGAATGGGAAATGCATCTCTCGCTATGGCTTGTGGAGCTGGGTGTAGTGAACAAAAGCTTTGGCATTTAGCGTTTTCTTGAGTAGCAAACAAACAAGTCTTATCAGTGGGGTTCCCCAAAGTTGGAACACACAATGAAGCGGGACTGAATTTAAAGGTCCACTCGTGAGGGTCCAGTTTTCTGCTGAGTGAGTCCGCAATGAAATTGTTTTCTCCTGGAATGTAGATTGCATGCAAGTCTATGTGAAGAAATAGTGCAAAGATCCAGAGAAAATATGCTTCTCTGCACAGAGGGAGGAAACCAAAATCCCCCCTTACTTGGCCGGCACTAAAAACTGCACTACACTTTTGTAAAAGGCAGGGTTAGAGCTGCGCTATATTATTCATTCTATTTTGCATAAAAGCGGTTCTCATTTGACTTTAAACTACCAGAATTCTAATTTTTAAAAAATTTACCTGTATTATGTATTTTCTAAATATATAGAATCATATAGAACATTGCAATTTGGTTGTCTGTTTGTATCAGAATCTGACAATTGTGAATTCAAGAATGGAAAGCCTGAAGAGCGTAGTAGATTGCTCGAAGTTCCAAGTGGTTGATGTGAAACCATTTTTCTGTCAATGTCCATTGACTTTGAATCTGGTCGAAATGTGCTCCCCAGCCTTTGGTCGAAGCATCAGTTGTGATGGTGAGTGGAGGAGGTGAAGGTTCGTATGGGCAGCCCTCTTTTATTGAAGGGGACTGTACCCGCCATAGAATTGAATTCTTGATGTGCGTGGGACGAGGAATCTTCTGCGAAAGTGGTTGACCATGCCGATTCCAGTACAATTTGAGGTGCCACTGAAGAGGGCGTATGTGGAGTCTTGCATGGGGCTCCAGTTATAGAGATGCAGCCATATGACCCAGGAGGCATAAGATGTTTCTGGCTGTGGTGTGAGATGACTGCCTGAGATAGAAAACTAACCTGATGATGGTCTGATGGTGATCTTCTGGTAGGTAGGCCTCGCTGTGATGGTGTTGATGTTTACACCAATGTACATGAGAGAGTGAACTGGTACGAGTTGTGACTTTTTGAAGTTGATGAGAAAACCAAGATCTTGCAAGGTTTGTACCGTGAATTGAATTGTGTATAGCAACTGTTCCTCGGAATACACCACTAGAAGCCAGTCATTTAGGTAAGTAAAGATTTCATGATTTTGCCTCAGTAGATAGACTACTACTACTACAGCCAGGCACTTCATGAAGACTTGAGGTGCTGAGGAATGGCCAAAGGCAGGACCTTGTAATGGTTGTTGAGAAATTTGAAATGAAGGACTTTCCAATGAGCAGGATGGATAAGAATGTGGGTGTAGGCATCTTTGAGGTCTAGGGCAGCTAACCAGTCATTTTTTCCTGAGAAGCAGAAGAATGGCTGGGAAAGAAATCATCCTGAACTTTTTTCTTTTGAGGCAGGCATTTAGAGGTTGAAGGTCAAGAATAGGCCAAAGACCCTGAGTTTTCTTTGGGATTAGAATAAAAAATCTGGAATAAAACCTCAGATTTGTTTGATGGCATTATACTGCTTCAATGGCATTGGATTGAAGGAGAAATCTCTTCTGAAAGTTGAGGAATATATTGAGGCATGTTGGACGGTGGAGAATGAGTAATTGGAGTGTGAGAAAGAAAGTTGAGGAGTATCCTTGAGATATGATGGTTAGAACCCATTTGTCTGTCATAATGCACTGCCATGTTGAGGAAAAAAAATGATTCCTCCTCCCCCTCACCCACCACTAGTAATTGGTCAAAAACTAGGATTAGGCTTAAGCAGAGGGAGGGAGCTGAGATGAAGCAGCCCGTTTCCTGTCCTTGAACATGGCTTTTGCGAATAAGAAACTAGAGACCTTTGTAAAACTGGTCTATTGTAAGGAACAAAATGTCTACGTGGATAATACTGTTGCAAAATTGCTGGTGATAGGCTCTTTGATAAGATGAGGGACGACAAAATTGCTGAGATTGAGCTGCGAAACCGTATCTAACTTTTTCACCTTTGAGACTATCTCCCAAGCAGGGAGCATCTGCCAGTCTGTCATGGAGATCTTCTCTGAGGTCAGATGCTTTAAAGCAGTGGTCTCAAACTCAAATCCTTTGCAGGGCCACATTTTGGATTTGTCGGTACTTGGAGGGCCTCAGAAAAAATAGTTAATGTCTTATTAAAGAAATGACAATTTTGCATGAGGTAAAAACTCCTTATAGTTTATCATTTTGGCTAAGTCTTAATAATAATATTGTCATTTATAGCTAGAGACATATGATCAATTAACTGTTTTATTTTACTTTTGTGATTATGGTAAACATATCGAGGGCCTCAAAATAGTACCTGGCGGGCCACATGTGGCCCCCGGGCCACGAGTTTGAGACCACTGCTTTAAAGCCATGCTGTACGACAAGATGCAATCAGTAGAGCTGTGGTGCAAGACAACATATCATAGGCATCAGTTTTGATGAGATGGTAGGTTGATTATTGAAGTTGTGATCAGGCCTAGCCCTAACTGGGGCCTCAGCCAAGCTGTAAGGCAAGGCCTGGAGTAGGTGGAGAGAAGTGAACGGACACGTATCAGAACTTTAGTAAGTGTCCTTAGGCATATGTTGTTTAAAGATGCAAAGGTAGGCCCTGTTTATCTTTCCCTTCTTTGAAGATGGTACAAGGACAGGTAATGTTTAAACAGAGATAATGTGAAGTGAATTCAATTGTTTTGTTAAGCCGTATTTACAGACAGCTTTAGTTAAGAAGCTCTGCTGGTCAAGGCTTTTTCTGACCCTCTTTGGACTTCAATCTCCGGATAGGAAAAATGCTGATGTGTTTAAAGTTTCATGTGACCTTCCATATATGGTTTGTATTTACGTCACATGCTGACACATGCTGGCAAACCTGATTCGTATAAATATGTGAAACTCATAATAAAAGACGGACATGTTTTGGAAGACGATTTCTGGTCTTTAAGATGTGTCCCCAGGTACCTGACTTACATATGACAGAGACAGAGAAAGTATGGGGCAGGAATTGGGACCTGAATCCTTTTCAGTTGGGGGCTTGTCCGCGATGGGCAGATGATATCACCGATATTTTGTGAGTATTTCTGAATTTTTTCTGTTCTTTAATACTCACTAGGTAGTGGTGACCTGTACCCACCCTTTATTTTAAGTTCAAGCTTTGGGTTCTATTATGGAGTTTTTTTGGGAAAAATCTCGGGGTACTTTCGGTAAGCGCCCCTCATGAATATATAAGCAGCTGCCATTCTTTCGGGAAGAATGAAACTATTTATAGAACCCCCCTGCCCACTCTGTCATTTGTAAGGTTAAAACTTTTATAGAGTATAAGATTTTATTGTCTCTTATTACTGTACCTCGCTTATAAGGTAAGATAAGCGAATATTTTTGCATTGTTATATTGCTTTTGTAATGAGTCATAAAGGCACTTACTCCTAGACAAATGAGACTTGTACGGCTGTGTGTATGTATGACATTTTTTCCTTTTGCTCCCATCTTTCTGTGTCACCAATGTTTAATACTGAGGTAGGACATGCTGTTATGTGGAATGAATTGAAAGCGCTGTTTGAACCAGTCTAAGATCTTTCCCTTGTAGTTTGTACACAAGCACTATTTCTTGTCTTCCTTTTGATCCTGACTAATTTTGTGCGTTTTTTTTCTATGGCTGCTTTCTTTGTGTTCTGTGCTGGATCATAAAAAAAAAAAAAAAGAGAAACAAGAAAAAGAAAAAATTCCGTTTTAAAGGTTTTCTTTCTTGTGCAGAGCAAATCTAATCTGTTCTTTGCTTTCATTATCAGGGTCTGTGCATGAATGTTTTTGTCCCTTCCCCCAGACTTCTCTGTTTGGGCTTCCACTGACCCCCTATAGTGCTTCTTTGAAGTTACTCATTCTTGGTTTTATAAAGCAGTAAGGTGAGATTCCACTGCTTGTCTCTTGACTTTTCTCCGGCATTATCAAAACCACCATCTCTTCTTATAATACGCCCATCGCTCTTGTTGTCAAAGCTGATGGCATTATTAGGGCTGTTAGAGTTTTGGTAATTCTCATTGCACTTATGTTTCTTCCACCATTCCACCGGCAGCCAATGATTTTTTTTTCTGTCATTGTCCTAAAGAATGTTTTATTTTTAGTCCCTTTGGTGAGGCTGCTTTCACCTTTAAGCAACAGTATACCTAGTGTAGAATTGCCCTTCAGGCTATTCTACAAAGTCATGCACTGCCCCTCATGGTCCTATTCTCATTTTGTACAACTTTTTGTGTTCCATAATTCAGGAGACCTGTCAGGCTGATAGTTTGTACCTTTTATAATGGTTGTCTGTGTGTGGTCACAAGGTGTCATGAAATAAACTGCACTGGTGTACGTCTGAAGTGAAATACCTGGGTTTTGTCCTGTCTCATGGTCAGAGGAAAATCTGCACTTTCTGCATTGCTGCTGTTCTGGGTCTGCCCCGCCCAGCTAACAAGAAAGACATGCTTACTTTTCTTGCTATGATTGGTCACTGCCGCCAATGGATCTCTGCTTGTTCCTTCTATGACCAGATTTTGAGACAGACCCTGGTTTCTGAAATGACTGCTCTTATCAGATGGACTTAGGAAATGTTGGACATTTAAGATGTGCTTTGGTTTCTAGCTCAAGTTTGGGTTTTCCTGCTTATGCCCACATGTTTTATCTCTTTGTTTGGGACTATTGTAACACCATGAAGGGAGAACATGGCGGTAAATTACGCTCTGTTGCCTTTTTTTATAGTCACTCCTGTTCAAGTTCCCTGGCTGCTTGTGCTATGGTGGTAGAGATGGTTACTTCTTTGACCCTTGGTCACCTCATTACCCTTCACACTCTTCACGATGTTCAAGCCCTTCTTTTAAATGGGCTTTTGGGTCTCACGGGTGAACAGGATTCTCTTCCTCTCTTTTTTCACAGCTTCCTCTGAATTTGATGCCTGGCGTTTGGCAGGTGCCCAAAGCCGCCCTTTTGGACGGACTTTGGTGCAAAGAGGGGAAACCCTGGATACCAGCTGCTAGCTCTCCCTTATTCATTGCCCAATATCATGGTATTGGTTATCGTAGTGCTCGCTCGACATTTTAACTTCTTGCTAGTGATATTTTCATTCTTGACCTTTTGCTCCTTGATACAGATATATATAGCTCAATAATTACAGCTGGCACGGTTGTGAATTGAAAATAAATTGGAAAATACAATTCCTTTCTATTGTTTTAGCTGAAATTAGGATGTTGCTAATTTAAAATGTTTTTTCCAGATTTATACATAGCCATCCCAGATCCGTTTTGGCACAGATATTTCTAATGTTTTCCATGGGTCCTCTTTATCACTGCAGAGATAGAGACGCTCCAAAGAGACATTAGCTTTATGCCTTTTTCCAAATATGAGATGGTTATGATATACATTATTTGTAGTTTTGGTTTTTTTATATCAATGTGTTTATTTGCAGAGTTAAATTCAGCCCTGCACACTTGACAGATGGAGTAATAGCTCCACGCTTAAAACTTTATGTTTTGTCTGTGTCATGTCTACTTGTTTTAGTTTAGTGGGTACCCCAGGATACATAATATTGGCCATTTCTAGAGCTCTTTTTCCACTTCTTACTAGCCTAACTGCGCAATGTTCTTTTACCTATAGCTTTTATATTCTGAATATAGTTTAGTTAGGGGTTATAAGAAAAAGCTTTATTTTATGCAGCATTTATTTCGTGGTGTTCCCTGCATATGATCCATACATTTCTGAATACATTCAGTACATCAGTATGGTCTCTCTGAAGTGCATAATAGTTATATGAAGCACGAAAAAACCTATCCTTTTGGATTGTTCAATTAAGAACCTTAAGTAAGTGAGTATTGTCTCTCTTTTGCAATAGCTATGCTAAGTAAATGAATTGGTATTGTTGCATGTTGCCACGTTCAGTGCAGGCAACATGGTTTCTCTTGTTTTCTATCTCTTGTTTGGATCACATTGGAGTACAGCTGCTGAATGATATTTGGAATGCTTTTCAAGCATCTCTTTTCAAGTATCTCTTTCTGTATGCACAGACATCTGGCTGCTCTCCCTTTGAGATTCTCACGGGATGACCTTTCTCTGCCCCATGGGTAGATTTTCCCTTGATACAGGAGGAAAGCTAATTGAAATATTAGGGCTTGTTCAAAGAAACGTGTCTTGCACTTCTCCTTTCTCTCCACAGATTCCTACCCATTTTTTCCAGCCTGGTGATTATCCAGCAGCTTTCCAAGGATCGGAAGCAGATGGATTTCCCCTTTGGCCTTCCCACTACTGTGATCGCTGTGACCAGGCCCGCTGCACTCACTGAGGAGTTTCCTGTTTGGATCCACGCAAGTCGCTTGAAGAGGGTTAACCTAAAACCCCAGAAGCAAGTCTTCCCTGCGCAGATTTCACCTCCTCTAGTGGAACAACATAATGATCTCATTGCAGCATTCTACCAACTTTATCATTCTCTTACTGGCACCGCTGCTGCTAGTTTTTCTCCCTGTATGGATCATTTCTAACTGGGTCTACAGGGATGATGTGTTCTGGGTTCACGACACTTTCTGCCCATACCCATCTGTAAATGACACTCCTGCTGTAAACAGCACCCCCGACACCTCTTTGCGAACACGACGTCAAGCTGGACTACTCCCTCGCAAAGGCTGTCCTTCAATTGGAATCCAGAAAAGACCGATGCTACCTTATGGTATACTTCCAGCAGTGTGCAAGTTGCCACCTTCTCCTTTGAGTATTGTGACATTGTGGACTGTTCATAAATTGATATCCCAAGGCTGTGCCATTGGTCCTCAGAGATTCCTAAAACTAAGGACATATATGTATATGTTACTGACTTACGTTGGGGGGATAAGTGTGCATTCTGGGGAGTGGTAGGGTGGAATATTGATACTGACTGGGTTTATAAACTAGAAAATACCCTGAAAAACAGTGGACCAAAATGGTAAATCACTGCTTACTTGTACGACCCTTCATAAGGTTGGACACTGTTATAGGAAAAGTGTTCCTGCACAAATTATTAAGCTTTCTCTTACTATTGACAACCCTAGACCTACTGATGAAGGTATGTACATTATGGACATGTGGTTTAAGGGTGGGTCTAGCTATCCGACCCATCAGTTTTCTTATGGGATCTATCTACCTCCACTCATCTTCTCCCGCCATTTTATGGGGGCCCCAAAAAATACTAACCCACTGGCCCCTACATTCAATAAACTTACTGACATGATGGCTATTGCCAATCCCACTTTTGAAGATATTGTGGCTGTTGAGGTAGGGTTTTCAGAACCTAACCTTTGGTTAGAATGGATGAAATTCACTGCTGATCAACATAATAAGAGTAATTGTTACATATGTGCTCAAGCTAGACCCCATCTAGGAACCGAACCTCTGGACCTCCCTCCTGGTATCCAACCATGCCTTTTTGGGTTATTTACCTATCCCCTTTGTGCACTGCAGTGTTCTAAATACCCTTTGTTGCCAGGACAGCAAAAGCTTGATATTGCCGTTACCATCTATAAGGGCAATTACACATGTCATGTTTCTAATCTGACACAGAGTAGTTTTGTAGGTAATTTACCCCCAGGTTATTGTTCTGTCTTGGCTCATAGGTATGCCCCATTGTTGCTACATCAGATTTGATATTTACTGGCTTTATGGAGACTTTTGGCTCCCTGTTAAGCTACCCAGCCAGTGGATAGGCCAGTGCACTTTAGTTAAGGTTACTATGCTTCTGCATATTCTTTCTGAAAGGCATCCTTCCTATTCACATGGTTTTTCCTTTTATTTGTCTTGATATACATCTGATCACATGTATACATAGATGCTATAGGGGTCCCAAGAGGGGTCCCAGATGAATTTAAGGCCCGAGCTCAGGTTAAGGCTGGGTTTGAGTTCTTTATTCCCTTTATTACTATTAATAAGAATGTTGATCGGATTAGTTAAAATTATTATAATCAGCAACGCTTTGTGAACTATTCTAGGGACGCCTTGCAAGGTATTACTGATTAATTAGGCTCCACTTCTCAGATGGTTCTCAAAATCGTGTGGCCCTAGATATGATTCTAGCTGAGAATTCTGTTAAATTCTCCTCAGTATTTTATGCTGTTGTACTTTTCTTTCTGACAATATAGGTCCTACTATGGACATTCAGAAATTAGCAGACCTCTTTGCTGAGTTCAAATGTAACTCTGATTTATCTAATTCTTGGGATCAGCACTTTAGTTGAATGCAGGGTTGGGTAAAAGACCTTTATAATCTCTTATTATTTGCACTCTTGTCTTGACTGCTCATGTACTGTGTTATTCGTATTACAGCTCCTAAAAGACCCCTCCTTGAGAGACATACCTAGGGTATCACTCCCTTCCAGCTCATGCTGTGTATTTGTGACGTCATTTACATGACGTAAGAGGGGAATTGAACGGACACGTATCAGAACTTTAGTAAGTGTCCTTAGGCATATGTTGTTTAAAGATGCAAAGGTAGGCCCTGTTTATCTTTCCCTTCTTTGAAGATGGTACAAGGACAGGTAATGTTTAAACAGAGATAATGTGAAGTGAATTCAATTGTTTTGTTAAGCCGTATTTACAGACAGCTTTAGTTAAGAAGCTCTGCTGGTCAAGGCTTTTTCTGACCCTCTTTGGACTTCAATCTCCGGATAGGAAAAATGCTGATGTGTTTAAAGTTTCATGTGACCTTCCATATATGGTTTGTATTTACATCACATGCTGACACATGCTGGCAAACCTGATTCGTATAAATATGTGAAACTCATAATAAAAGACGGACATGTTTTGGAAGACGATTTCTGGTCTTTAAGATGTGTCCCCAGGTACCTGACTTACATATGACAGAGACAGAGAAAGTATGGGGCAGGAATTGGGACCTGAATCCTTTTCAAGAAGTAAAGGCAGCCAACACACAGGTGTTTAAAGTGGAAAAAGAAAATGTGCTTTATTGGTTTAAACTTATTACAGTTTTATAAGTTTTCAAGAATGGTGCACAAAAACATATCATACAAAATTCCATACAGTCCTTTCTGCTGCTGCTGGCTGTTCCACAGTAGGAAAAACCAGGTAAATGATGAACAATGAAGAAAAACAAACAAACCCATAAATGGCTTGTAATTCAGTTCTTGTGCCCATAGTCCAGTTAGCAGTGCTTGGGGGAAAAACATGAGCAGAAAAGAAACTCTTCCCCAAGCCTGAGATTTATAAACAGAAGAAAAACCAGTTCAAAACTAAAACCAATATCTGGGTCTTAATCAGTTCCACAAACACTTCAGCAGAGAAAACAATCCAAGCTTATTTCTCTATTCAGCAAGCTCTGTTCCAGCACTGACAGCATTTAACTGACCTCCATATCTTCTAGATTCACCCCACCCCCACTCTGCAAACTCCATGCTGCAGGTTTCTGGGGATTCCCCAAATTCTGGCTCCATTATAACCTCTTTATAGACTACACTATAATAGAGTCCCCTAATAGGGATAAACCACAAACATCTATTGTCTAAATAATCCCATATATCTGAAAAGAAGGTGTATGACACAGAATATTAAGCTATATTTAGGAAGAGACCTCAGTAACGGAGCCCACGCAGTCGTTTTTCATAGACCGAAAAGTTCAACGTGGTCACATGCTCCTTTGCTCCAATCATCGGTCTCCTTCCTAAAGTGTGTTCTATCCTATATTCTACATGTGCTATAAGTATTTTAAAGAGAATATAACTGTTTAATCTAATTTATTTCTGTATATTTATTCTCTCTAATAAAGCATCATCCTATATCCTCATGTTAAAAATAATTATAATTCCTCTGATGTACTATCTCAGGTGTCTACACTCATTCATTAAAGACCCAACTGACAGAGCTTATGCACTTCTCAATCGTTATTCAGATAAAAGTATAAGTGCTTAACAATAACGTTTTTTTAGAGAAAGTACTAAGTACTTCCCTGGGTGAACTCCCTGCTTCCTCCTAACCACTCCCTTTTCTTAGCAGCTTGAGCTAACTAACCATTCCAGCCCTGGTTTGCCTTGCTCCAACCCTGAGGCATGCTAGGTCTGGTAGTGCCTGCCTTTTCCCTTTTGTTTGTTGCTTAGGGAAAACACTTGGGCTAATTAGCCTACTCTAATCTAAAGAGCTACCTCTTCTGAGATGCTTACAACTGCTGACTAGACTTAGAAATAGCCAAAGTTATTAAATAATCTTCATTCTCCTGCTTCACCATTGTAATTTACCCTTGATGTTTTATTTACTTTTAAATTGTAGTTCCTCTCACTTTCCTATCGTTTCATGTTTGTGATGTATTGTGCAGTGCAGGGGTAGGGAACTCCAGTCCTCGAGAGCTGTATTCCAGTTGGGGTTTCAGGATTTTCCCCAATGAATATGCATTGAAAGCAGTGCATGCAAATAGATCTCATGCATATTCATTGGGGAAATCCTGAAAACCTGACTGGAATACAGCCCCAATGAATATGCATTGAAAGCAGTGCATGCAAATAGATCTCATGCATATTCATTGGGGAAATCCTGAAAACCTGACTGGAATACAGCTCTCGAGGACCAGAGTTCCCTACCCCTGGTGTAGTGGGTATTTGTTTAGTGTTTTTCCCTTATTTTAATACAATTTGTAAAACACTTAGAAATCTTGATTTGCCTTTTATCAAAAATTTTAAAACTTGGAAACTACTCACTCCAGTCCTGGTTTGCCTTGCTCCAACCCTGGGGCATTCCATTCTGGGACTGGTAATCCGTACTTTTTCCCTGTTAACCTTTTAGGGCAGGGGTGTCAAAGTCCCTCCTCAAGGGCCGCTATCCAGTCGGGTTTTCAGGATTTCCCCAATGAGATCTATTTGCATGCACTGCTTTCATTCTATGCTAATAGAACTCATGCATATTCATTGGGGAAATCCTGAAAACCCAACTGGATTGCAGCCCTCGAGGAAGGACTGACACCCGTTTTATGGTATAGGGATGCCACACAATAAACACACACATGCAGTCTTAGAGTCGGGATGGAGGTGCTCCCTAATGGATGGTCTCTCACCCTTTTATTGAGAATCTTAGCTCCATTAATTACTTAGCTAATGCTCTACAAGGTTATAATTTCATAAAGCATTTAAAGTGAGGATTACACCAAGGTAACTTATTGTTTACATATTTCATGTGTTTCTCAAAGCTACTAGCTCACGTGACATATGAATACATAATAAGTTACAATAATGTGATTCCCAATGTGTACATTTCTGATATGTCTCAAATCTTACTATAGCATGTGACAGTCCAAAGGTTATAATGCATGCTCCGTAAGCTCTCTTGATTAGCCTTAACTCAGGGCCTGTTCAGGCAAAGTCTGATTGTTGCCCATATAAGGGATGCTTAGACAAGATAAGAGATAAGGGTAAACCTGTGTCAGGTTAATATGTGGCAAGATTCTTCTGCCAAAAGGGGAGGGGGACTGCCTCAGCATTCTGTCTCAAGGTGCAAACCTTTTTCCTTGCTTTGTCAAGAGGGAAAGAGAAAGGATTCATAATTCTACCCAGGGCCTCAAAGCCTTACACAGGGCCTAGGTCAGTGTGCTGACCAGGCCTGGTTCAGGATTGCCTGTGTGCTGACCTTGCCTGTGTTCTGATGCCCTGGCTCAGAACTTATCAGATCTCCATCCCTACATTATGGAGATTAGAACAGGATTTGACTGACTTATCAGTTTTAGAACTAGTGGGTAAAGGATTCTGCAGGTACTGTGCACTGCAGGGTTTCCTTTACCAGCACAGGGGTCACACTTTGATAATGTGCAACAGTGGAACTTCCTAGAGTTCATCTGCCGCTGTTGTAAAATGGAGTGCTGAAAATGGAGGAGCTGATGAGCACTTTGATATCTAACATTGCACTTTAGTAAACCTTTCACCCCATAGAATCTAGGATCCAATATTCTTTAACTGGTGGAGTATGATATTGTTTTTAATTCCTTAGCCTTTTAATAGCTGATTCAGAAAACATAGAATGGTGGGGCACATCATACCCAGGTACCTTCTGAACCTTGTAATTCAGCTCTAAGCACCTAGACACTATAGAGACAGAATATGGCTTTTGCCAGTTTTCAAGATGAAGATCTTGTAACAGTGCACTGCCAAAGCAATAAATTCCTTAGGAGTTTTGCAAGACATAACATAAGCAATGCCTCCACTGGGTCAGACCCGAGGTCCATCGTGCCCAGCAGTCTGCTCACGCAGCGGCCCAACAGGTCCAGGACCTGTGCAGTAGCCCTCTGTCTATAGCCCTCTATCCCTTTTTCCAGTAGGAAATTGTCCAATCCTTTCTTGAACTCCAGTACCATACTCTGTCCTATTACGTCCTCTGGAAGCACATTCCAGGTGTCCACCACACGCTGGGTAAAGAAAAACTTCCTAGCATTCGTTCTGAATCTGTCTCCTTCCAACTTTTCCGAATGCCCTCTTGTTCTTTTATGTTTTGAAAGTTTAAATAATCTGTCCCTCTACCCTCTCTATGCCCTTCATGATCTTGTAGGTCTCTATCATGTCTCCTCTGAGTCTCTGCTTTTCCAGGGAGAAGAGCCCCAGTCTCTCCAATCTTTCAGTATATGAAAGGTTTTCCATGCCCTTAATCATTTGTGTCGCTCTCCTCTGGACCCTATCAAGTATTGCCATATCCTTCTTAAGGTACAGTGACCAATACTGAACACAGTACTCTAAGACTGAAGAATTGCTTGAAAATCCTTCTTTTCTAGCTTTGCAGAAGCTTGGTTAATACAGAGTAAAGATGATACTTTTTGAAAGAATTTGGGGAAAATACTCCTCTCCCTGTTCCACGAGCTGAGGTAGGTCAGTGTGAGAAGCAGGGTCCTGTTGGGAAGAGAAAAGGTCTAGAGCAAGGGGCCCCAACCCCCAGCTCACCATCTGACTACCAGACCGCCCAAGAGCCCCTTGTGCAACATCTTTCCATCCTGCATAGCAGAACCCCGCCACCCCTCCCACCGCGAGACCAACATGCCTCCATTCCAGTCAGCTTCGCTGCCTTCCCCGCCAGGGCCTTCCATCTGCTGCCACATCAACCAGGGCCAAGTCTAAAAGAGTTGATCGCAATCTACCGGTCAATCACAAAGGCAACACGAGTCGATCATAGAGCCCTGCCTTCCAAAATGCTACAGCGCAGGAGACTGCACCTGAAGCTGTATGTTCAGTAGAACTGCCCGGATTCAAATCAAATTTTTTTAAAATCAGGTTCCTAGATTCATTCAGGTCTCTTAAAGCAGGAGCGGCAGCACTGCCTCTTGCTGGCCCTCCACTGCAGCTGTCGTTCCTGCTTTAAGGGGCCCCTCAGGTCAGTTAGGAAGTGCTCAAGTGCATAGAGGTGTTTGTACCATCTTCTGGCTTCTCACCTGGCCTCACCTTCAGCTAATTAGGGCAGCCTGCAGTGGATTGCCAGTGTTGTAGCGATCCTTTAAAGGCTGCTATCAGCCTCTATAGCACATTCCCTCTGCTGTGATCCCACCCCTAACATCAGAGGAGTAGCAGGAATGTGCTATGGAGGCCGACAGCAGTCTGTTAAGATCACTACAGCACCAGTGATTCTCTTGCAGGCTGCCCTAATTAGCTGAAGGTGAGACCAGGTCAGGGGGGAAGCTGAAGGATGCTACATAGGGAGGGAACATGCAGGCTTTCTGGAGGGGGGAGCCTTGGTGTAGAAGTACATGGAGGGAGGGGGAGTAGAAATAATGAGTCTAAAAACAGAGGCGGGAGAGATGGTGGACAATGGGACTTAGGAAGGAACAGAAAGTGAGATAAACTGGCACAATGATGTTGTAGAGCCAGTTACTATTTTGAGGCCCTCGGTATGTTTATCATAATCGCAAAAGTAAAATAAAACAGTTTCTTAATCATATGTCTTTAACCATAAATGACATTATTAAGACTTAGCCAAAAGGAAAGATTTATAAACTATAAAGAGTTTTACCTCATGCAAAATTGTCATTTCTTTAATAAGACATTAACTATTTTTTTCTGAGGCCCTCCAAGTACCTACAAATCCAAAATGTGGCCCTGCAAAGGGTTTGAGTTTGAGACCACTGTTAGAGGGAGGGTGAATAGATACTAGATAGAAGGGTAGGTGGGAAGAGAAAGGGAGAGCTGGTGGACCCTGGGTTGTGGGGATGGAGGGAGATATGCTGGATGAAAAGGTAGTTGAAAAAAGGAGAGAGGTGGACCCGGGGATGGTGGGGTCCATCGCTGCAGCTGTGGGGATGGAGATGGAAAAAAAAAAGAAAGATGCCAGACCTCTGGGGGAGGGAAGGGAAACGCAAAGGGAGAATAGATATGGAAGATGGATGGTTAGCATAGAGAAAGAAGAAAATGAGAAATGGGCAGGAGACCTTGGCATGGGAGTTATCAGAGGGATGCATGTCATAGAGCCTGGGACCAACATGATTTGAATAATGACCAGACAAAAGATAGAAAAATTTTTTTTTTCTGTTTTGTGATTACAATGTGTCAGATTTGAAATGTGTATCCTGCCAGAGCTGGTATTAGACTGCGAACATGAGCTAATATTTAACAGAAAGGAAAAGTCTTTTTTGTTTTACACCAGTGCCAGTGTGGGTAACAGAAGGCAAAGGGGGGAGGTGGAGTAGATGAAGAGGCTATAAAATAAACCCACCATGTTTGGAAAAAAACATTCAATTGAGCAGGAAAATCGGATCGAAAAATCAATTTAAAAGGCTGAATCGAAAAATGTTTTCCTGTATCGGGCAGCACTATAATGTTCAGTTCACCTTTCAAACAACCCCCCTCTCAATCCCAAACCAAGCGTGGCTTCAACTTTAGTAGTGATCCATGTTTTAAGGAAAGTAACTGCCATCCTCAATGTCCCAGTAACCCATCTCTACCACAAGGACACCAGCCGTCTCCACCACAAACTCACAAGAACTGCTAAGGTAAATGTTGCCTGCGAAAGTCACGAGACCTCTGAACAGATGACAAGCAATTAACAAATCGAGAACTGCAAAGAGATTACAAGAATCACCATCAAATCTCATTTGGGTTGGGTGATGCTATTCTTGTTTTCAAGCAGGGAGGGCAAAAGCAGTCACAGGTTTAAATTGGGTGCCCACACTTTTGGCTTGCGAGCTACTTTTAAAATGACCAAGTCAAAATGATCTACCAACAATATATTTAAAATATATATATTGTTTACTTTACATAACAGCATGAACATGTATGGCAGAATACAATTACCTCCTATTCCATAACAGAAGCCCCAGCCTTCCCATATAGCAGTGGTCTTTGCTAATTTTTGAGCAGGAGCCACTTTGGATTCAAATGAGCCCAAGGAAAGCCACCAAGTATTTTCTCACACGAGGTTGCAACACTGCAGACCAGCGTGTCAATGACACCCATCCTCACTCAAACACATCTATAATAAGCCTTCCCCACCCTGTACCTGCATACCACTAATCTCTCTACCTCAAATTCCTTGTCTGTTTCACTTACTCAATCTCCAACTCGTAATAAAACCAAAAGTATGAATTCATGCATCTTTTATTAGAAAGAAAAACCATTTAACACAGGACCAGAATAAAAATCTTCATAAAACATAAGATACAGGTGACAAAAAAAGAACCAAATTAATACATGCAAACATTTCAGCTCAAAAAAATGAACTGCAATGCACATCAAAATGCCATAAGCTTTTGTCCGTCTTATAGTTGTGCTCATAAGTTTCCACCTCACGCCTATCCTCCCTCCCCACAGCAAGCATCTCCCTCTCCCCACAATAAGCATCCCCTTCTCCCTCCCCAGAGCAAGCATACACTTCTTTCCCCATCCCCCTAGCAAGCATCCCCTTCTCCAAACATACCCTCTTGCCCCCTATCAACCCCCCTCCCTCCATCATACCCCCCCACCCCCCATCATCCTCCTCCTCCCCATACAAGTATCAAGCCAGCAAGAAAGGAAATTTGCTACTTGAATTCAGCTGGCTCTTGTTTCTTGGAGCAGAAACATACAAACTTTTAGTATGTAATTATTGTATTTCATTCATTATATCAAGCAGAACAATTGTACAGAGGAATGATATAGTCTAGACTTAAGTAAATAAAGGGAAAAAAAGAGGCAGCAAGAAAATAGACTAAACTTTCAAGTCCACCATTTTGGATCCAAAATTACAGAGTATTTAAAGAAGTTATAGAACACATCTATAATAAAACTCAATTTTTCATCTAGCACCTGGATACAGAGGATAATTCTAAACTTCATACCCCTTAAAGGCATTTCAGATAGAAAAGCAATTAGGTGAGAAGGTTCAAAGAAAACATATGTCAAAGATTTGATATCTCACTATACATTTGTATGGGTATCTACAAAAAAAAGTTCCACCTGGTTTCAGTTTCAGCAAACTTAAGGGACCCTCCCCCCCCCCAAAAAAAAAACAAAAAAAACACAACCACCGAATACTTACCCTTCTCCTTCCCGGCAGCTGCTCTTTCACTCTTCAGGCTGCTGGTAGCCGAGCGAACTAAACACGCTGCCTTTGGCTCCCAGAAACGTTCCTTCTGCTACTGCTTCCCGCCTATGCAGGGAAAAGGAGCAGTAACATAGGAAAAGCTTCCGAGCCACCGAAGGCAGTTTGTTCAATTCACCGACGCTGCTGGCGGCCCAAAGAGTAAGAGAACAGTTGCTGGGAAAGAAAAAAAAAAGAGGAAGCAGCTATCAGAGCTGGGGGAAGGGAGGGTTATAATAGAACCCTGGAAATTTGTTAAGGCCGACACTGGCTCACGGGCCTTTGCAGGAAAGGCCACAAGAGACAAAAAGACTGTATGTAACAAGATAAAACAATATTGCTTTTTTTCCCCATTCCATCGTTTAGAATAGATGATGCATTGCTTATCTTCTAGCATAGACTCCTCAGACAAAGTTGTTAACAGTGCAAACTGAAAGGCGGGGTTGTTAAGTACTTTCTCCCGCTCAGACTCCCCATACGCGTTCTAGCCATACACCTGGAATACAAGAAACAATTACTACCATGCAAACAATTAACTAATTCGCCTTAATCGGAAGGCGGCAACAGAAGATACAGCCAGAGACTTAGTCAGATAGCACAAAATTCCGCATACCTAGTGTACCTAAACAAAACTCACTTTGAGCTTATCACTAACAAAAAGATAATGTACGAGCAAGACTCAAGTAGATTCCACTGGACAGTACCCAGACGATCTTTTTGTGCCAGAGATTGAGGATAGAACCAGTCCAAGGAACGGACTAGCACCGAAGACATAGCACTGGAAACATGCTCTACCTCCGAACATTACATACACATGTACTGATCAACCTGTGTATGCCAAGAAAAGGAGGCGCAGCCGAATAGAAAGATTTTACCCATCACCACCTCCCTCCCATAACCAACTTACAGTACTAGGAAACGTCGGGAACTGAGATATACCCCTCACAATTTTAAAGCAATAAAAACAGATAAAACCATAGGCAGCATTAACCCGAAAAGCAAAAAATAAAACCCCCAAAAACCAAAACCCTTTCAATTCTAGACTACCTAACATACTAACCATCTCCAACTGCTTGGTTGAAAAAGGACTCACCACGCTGCCGGACAGTCTTTTATACCTGCCCTGGCCGCGTCGTTATTTCCGCTTTTGCCAACGACGCTCTCTCACTTCCGGCGTCCTATAACTGAATAGTGTTCGGACGTCTCTGCTTCATAGCAGTATTTTGCTGTGTTAGCACCGCTTGTTTTCTACTTATGTCCTCGACGGCTCCTCCTGCGCCGCGGCCTTCCTCCTCCTTTGACCAGTGCTGGGCCTGTCGCGTCCTCTGTGGATCTGGCCTTATTCTTGCAGGGGGATTCGTGTACTTGGGGGCCCGAAACGCCATGCAAGGGAGAGCAAAGCCACCGGGGGCTGGTCTCATCACACAGGTGGTGTTCGCTATAAGTGAGTACCGGAGAGGGCTTTAAGGAGTTGTCTTTGAGCATCTAGCTTATGCCTTATATGAGACCGAGCGGCCCCTACGAATATACAGAGCAACATGCTTTTCAAGCCTAGCCAGCAAGATTTCAGGATTTTACCCTAATGAATCTCTTGAAAACCTTTTGGGCAGCTAGACCAGAGGTGGGCAAACATTTTGATTCATGAGCCACAGTGGGTTCCTAAATTTGACAGAGGGGCCAGACCCATCCCGCCGAGCTCAGTCCCCATACCCGCAGCCCATCTGATCCCATCCACACAAGCCTCAAATAGTTTTATACTGAACTTATAAATATAAAACTTATGAAAAAGTTTAGAAAGAAACCATATTCTGTACAATTGTCATTTTATAAATCAAAGTTCTCGCTGCTGAACTAGAGAAAGAGATGTTAAGCCTGCAGGGCTTTGTTTATAAATGTTTATCAACACAACTAATATAATTTTTTTTTTCTACTGCTTCCCCCATAGTCTGACATCTCTCTCTCTTTCCCAATTCCCTTCAGCAGCATCTTCTCACCACTCTCTTCCCCAGTTCCCTTCAGCAGCCTCTTCTCCCCTGTTCTCTCTCTCTCTCCCCTCCCCCCCCCCCCTTCACACTGTCCAGCAGGCCCATTCTTCCCACCGCAGTCCGAGCATCTCCCTTATCTTCGTGGTGCTGTTTACTTTTCTTTCTACAAGCAGCCAGAGCCTTGAAGTCAGGTGCATCTGCCAGAAAGCTCTCCTCTGATGCAACTTCCTGTTTCCGGTTGCGTCAGGCAGCCACAAGCGACTTCAAGGTAGAGGTCTGCACGGGAACGGGGATCGCGGGGGTCCCACGGGAATTCCCCCTAACCCACGGGACTCCCATGGGGACCCCCCTCTGGCTCACGGGACTCCCACAGGGACCCCACTCTTGCCAACGGGACTCCCACGGGGATGGAAGGCTTTGGAAGCAGGGTTTGTCCATATAATATAATGGACACGTCAGCCTTAGTAAAAAAAGGGGGTTTATAAGTTAATTACCTGAACAGAAAACAAAAAAAGGGTTCCACCAAAGAGATTCCACAAGGAAAACTGCAGCGCAAACACAAAAGAAACTGTGGAATTGATGATCCTGTCAGAAGTAATTGCTGCTTTTTATGGGGACGGGTGGGGATGGAGGTAATTCCTTGCGGGGATGGGTGGGGACGGAGAGGATCCTGGCGGGGACGGAGCGGATCTTGGCGGGGATGGGTGGGATTTCTGTCCCTGCGCAACTCTCTACTTCAAGGCTCCAGTTACTTGTAGAAAGAATAGTAACCATCGCCACGAAGGTAATTCAGCGGGTTGGATATGGCCCGCGGACTGTAGTTTGCCCATGTCTGGGCTAGACATATTTCTAGCTGTACTATGTGTGAAATAGCCTTGCACATATCATTTCACCTATGCAGACTTATGGCAAGTTTATCTCAGTAATTCTTTAGATCAATTAATTTTTACTTTATATGTCATAAATCACAACTTTTTATAGAACACCCTAGCTGTACACCACTTATTCAAGCAGTCCGATAAAGGATAATTTTGATGTACTGAATATTATTCCTTATTGTATTATTTGAATGAGGAGTGTAGGTATAAGATTTTGAGCCTTCATTAGGGTGTTTGTCCAATAAACAAGTTGTGGTATACAGAGTATATTATAAAGTAACAATAATAATAATAGCTTTATTTATATCCCTTCATACCTTTTCAGTTCAAGACGGTATACAACAAGAACAACAAGAGATACTGTAAGGACAGTGAGGTTACATCAGTTAGTTTTGGGTAGGTGTGGAAGACAGTTGAGTGAACGGGGTGGTAGGGTAGGAAGAAGTTGATCTGCAGAGTTATTGGGATGGTTTGTTAACACTATCAATACAGGATACTAAATTGGAAACTATATAAAAAAGGTCACTCAGGATCAGATTCTCTAAAGAGCAACTATCTACTTGGCAAAATCCCTTTAGTAGCCTCAATAATTGAAAATAAATTAGGGCAATAAGTGCTTACCCACTTCTATAAAAGGTAGGCACCTATTGTATGGTGCTTAGCAGCGCCTTATGCCTAAGTAAGAATTTTAATGGGTGGAGTGTGACTTAGGCATCACTAAACGCAATTCTCCAAAAACTTAAGTGCCTGAAATATAGGCCTTTAAAACCTTCACCTACATTTCCTGTGCCTACGTTTTTACCCATGCACTTCTAAGCATGATTCTATAAATGGCACCTCAACATGATGGATGCGTGGCTGGCACCATTTTTCTAGGCATTGGCTGATTTGGGCACCTTTAAACAATAAGGCCCCGCTTCTGTAAAAGTCAACAAGCCATTTCAAGACATAGATCTCGTTATGTATGCAAACATGGTTTTAATTCTCAGAGCAGGCTTGTGCACTTTAGTTCTCAGTGGGTATGTAAATCTTTCTCAGGCATATAAAAGATATCCTGAAAAATGTACATTTTAGTGCATCTTCACAGTAATTCAAAAAAGTACTGAAGCCCTATTTATTTTTGCATGTTTTCCCCTTGCTCATGACACCTTTGAATCATTGGTACTATGGAGCAGGCTGAGCAATGTGTGAGTTTCAGATGCTTGTCCTTGCTAACATGCAAATTGTTGTGCTGTTTTATAATAGTGGTATTTTATTTAATTATATATATTTTATTGTAAGCCACTTTGGTATAAACAGCATATGAATGATGTAAAGAAACAAGTCAAGCGATTGAAAGATTTGGTTCTTACTTGGATAATCTTGATTCTGTTAACATACACAGGAGTCCATACATTAGGTGATCAATCCATGCAGAAGAGTGTCATTCATATCTTTCAGCTCCTCCACCTTCACCAGTGGAGTATAGCTCCCTCTTCAGTCTGTACCAAAGCAATCGCACTCCTCTGTAACAGGAGAAAAGAGAAGGAGGGGCACAGGGAACCTCCCTGAAAATAACATACATTTCCGTTCTGCTCTGTAACTCATGAAAAAGAATTAGCACGAACTTGCAACATAGGTTTTATCAATGAACCAACCTGCTGTGTGCAACTAGAACTAACACATAAGGAACTCCAAAGATTATTAACTCAGTACCAGTACTTTATTGGTAAGTTAATCATACATGTTCATTCAACTGACAAGAGAACTACTCCAATTCTGTACCATAGAGTTGTCAGAGGCAGAAAGCAGGCAAATTGCAGAATGCACAGGGCAGGCTATACCAGTGGTCTCAAACTCAAACCCTTTGCAGGGCCACATTTTGGATTTGTAGGTACTTGGAGGGCCTCAGAAAAAAAATAGTTAATGTCTTATTAAAGAAATGACAATTTTGCATGAGAGCCATGGTGAAACAACGACTCAAGAAAAAGGTGGACAAACTTGAAACGGTAGACCAGGCATGGTCCCTACTGAAAAATACTATCACAGAAGCACAAAATCTCCACATTCCAAGGATCTCCAAAGAGGGGAGAACAAAAGGTAAGGGAGAACCGGCATGGCTTACCAGACAGGTGAGGGTAGCCATAAAAGAAAAGAAGGACTCTTTCAAAAAATGGAAACACATGAAAACAATCGAAGCATGGAAAATACATAAAGATGATCAAAAGAAATGTCACAAGGCGGTGAGGGATGCCAAAAAGGACTATGAGGAAAAAATAGCGCAAGAAGCCAAAAACTTCAAACCCTTCTTTAGATACGTGAAAGGGAAAAAAACCCGCAAAAGAGGCGGTGGGACCCCTGGACGACCAGGGAAGAAAAGGGTACATCAAGGAAGATAAACAAATTGCTGACAAACTAAATTCCTTCTTTGCGTCCGTCTTTACGGAGGAGGATACCGCTAAAATACCAGAAGCAGTGAAAGTGTTTAGTGGAGTAATAGAAGACAGCCTCACCACAGTTGAAGTGGAGTTGGACCAGATATACTACCAGATCGACAAACTTAAAAGTGACAAATCCCCTGGACCGGATGGAATTCACCCGAGAGTTTTAAAGGAATTGAAGGTTGAAATCGGAGAGCTATTGCAAAAACTTGCCAATCTGACAATCAGAACTGGACAGATACCAGAGGACTGGAAGATAGCGAATGTCACGCCAATTTTCAAAAAAGGATCGAGAGGGGAACCGGGCAACTACAGACCTGTGAGTCTTACGTCTGTCCCTGGAAAGATGATTGAAGCACTGATCAAGGATAGCATAGTCCGGCACCTAGATACACACGACTTGATGAAACCCAGTCAACATGGGTTCAGGAAAGGGAAATCATGTTTAACGAATTTACTTCAATTTTTCGAGACCGTGAACAAGCAAATTGATAGTGGAATGCCGGTGGACATAATATATTTGGACTTCCAGAAAGCATTCGACAAAGTTCCACATGAAAGACTTCTCAGGAAACTACAAAGCCATGGAATAGAGGGAGATATACAAAGGTGGATAGGCAAATGGTTGGAAAACAGAAAGCAGAGAGTGGGCATAAATGGGAAGTTCTCAGACTGGGAGAAAGTGACTAGTGGTGTGCCCCAGGGCTCAGTGCTTGGGCCGATCCTATTTAATATTTATATCAATGACCTGGAAGACGGAATATCCAGTGAGATCATTAAGTTTGCAGACGACACAAAGCTATGCCGGGCAATCAGATCGCAGGAGGATAGCGAGGAACTCCAAAGCGACTTGTATCAGTTAGAGAAATGGGCAGAGCAATGGCAGATGAAGTTCAACGTGGAGAAATGCAAAGTAATGCATTTAGGTAGTAAGAATAAGGAATACGAGTATAGAATGTCAGGCGCAACTCTGGGTAAGAGCGAACAAGAAAAGGACCTGGGTGTACTGATAGATAGGACCCTGAAGCCGTCGGCACAATGCGCGGCAGCGGCAAAGAAAGCAAACAGAATGTTAGGCATGATAAAGAAAGGAATCACGAGTAGATCGGAGAAAGTCATAATGCCGCTTTATAGAGCAATGGTCAGACCACACTTGGAATACTGTGTCCAACATTGGTCTCCCAACCTAAAGAAGGATATCAAACTGTTGGAGAGGGTGCAGAGACGAGCAACGAAGTTAATAAGAGGTATGGAGAACTTGGAATATGAGGAACGACTCAAGAAACTGGGACTGTTCTCCCTTGAGAAGAGGAGGCTGCGAGGGGACATGATCGAGACGTTCAAAATGCTGAAAGGCATCGATAAAATAGAGCAGGAAAATAAATTATTTACATTGTCCAACGCAACACGGACAAGAGGACATGGTTTGAAGCTAAGGGGGGACAAGTCCAGGACAAATGTCAGGAAGTACTGTTTTACGCAGCGAGTGGTAGACGCCTGGAATGCTCTCCCAAAGGAGGTTATTAAGGAATCCACTGTGCTGGGATTCAAAGGCAAATTAGATACACATCTCCTTATGAGAGGCATAGAGGGATATGGGTGACTAAAACTACATCAGGTGTATACCTGACTGGGCCTCCGCGTGTGCGGATCGCCGGACTCGATGGACCATGGGTCTGATCCGGAGATGGCAGTTCTTATGTTCTTATGTTCTTATGTCTTAATAATAATATTGTCATTTATAGCTAAAAAGACATATGATCAAGAAACTGTTTTATTTTACTTTTGTGATTATGATAAACATACTGAGGGCCTCAAAATAGTACCTGGCGGGCTGCATGTGGCCCCCGGGCCACGAGTTTGAGACCACTGGGCTATACAGACTCCTGTTAGTATTAACAGAAACAAGATCATCCAGATAAGAACCTTATTATTCATTCTATTACATACAGAAAAATCCAAACATTAGGTGATGTGCCAGATGTCTATGGAGAGACAGATGAGCCTGCCCACAAGACTGAGGACCCAAAATCAGTGTCCTCTCGAGCTGCCACATCCACTCTGTAGAACCTTGTAAAGGTATGGAGAGTGGACCAAGTAGCATCGCTACAGCTCTCTTTGGGTGGAACTGCCTGGTACTCCGCACATGAGGATATCATACTTCTGGTTGAATGAGCTTTGATGGAAATAAGCAGCTGTATACCGTATTTTCACGCATATAACGCGCGCGTTATACGCGTTTTTACCTACCGCGCATACCCCTCGCGCGTTATATGCGTGAGCGCGGTATACCAAAGTTTTAAAACATAGTTCCCACCCCGCCCGACGCCCGATTCACCCCCCCAGCAGGACCGCTCGCACCCCCACCCCGAACGACCGCTCGCACGCGCTCCCATCCGCACCCGCATCCACGATCGGAGCAAGAGGGAGCCCAAGCCCTCTTGCCCGGCCGACTCCCCGACGTCCGATACATCCCCCCCCCCCGGCAGGACCACTCGCACCCCCACCCCGAACGACCGCTCGCACGCGCTCACACCCGCATCCACGATCGGAGCAAGAGGGAGCCCAAGCCCTCTTGCCCGGCCGACTCCCCGACGTCCGATACATCCCCCCCCCCCCGGCAGGACCACTCGCACCCCCACCCCGAACGACCGCTCGCACGCGCTCACACCCGCATCCACGATCGGAGCAAGAGGGAGCCCAAGCCCTCTTGCCCGGCCGACTCCCCGACGTCCGATACATCCCCCCCCCCCCGGCAGGACCACTCGCACCCCCACCCCGAACGACCGCCGACTTCCCGACAATATCGGGCCAGAAGGGAGCCCAAACCCTCCTGGCCACGGCGACCCCCTAACCCCACCCCGCACTACATTACGGGCAGGAGGGATCCCAGGCCCTCCTGCCCTCGACGCAAACCCCCCTCCCCCCCAAGAACCTCCGACCGCCTCCCAGCCGACCCGCGATCCCCCTGGCGACCCCCACGACCCCCCCACCCCCCTTCCCCGTACCTTTGGTAGTTGGGCCAGAAGGGAGCCCAAACCCTCCTGGCCACGGCGACCCCCTAACCCCACCCCGCACTACATTACGGGCAGGAGGGATCCCAGGCCCTCCTGCCCTCGACGCAAACCCCCCTCCCCCCCAAGAACCTCCGACCGCCCCCCAGCCGACCCGCGATCCCCCTGGCGACCCCCACGACCCCCCCACCCCCCTTCCCCGTACCTTTAGTAGTTGGCCGGACAGACGGGAGCCAAACCCGCCTGTCCGGCAGGCAGCCAACGAAGGAATGAGGCCGGATTGGCCCATCCATCCTAAAGCTCCGCCTACTGGTGGGGCCTAAGGCGCGTGGGCCAATCAGAATAGGCCCTGGAGCCTTAGGTCCCACCTGGGGGCGCGGCCTGAGGCACATGGGCCCAACCCGACCATGTGCCTCAGGCCACGCCCCCAGGTGGGACCTAAGGCTCCAGGGCCTATTCTGATTGGCCCACGCGCCTTAGGCCCCACCAGTAGGCGGAGCTTTAGGATGGATGGGCCAATCCGGCCTCATTCCTTCGTTGGCTGCCTGCCGGACAGGCGGGTTTGGCTCCCGTCTGTCCGGCCAACTACTAAAGGTACGGGGAAGGGGGGTGGGGGGGTCGTGGGGGTCGCCAGGGGGATCGCGGGTCGGCTGGGGGGCGGTCGGAGGTTCTTGGGGGGGAGGGGGGTTTGCGTCGAGGGCAGGAGGGCCTGGGATCCCTCCTGCCCGTAATGTAGTGCGGGGTGGGGTTAGGGGGTCGCCGTGGCCAGGAGGGTTTGGGCTCCCTTCTGGCCCAACTACCAAAGGTACGGGGAAGGGGGGTGGGGGGGTCGTGGGGGTCGCCAGGGGGATCGCGGGTCGGCTGGGGGGCGGTCGGAGGTTCTTGGGGGGGAGGGGGGTTTGCGTCGAGGGCAGGAGGGCCTGGGATCCCTCCTGCCCGTAATGTAGTGCGGGGTGGGGTTAGGGGGTCGCCGTGGCCAGGAGGATTTGGGCTCCCTCCTGGCCCGATATTGTTGGGGAGTCGGCGGTCCTTCGGGGGGGGGGGGGAGGGATGTATCGGACGTCGGGGGGGGGGCATCAGGCTTTCAGGATGGGGACAGACCTTCAAGGGGGGACAGTGCACGGAAGTCAGGGGGGGTGAACGGAGAGTCGGGACAGCGCACGGAAAGTCAGGGCGGGCGAAAGGAGCGTCGGGCAGCATGCGCGGTATACCCGTGAGCGCGGTATATCAAAGTTTTTGTGCAAATCATCGTGATTTCTGCGCGCTATATCCGTGTGCGCGTTTTATACGGGTGCGTGTTATTTGCGTGAAAATACGGTACTATAGCCAGTGTATGCTGACAAACTTGCCATGCAAATTCATCTAGTGACAGAAGCTTTGGAAGCTGGTCTGCCTCATTTGGACTGACTGGTTAGAACAAAAAGGTGGTCATAAAGGCAAAACTTATTTGTCTTAAGTAGTGGAGTAAAATTTTTTGCACATCCAGCCTCTACAAAATCACAGCCTTCTCAGTCAAACCCATAGGATAAAAAGCAGGTAAATGAACCTCTTGGTCAACACAAAAGGCAGAAACAATCTTCGGTGGGAAAGAAGGTATCATACACAGAGAAATCCCAGCCTCTGAGATCCTTAGGAAGGGCTCTCTGCAGGAAAGAGAGCCTGCAGTTCTGAGATCTATCTCACAGAAACTATTGCTACCAGGAATACCATTCCATACTCTGAGGTCCAGAAGAGTTGCCTCTTGGAGAGTCTCGAACGGAGGCTTGGGAAAGGCTCTTCAAATGATTCTAGGATGGAAAAGGCTGCTCCCTTCAAGAACCGAGTCACATCAGGGTGAGATGGCAGGGATTGTTTTCCCTCTCTAGCTCAGAAGCACAAGAGGCTCCCTACCAGGACCTTGAGAGACACCACCACTCGGCCTTTTTCTCACCCAAAAAGGAATGCCAGAATCACAGAATTAGCGCTATGAGAAGCTCAACCTGATCTTTGGCGCACTAGAGCTGGAAAGCCTTCCAGTCTTTAGTGTAGGCTTCTTAGCTCAAAGAAGAGTAGCAATGATTTGACTACTTCCAAATAAACCTTGTGGGTCAATAGCCAAGGGCCACAGGGGAAACACATATTGAAGCCTCTCTTCAGGCCAGGATTGAACCAACACATCTAATCCTGTGCTTCCTGATTTTGCTTGTCTGTAAATACATTTTACCTTTGCATTCTTGGCTGATGCCATCAGGTCCACCTCGGGCCTTCCCCAGCATTGCACAATGAAGCTGAATGCTCCGACTGGTCTAGAGCCTGCTGGCTGAGAAAGTCAGCCTGCATATTGTCCATTCCTGCTACATGGGCTGCTGAGAGTGCTTGAAGATGGGCTTTGCCCACTGGAACATCATCTGAGCCTCCAGACATAAGGGAGCACTACTGGCTTGCCTGCTGGAACCCCAGAGGGAGGCAAGAGAAAAGGCCCTGATCCAGAGGAGGAGGGGGTCCCTGAGGCCGGCAAGATTGCCTGTGGGTGATAGGCAGAAGCTTCTTAGCCAAATGAGCCTGATACATCGTCTTAATAAAATCGGGAGAAAACCCATCCTCTGTGGTGGGAGCAGACTTTACTTGGAATGTTTGTAGGATTTGTGAGATTTGTCCCCCAAACCATGCTTGCGTTTTGCCGTAGCGTCATCTGCGCACTTCCTGGGGCCCATTGATGCCATTTTCACAGATACCGGGACAGAAGAAGCATGACAACCCCCTTCAAAGGTCAAAGGCACAGGGTCTGGGCAAGTCTTACCCTCTCACGTGCCACAGCACACGTGGAACACAGCAGTGTACCCGACAGCCATCCACCACAAATAAGGCATGAATCCATCACATCCTGCCCTGGAGAGTCCATCTGAGTGGTTTTCTTGCAAAAACAAAGCTTGCAAGTGCTAAAAATAATTTTAAATCAAAATCGGGAAAATCCAAGATGGTCACCACGGATGCTGATTTTGACTAAATAGCCCAGGAAAAACGCAAAGAGCCCTCAAAAATGGTAATTTTAAGATTTTAGGGGTGTGGGGGTAGGGCATGCAGTGAAACCACCCCAAACCCCCTTTTTAAGACCCCCCCCCCCCCATCACTGATTCAGGCTGTCAGCCTGTATTCACTGTAACGTGCTGAATGAGAAAACACTGCAAAGAGAGCTGAAACAGCATACAGAGATTCTCTGCCTTAGGAAGCTGGCAAGCTGGACTTCTATTCTTCTGACTGCCCCACCAGCCAGACATCCATGGCTGGGTACCTGCACCACCCTCAGACACGCTGCACAGACACCTGGAGGAGGAACACAGTCTGGCTCCAATCCCAGGTGTGCCTCCATGGAGCCACGCAGCCTACGCTCGACCCACTAGCGGACAAACCTGTAGTGAGCAAGCGCCCAAGGGAATGGTCCCTGAGACCTGATCTGAAGTGCAGACTGTCCTGAGAGTGTACTGACAGGCAGTGAACCCCCTGGAAGCAGATTTTTCCAAAGGTCTGCGATCTCCCAGTCAGAACTGTCCCTGCAGGGAACCTCTGCAGCACAAGGGCGAAACCCGCAAAAGACTGAAATAAAAGACAAGCTCCTACAGGAGGTGCCAGTGCTGACATGAAAGAGGTGGAGCTTAGGTCTCGGTTAATTCTGTATACCTGCCAGGACTTTGTAGGAAGCCTCAAATTCCAATCATCACCGAATAAAGTGGAATTGTATAAGAACCACCATATCCAATGTGGCACAGAAGACAACAAGCAGATCATTAGAAGAAAATCTTGTATTTAAACAAATACTCCCAGGAATAGTGCCCGATGTGGCTGAATTTCACTTACAAGGCTGCATCAGGGGCATACAACCAGCATTTGTGGTCAAGACTGAGCTTGTACAGACCTGCAAAATTGTAAAAAGGCAACCACATAAGGATGGTGGCAAGTGCCCTTGTTGTTATAAAATCTGAATAATCCAAGCAATGTATGTACCTTTTATAGAATATCCTCCCTGAATGCTCCCACTTACTCTGAGAGACAGAAATAACTTTGTACATACGTTCCAGTAATTGAAGTGTGCACACACAAACACGCATTATAAGATACACAAATAATTGCAGATCTTAGCCTTGCTCCATCCATTCTCCACCTTAGGAATAACTATACCAGGGGTGTCAAAGTCCCTCCTCGAGGGCCACAATTCAGTCAGGTTTTCAGGATTTCCCCAATGAATATGCATGAGATCTATTTGCATGCACTGCTTTCATTGTATGCTAATAGATCTCATGCATATTCATTGGGGACATCCTGAAAACCCTCGAGGAGGGACTTTGACCCCCTGAGCTATACAGTACTGGTATTGCATAAAAGTAGGTGGTGTGTTTTCTAAGTACCTACTTTTATGTGTGTGTGTATCTACTATAATAAAACGCTAAGCACGCATGCGCACTCCTACCTGCGTGTTCCGTGATCTGTATGTCCGTGGCAGGTAGGAGTGCGCATGCGCGCCTAGGGTTCTGTTTTCCTGTAATGCAGTTCGTCGTTGTCGTGCCCTCCCCCCCCCCCCCCCCCCAAACCCCTGTTGACCCTCCAACCTGACCATCCCACCCCGAGACAACCACAAACCTCCCGCCTCCAGCAGCGTCTGCAGCACTCCTAACACGCTGCCTCGCGCCCCTCCACCGCCCCAATTTCCTCTGCTGCATCCTTTATGACATCATCAGAGACACAGCAGAGGAAATCAGGGCAGAAGGCCGCAAAGCAGTGTGCCCAGAGCGCTACGGATGCTGCCGGAGCCGGGAGGCCCGTCGGTTGACTCACAGTGGGAGGGTAAGTGGGGTCAGCTGCACGACAGCAGTAGTGGTGGGGGGGGTAAGATGGAAACATGCTTCTCAAAGGTTATACTGCAAAGGGGGGTGGGAGGGAGGGAGGCAGGCTGGCTTCGGAGGGTGGGGGTGAGACAAAATTTGGAAGGCAGTAAGGGGGACATAGGAAGGAGGCCCTGGGGGGCACTAAGGACACAGGACGGGGCACTAAGGACATAGGAAGGGGCACTAAGGACATGGGAAGGAGATACTGGGGAAGGAGGCACTGAGGGCACTAAGGACATAGAATGGGACACTAAGGACATAGGAAGGAGGCACTGAGGCCACTAAGGACATGGGAAGGGGGCACTAAGGACATAGGAAAGTGGAACTGGAGGAACTAAGGACATAGGATGGAACACTATGGACATAGGAAGGGGGCCACGGAGAGGCAGACAGAAAGAAAGACAGACAGACCGTCCAAGAAGAGAGAGAGACAAAAAAATAAAAACAGACAGACATCTACTCTAGCACCCGTTAATGTAACGGGCTTAAACACTAGTGTGTGTAAAGCATTATAAGATACACAAATAATTGCAGATCTTAGCCTTGGTCCATCCATTCTCCACCTTAGGAATAACTATACCAGAGGTGTCAAAGTCCTTCCTCGAGGGCCGCAATCCAGTCAGGTTTTCAGGATTTCCCCAATGAATATGCATGAGATCTATTTGCATGCACTGCTTTCATTGTATGCTAATAGATCTCATGCATATTCATTGGGGAAATCCTTAAAACCCGACTGGATTGCGGCCCTTGAGGGACTTTGACACCCCTGAGGTATACAGTACTGGTATTGCATAAAAGTAGGTGGTGTGTTTTCTAAGTACCTACTTTTATGTGTGTGTTTGTGTATCTACTATAATAAAATGCTAAGCGCGCATGCACACTCCTACCTGCGTGTTCCGTGATCTTGTCTAAAAATCTGGACTTCTTGGGAATTAGGTCAGTTGGATTTTCCGGATTCTCAAGCAGTAGTTTTAAAATTCAGCATCTCTCTGTATTTCTCTTCCCAATTCAGCTGTCTCTGCAGCTTAAGAACATACCAGAGCCCATGGCTACCCCTTCCCCAACTGCACAGTCCAGCATCTCTCTCTCCTTAGCGCAACCTCTGGTGTACCTTTTTAGTAAGTCTTCGATGCTGCAGCGCCAGTGGCAGACTTACTGTTGCTTCTGACCTGCACCGGACCTTCCCACCCCTTCTAATGCAATTTCCTGCTTTTGGAAGGGCAGGAGGGGTCAGAGGCAGCCTGTAAGTCTACTGCTGGTACTGTAGCATGGAAGACTTGCTTACTGAAAAGATAGGTTGGGGGTTGAGGTTGGGGGTTGAGCTGAGAAGGGAAAGGCATTGGACCATCTGAGGGGGGAGGGTAGAAGGTCTGAATTATTTGTAGTTCAGATGCTGTAATTTTGGACTTGTCCAGTATATATTTCCATAAGCAATTGTGTGTGTCTACTCGAGTATAAATTGTTCTACAAGCTCAAACTGCTTCTAAACCTACCACACATTTTAGCTTAGAAGTTTAAAATATGCTATCACTTAAAATTATGTGGTGTTGGGCAAGTCATTTTATTTCATTGGAGAAACAAGGCAAATAGTAGCATAGACAGGAATAACTAAGCAGAATGGATATTGGTCTTTTTCTGCCATCCTGTAACCATGTTCTGCTCTACATTTCATGGTCATTTTTTATATTTGGATTCCTAAAGCTACAGCCTATATATGTGTTAACAGTTTTCCCCCCCTCCTTCCCCTATCTTGGCAGGTTTGGCATCTTGGGGTCTGGTCCTATTGGTGAATCCAGTTGGAAAGGCAGAACGAAAAACATGAAGACTGCAGAACAGACACAATGGCCTGGAAGATGGCCGTCACTTTTTATTATACAGGAAGCAATAACTTTATGCCAAGCAAAGATACTTCTCTTAGACATTACTCATGAAGAATTCTATTATGTTTTCAAAAATTCATAAATAAAAACATTTTTTTAAACTACAGACAGAAATGAGTCTTGGGTAAAGTAATCCTCGGTGTTGTGACAGCTGTTCTGCTATACAAAGTAGCTGTGGCAGATCACAGCAGATAGACTAGCTACACCTTCCCTAGTATGTCTCATGGCCATTAGCCCCTCAAACTGCACTGAGGCAAAAGAATAACATATTTTATGCAAGCACAAAGCAAATAAATCATCTGGCATGAAGAAATATATCATAGCTCTAAAAAACACATTCATACTTAATTCATCCAGGCTGGGAGTGTGACTTGTAGATGCCCTCAACGTCCTAGCAATTACTAAAAAGAAACAGACCGGAAGTGAAAGCACATTTTATTCAGTTGCAATTGCTCTGTCCAGTTCAACCTATAACATTGAAGAGTCCAACAAAGAGAAATCAGCAACCAGTTCAAATAAAATGTGAGTCTAAAAAAAACAAGAGCAAGAGGGAATCGCAGGGTCTATGATTTTTCCCACTTCGTTATCAGTGTTAAGAGATGAAGACACACATCTGGGCATATCTCTGAACTTTGAGGATGGTCATGTTGTCGGGAAGGATCTTAGCTGCTGCCTAGGGCAGAGGGTCACTCCTTCAAAATAGCTGGAGGGATAACTTGTCCAATCAGTTATTTTTTGGCAACAATCAGTACTGCAGATGGTACCAGACCTACAGAGACAGAATGAAAGATTAGGTTCTTACCTTTGCTAATCTTTCTTGTAAATCCACACTCTATTCCTAGACAAGTGGGTTATGTATCCCATGTCGCAAGACCGCTTGTAGGAAGCCTCATTTACATAATTTTTTCAGACCCTCAGCAAAAGCAGACAGTGACACCTTTAGAGGACATAGACCAAAGGTAGGGGTACAGGGACACTCCATGACAAATAAGTCCAATCTGTTCATAACATGAAAAGTCAACAGTATAAACCTGAAATAAACTGTTATAAGGAGACACAGCCTGCACTAACAGAGGGGTAAGCCACAGCTAGGGACCCTCAAGGCAAAGTGCATATCACGTTCAGATGGTACTCTTAGAAAGGCTGGTCACACCTTCACTTTTACGCCTCAATCCATGAACCACTGGGGCTCTATCTTAAAGACCACGCTTTCTGAAATAGATTGGGAACTCTTCTGGTCATCTACAAATCGTCCTCTATTATCCTCAAGAGTCTCGCAATCAATGTTCTTTGTTATGTGGAATGCAGTATGGACTCCGTTTCGAATGTGGAAAGTGAAACTGAAACAAGATCCTACCTGTTGGAACTGTTTGAAAGAGCCTGGAACTCTTGATCACATGCTTCTTCACTGCACTATGGTTCATTCCTTTTGGATTCGTATCTGGGACACCATAAAATCTATTACCAAATGTTCAGAACCTATTTCCATGGACATTATAATCCTTCGTTCTCAACACCCTTGCTTCGCACTATCAAACTGTCCTCCTAAACTCATTGACACCATGTTTGTGACAGCTCTTATGCACATTTTAAAAAATTGGAAATCATCTACATTACTAGACTACACCTTTTGGTGGAACTCTTTGAGCATGTACCATAAATTCGAATCAAATGCATATGAAAAGAACATGATATCTCGTTTCTCTACAAAATTGATGCGAAATAAATCACCTTGGTCGTTCTTAGATTCATATGTTCATTCTGCCTCGTAGACACTTCTACCTCTCTCTTTTTCTCCCTCTTTCTCTTTCTCCTTCTTTACCTTTCTTTTTTCTTTTACTTCATCCTCACTTTCTTTTTTCTTTTACTTCATCCTCTCTGCTTATCTACCCTTTCTATTTCTTTTCTTAGCAGTTTCAAATACTCTGAATTCTTCTTAATAATTTGTTATATGCAAATGAATGCAATTACGGTTTCTTTTGTTTTTACATCACTATTTCTTATTCAATTTTCATGTACTTGAACTGCTTTCTGTATATTATTTATAATATTCAATAAAATTATTGAACTCAAAAAAAAAAAAAAAAAAAGAAAGGCTGGTCAAGAAAACATAAGTCCAGCCTACCAATACTTAAGGCAGACAATCGGTGAATCAGCAACTCCCAGGGCGGGTACCAGGAATACAGCGTGGATTTACAGGAAAGATTAGCAAAAGTAAGAACCTAATCTTTTGTCCTTGTACAATCCCGCTCTATTTCTGGACAAGTGGGACATTACAGAGCAGTCCCGAAGAGTCAGGGTGGAACTGATGAGCCTGCTGCCAGTACGGCAGAACCAAAATCCATATCCTGCTTGGCCGCCACATCAATCCTGTAAAATCTGGTAAAAGTATGTAAGAAGGACCAGGTAGCAGACCTGCAAATCTCCAAAAAGATCGCTGACAACTCTACCCAAGAGGAAGAAACGCCTCTAGAAAAATGAGTCCTCACAGAAAGAGGGTGACATAGGCCGATGAAATAGCCATACAGATCCATCTCTACATGGTGGCTTTCGAAGCCAGCCTGCCCTTATGGGCAGGACCCACCAGTACAAATGTGGTTGGATACCCAAAACTCATTTGTGACCTCCAAGTACCACAGCAAAATTCTGCGCATATCTAGCGGCCTCAACACTCAGCCCTGCTCTTTCGATCCCGAGGCAGCCAAACCTCCTAGTTAATGTGAAAACTAGAGACCACTTTCTGTCATGGCTCCCACTTTCTGGAATTCCTCTTACTATCTCCATTCTGAAAAATCATTTGTGACTTTCAAGATGCAATTAAAAACATACTATTTCTCCTTGACTTTCTGTTCTTAACTCATTTTTTCATAAAAGCTGCATCCAGCCTTTACTATCACAGTTCTCGATTTGCATGGGCAGAATCAAAAATGTATTCTTCCCCACCTTATTGTTCATCCCTTTCCCCAATCATCTGGTTTTTTTTTTATTGTAACCTACCGATTCCTCTTTCCTCATGTTCTCCTTATTGTTCTGTCTGTTTGTGAAATTTGTGCTTAGTCTAATTTTTGTTCCCATTTTATTTAGAATTGTCCAAAACGCTACAGTCCGTATCACTTATGGCCTCAAGAAATCAGATCATGTAAGCCTGTATTACAAAAAACTACACTGGTTACCTGTGGAAGCACAGGTCAACTTTAAGTTCACCTGCCTTTGCTGCAAAACCATGACAGGTTCATCCCCAGCCTATCTGTCTCATCATTTCGAATTCCCAGGCACAACTAACACACGTAGTAGTACCTACTTGTTCGCTTTTCCATCCTTAAAGGGCTGTACCTAAAAGAGATTCCTTGATAGAGCATTATCATTCCAAGCAGGTAAATAGAACAAATGTCTAACCAACTTCAACTCAAACGCACTTTCTTACCAAACTTTTAGGAAATCAATCAAAACTTATCTCTTTGACAAATTTCTCTGACCCCACTTCAACCTTGATGTATCTCCAAAATACCTCCAGATAAATTTGACTAACCCTAACATGCTAATGTAATTTTGAAAGTTCTCTGTAATATCGCTGTCCGTATATAGTCTCTTCCTCTGTAAACCGCTTTGAAATGTTTGTGGTATTGTGGTATATAAAAATAAAGTTATTATTATATTTTTATTGTAAACTGCTTAGATTTACCTTTGATTTTCTATTTGCGGTATATCAAATAAATTGAACTTGGAAGGAGGGAATAGTGCGCAGAAACATGCTGGAATTCGTAATCCAAAGAAAAGGATCTCTGCAGGATAAAGCCTGAAGCTCAGAAACTCTGCAGGCTGAAGCTAAGGCCACCAGGAAAACAGTCTTGACAGCGAGATCAATTAAGGACGCTTGCTCCAGAAGCAGGGCACAAGAGCCAGCAATTGGAGAACTAGATTGAGATTCCAAGTTGGACAGGGTAGCCACAGCAGGGATCGAAGCCTCAATGTGCCCATAAGAAAACAGACAACATCTGGATGAACAGCCAAAGAGCCTCTCAGAGGCTTAGGACCCAAACAAGAGAGACCGGCTATCTGAACCCTGAAAAGAGCCGATAGCCAGGCCCTTTTCCAGTCCATCTTGAAGGAATGCGAGAATCAGAGGTACCAACAATAAAGTCGGATCCTCATGTTTCTGGATACACCATAGTTGTGATAACATCTCCAAGCTTTCGCATAGACTGCCACAGTTGACTTCTTGCACAAGAGAGTAGCTATCGCCTGAAGAAGAGCTTCGGTGGACTAAGGCTGCACATTCAATAGCCATGCCGTAAAACCAAAGCGGTCCAGATCCTGGAGTGCAATCAGGCCCTGCGTAAGGAGATGAGGATGGCAGGGAAGCTTGAGCCCCTGATCCAGCTGCAAATTAACCTGGTCAGCATACCACGGTTGTCTTGGCCAGTTGGGCACCACAAGAACCACCCGACTTCTGTGCACCTTGATCCATTTCAGCAGGTATCCTATTATAAACCATGGAGGAATAACATAAAGAAGACCCTCCAGTGGCCAGGATTGTACTAGCACTTCCAAGCCTTTGCTTCCTGGCTCGCGACAGCGGCTAAAGAACCAATCCAACTTATTGTTGGCAGGTGATGCAATGAGGTTGAATGTTGAACAACCCCTCCGTTCCACTATACAGCTGAAGGCTCTCTAGAACAGAGATCTTTCCCCCCGATTCAGAGCGACATCTGAGATAATCCACCTGAATATTGTCCACTCCTGCTACATGCACTGGTGAAATCGCCAAAAGGTGGTTTTCCACCCATTGAAATGGAAGCTGGGCTTCCTTGCGCAGACATACCTCTGGTGCCTCCCTGCCGATTGACATAAGCCACTGCCATGGCATTGTCCGAAAAGACACGCACCACCTGATTCCAGAGAAGACGTTCAAAGTGCAGGAGAGCCAGCCGAAGCTCTGAAGCTCTAGGTGATCAATCAACCACTTTCTCTGGGGACCACTGGCCCTGGACCTGGCTTTGCAAACAAAGAACACCCCAGCTGAACAGGCTGGCATCCATCAGGATCACCTATTCGGAGATCCAAGCCTCTACCATCCAAGGGAACTGGGAATGCAATGGATTCCTCTGTGAACTCCAACATGAAATAAGTGCATCCTTTAGCAGGTAGAGATGAGCCTTCACCCAGGGAAGTACATCTATGGTCACAACCATGGACCCCAGGACCTGCAGGTACTGCAAGGCTGTCGGGACCGGAGTCTCCAAGAAGGCACATAGCAGTTGGTGAAGCTTCAAGTTCAAGTTTCAAGTTTATTAGGTTTTAATATACTGACCATCAAATAAATATCTGGCCGGTGTACATTACAGTAAAATTTAAAAAAGAAGAGAAGTTAATATATTCTATATTTAGAGGACAAACAGTGTATATAAAACATAGACTAGACAAACTTGATTGTGAAGGAAGGGGTTGATGGTAGGGTAAAGTTACAATGTTGAGAGAAAAGGGAGAAAGAGGGGATGGGAAAAAACATTAGGGTGGGGAAAAGTCTTTGAAGTAATTTTTTTTTTTTTTTTTTTTTGACGTTAAATAATTAAAAAATAACTGAGGAATAGATACTAAACTGAAATAAATGCATCACGGAATAGAAAAGTCTTTAGGCCAATCTTAAATTTATCCAGTTGTTGTTCGTCACGAAGAGGTTGAGGTAAAGAATTCCATAGTATTGGAGCAGTGACAGAGAAATTTATTTTCCGTGTGTAAAAAAAGTTTTTAATAGAGGGAATCAAAAGAAGATTTTGGTTTGTGGATCTCAGAGTACGGGATGAACATTGGGGGATGAGAAGTTTATATAGAAATGAGGGCAAATGAGAAGATTTTATTTTAAAGGTCAGGAGAATAATTTTATATGTAATTCGGTGGGCCACTGGAAGCCAGTGGGCATCTTTCAAGATTGGAGTGACGTGATCATATTTCCCTAGTTTGTAAATAAGTTTTATTGCTGTATTTTGGATCAATTGAAGACGTCGGATTTCTTTTTGTGGGAGACCATTAAAGTTGGGCAGAAAACACCTTGTTCCGTCCTGTGGCAAAGCATACCCCCAGATATTCTAAGTCAAGCATCAGCACGAGGTGGTTCTTTCAAAAGTTGATCACCCAGCCTAGGCGTTGAAAGAGCCGAATGACCCAGTGAACTGCCTGACACCCCTCTGACTGGACTCTGGTGAACCAGTTGCCAAGGTACGGATGGATTTGAATTCTGAGTTTTTGCAGATTTGCTGCCACTACCACCATCACCAACCTGACAGGCAAGACCACAAACTGGAAGTGCCACTGCGGAACATGGAACTTCAGATATCGCCTGTGTTCTGGAAAAATGGGGCTATGCAGATAGGCCTCTGTCAAGTCCAAGGAAGCTAAGAATTCCCACCGAAGCAATCGTAGACCATACCGTTTCCATCCTGAAACAAGGAACTTTGAGGGACACATTGACCGCTTTGAGCCTCTCTATGGCATGATGAAGTATATCGAATGTCTGCCGGAGCCCAAGTCAGGTTCCAGGATGGGTTCTACGGCCACATTATCCAGCAACCTTTGAAATGTGGCTTCTACTCAGGCCGCCTTGTCCAGCCTCCCCACCAGGGGGTCCAGAAAAAGCGCTGCTGGGGGCCGATAAAACTCAAGTTTGTAGTTGTCCCGAAGAATATCCAGAACCCAGCGATCGGCGGTGCAGAATAGACAACTATTCTGTCAGGAAGGCTTAGTGTTGCCCTAAGATCTGCAAAGGAGCAGCCGAGGGCCTGGTGTCAGCCAAGGGCCTAGTTTCTTAGGAGCATATGCAGAGATCCACCAAACCACAGTTTGGATGACTGATATGATCGTTGTCCTGAGTAGCCTCTATAGTACTGATGGGAACATCTGGAGGGATGAAAGCTAGAACATCCCAGACGTCGAGAGGACCGGGGCCTGCACACTAGCCATGAAGTCATCTAAACCTTTACCAAACAGTAATTTCACTCTAAAACATAATTTACTCAGGATCACCTTAGAGGATAAGTCACTAGACCACTGCCAGATCCACAACATTCTACATGCCAAAATAAAAGTATGGCGAGAGCTTGCTCATCCCTCTTAAGAGATCATACAAGGCATCTGCCACATAATCCACACCTGAAATTAAAAATGGGAGATCTTGGAGCACTATAGTGTCAGGATCATGGTGAAGCTCAGGCCACAAAAGAAGCGGCTATGGCCGCTTTCAGCCCAGAGGCTGCAGAGTCAAAGAACCATTTGTGGGCAAAATCAGTCCTACGATCCTGTGTCCTTTAGCACAGCCCCTCTATTACTAGGGAGAGAAGTGCACTTGGTGATCTGTTCCACCAGGGAATCTATTATCGGGGATGCAAAACACTGATTAAATGTGTTTGCCATTGGGTAAAGCTTGGACATGGCCCTAGCAACTCTCAAATGACCCTTTGGCAACTCCCAGTGATCAGTGAGCATCTTTGCTGTCCGAATGATCAAGAAAGGACGAAGACTGCAACTTTGTGCTACTCACAAGAGGGCATTCCGCTGCTGCTCACTGCCCAACCTCCAATTTCAACTCCTGGAGAGATTCAGAAATTAACCCAACCAAAGCTGAGGGCTTAATGAATCTCCGCACCGTAGGGTCCTCACCCAGATCTGGAACCTCTCCTAGATCCGGATCTTGGAGATCTGCGAGCGCCACTACATTCCCCGTAAGCAATGGCATCACCAGGTCATCTGTGTTATTGGTCGGCGAATCATCACTGAACAATTCAGGGAATCTGGACTTAAGACTCATGCCCTGGGAAGGGGGAATCCCCAAAGCCAGCAATGATGCCAAAGCAGGTGCAGATGGCACTTTTTTCTTGACCAGATAAGCCTGGAAGAGCAGAAGAGCATGTCCAAAGCAGCAGCTGTCACCTAGGAACTCTGGCACTTTGGGAGGATTTTTTGCCTGACACCAAATCATGGCTATGTTTCGCCAAGGCCGTAAGCGTGCAGTCACCGGGGGCCAATTTTGACTTTTCTGACTAGCCCCAGCTGGACTGAGCAGCAGGACCCTTTAAAGGGGTTGAGGGACCCAGGCCCAACAAAACGTCACCCCCTAATGCAGAAGTGGAACACTGCTGCTCACCGGACAGCCATCAACAGTAAACAGGACATGAATCTAAAGTATTCTGCCCTGTGTACATCTGAGTGGTTTTCTGGCAAAAATACAACTTTAAATTCAAATCAGGAAATTTCAAGATGTCATCCAATCTTTCCATGCAATTTTTGAACCGCCTATTTGTATCTTGGAGTTGAGCCATAGCGATTGACACAAAGATTTCTCTATAGGAATTTCAGTTAATTTATTTATGCATCTCAGGGTCTTCCAAGTATCCAAAATAATGTTATTATCCTTAGCATAACTGGGTAATTTAATGTCTAATATATGAGATAAACGCATTGGGGACATAATTTTCCATTCCAAAATTAACCACTCTGGATAATGTTCCATGAGATCAGATAGGATCCAGTACATACCCTGACCCTGATGATACCTATAGAAATTTGGAAAATTTACCCCTCCCTCCTCAATTGTTTTTTGTAAAGATACTAAGGCTATTCTAGCAGTTTTGCCCCTCCAAATATTATGACAAGTACAGCTATACAACTGATTACATGAAACTGGAAAAATTGGGATCGCCTCAACTTTACATTTTGGTGGGCAAGTTTATGTCTAATATATAAATATGAGACAATGAATGCTGCCATATTAGGGAATAATAAAAATTTAAAATTAATTTGACGTCCTTTGTAGAATCTCTATAGATGGGAGGGATGGGAGGTAAATAAGGTTGGAAAATGGTTGGAAAAGTTTTGGTGGGTGAGGGGAGGGTATTAATAAGTATGAATTTTTGAGAATTTTAAGTAATGTCTATATTGTAGAATGATTAATTTACTCTGTATTTCACTTATTGTATGTTTTTAAAAAATGAAAAAAAATATATATTACATATGTTATGGTAAGGGTGGGACGGAAGGGGTTAAATTTTATGTATTACTGTTAAATATGAAAGAAATTCAAGTGATGTACTTAATTTCAATTGTCAATTTATTGATACACTTGTTGTAAGATGTAAAAAATGAATAAAGATTATGGGGGGAAAAAAAGGAAATTTCAAGATGGCCGCCGTGGGTGTAATTTTCAAAGAAAAACAGCCCAGGAAAAGCACAGGAACCCCCCAAAAAGCAGCAATTTTAGGGGTGGGAGGAACTAGGGCTAACTTCCAAACTGCCCAAAAACTACTTTTAAAGACCCCTCAAAATCACTGTCACAGGCTGTCAGCCCTGTACTCACTGTGCAATGTGCTGGGAGCTGCAGGAAAGGAAGCTGTAACAGCTTACAGGGAGAACCTTTGCCTCAACAAGCCTTGCAAACTGGATTGCTGGTCTTCCGATTGCCCCTCTGTCCCAACACCCTGAGCCCCCATCTGAATGTGCAAGCTGCAAGGCAGCCAACCTCCTGGAAACAGACTTTTATCTCCAAAAGTCTGCGATCTCCCACAGCCAGAGCTGTCCCCAAGGGGAACCTCTGCAACACAAAGATGTGATAACAGGTAAAATTACTGAGTAGAAGAAAAATTAGACACGAGCTGAAGAGAGTAGCTCCTACTGTCTCGCTTGTAGGAAAGCAACTGGAGTCTTGAGGTAAGAGGGGAGGGTCTGAAAAATTATGTAAATGAGGCTTCCTACAAGCAGTCTTGCAACATGGGATGCATAACCCACTTTGCCTGGGAAAAAAGTGGGATTGCACAAGAAAAGAGCAAATACTACAGATTATGCCCTTCATTGCTATACAAAGACAAAGTATATAACTTTGTGCCCCCACTACATAATCGAGGAGAGAGATGAGTAACAGATCATGTCTCACATATCTGTAACAGACCATGTGCTGCATTGAAAGATGCACATAAAAAGAGATCATACTCCTCACACAAATAGAGATATAGGCAATAAAGGAAAGTTGCTTACCTGTAACAGATGGTCTCCGTAGACAGCAGGGGTATGCAGCCACGCTTGTAGGTGAAGTCTGCTGACAGCCTGTGTGCTGGAGCTCTCCCCTAGCTAGTTAAGCTTTAAATAGCTTACTGGGCATGTGCAGGAGACCCTACACTCCCAGCCCCTCCCCTCAGCCTGTCAGTTTTGTTCCTAGCCATAAAGGAAATAAATACAAGAGGAAGGAGGGTGGGAAAGTGTGGCTGCATTCCCCTGCTGTCTACGGAGAACACCTGTTACAGGTAAGCAACTTTGCTTTCTCCGTAGACAAACAAGAAATGCAGGCACGCTTGTAGGTGAATCCCAAGATGAAATTAGGTTCTGGGTGGTGGAAAAGAATTTATAATGCGAACAGATTGCGCATCTTGAGCAAAACTTTGATCCAGACAGTAATGCTTTGTAAATGTATGCACTGAGGACCAAGTCGCAGCTTTGCAAATATCTTGAATAGGAATGGATTTCAAGTTTGCTATTGAAGAAGCTGTAGCTCATACTTTATGAGCCCCAATTGGACCAGACGAGTGAAGCTGTGCTTTTGTGTAGCAAAAGTTGATGCATTTTACTATCCAAGGGGATAAAGCTCTTTGTGACGCTGGTTTTCCTTGGGTAGCTGGGTTATAGGAAATGAAAAGTTGATTTGTCTGACGTAAGGGAGCAGTTGCTTTGAGATTTTTTTTTTTTAAAGTAATTCTCTCCTGCAGTCCAAGGTATGTAAAGTCTGCTCTGCTGAAGAGGAGTGTGGAGGAGGAAAACGAAGGCAAAGTAATAGTCTGGTTAAGATGAAAATCTGTGACTACTTTAGGAAGAAATTTTGGATGAGTTCGTAATTGTACTCTATTGGGAAAAAATTGGAGATGCAGGTAATATGTGACTAGTGCTTGCAGTTCACTAACTCTTCTGGCTGATGTTAAAGCAGTAAGAAAAACTGTTTTCCAAGTAAGGATAGAAAGTGAAGCAGACCCCAATGGTTCAAACAGGTCATGCATTAAAATATCCAGTACTAAATTCAGGTCCCATGCTGGTGGAGGAGCTCGCACTGGAGGACGAAGATTATTGAGGCCTCTGATAAAATGAGAAACCAGTGGATGTTGTGAAATTGGTTTACTATCCACGTAGGTATGGAAATCTGAGATAGCTGCTAGATGAAATCGAACTGAATTAGATTTGAGGCCCAAGTCTGACACATGGAGAAGATATGATAAAACAATCGATTGGACAAACCAGAGGATCCAGCTGGTGATTTTGTGACCAGACGAAATCTAACGTGTACACTTGGATTGGTAAGACTTTCTAGAGTCGACTGTCTTCTGGCTGCAAAAAGTACAGTCTTTACTAGCTGAGAAAGTAGTAAATGCATTAAGTTTGAGCTTTCAATTTCCAGGCTGTCAAATTTAGACTGCAAAGACTGGAATGAAGTAATTGCCCAACCTGTTGAGATAATAGAGAGGGATGGTTCCTCAATGGTGGAGCGTCCAGAAGGTCCAGGAGTGGATACCAAATCTGTCTGGGCCAACGGGAAGCAATGAGGATGATGTGAGCCAAATCTCTGGAGACTTTCTGAAGCACCTTGGAGATGAGGAAACAGTGGGAAGGCATAAAGCAAGTTGTGACCCAGCGAATGGAAAAAGTATCCCTTGCTATAGCTTGCGGAGCTGGTTGAAGGGAACAGAACTTGCTGCATTTGGTATTAGACTGGGATACAAAGAGATCCAGAATGGGAGTACCCCAAAAATGAAACAACTGTGTCAACAGCCTACAAGATTCCCTAAAGCACAGTTACTTACCGTAACAGGTGTTATCCAGGGACAGCAGGCATATATTCTCACATGTGGGGTGACGTCATCTACGGAGCCCCGATGCGGACAGCTTTTTCAAGCAAACTTGATTGAAGATTTTAAGTTTGCTCTGCTGCTCCACGCATGCGTGCCTTCCTGCTCCACTAGAGGGCGCATCTCCTCCTCGTGGTCTCCAGTTCACTTAACCAGCAAAGAAGCCAACCTCGGGGAGGCGGGCGGGTTGTGAGAATATATGCTTGCTGTTCCTGGATAACACCTGTTACGGTAAGTAACTGTGCTTTATCCCAGGACAAGCAGGCATGATATTCTCACATGTGGGTGACCTCCAAGCTAACTGAAAAGGGATGGAAGTAAGTTGGCAATTTAAGCAAATAGATTACGCAATATCGATTGGCCAAAACGGCCATCGCTCCTGGACAATGTATCCAGGCAGTAGTGGGAGGTGAAAGTATGAACCGAAGACCACGTGGCAGCCTTGCAGATTTCCTCAATGGGTGTGGACCGGAGGAAAGCTACGGAGGCTGCCATCGCTCGGACTTTATGTCCCGTTACTCGATCATGCAGCGCGAGACCAGCCTGAGCGTAGCAAAAAGAAATACAAGCAGCCAACCAGTTGGACAAGGTGCGCTTGGAAACTGGGCGACCCAGCCGATTAGGGTCGAAGGACAAAAACAATTGTGGGACTGTCCGATAAGACTGAGTGCGTTGGAGGTAAAAGGCCAACGCTCTCTTACAGTCAAGCGTGTGTAGCGCCGTCTCTCCGGGGTGAGAGTGGGGCTTGGGGAAAAATACTGGCAAGACGATGGACTGGTTGAGATGAAAATCAGACACCACTTTAGGCAAGAACTTAGGATTAGTGCGGAGGACCACCTTGTCATGATGGAATACAGTGAAGGGTGGGTCCGCCACCAGAGCCTGTAGCTCGCTAACCCGCCGAGCGGAAGTGAGTGCGAGCAGGAAGATCACCTTCCAAGTGAGGAATTTCAGGTGGCATTTGTCTAACGGCTCAAATGGGGGTTTCATGAGTTGAGCCAGCACCACATTAAGGTCCCAAACCACCGGGGGAGGTTTGAGAGGAAGGTGGACATTCAAAAGATCTTTCATGAAACGAGAAACTAAGGGATGAAGTGAAAGGGCTTTTCCTTCCAGGGGTTGATGGAAGGCAGCAATTGCACTAAGATGTACCCGAATGGAGTTGGTCTTCAGGCCGGAGTGAGAAAGATGGAGCAAATACTCCAGGACTAAGGGGACCGGGACCAACACCGGGTCCTGGTCGTGCGAGGAGCACCAGGACGAGAATTTGGTCCACTTTTGGGAATAGCAGGTTCTAGTCGAGGCCTTCCTCGAGGCTTCCAGTATTTCCTTGACTGATTGCGACACAGGGAGAGAAGTCAGGGGGAGAGAAACCAAGCATTCAGATGAAGAGACTGAAGATTTGGATGCAACAGCGAACCCTGGCTCTGCGATAGCAGAGAGGGAAACAGAGGCAGAGGCAGTGGATCTCTGGTACTGAGTTGAAGTAGAAAGGAAAACCAAGGCTGGCGTGGCCACCGAGGGGCAATCAAGATCATAGTGGCTCGCACTGGTTTGAGAATCAGAGGAAAAGGAAAAGAATCAGAGGAAAAGGCGGAAACGCGTATAGAAACCTTTCCTCCCAATCTAGGAGGAAGGCGTCGGCCTCAAGGCGGTCCGGGGAGTACATCCGGGAGCAGAATTGAGGGAGTTTGTGGTTGAGGGAGGAGCCGAACAGATCTATCTGAGGAGTCCCCCACTTCTCGAACACCTGTCGTAAGGTTTGAGCGTGCAGCGACCACTCGTGTGGCTGGAGGAAGCGGCTGAGTCTGTCTGCCAGACAGTTCCGCTCTCCTTGTATGTACACCGCTCGAAGGAAGATGTTGTTGGAGATTGCCCACTTCCAGAGACGCAGGGCTTCCTGGCAGAGGGCCCGAGACCCCGTCCCCCCTTGCTTGTTTACGTAGTACATTGCTACCTGGTTGTCGGTTCGGACGAGAACCACCCGGTCGTGGAGCAGATGTTGAAAAGCCACAGCGGCGAGATAGATGGCCCGAAGCTCCAGCACGTTGATGTGGCAGCGGCGGTCCTCTGTTGACCACATCCCCTGAGTGCGTAGGCCATCCAGGTGAGCTCCCCAAGCGTACTCCGACGAATCCGTGGTGAGTACCTTGCTGTGTGGAGGGGCGAGGAAAAGTAAACCTTTGGACAGATTTGAAGAGTCGGCCCACCAGAGGAGTGATCGTTGCAAGGAAGGAGTCACTGTCACGGGACGGTCGATTGGGTCCCGGGTCTTGACGCCATTGGGAGGCCAGGGTCCATTGAGGAATCCTCAGGTGGAGGCGGGCGAAGGGTATGACGTGGACTGTAGAGGCCATGTGGCCCAGAAGAGTCATCATCTGCCGAGCTGATACCGAGGTCAGCAGCGAAATCCTTCGACTCAGACTTACTAACGCCTCTTGACGTGGAGGGGGAAGGAAGGAGCGGAGTCGAACCGTGTCCAGCACAGCCCCGATGAACTGTAAGGACTGAGAGGGGCGCAGCTGGGACTTTAGGAAGTTTACCTCGAACCCCAGACCTTGAAGGTAAATAATAGTCTGTCAGGTCGCTGAGATAACCCCCTCCCTGGACGGGGCTTTGATCAGCCAGTCGTCCAGGTAGGGGAATACCTGGAGGCCCTGCGAGGGTAAGCCAGCTGCGACCACCACGAGGCACTTCATGAAGACTCGGGGTGACGACGCCAGGCCAAAGGGGAGGACTCGGTATTGCAGGTGCAGGTCCCCCACCTGAAAGCGCAGGTACTTGCGGTGAGCGAGGTGCACTGGAACATGTATGTAGGCTTCCTTCAGATCGAGGGAGCAGAGCCAATTGCCCTCGTCGATGAGAGGGTAGAGAATCGGTAGGGAAAGCATCCGGAACTTTTCCCGCACCAGGAATTTGTTGAGTCGCCTCAAGTCTAGAATTGGGCGCAGGTCTCCCGTCTTCTTCGGTACCAGGAAGTAACGGGAGTAGAACCCTTTCCCCCGTTGGTCGGGGGGAACCATCTCCACTGCCCGTAGGCGAAGCAGTTCTCGAGCTTCTGAGAGAAGGAGGGGTAACTGAGTTCGGTTGGGAGGGCACACCTTTGGAGGATTGTCTGGAGGGTTTTCCCGAAAGTTGAGAGTATCCTGATGAGATCACGCCTTGTTCCCAGCGCGGGTAGAAGGCTCTGAGGCGTCCTCCGATGGGAAGGAGGCCTGGGGCTGTGGTGGAGGGGGCCAGCCCCCATCCGCTTATCCCGTCAAAAGGACGGGGATGGTTTGGGGGTCGCAGGCGGCTGGGACTTGGGTGGAGCCCGATGGTGAGCTTGCGGGCGTCGGGGTGGAGGCCGTGAGAAGGCAGGGGTAGATTTTTGAGGGTAGCGGCGTGGAGGGGCCCTGAACGGCCTGGACGCTGGCGGTTTAGGCTTTTGCCGAACGAGGGAGGCAAACAAGCGTTCATGCTCCGAAAGGCGTTTCGTAGCTGCCTCGATAGTGTCATCAAAAAGTTCTTTGCCCACGCAGGGGAGGTTAGCCAACCGGTCCTGTAAGTTGGGGTCCATGTCGACGAGGCGTAACCAGGCTAGGCGGCGCATGGCGATAGCAAAGGCTGCCACTCTGAAGGAAAGTTCGAAGCCATCATAGGCCGCGTGAAATAAATGGAGGCGTAGGTTGGAGAAAACCTCCAGGAGCAGGTTAAAGGCTCCTTGGCGTGAGGCCGGCAGGTCGGTCGCAAAGGCTCCCAACAGTCCAATGAGATGTTTCAAGTAGGACGTGAAGGTGAAAGTGTAACTTTGTACCCTAGAGGCCATCATAGAGTTCTGGTACAGTCTTCTGCCGAACTTGTCAAGGGTCCGACCCTCTCGACCTGGGGGGACCGCCGCTGAGACCCGGGAGGGGTGAGCCTTTTTCAGGGAAGATTCTACCAATAGCGACTGGTGGGAGAGCTGTGGTAGTTCAAACCCGGGGTATGGTACTGTACGGTACTTGGACTCCATTTTGGAGGGGACAGCTGTTACCATATAGGGGGTCTCCAGATTCCTGAAGAAAGCCTGTTGGAGTACCGGATTGGGCGGTAAGCGAAGGGACTCTCTGGGCGGTGACGGTAAATCTAGTTCCGCCAGGTACTCTTTAGAGTATCTTGAGTTGGACTGGAGGTCTAAGTCCAGAGCATGGCCCATGTCCTGGACAAAGCGAGTGAAGGAGGGGCGAGACGTTCCCGGGGCCCCGTGTGGGGACGGTGAACGAGACCTCCGTCGGGCGGAGAAGGACGGGGAGGCTTCCCTCGAGTATCGAGGTTCATGCTCTGACCCGCGCTCCGAGACCGGGGAAACACTGTGGCAGTGTTCCGGGGTCGAGGACCTACGTCGTCTCGAGGAGCCCCTCGGAGATGATGCCGGGGTACCGATCGATGTCGAATCGGTGACCTCGACCCGGACTCCCTCGGCGAAAGCTTGGGACCTCGGCTCAGAGCACCGGTCCGAGGGGGAGTTAGGAGGATGTGAGGGTTGGAGAGTGATAACTCAGTCACCTTCAGCGGTCCTGTACGGGGCGTCGGTGAACGGCCTCGTGGTGTGGGAGAACTCCGGGCCTTCTTAGAGGTACGGCGGTTTGAGGTTTCGGTCGTTTTAGCGCGACGCTTTGCCCCGCGGCGGTCCGTGGAGGGAGAGCGTCTCGAGCGCCTCGGCGAGGAATCCGAGGAGGATGGAATGCGGCGAAGCTGGCGTGCTTTGCCCCGAGGGGGCTCGACGCGATGCTCAGGCTGGTCCGGCGCATGCGAGGTCGAGGTCGGGGCCGGTTGTAGATGGGCCAGCGCGGCGGACAGCTCCGACGAGATCATCGCCCGGAGCAGGTCCTGGAAAACGGGCACGGACAGCATCGAGGGCATGTCCGATGCCTCGGTGCACTCCACCGGGAGCGACCTCGTATCAGAGTATTCCCGTGTGGTGGAGGCACGGCCCGAAGGCTTCGCTGGGGCTGAAGGCATGGGGCTTCCACCATGCGTCGCCGGTGTCTCCGAGGCTGGCTTCTTCGCTGGTGCGGAACCTGAAGAAGGAAGAGGAGACTTACCCGGAGCCGAGGCTTTTTGCTGTTCCGAGGTCTTCGGGGTCGAGTCTCGAGGTGGTGCCAAGGTATTCGGGGCCGAGGTCAAGGCCGGGGCCGACCTCGAGGCCGAGCTAGTGGGTTGGTCGGCGGTGAAAAGGTCCGCCATTCGGGCTTTTCTTCGACGAAGGGCCCGGTTCTGAAAAGTAGCGCACTGGGGGCAGGAGTCGGTTGGATGGGCGGCCCCCAGGCAGAGGATGCACTGGCGATGCGGGTCTGTGATGGAAAGAAGCCGCTCGCACCGGGTGCACTTTTTAAAGCCGGTCAAAGGCCGGGACATAGAAAACGAAACTGGCCGCGGCCCAAGTAGCCACGCGGCCGCGGTGACCCGGAAGCCTCCAGGTAGGTCAAAATGAAGCAGGAACAGATAAATAAAAACGCGCACAGCGACTAAATCAATAAAACAAGAAAAATTGCGGTGCTAGAAGGCAGTTGGGGCAGAGCCTAAAAATACACGACTTCTAGGCTCAGCGGAAAAATTTGAACTGGAGACCACGAGGAGGAGATGCGCCTTCTAGTGGAGCAGGAAGGCACGCATGCGTGGAACAGCAGAGCAAACTTAAAATCTTCAATCAAGTTTGCTTGAAAAAGCTGTCCGCATCGGGGCTCCGTAGATGACGTCACCCCACATGTGAGAATATCATGCCTGCTTGTCCTGGGATAATGCATGCTACTTCTTCCCTTACATCCTCTACAAGCATTAACCATGTCGCTAATTCCCAAGCTTGTGACTTTTCATCTTCATCATCTCTGGTGCCTGTTGCTTCATTCAGTTCTTTTAATCTTCAAACAAACACCTCTTTGAAGAAAATAATTACTAATCTGAAACACATCACCTCCAACCAATCCTGTTCCCGCTTTATTTTTATCACGTATCATTGATCCGCTTCTTGAACCGTTATTGTCCATGGTCAATAATGGTCTTTCTACTGGCGACTTTCCTTCAGACTGGAAAAAAGCAGGTTACTCCATTTCTGAAGTCCAACAGTTTGGATCCAAACATTCTAGCTAACTATAGGCCCATTTCCAATTTGCCGTTTGTTTCTAATATGTAGAAAAAGCAATTTCTTCTCAATTGACAGACTTTCTTACAAAAACAAATGTCTTACATCCTCGTCAGACCAGTTTTCGTTCAAACCATTCAACACCCTTCTGGGTATATTAAATCATACAAGGCAGATACTGGATAGTGGTCGTGATGATGTCTTGTTTTCCCTGATCCACCGTTTGAAAGACATACAGGTCATGCTGTCCAATGGTTCAGATCATACTTGACCTTCTGTACATATTCAGTCAATTATTCCTTTACATTTTCTCGTTCTTATCCTATGAAATCTGGTGTTCCACAGGGTTCTATTTTAGGCCCTACTCTTTTTAATATTTTTCTTGCTCCTCTTATCCTAAATTCTACAGTTTCTAGGATTCACATTCTATATTTACAGCGATGATATCCAGCTTATTCTTCCACTAGAAACTCATTCACCTATATCATACTCATCTATCTCAGTAAAACTGGACACTATTACAGACTGGCTTACAATAAACAAATTTAAGGTTAATTCCCAAAAAATTTTCTGAAAATATTCTAAATTTCACTATGAAAGGAGCTCCTTTAAAATTTTCACTAAAGACTAAAATCTTAGGTGTTGAGATAGATAATACCCAAGTTTTCATTCACATGTCTCTAAGGTGGTATCTTCTTCTTTCTATACTCTTTGCCAAATTCGATCTATTCATTCATTTCTCCAACCTAGCTCATTTCGTACTCTCATGCATTCTTTAGTTTTGTCCAAACTCGACTACTGTAATGCCATTCTCATCGGTCTTCCGAAATATCAATTGCACCGGCTTCAGTTAGTTCATAACATTGCAGTCAGATTATTGTACCACTGTTCTAAGTTCGATCACGTTACCTCACTTTTAAAATCGTATCGTATTCCTATCGTATTCCTTTCAAATACAACATTCTCATTCACCAAATACTATCTAGTGGTCTTCCTTCTTTCCTATATAGTTTTCTGGTCCCATATTCACCACAAAGAACATTACGTTCATCTCAGCAACAGTTACTGATTGTCCCTTCATTTCGTCAATTATTTCTCAATTTTCATAGGAATTCTTCTTTCTCAGTTATGGCTCCCACTCTTTGGAATTCCTTACCCTACTACCTCCTCATCAAAAAATCTCTTGTGACTTTTAAGGCACAATTGAAGTCATACTATTTTTCTTTGGCTTTCCACTCTTGATCTTTTTCTTTACTTTACTTATGCTATGGATCTTCTTAACTTCTTAGCTTATATCATTAATTGGGTAAAATTTCACTGTGACATCCCTTCCCTTTTGTTGCACTCCTTCCCTTCCCCAACTTTTATTTTTATTGTAACCTTCCCTTTCTTATCCCCCCTTGTACCCATTTTTGTTTGTATGTTGGTTGTATTTTTGTTTTTGTTTATTGCCTCCCTTGTTATGTCTTTTTAATTTTTGTTTTTTAATATATTATTACTAGTCTTTAAGCCCGTTACATTAACGGGTGCTAGAGTAGATGTCTGTCTGGTTGTTTTTTTCTTTGTCTCTCTCTCCTTGGACGCTGCCTGTCTGTCTGTCATTTTTTCTGTCTGTGTTTCTCCCTATGTCCTTAGTGCCCCCTCCTATGTCCTTAGTGCCCCCTCCTATGTCCTTAGTGCCCCTAGTGCCTCCTTCCCATGTCCTTAGTACCCCTTCATAGAAACATAGAAACATAGAAGATGACGGCAGAAAAGGGCTACAGCCGTCTAGCGGCCTTCCTACGTCCTTAGTGCCCCAGTACCTCCTTCCTGTGTACATAATGCCCACAGTGCCTCCTTCCCATGTCCTTAGTGCCCCCAGTACCTCCGTACTATGTCCTTAGTGCCCCAGTGCATGCGTACTGTGTCCTTAGTGCCCCCAGTGCCTCCTTTCTATATCATAAGTGCCCCTAGTGCCTCCTTCCCGTGTCCCCATCACAATCTTCCAGACTTTGTCCCCCCCCCATGCCAGCCTGTCTGCCTGCCTCCCATCCCCCTGAGGAGCATATTTCCATTAACCCCCCCCCCCAAAGTCAGCCTGCCTGCCTCCTTCCCATCCCTCTGAGCATCATATTTCCACTTAACCCCACACACACACACACCCCGAAGCCAGCCTGCCTGCCTGCTTCCCATCAGAGCAGCATGTTTCAATTTAACCACCCCACCCCGAAGTCAGCCTGCCTGCCTCCTTCCCATGTTTCCATTTAACCCCCCCCCCCCCGAAACCCCCATTGACTCTCCCAGCCGACTCTCCCACCGCTAGACGGCCGACAAACATCCCGGCACCAGCAGCATCCGAGGCACAGTAAACACGCTGCTTCGGGCCTTCTACTGCCCTAATTTCCTCTGCCGCGTCTCTGATAATATCAGGGATGCGGCAGAGGAAATCAGGCCAGTAGAAGGACGCAAAGCAGCATGTTTACTTTGCCTGGATGCTGCTGGAGCCGGGAGGTTTGTGTTTGTCTCACAGTGGGAGGTGCGGCTGGAAGGGTCAACGGGGGTTTCGGGTGTGCTGGGTAGGGTCAGCGCCGGGGAGAGGGGGAGTCGTGGCGTGTTACCTGCTATGAGTCAGGCCGGAGCTGGGAAGCCCGCTGTGAGAGAAAGAGAGAGATGCATGGTAAGCGCACATGCGCACTCTTGTGGCCACAGCCTGACAGATCAGGACTCAGGGAACAAGGGGTAAGAGTGTGCATGCGCGCTTAGCATTTTATTATTATAGATTGTAAACTGCTTAGACTAACTGTGGTTGTATTTGTGGTATATCAAGTACATTGAAACTTGATGAATGGAGAGACCACTCGTGAGGATTGAGTTTCCTGCTCAGAGAGTCTGCAAGGATATTGTGTTCTCCTGGTATGTATACCACTCGTAGATGGACCCGTAGAGTCAGAGCATAGGTCCACAGGCAGTAAGCTTCTCTGCAGAGAGGAAGAGAGCCGGAGCCTCCCTGTTTGTTTATATAACACATTGTCCATCTGAATAAGAATGTGTTTGTTGCAAATCCAAGGGTGGAACGCCTGGCGCACATAATACACTGTTTGCAGCTCAAGATGATTGAAGTGCAGGGAATGCTCAGTTGTCGACCATTTTCCTTGGGTCTGCAAGTGGTCAAAATGAGCCCCCCAGCACTAATTGGAGGCATCTGTCGTGATCGTAAGAATAGGCAATGGAGGTTGAAACAGGCAGCCCTCCTGTAGGGATGGCGAAGAAGTCCACCAAAGGAGGGAATCTTGAACCTTTGCAGATAATGAACTCATTTTGTTGAGGGAATGATGTTTCTGATCCCAGTGCAACTTCAGGTGCCACTGTAGAGGTCTCATGTAAAGACGTGCATTTGGCATCAGATTGATCGATGCAGCCATATGACCTATCAGACGCAGAACAGTGCAGGCTGGAAGAGCCAAAGTCTGTCTGAAGTGAGTTAAGAACATAAGAAAATAAGAAGTTGCCTCCGCTGAGGCAGACCAGAGGTCCATCTCGCCCAGCGGTCCGCTCCGGCAGCGGCCCATCAGGCCCATTGCCTGAGCAGTGGTCCCTGACTAGCTCTATAACCTATCTCCACTCCTATCCCTATACTTGCCTCCTTCTCCTATCCCTATATCCTACCTCTACACCTATTGTTATGCCTCAGCATATTACTGACATGTTCAACAAATTACTGACATGTATCCTCAACATATTACTGACATGTATCCTCAAGTCTGCTTATCTGACCTCTTTGTCCTAAGTGTTACCTTGATCTCAAAGGGACAGTAAAGCTTGCTTATTTGAGATCCTGACTTCCTTTGCATGCGTGCCGCTCAAATAACATCAGTAAAGACAGATGGGAAACCAAACAAGTACCTCTTTGACCTGGGTGTTGTCAAAACAGATAACAAAAGACCAGGACCAGCTGTCTTACTAAGAGGCCAGTAACATCAAAAGGACTGAGAAACCAAACAAGTATCTGCTATCTTGACCTCTTTGACCTGGGTGTTGTCAAAACAGATAACAAAAGATCAGGACCAGCTGTCTTACTAAGAGGCCAGTAACATCAAAAGGACAGAGAAACCGAACAATTATCTGACATTCTGACCTCCTTGACCTAAGTATTGCCAAAACAACATCAAAGGAACTGGAAGCCGGTTTTCTTCAACATCTCCTTCTGACATCCTGACCTGGGTGTTGTCAAAACAACAGAACAAAAGACCAGGACCAAGTGTGCCTGAATAATAGTGAAGGACTCTGATTACTGCAGGATCAGATGTATTACTATGAACTATATAAGAACAGAACTCTGCCCTTAACCTTAGAATCCAAGACGTCTACAGGGACAGAAGCCACGATGTCTAAAGGGAGAGTCCTTTGGTCCCCCCCGCCTATCAATTGCAAGGATTCCCAATTGTGAAGGTGGTCAGTATATGGGGTCCAGGTGATGCTATTTTATTCTTATATTTATATATATATATATATGTATAATAAAGGATTATTGTTTATGCTTTTATATTGTCTGTGTGCTTTTCTGAGTGTCACTGATCATCCCATTCGACAGAAATAAGTGGCGGAACACCTATTTATACCCCTCAATCCCTTTGTCTTCTAGGAATCTATCCAAACCTTCTTTGAAGCCCTTTAACGTGCTCCTGTCTACCACAACCTCTGGAAGCGCGTTCCATGTATCCACCACCCTCTGGGTGAAAAAGAACTTCCTGGCGTTTGTTCTAAACCTTTCCCCTTTCAATTTCTCTGAGTGCCCCCTTGTACTTGTGGTTCCCCATAATTTGAAAAATCTGTCCCTGTCTACTTTTTCTATGCCCTTCAGGATCTTGCTAGAACAATAATTGTGTGATGTCTGTCTGGAGGAAGAGAGGCCTCACTGCATCGGTATAGCACAGTTACTTACCGTAACAGGTGTTATCCAGGGACAGCAGGCAGATATTCTTGACTGATGGGTGACGGCACCGACGGAGCCCCAGTACGGACAATTTTAGAGTGATCTCACTCTAAGAACTTTAGAAAGTTCTAGCTCGGCCGCACCGCGCATGCGCGAGTGCCTTCCCGCCCGACAGAGGCGCGCGGTCCCTCAGTTAGTATAAGCCAGCTAAGAAGCCAACCCGGGGAGGTGGGTGGGACGCAAGAATATCTGCCTGCTGTCCCTGGATAACACCTGTTACGGTAAGTAACTGTGCTTTATCCCAGGACAAGCAGGCAGCATATTCTTGACTGATGGGTGACCTCTAAGCTAACAAAAAAAGAGGGATGGAGGGAAGGTTGGCCATTAGGAAAACAAATTTTGCAAAACAGATTGGCCGAAGTGACCATCCCTTCTGGAGAATGCATCCAGACAATAATGAGATGTAAAAGTGTGAACTGAGGACCAAGTAGCAGCCTTGCAGATTTCCTCAATAGGAGTGGAACGGAGGAAAGCTACAGATGCTGCCATTGCTCTGACTTTATGGGCTGTGACAGAACCTTCCAGTGTCAGTCCGGTCTGAGCATAACAGAATGAAATGCACGCTGCTAGCCAATTAGACAACGTGCGTTTAGAAACGGGGCGTCCCAAATTATTCGGATCAAAGGACAGAAAAAGTTGGGGAACTGATCTGTGGGGTTTCGTACGCTCCAGATAGTAAGCAAGAGCCCTTTTACAATCCAAAGTATGCAGAGCTTGTTCCCCAGAATGAGAATGAGGTTTTGGAAAGAAAACAGGTAGAACAATGGATTGGTTGAGATGAAATTCAGAAACAACCTTGGGGAGAAACTTTGGATGTGTACGCAGAACCACCTTGTCATGGTGAAAAACCGTAAAAGGTGGATCTGCAACCAGTGCATGAAGCTCACTGACTCTCCTGGCAGAGGTAAGAGCAATAAGGAAAAGTACCTTCCAAGTGAGAAACTTGAAAGGAGAGGTAGCTAAAGGTTCAAATGGAGGCTTCATTAAAGCGGAAAGAACCACATTGAGATCCCAGATAACCGGAGGGGCTTTAAGAGGTGGTTTCACATTGAAAAGCCCACGCATGAACCTGGACACCAGGGGATGAGCTGAAAGAAGTTTTCCATGGACTGGCTCATGAAAAGCTGCAATGGCACTGAGGTGGACTCTGATGGAAGAGGACTTAAGGCCAGAGTCAGACAAAGAAAGTAAATAATCCAACAACGTCTCCGCTGCCAGGGAAGTGGGATCAAGATGATGAAGAAGACACCAGGAAGAAAATCTCGTCCACTTTTGATGGTAACATTGTAGAGTGGCTGGTTTCCTGGAGGCATCCAGAATGGAACGAACGGGCTGAGACAAAAGAGTATCAGTCGAAGTCAGCCCGAGAGATACCAAGCTGTCAGGTGTAGAGACTGGAGGTTGGGATGTAGAAGGGTTTCCTGCTGTTGCGTAAGCAGAGATGGAAACAGAGGAAGAAGAAAAGGTTCCCTGGAACTGAGTTGAAGTAGAAGGGAGAACCAATGTTGCCTGGGCCACCTCGGAGCAATCAGAATCATGGTGGCTCGTTCCCTCTTGAGCTTGAACAAGGTTCTCAACATGAGAGGCAGAGGAGGGAAGGCGTACAGGAACAGATTCGACCAGTCGAGGAGAAAAGCATCTGCTGCTAGACGGTGCGGAGAGTAAAGTCTGGAGCAGAATAGGGGCAGCTGATGATTGTGAGGAGCTGCAAAGAGGTCTATCTGAGGAGTGCCCCATTGAGTGAAGATAGACTGCAGAGTTACAGGATCGAGTGTCCACTCGTGAGGTTGGAGAATTCTGCTGAGTTTGTCCGCTAAAGAATTCTGTGCCCCCTGAATGTATATAGCTTTCAGGAAGAGATGGTGATCTATGGCCCAAGTCCAGATCTTCTGGGCTTCCTGGCATAAAAGGCGAGAGCCTGTCCCACCCTGTTTGTTGATGTAGTACATCGCAACCTGATTGTCTGTGCACAACAGAAGGACCTGAGGAAAGAGAAGATGTTGGAAGGCCTTGAGGGCGTAAAACATCGCTCTGAGTTCCAGGAAATTGATTTGATGCTTCTTTTCCTGGGCTGTCCAAAGACCTTGAGTCTGGAACTCGTTCAAGTGAGCTCCCCATGCATACAGAGAGGCGTCGGTGGTGATGACTAGTTGATGAGGAGGCTGATGGAACAGAAGACCTCTGGATAGATTTGAGGATACCAACCACCATTGAAGAGACTGACGAAGAGATGATGTCACAGATATGTGTCGTGAGCAAGGATCCGACGCTTGGGACCACTGAGTAGCAAGGGTCCATTGAGGAGTGCGCAGGTGAAGACGTGCGTGAGGTGTGACATGAACTGTGGATGCCATGTGCCCCAAGAGTACCATCATTTGTCTGGCTGAGATGGAAGGTAGTGAAAGCACCTGCTGACATAGAGACTGAAGGGTCTGAAGACGATTGGATGGTAGGAAAGCTCTCATTAGGAGTGTATCCAGGATCGCTCCAATGAATTGAAGTCTCTGAGTGGGGATGATATGAGATTTGGGTAGATTGATCTCGAACCCCAGAAGTTGTAGAAACTGGATGGTTTGGTTGGTGGCCAGGAGAACTGCTTGAGCGGATGTGGCTTTGATCAACCAGTCGTCCAGGTAAGGAAATACATGAAGGTGGTGAGAGCGTAGAAATGCCGCTACCACAATGAGACATTTGGTGAATACCCTTGGAGATGAGGCTAGACCGAAGGGCAGTACCTTGTATTGGTAATGACAATGATTGATCATGAATCGGAGATATGGTCTTGAGGTTACATTGATCGGTATGTGAGTGTAAGCCTCTTTGAGATCGAGGGAGCATAGCCAGTCGTTTTGATTTAGAAGGGGATAAAGGATGGCTAAAGAAAGCATCTTGAATTTTTCTTTTACCAGATGTTTGTTGAGATCGCGAAGATCTAGGATGGGTCTGAGATCTCCTGTTTTTTTGGGGACTAGAAAATAACGGGAGTAGAATCCCTGCCCCTTTTGATCTAGAGGAACTTCTTCTATAGCGTTCAGAAGGAGGAGGGATTGGACCTCCTGAATAAGGAGGGCAGATTGAGGACTGTGCAAAGCAGACTCTTTTGGCAGGCTTTGAGGTGGAAGAGTCTGAAAGTTGAGAGAGTAGCCGTGGCGGATGATGTTGAGGACCCATTGGTCCGACGTGATTACTTCCCACCGGCTGAGGAACAGAGAAAGTCGACCTCCTATAGGCTGAGGCAGGAGAGCAGGAATAGGGATACTGGCTATACTGTGGAGAATGAAGTCAAAAGGGCTGTGACTTCTGCTGAGGAGGTTGTTTCACAGATTGTTGCTGCTGCTGCTGTCTGGGAGGCTGACGTTGTTGTTGCCTCTGACGCCTGGGTTGCTGAGCAGTGGTAGGTAATGGACGAGCTGTGAAGCGGCGTTGATAGGCCGACTGCTGTCTATATGGTTTTGGCGGAGGAGGCTTCTTTTTATTTTTAAGCAGGGTATCCCAGCGCGTCTCATGAGCAGAGAGCTTTTGTGTGGTTGAGTCCATGGAATCCCCAAAGAGCTCATCCCCTAGGCACGGGGCGTTGGCTAACCGATCTTGATGGTTAACATCAAGCTCGGATACCCGAAGCCAGGCCAAACGGCGCATAGCCACCGACATTGCTGTCGCTCTGGATGTAAGTTCAAAGGTGTCATATATGGATCTAACCATAAACTTACGTAATTGGAAAAGAGACGACAAGCAGGTGTGAAAAGAGTGATGCTTTCGTGAAGGAAGATATTTTTCGAAAGAAGCCATGGTGGTAAGGAGATGCTTTAAATAAAAAGAAAAATGAAAAGCATAATTACTAGCCCTATTTGCTAACATAGCATTCTGGTAGAGCCTCTTACCAAATTTATCCATGGCCCTTCCTTCTCTGCCAGGAGGGACAGATGCATATACACTGGCTCCTGAAGTCTTTTTATGGGTGGATTCGACAAATAATGATTCATGTGGAAGTTGAGGTTTGTCGAACCCAGGAATGGGAATTACTTTATATAGAGAATCCAGTTTACGTGGGGCCCCTGGGACAGTTAAAGGAGTCTCTAAATTTTTATAGAAAGTTTCCCTCAAGATGTCATGAAGGGGAAGTTTCAAAAATTCCTTTGGAGGCTGATCAAAATCAAGGGCATCCAAAAAAGCTTTAGACTTTTTGGATTCAGCCTCCAAAGGAATGGACAAGGATTCACACATCTCTTTCAAAAAACAGGAGAAAGAGGAAGTGACCTGTTTGGAGGATGGGTCAGGGACAGCCGAATCCTCCTCCTCTGAGGAACATTCGCCTTCAGAAAGAAAGGGTTCCTCTGAGTCTCCCCACAGATCAGGGTCCCTGACATGGGAAGAATGGTCCCGAGACTCAGGTGTCGACGTTTGTATGTGTCGGGTTTTGCGCACCGACTTACCCGACCTCATCGATACCGAGTCAGGAGATGTTATCGGTCGCACCGGTGCCGAAGTCTGTACCGATTGATGGTGAGCTCTCGGCTCCGGTGCAAGGACTGGCATCGATACCGATGAGGTTAGGTGAAGCGGTACCGAAACAGTGGAAGCGGGTAACACGGGTTCCACAATCGGTATCGATACGGGTTGTTCCACAACCGGTACCGATAGCTCGGTGCGGGCCGGCACCGGAAGGTTCGGTGTCATGATAGCAGGAAGGAGTCGTTCTAATTGCTCCTTAAGCTGCACCTGAAGGATGGCCGTAATGCGGTCATCGAGGGATGGCACCGGTACCGCTTTTTTCTTCTGCGGTACCTGCGGTGCCGCTCGACGCCCCGGAGATGAGGAGCCCGATGTCGAGGGACTCACCTCTATAGGGGCGGAGCGCTTCCGCTGGCGTCTTACAGGCGGCAGGATTGGACTCACTGCACTCGAGGCCGGAAGACGTTCCAGCGGGGAAGGCTTCTTAGCCGGCTTACCTGACTGTTGAGACGCCGGTGTGGAATCACGCGGCGTCGAAGACGAGGGTGCCGACTGAATCGGTGCCGAAGCCGGAGTCGAAGGAACGGGGTCGGACATCTCGGCACCGAACAGTAATCGCTGCTGTATTTGGCGATTTTTTAATGTCCGTTTTTTTAGAGTAGCACAGCGGGTGCAAGTAGAGGCCTGATGCTCAGGACCCAAACACTGTAAACACCAGTTGTGTGGGTCCGTGAGAGATATAGGCCTAGCACACCGCTGGCACTTTTTAAAACCCGGTTGAGGGGGCATGAAAGGAAAAACGGCTTCCGCCAAATCGAAGGCCGAGGCTTCGATGGTGGCAGAAGGCCCCGCCGGGGAAAATCAAATTAAGAAAAGAAAAAATATATATATTTTTTTTTTTTTACAAAAAAGAAAAAAAGAAACGAAATAAGGCCAATTAGCCAAAAAGTTTACGCGAGCGGGAAGGCAATAGAAAAAAGTTTCAACAGCCGTTGAAAAAAAACGCGTCTTCTTAGCTCCGCGGAAACTAAGAAACTGAGGGACCGCGCGCCTCTGTCGGGCAGGAAGGCACTCGCGCGTGCGCGGTGCGGCCGAGCTAGAACTTTCTAAAGTTCTTAGAGTGAGATCACTCTAAAATTGTCCGTACCGGGGCTCCGTCGGTGCCGTCACCCATCAGTCAAGAATATGCTGCCTGCTTGTCCTGGGATAACCAGAAGTACTCCGATAAATGAAAGGGAGCGAGTTGGAGTTAGCTTGGACTTTTGGTAGTTGATGAGAAAACCTAGAGACTGCAGCGTGTGGACTGTGGTCTGAATGGTGAGAAGCAACTGATCCTTGCAGTGAGCTAACAGGAGCCAGTTGTCCAAGTAAGATAGAACCATGTGATGTTTTCTTTGGTGTGTTGCCACTAACACTAGACACTTTGTGAATACTCTTGGCACTGATGATAGGCCAAAGGGCAGCACCTTGTATTGAAAATGCTGATTTAGGAATATGAAGCAAAGAAAGTGCCAGTGGGAGGGGTGAATGGGAATGTGCATATTGGCATCCTTTAGGTCTAAGACGGCTAGCCAATCATATTGCTTCAGCAGAGGTAGAACTGTCGGAAGCAAAATCATTCTGAACTTCTCCTTCCTGAGGCAGGCATTGAATGGATGGAGATTGAGAATAGGTTGGAGTCCTTGGGTCTTTTTGGGGATCAGGAAGAATCTGGAATAGAAGTCTTGGATCGTTGTAAAATGTGGTACCTCTTCAATTATGTTGTTGCCTAGAAAAAGAGAGACTTCTATTGCAAGTTGAGGAATACGAGTATGCAGAACTAAGGAAGGATGAGGCGGGTGAAATGGAATGCATCCGGGAAGGAAATTGAAGAAGTATCCCTGGGCAATGATGTGAAAGACCCACTGATCCATCGTGATGGCCTGCCAGGCTGGAAGGAAATGAGATAGCCGCCCACCCAACCCCCAACAGTAAATGGTCAAAAACTGTGACTAGGTTTCAGCACAGACAGCTGAGATGTAGTTGACTGTTTCCTGTCTCTTGAGCGCTGTTTCTGGATGTAAGAAGAGGATTGAGATCTCTAGAGGAGGATGTATAAGGAGCAAACCTGTGTCTTGGATAATATTGCTGAAAAAATTGTTGATGGTAAGCTGTAAGAAGAGGAAGGGGATTGAAACGGATGAGAATGTGCAGTAGAGTGAGCCGAAAGCTCTCTGCCCCTAGAAGAGTCTTCTTTAAGTTGAGAGACTGTAGCTTGCACCTTTTCACCATAAAGGCTTTCTCCGAGACAGGGGGTGTCTGCTAACCTATTGTGCAAATCCTCTTGAAGATCAGATGCTCTGAGCCAAGCTGAGCATCTAGCCACTATAGCTACTCCTGCAGTGTGAGATGTCATGTCATAAGCATCATAGTTGTTTTAAATAAGATGATAAGTGTATTCCTGAAGAGCAACAAGAAGGGCAGGCAAAGTTTCTGTGGAAGCAGCCTATCTGTTGCAGAATAGAATGCTGAAAATGGAGAATTTGTAATTGGTGTGCAATAATCCTAGATGAAAGCATAGATCCTTGATATACCTTGCGTCCTATAGAGTCCAGGAAACTGAGATCCTTTCCAGGAGGCGCACTTAACGGTGATTTAGACATCTTGCCTTCTTAAGAGCCGACTCCGAGACCATTGAGTGGTGAGGTAGCTTGGAGATCAAGTCCAGGAGCTTTCTGGACCGTATACTTAAATTCCAAACGCTTGGAAGCCAAAGAGATGGATAAAGGTTTTTGCCAATTAGCTAACTGGAGGTCTTGTAAGAGCTGATGTACTGGTTAAAGAAATGAATTATTTTACTGGCATCTTACAGGATTGGAAAATAGCTTGAAAATCCTTACTTCTCATGGGTATCGCTACTTGATACAGACTTAACAATGAGGATACTTTTTGTAGAAATTTTGGATAGGAGTATTCTTCAGTTGGAGATAGAGACTAATCTGGATGGAGTGACTGATTAGAATCGGAAACAGGCAGAATATGTGGAGCTGACCGGTTGGGAGGAGAAGGTGCCCCCTGTGTTGGTGAAGAATAGATAGGGGTACATAGCCCCCATGCTAGATTTGGAGATTGTGGAAAAGGACTTGAAATGAGATGATCTCCTGAAGAAAATTGGTCCACACAGGTGGAGCACTGCTGAAGTTGCAGAACAGGATTGTGAGGAAGAAGCTGAATCAAGGTTGAACTTTCTTGCACCAGACACTGCAGAATGAGGAAAAAATTTGAAACATCCGGTGTAGGGTTGTCCTGCTGAATGCCCGGGGGAGATGGACACTTAGCAGAAGGAGTGTCCCGAGGGGAAGGAGAAGAGGTCCCCCGCTTGGATTTTGTAGAAGATTTCCCAGGTTTTAAAGAATTAGTTGAAGAAACTGAACTCCTCTGCTTGTGGCCAGGAGAGGACCGTGAGGCCTAAACCAAGCACCCGGGAGCCTTCCCTGAAGCCACTGAGTAGAAATTAACTTCTTGCCCCAATAGCGATGAAGGTGAAGGAGTAGAGCACTTTTCTAATGCTGGGGCTTTTTTACGGTGGCCACCCGATTCTGCCGATTTGTTATTGTCATGCGGCATCGGAGGCAGTTGGCTTCCCTCCTCTTGAAGTGCCGAAACAGGGCCCTGGGGGGAGGGAGCAAGCAGTGTCAAGTGCTTTGTAGATTTCTTCAACACTGCGGCCTAAGAACCGCCGTCCATAGCAGCTGTCAGTGCTGAAACACAGTTCTCTCCCGGTCCTAGCGCCTACCTTTTGAAGACAAACTTGCCAGTGAAAGACGCTACTAGTAAAATTTACAGTATTTAAACTTCGTTGTCATGTGGACTCTTGCCGGCTCTCCATGTCACTCTTTTTTAAAAATAAAAAAATAAAAATGGAAAGCCTTGCTAGACTATATAATATATCTGTGAGGAGAGAAGGGATAGCTCGCGATCTGTCAGGAGCGGTATGAGAAAAAAAACTGACAGGCTGAGGGAAGTGGCTGGGAGTGTAGGGTCTTCTGCACATGCCCAGTAAACTTTTAAAAGCTTAACTAGCTATGGGAGAGTTCCGACACACAGGCTCAGTCAGTGAACTTCATCTACAAGTGTGCCTGCATTTCCCTTGTTTGTCTACAGAGAAAGACCATGCCCATACAGTGCTCCCTACATCTATACAGAGAGGTACAGGCAGATACAAACATTAACATTTTTGATACCGTTTTAGCAAATCAATCCTGTTATTAGGATGCAATCTGCTATTTCCAAGTTTACCTCATTGATTATATTCATGCTTTTGTTTATTTTACTATTGTTTATACTATTAACAAAACTAAGTTTTAAACCAAACTGTATCTGTACACTGCCTTGAGTGAATCTTTTCATAAAGGCAGAAAATAAATCTCAAATAAATAAATGTTCTGAAAAAGAGCATGTCTCACCAAGCTCTTGTAAAGGTTTCTCCATGTCCTCTGCTGTAAACACACGACGGGGAAAGCTAGTCATGAGGTTGAAGGGGTGACCCCCATCATGGAGATTCAGCTCCACATAGAGTCGCACAGCTGCTAGCTGCTCCTTAGCCTGAAACGTCTGAGTGAGAGAAGAACCATCCAGCAAGCGTACCTGGAAAGGGGCAGAAAGAAAAAACTATATCTTAACTGATAATTTTCTTTTATTTAGTCACAGCAGATGAATCCAGAGACTTGTGGGTTATGACCATCTACCAGCAGATGGAGATATTAAACTGAACTCTTCATGCAAGATGTCATGCTCCTTGGTCAGCCTGTATTTCTCATAACAAAGCAGAAGGACAATTAGTGAAAACAATGATATAAGCAGAACTCCTTCCTCACAGCCACTAAATAAGAATCTGACAAAAATCAGAACTCGGTGAGGCAAGAAAGCCAAATACCTGGAAAAGGAAATAAGAAAGGGAGGGACTCTGGATTCCTCTGCTGTGACTAAAGGAAAGAAAATTATCAGGTAAGACACAATTTTTTCTTCCTTGTTTTCAGCAGCAGATGAATCCAGAGATAAGAACATAAAAATAGCCTTACTGGGTCAGACCAATGGTCCATCAAGCCCAGTAGCCCGTTCTCATGGTGGCCAATCCAGGTCACTAGTACCTGGCTAAAACCCAAGAAGTAGCAACATTCCATGCTACCAATACAGGGCAAGCAGTGGCTTCCCCCATGTCTTTCTCAATAACAGCCTATGGACTTTTCCTCCAGGAACTTGTCCAAACCTTTCTTAAAACCAGCTACACTATACGCTCTTAGCACATCCTCTGGCAATGCGTTCCAGAGCTTGACTATTCTCTTGAGTGAAAAAAAATTTCCTCCTATTGGTTTTAAAAGTATTTCCCTGTAACTTTGTCCCCTAGTCTTTGTAATTTTTGACAGAGTGAAAAATAGATCCATTTGTACCCGTTCTGCTCCACTCAGAATTTTGTAAACTTGAATCATATCTCCCCTCAGACATCTCTTTTCCAAGCTGAAGAGCCCTAACCGTTTTAGTCTTTTTTTTTTAACTTCTTATTTATTGAAATTTTCAAAATATTACAAGAAACTACCGTTTTTGTTTTTCCTCATACAAGAGGAGTTCCATCCCCTTTACCATCTTGGTCGCTCTTCTTGTGGGATACAGCAAAGTAGTCCTATTTAGGGAGTAATAGTGAAAGTTATCTGGAGAAGCCAATGTTGCAAAGGAGGCTAGTGAGCTAGCTACCACTTGGAGGATGAGAACCAGTGAAACTAAGAGACTGCAAAGTCTAAAAGAAGATATCCTTTGCCCACAGATATAAGGATTAAAAATTACACAGAAAGAAGCCACTCACTATCGCCAACCAGAAGACGATAAAGGCCAGCCAGCTCAGTTAACCAGCCTACGAAGAGCACTGACCAGACCAGCTATACAACAGAGTGGCAGCTATAGAGAGAGTATGAGAGGTGCATCAGACATATAGCATTTTTTTCTTTTTTTTTTTCCTCCTTTTTTTCCCCCAGGAAAAGGCCTCAGATTCGGAGCATATGCGTAGTCCTATCATGGACTGAACGGTCAGCGTAACTTTACAGCTCCATACTCCAGTCATGGGCCAAAAAACCTGGACTTTATAATTTTTAAATAGTTTTTTAGGGAACTTTTTCATTAGTGAAACTTAAATAATGTGATTAAAAATTCAACATTACAAAATATAACTTATTCACAATGCATTGCTCTCTAGATTAGAAAATAGTTGACAGCTGAATTACTTATCTCAGACAGTTTTCATTGTGACTTGAGCGTCCCGTTGGTTAGTTAGTGCACTGTCAGTACTGCCTATATAATGCCTGTGCCATGGCATTATATAATGCATTATATAATGGCCTATATAATGCCTGTGCCATGGGCAAAGGTGCATCAGACATATAGCATTTTACTTTTTTTCTTTTTTTTTTTCCTCCCCAGGAAAAGGCCTCAGATTCGGAGCATACGCGTAGTCCTATGGCACAGGCATTATATAGGCAGTACTGACAGATTGAGTTCCTGAAATGTGAGGACGCTGAAAAAAGAGCGCCTACTGTGAACCCTTGAGAAAGCCCGGTTAGGGCGAAACGGGTCCCGTCGGGATATGCTAAGCAATTCTGCATTAAGGATAAATAAATGATTGAATTATCAGTTGATGCTGGTTTGTCTTACTTCTGGAAAGATTGGAAGATGATGGATCCCAGCAAGTGTTAAAGAAAGAAAATTTTTTTCCTTTTCTCATAGAGTGAGGTGGAGTTTTGCTTTATCAAGATTTGAATTACCTCGCTTTCATCTTCATTGTCATTGAGTGGACAGAAATCAACCCCATCCCTGCTGGAATCAAACCCATCCCTGCCCGTCCCCATAAACTTCAGAAGTAGTTACCATATATACTCGAATATAAACCTATCTGAGCATAAACAGAGATAACAGTTTCCCCTCCCCCCAAAAAAAGGGGGAAGGAACTGTTAACTTGTGTATAAACCAGGGAGGGGTTTATATTCTGTCTGGCCATACTCCTCTGTATCTTTATGTTCTCCCCACTCCCTGATAATCCAATAATCAGTTCTTAGCTTACTGGCATTTGCTGGGGTCCTCCGACACTGACAGCACAGCAGCCAAATTCCCCACCTCCAACCCCCTCACAGCAAGCAATATTTCTTTCTAAAACCCCCAACTCCGATGCCACCGCCACAGCAATCAACATTTCCCTCTTTCTCAAACATCCAATAATCAGCTCTTCACTTACTGACATTTGCTTCCCTGCCACACGCTGAAAAAGTTATGCGCTGACTGGATTGGAGTGGGGCCTTGTGCATCTACGCGTGCTCAGATGCTTGGCAGCTCTAGTCCTCTCTGAGAGTCTCGAAGGGGGCAGAAGCTGGCAGACCTAAGAGCATGTTCAGATGCTCAAGGCCCCGTTCTGATCCAGTCAGTACATAACTTTTTTAGCGTGTGCCGAGGAAGCAAATGCCGGCAAGCCTGTTTTGCATCAGAGGGAAGCCTTCCAGGTCAGCCGCCGGCAGCTTATAGGAGGAACCGCTGCCAGCAGCCTGTTGAAGAAGGCTGAAGAAGAGAGCTCAGAAGGAGGACTACAAGCAGGTAGGCTAGCTCCCATAGGACTTCGATTCCCGGGATCCCTGTGAGTCTGGGGGGGATTTCTGTTGGATCCCCGACAGCCCTTTTCCCATGCAGCTCTTTAGGGAGGGGCCTGGCGCCACCAAGTGTGCCCCCTAAAGTAGGCACCACTTAGCCTAAACACACCCCTTCCCCACCCCCGTTCCATAGAACTGAGAAACTCGGAACAGGAGCAAAGACCAGGAGCTTGTGAGAGACTATCCATCCACCTGCTGAAGATGGATAATACTGGCTGACCAAGGAACATGGCATCCTGTGTGACAGAGCTAAGTTTAATGCTCTCTATCTCCACCTGCTGATAGATGGTGATATAACCCACAAGTCTCTGGATTCATCAGCTGCTGATGACAAGGAAGCAATGTTTACACACACATCCTGTTCCTTCCTCGTTAGCTGTATTTCTGGTATTGACCCCTCAGCACAGTTTCATTTACCTGTATCCGGCATTGGTTATATTCTTTCTTACTGGGAGGCTCCTGGATTGGAGATGATGGGACAGGTGTGACATGTGTTGATTCTGCGAGAGAAGTCCGAGATCCACTTCCACCTCCAAACTAGAAAAAAAGAGACAAAGTTAGCAAGGTTTGGACATGGGAGAGCCTCGGTCCATCCAGCATTGCTATATGCCTTTTGTGTAGCTGGTGGGGATCCCCACACCCCACCAACTGAAGAATCCACAGCCTGCTGACCCCCTTCAAAAATTGTGGCTGTCAGCAGCAGCAGTCCAAGCCTTTGATGTCAATACTGCAGGAATGCCCAGTGCATACATGAGAACTGAGTATTAGAGGCTGACTGAATTTCAGTTTTGGATACTATGCCAAAAATCTTTTTCTGTCAAGTTTGGTTTCAGCCAAAAGATTACTGTATATATTCTACTACTACTATTTATTATTTATAAAACACTACCAGAGGCATGCCATGCTGTACAACAATATCAATAATACTTCTTCAAGAGCTAATTCCTCAAACATACTCTTTTATATTCACCGAAGTCCCTCAGAACACCACACTTCCACTATATATTTGGCAAATCTTGTGTGGTGGTTCTCCTCACCAGAACTATATAAATCGGTGTAATTAATTATTTTTTGTCAAATTTTCTTAAAGTGCCTGTGCTTGCATTTAATACATTTTCTTTCAATAAATAAACAAATATGTATATGTGAACTTAGCTTTTTTGATTCATTAGATTGATTTTTGAACAATTACTGTTCTTGATACTGTACAACAAACACACAAGAGATAGTCCCTACTTGAAATAGCTTACAATCTAATTAAGACGGACATAGGACAAAAGCTTATACATGTTACTTAGGTGAGGAACTATAAGGAACTAGAGGTGGGGGAGTAAAGAAGGAATGGCAACAGATATAAGTGCTTTACAAGTTGGGAGAGTCGGGCATAAACACAGTTTTAAAAAAGTGGGTTTTTAGCCTGGATTTGAACACCATGAGACAGGGCCCAACACACTGAATCAGACAGGATGTTCCAGGCATAAGGCACAACAAGGCAGAAAGGATGGAGTCGGGAACTGGCAGTAGAAGAGAAGGGCATCCACAAGAGAGACACACCTGACAAACAAAGCTTCCAGGGAAGAGTATAGGGAAAGAAAAAGGAGGAGAGATACTGAGGAGCTGCAGAATGAATATACTTGTAGATCAGTAAAAGGAGTTTTAGCTGCTGAGATGGAAAGGGGTAACGTGAACATAATGACACTGGCAGAAAATGAGGTAAGCAGCAGAATTCTGAACAGATCGTAGGGGAGAGAGATGGCTTAGTTGAAGACCTGTGAGAAGCACATTGCAGTAATTCAGGTGAAGCGACGAGAGCGTAGATGAGGGTTTTGGCAGCATGCTCATATTATATTTGAATATAAACCTATACAACTATAAACTAAGATACATCCCCCCCCTCCTATTTTAGTGGAAAAATGTTAAATATAAATCGATGGAATACTGGAGCAGAAGCAATCCTTCCTTTCTGCCCTAGTGGTCCAATTGTGCTTGGAGCCGGAGCTACCGATCCTTCCCTCCCTTCTTCGTGGCAACTCTTAACTCTGCAACTAGCCCCCCCTCACTCCCCCCAGCCTACTTTAGGTCCCTGGTGGTCCAGCAGTGAGCCAGAGTAGGAGCGATCCTTCATCACTCCTTCCCAGCAGTCTCTATAGTAAAACAAATGGCAGCAACAAATTCCCACAACTTTGTGAGTCTCATGAGGTTGCTGAAGGAACTCCCTCCCTTGCTCCGGCTCACCGTTGGACTTCCAGGGACCTAAGGTAGGCCTGCAGGGGGACTGGGAAGGAAGGAGGCAGGCTCGTTGCTGAGGCGAGAGTCAATGCGAGGGAGGGAGGGAGAGAATGGTAGCACCAGCTCCCTCAACCACTAGATCACCAGGGCAGTACTGGAGGCCCGCAAAGAGGCCTGTGGTGGGTCCTTGAGAGAGGATGGCTGGATGAGTCACTGGTTTTGGAGATATCTTTTTGTATAACAGGATTGTTGATTGTATTCTGGGGGGTGGGGGGGATTCTATTTGTTAAGTGTTAACTCTTTGCTCTGCACTGTACTGTAGATGTGGCACAAGTTTCAAGTTTATTAAATTTTTGTTATGTATGCAATATCAAAAGCTTCAAAGCGTATAACATTTTAAAAATGGAGGGTAGAACAAAACTCTTTTACATAATTACAATCAAATTCTATCCATTCTAATACATAACTGGTACAGAAGGTGAAGGGGATGAACTACAATCTTTAAAGAGAGAAAGAAAACATTTAGCGGGGAACACATTTGGTAGGTAACACAAAAAGGAAAAAAGAAAGAAAAAAAGAAAAATCTATAATCAATACAGAAATCTAATTTAGATCTAAGAAGTTTGGTGATTTGTAAAATTATGTTGTCCATTTTTCAAAAGCATCCTTGAACAAAAAACTTTTTAAGGAACGCTTGAATTTTTCCAAAGAAGATCATTACGAATATAAATTGGTAGATTGTTCCAAAGCTGGGGTGCTATAACTAAGAAAATGGTAGATCTTCTGGTTCCTATTATCTTTAATGAAGGGATAGTCAATAGCTGTTGTTGTGTTGATCTTAATGCCCTGGATGGAGAATACAGTACTGAGAAACGATGTAGAAAAGTTGGAGCATGAGTTTGTTGAACTTTAAATGTTAACAGTAAAATTTTAAAGGTTATTAAGGGCCTCGGGCTTTAAGACTTTTGATAAAGATCTAATGAGACGTAATTTATAAAAACAATTTTTAACCACTGAACTAATCTGGTCATGATAGGTAAGTTCCTGATCTAATGTTACTCCCAATATTTTTGTTGTGGTTACTTTTTGAAGAGGGGTATTGTCTGGTTCTTTTCACCATAAACAGAGACCCCCATCATTTCACCATAAACAGAGACCCCCAATTTCTGGGTTGCAGTTTCAGTTTTGTCTGAAAGCTTTCATTCAGGCTCTACTGAGCATGCATGGGATGCCGGTGTTGGGTTGGAAGATGCAGCTGACAGCCATGGTTTTCTGAAGAGGGTCAACAGGCTGCTGCGTCTTCGGCTGGCAGAGTTTGGAGAGCCATGCTAGCTAATGTTAATTTTTAAAGTTTGTAAGTGTGGAGGAGCAGACAAATGGAAGATTAGGTTTATACTAGAGAATGACAGTGACTGTTACCCGCAGGTAAACCGCAGGAACGGGGAAGAAAAAAGACTGGTTGTTGTGAGTACGGCGACAAGTCCATTCAACGCCCCATGGAGAGGTAAATGAATGACCTTGTCCCTCAATAAAGTATCTGCCACGTTGCTTCCCTTCCCACCCCTCATGGTCAGCAGCTCTTCTCATGATCACATGTCCAGCAGCCTCCTCTCACTATCGCAACAATCGCTCTCTCCCAATTGCCGGCGGCAAAAAAACCCCCAATAAACTTATGACTCTCCTGAGCAGTGTCAGCCTCCTCTATATAAAAAAGTTATTTTTAGTAATAATCCATGAGTCACACACACATCAAGGGTGCATCTAGGAAAAGACAGTATCTTAAACACTGCAGTGAGCACTAGAACACCAACACACACATTGTAAAACTAAACAAGCCAGATCCTGCACAGTCAATTGATCCTGTACAGTCGATGCTAACAGAAAACCAAGTTCTTTTCATACACACAGAACACAGATACACCCTCGCCCAATATGGAATAATCACAAACTAAAAATAGAAATATATAGACAAAAGTTAAACTGAACCGCTAAGAAACCAGACTCTGCATACAATGCAACACATACAATGCATACAATGCAACAGTGACACATGTCCCCTAATACTGCTCAAAATATAAAGACAGTAGATGTAAATTTGAAAAAAATTGCTACATAACAATCACCACTTTACAAATTAACAAATAGAAATAAAACAAATAATGAGAAATAAAAAAATACCATTTTATTGGACTAATCCATTTTTCAATTAGTAGTAATTAGCTTTGAGAGGCCAAATCTTTCTTCAAGACAGTACAGTATACTGCTGTTATGGTATCCTGTCCTGACCTGAGGAAAGGGGTTTAGTCCCCCCAAAATTGCCTAATTTCCATTTCCTATTGATAAACTTTAATCAATACAGTTACAATACTACTTGATTCTACGTAAAGCAACAACAAAATTTCTTTCTACCTTTTGTCGTTTCTGCTTTAATCATCTTCACATCGCTCTCTTCTTCCTATTCAGCGTTTGTCCTCACTCCCTTCCATGCAACATCTGTCCTCTCTCTTTGCCCCTTCCACCCAGCCTCTGTCCTCTCTCTATCCCTTCCATCTACTGTCCACCCTCTCTCTGCCCCTTGCAACCACTGTCCACCCTCTCTGCCCTTTCCATCCAGTGTCCACCCTCTCTCTCTCTTCCATATGGCATCTTCCCTCTTTCTATGTTCCTTCAATAAACTGTATATCCTTGCCCTTTCTCTCCTTTGTACATGATTCATTTCAGCTTCATCCCCTCTCCATTTTTTTGTCTCCACCCCCTCCCCTATGCTCTGGCATTTCTCTCTTCTCCTGTCCTTCCCTTCCCTCCCCCCATACCCTGGCATCTCTCTCCTATCTCTCCCTCCTTGCTCTGGCACCTTCCCCCCTTCCTTTCCCTCTGGTCTGGCATTTTATGTCTCCTTAGTTTCCCTTCCCTCCCCCATGTCCTGGCATCTCTCTCCTCTCCTTCCATCTCCCCCTCCCACTCCATTATCTGGCATCTCTTCTCCTTCCTTTCTCTCCCTCCTTCCTTCCTTTCACCTGGTCAGGCATCTGTCTCCTTCCCCCCCATATGCCCTGACATCTCTCTCTCCCCTTCCATGGTCTGGTATCTCCTTTCCTTTTCCTCCCTCCCTTGGTCTTGGCATCTCTTCCTCTCCTCTCCCTGGTCTTTATTCTCCCTCCTTCCCTCTCCCCTCAACTGGGTGCAGCAGCAGCATTTCTCTTCCCCCTCCCCCCCAATTGGGTGCAGCAGCAATTCTCTTCTCCCCTCCCCCCAATTGGGTGCAGCAGCATTTCTCTTCCCCCCCCCATTGGGTGCAGCAGCAGCATTTCTCTTCCCTCTCCCCACCAATTGGGTGCAGCAGCATTTCTCTTCCCCCTCCCCCCAATTGGGTGCAGCAGCATTTCTCTTCCCCCCCCATTGGGTGCAGCAGCAGCATTTCTCTTCCCTCTACCCACCAATTGGGTGCAGCAGCATTTCTCTTCCCCCCCCCATTGGGTGCAGCAGCAGCATTTCTCTTCCCTCTCCCCATCAATTGGGTGCAGCAGCATTTCTCTTCCCCCTCCCCCCAATTGGGTGCATCAGCATTTCTCTTCCCCCCCATTGGGTGCAGCAGCAGCATTTCTCTTCCCTCTACCCACCAATTGGGTGTAGCAGCATTTATCTTCCCCCTCACCCCAATTGGATGCAGTAGCATTTCTCTTCCTCCTCCCTCCCCCCAACTGGGTGCAGCAGCATTTCTCTTCCTCCTCCCTCCCCTCCAACTGGGTGCAGCAGCATTTCTCTTCCTCCTCCCTCCCCTCCAACTGGGTGCAGCAGCAGCATTTCTCTTCCCCTCCTCCCCAATTGGGTGCAGCAGCAGCATTTCTCTTCCATCCTTCTCCCTCTTACACACCCGTTGGCAGATTCATTACAGACAGACTATGGCAAGTTGTAAGTTTCCCTCCATCACAGACCTATCTCCCATAGGTCAGCAACAGAGGGGAGCTTACAACTTGCTGCTCTTGCTTGCTTCATGCCTTCTCGTTGCTGGGTCCTGCCTACTTTCTATTTCAGCAAAGGCAAGACCAAGCAACGAGAAAGGCCCAAAGCAAGCAAGAGCAGCAAGTTGTAAGCTTCCCTCCGTCGCTGACTTATCTCCCGCATGCTCCGGGGCTCTAATGGTACCACTGTCTGTGCCGGCTTCCCTTCTCTTCCCTGCCCCCTCTCCCCCCGGGATGTAACTTCCTGTTTCGGAGGGAAGTCAGCACACATAGTGGTACCGTTAGAGCCCCAGAGCACGGGTTCAAGTCGCTTGCTGCCGTTTAAAAAAAAAGTCAGGCAGGAATCAAACACTGAACTTTTTGTGACTCTTCAAGCTGTGCCGAGTTAGCCCAGGGAATCCCCAAGCCGGTGAGAGGGTTTTTTTTAATGTTGAGCGGCGACGGCAGCAGGATTTGCGACAGATGACAGCCGGGCACTCACCTAAATTAGCCGGGTGGAGTGCCTGGCTAAAAGGCACTAGGGAGAACACTGCGCAGACAAAGCCGCAAGCTGAACCTGGAGGGAAGAGCAGGCAAGGACCCTGTCCAGGCCATCCTGCAAGAACTCAAAGATGAGAGGCAAAGAGGCGCAAATGGAAACCAAGCCACCCACGACAGAACACCACTCCTCAAAGATACGCCAAACACGCACATAAGCCCAACAAGTGGAAAGTCTCCAGGACCCCAAGAGGGTGGAGATCACTTTATCTGAATAACCTTTCTTACCTAGACATTCCCTTTCAAGAACCAAGCCGTAAGATAAAAGGGAACCGGATCAAACACTGAAATGGGGCCTTGAGTCAGAAAGTTGGGCAAGAGGGGCAGCAGAAGAGGATCTGCTACAAGATGACAAACCAGATCTGTGTACCATGGGCACCTGGGCCAGTCCGGTGCCAGCAGGATCACATGGCCGGGGTGCCAAGCAATGTGAAGAAAGACTCTGCCCACCATTGGCCATGGAGGAAACAGATGCAGGAGGCCCCCTGATAGCCAAGGCTGCACCAGAGCATCCAGCACCTCGACCTGAACATCCCTGTGCCGACTGACGAACAGGAACGCTTTGGCATTAGCACTCGTGACCATCAGGTCCATGACCGGCTGACCCCAAGCCTCTACAATCAACTCAAAGACTGTGGGACTGAGACACCACTCTCCGGGATCTAGCACGTGATGACTGAGGAAGTCCGCCTGAATATTCTCCATTCTTGCTATGTGCGAAGCCGAGATGTCCAGAAGATGAGTCTCTGCCCAAGCCATGAGCAGAGCCACCTCCTGCACCACAAGATGACTCCTGGTTCCCCCCCTGACAGCTGATGTAAGACACTGCCGTGGTGTAGTCCGTCTGGAACGCTAGCAATGCCAACCAGATGGCTCTGGTCTCCAGAACATTAATCGACCAAGATGTCTCTCCTCCGGAGACCAGCTGCCCTGAGCCGAGCAACAGAGACACTAAGCTCCCCAGACAAGGAGAATGACATCCGTGAAAAGCACTGTCCACTGGAGCCAATCTAGACTCACACCCTACACCAGATTGGAAGACTTTAGCCACCACCGGAAGTTGAGATGAACCAACTCCCGAAGAGGAACGGGAGAGTCCAGATCGTGCAACTGAGGTGATCACCGCCCGAGCCCACCAAACCATGTCCAGGGAGAAAATATTGCGCCCGATGACACAGGGAAGCCATTAGAAGGCAAATCTGCAACTGAAACTTGTTCACTCGGGCCTCTGGAAGGAAGACTTCCCCATGCTGGTGTCAAAGAAAACCCAGAGGTACCCCAGGCGCTGAGACGGAGTCATCCGGCTCATGGACAAGTTGATCACCCATCCGTGTTAAGAACTGTCAGGAAGATCCCATTGTAAGGTAGGCAGATGTATGGAAATGGAAAGGGCTGGGTATAGGTTTTCCAAGAACAGGAAACTTAGGCTTTTACAGAGGCCTTTAAAAGGAAACCTGTTCCTTATAGATTAAAACACAAAGCAAATTGGGAAAGTTCATACAGAAGTTAGGATGTGTCTGCTTCCACAGATTAGGATGCATATCACATTTAAGGAAGGTTAAGTAAAGGCTACTAGGCTAGAAAAAGTGAAACGTTGCCACCTGCTGGGTTTAAAATTGGACTTAACATTAAATTTAGGATTTAAATTGACGTAAGGAATTCCTGAGAAGGGAGTCATATGATCAACTGTGCCACTGTATTCTAAAGTATGGTAATTATTACAAATGATGGAGAAAATAGAAAATTTGATTGACGTGTATAGGCTTTGCCCAGGCATGGAAAGCATTAATAAACACATATTTGCTTATTACACGGCTTTTTCTCATGTCTGTTATTTGAATTCACAGAACGGAATCTCTAGCCCAGTTATGTTGGGAGAGAGAGTCCATTCGGGCTATTCTTTTGGCCCCACTGTTCAAGTCTCCCAGCCTGGCTTGAACATCGACTGCAGAAACTTCACAACCCAAGCCATAACCCAGGAACTCTCCTGAAAAGACTTTGCTCGGATCAACCAGTCGTCCAGATAGGGATGAACCAGAATGCCCTCTATGCACAAGGCCGCCGCCACAACCATCATCCGTGGAGCCATGGCCAGACCAAAAGGAGCACACAAAATTGATAGTGCCGTCCCAAGATCGCATAGCAAAGGAACCTCTGATGGGAGGAGCAAATCAGAACATGAAAATAGGCCTCCATCAGATCGAGAGAAGTCAGGAATTCCCCCAGCTGAACCACCAGAATGACAGATCTCAGGGTTTCCATACGAAAAAAACAGCCCCATGTTGACCCCCCTTCAGATCCTCTTTCTTGGACACCACAAAGTAAATGGCATACCAGCTGGTGCAAAAGAGACACTGGAACTACTGTTTTGAGGTCTAGCAATCTTTGTAGCGCCTGACGAAAAGCCCGCTTCTTCCATACCGCCTGATAAGAAGATAGGAAAAGATCTGGCAAGGGCCAGGAAAACTCCAGAGCATATCCGTCCTGAATCACCTCCAGGACCCACTGGTCCAATGTAATCTTTGCCCACCCCTGCTAAAAGACCCACATCCATGCGCTTACTGGCACCAGATGAAGAGCCTGCAAGGACTCACTGGGAGAGGCGGGCGATGGAGGGACCGGCAGAGGAATCGTGCCCACCCCGAAAGGCCCCTGAAGACTGCATGCGCTGAAACAGCCCCAGGGAGACCAAGAGGAAGGAAAGGAAGCTGCCCCTCAAATAGGGTGGTAATGGCTAAAATCACGCCCCCGCACAGGTGGGCAAGTACAGTCTTCAGGAAGACGGGGCACCTTAGAGTCATTCAAGGTCTGAACCAACTTGTCCAGATCCTCGCCAAATAAGAAGGACCTCCAAAACGAAAATTTCGTAAGTTTAGCCTTAGACACCGTGTCCACTGATCAAGCCCAGAGCCACAGGGTACGACGAGCAGCCACACCGAGAGCCATGGACTTGGCCAAAGCTCGCAACAGATCATAAATGGTATCCGAGAGATAAGAAGCCTCCATCTCAATCTTAGCCACCTCCTGATCCACCAAGGACCAGTCATTAGACTCCTGGTCATCGAAAACAAGCCTAAGCCACCAGACTGCTACAAATTGCTGCCTGGACCGCCAGAGCAGCCACATCAAAACTCTGCTTAAGAAAAGACTAACCTACACTCCTCAGAGTCCTGCAAAGCCGAGCCACCCTCTACTGCCACCATATGCTGATGCGCGATGGCCGAAACCACCACATTCACCACTGGCGACTGCAAGGTAAACCTACCCCCCCCCCCCCCACAATATCCCAAATATCCTGATGCATAGGAAAAGAGTGGGAGGAGCAAATCCACGAAGCAGGGGGTCCACCACACGCGTGAGCTCCTTTGCATCCTGGATAAAGGTGAGCCAGTTGATATACTGTATCTAGATTTTCAGAAAGCTTTTGATAAGTTCCTCACGAGAGGCTCCTGAGAAAATTAAAGAGTCATGGGATAGGTGGCAAAGTTCACTTCTGGATTAGGAATTGGTTAACGGATAGAAAACAGAGGGTACGGTTAAATGGTCATTTTTCTCAATGGAGGAGAGTAAACAGTGGAGTGCCGCAGGGTCTGTACTGGGACCGGTGCTATTTAACTTATTTATAAATGATCTGGAAATTGGAACGATGAGTGAGGTGATTAAATTTGCAGATGATACTAAGCTGATCAAAGTTGTTAAACCGCATGCGGATTGTGAAAAATTGCAGGCGGACCTTAGGAAATTGGAAGACTGGGCGTCCAAGTGGCAGATGAAATTTAATGTGGACAAATGCAAAATGATGCACATTGAGAAGAATAATCTGAATCACAGTTACCGGAATCTAGGGTAACTAGACCCCTCCTTGGGGTTAGCGCCCAAGAAAAGGATATGGGTATCATTGTAGGATGCAGGGAATTATTAAAAAAGGGATGGTTAATCAAACTAAGAATGTTATAATGCCCCTGTATCACTCTATGGTGCGACCTCATTTGGAGTATTGCGTTCAATTCTGGTCTCCTTATCTCAAGAAAGATATAGTGGCGCTAGAAAAGATTCAAAGAAGAGTGACCAAGATGGTAAAGGGAATGGAACTCCTCTCGTATGAGGAAAGACTAAAACGGTTAGGGATCTTCAGCTTGGAAAAGAGACGGCTGAGGGGAGATATGATTGAAGTCTACAAAATCCTGAGTGGAGTAGAAAGGGAACAAGGGATCGATTTTTCACTCCGTCAAAAATTACAAAGATTAGGGGATACTCGATGAAGTTACAGGGAAGTGCTCTTAAAACCAATAGGACAAAATTTTTTTCACTCAGTTGTCGGCGCGCGCCTTTGTCTTCCACGGTTTTGTCTATGAACCAGTATTAAGGTATGCACAGGGGACAGATGTGGGTGTGATAGGTTTGGTAGCGGTATTGGTTTTGATGGGTTTTACTTGCCTTATTCTTTTTTTAAGGGTTCATTGGTGTCTTCTTTTATTTGAGATAGCAGTAATGTGATTTGTTATGTTTTCTTGTGGAATATGTAATGTGGAATGTGTAAAAGTGAGAGATCCGGATAGTTGATTGATTGTGATTGTGGGTGGAGGGAGTTAACATCTTTGATGTTGCCAATTAGCAGACAGATCAGGAAAATCAGGAGGAGATTCATGTTTGCAGGGTATGGTATTTCTTCCTAGCACAGAAGTGTAATGGTTTCCCTGTAAATTCTTGAGTTATTGTTTGTATGGTTGTTGACTGGATTGGTGTAGGTTTTGAAGGTGGTCCAAAAGGATATAGATCTTAAGCAGTTCTACGACAAGTCTCTAGTAATTACACATGCAGCTATCAGTTACTCATGCATTTAACAGCTATTTGTGTCTCTGATGATAACATATGCCTCAAAAATCCTAAGTAGTCCTAATTCAAGACTTCACCAATTACACATACATCTAGTGGTTAAATTTTCATCTAGCAATTGTATGACTCTGATGGTAACATATGCCTAGCAGTTACATATGCAAGTAGGGTGGATGCGGAGGGCAATACCCACCCCCCAAAAAAACAAAAACTCGACACCCCCACGGAGGAAGCAGAACCACTAGCCGCCTGAAGATAAGCCTTGCACAAGGCTAAAATAAAATCAGGGAAAAAACCCTGGCGGCACATTAGGACTCACTGCCAAAGTAGGAGACCCAGAGAAACCTGCCCCTGTCTCTCCAATACATGGGGAAGGTCACCTGAGGTTGCAGATAAAATGGAGGAGCTTCCTGCCAAAACAGGCGCAAAACCCGCCAAAAAAACTCCCCCTGCAGTGGCAAAGAGGCCTGAACCACCTCAACCGCTAAAACAGGCAAGTTGGCAGAATTGGTAAGGGAATCCCCAGCACAATCAATTTTGTGTCAAATTAATGGGTTTTGAGGCAGAAATCAATGTTAGAAAAAAAGATCATTTTTAAAAATCCAAGATGGCCGCTGTCACTAATTCATGCCAAAAATGGCAAAAAGAATCAAAAAATGAAAATAAAAAATAGCGATTTGGGATCTGGGGGATCCGAAACCTACCCAAAGAAACTGTGAAAAACTAAGTTTAAATCGATCCACAAGCCAACCCTAAAGTTCCCAAAGGAAATAATGAAGGTACTCAAAGTCTCTGTAGTGCCTTTGTCTGTCAGCATTTTTAAAGCAGCTGAGTGGAGAAAAAGGAATTTCTGCCACAGAAACAGCTCCAAATTCATATGAATGAAGATCTTTAGACTTCCAGCCGGCCAGAGACCAACTACAACCTCCGCCCCTTGGATCCTCTGCCATGCGGTCGGGGGCAAGAAAGGCATCCTTGAACCCGGGTGGGTTTCTGTCCAGACACACACAGACTGCGCTAGAAACTTGTGACAGAGTTACCAGCAAGCAAACACCACAGGAAAGGACCCCAGCCACTTGAAGAGGGTGACACACAGCAGGCTGGCTCCACTAATTCACCAGAGTTTCTCTGTGAAGCTGTAGTCTGGTTCCACAGGACTGCGTCTTTTTCTCTGACAGGGGACCACAGGGGAGAGGTCTCAAGGCACTGAAGCCACCAAAAAAAAAAGTTATGCAAACTTTAATTGAAAAAATAAGAAACAGAAGCAGAGCAACAGCAAAAGACTTCTGCTCAGACTGTTTGCTGACCTGCAACATCTGAACTACGGGTTTGGATTGAACACCTAGTGTATGGAATCCGGAAGAGACGAAACAGAATATTGCCTTCTGGCCATACCACTGAGCATTACTCTCTTCCTTGTTCTCGTAAAGATCTCATCAGAATGATTTCTACATAATACAGATGAGGTTTCAGATTTCAAGAGATCCGCCCATGGCTTTCATAGAGATGACGAAAAGGCATTGTTTCCAATATTTCCTGCCCTAACCCTCTGCTCTCCTTCTCCTTCACCACTCACCTTCTGGGCTCTCTCTGCTTTGTCTCGTTCTATCTTGTCCCGCACTCGCTGCCTAAGAGAGAAAGCAAAATAGAGAACTGATCTTATGACTCCCAGCTAAGCACATACATGCATGGAATCGGTCTTGAAGAACATACAAAAAATTTCAGTTCCTCTTACATAGGAGATCTAGATTCAGTAACAATATTAAAAATATTTCTCCAAAGAAAGATGGCGGATGCATAGAGCGATATACTAAGTTACAATTCAAAAAGCCTTGGTGCAAGCATAGAGGATTCCTAGCTGCAAACAAGCGAGATGAAAGCCAAAGATTGAGTGGGCTCTTGTGCATTAATATGGGACAGACTAGATTCTCTGAGGACAATATTTCAGCCAGCAGCAGTCAGTGTTTCTTTAAACACTGACCACTACTCGCTAAATTAGACCCAAATATTCATAGTCATCTCTTACTTGTGTACTGGCACGACATATTTGGGTATCTGGCAGCATCCAGAAGTTATCTGGGTATGGCCGATATTTAGTGCCACACCCAGGTAGCTAACCAGGCACAGAATAGCATTAAATGCAGAGCAGAATGCCCAATTAGCTACCCAGGTGTCAGCATTGAATATCTGCAGTGTCCAGATAACATCCAGCCCTAGAACTAAGCAGATAGTGCTGCAGTGGTCAGAGTAAAAAATTGGCGGCACTCTCCAGCCTAGTGCCGCAGAGTATCCACTCTAGGGCCAACCAGTACAATATAAACAAGCAGACGCTTCTCCTTTCTGGATGCATTGTTTAACAACAACAAAAAAATCAACCCCTTCTTTCTGTGGCTTCACCTTGCTAGCCTCTCCTCAATCTTCTCTCTCCGTCTCTCCTCTGCTATTTTCTTCATTTCATCTTCCTGCAGTTTCTGCCGGATCAAGGACAGTTCCTGTCCCTGCTTTCTTCGCTCCTTCTCCCTTTCAATTTGTTCTCGCTTCTCTCTCTCCTCCCGCTCCTTCTGCTTCTGTGCGATTAGTTCCATCATCCTGAGGACAAATCAGAGATGTGAGAGAGAGGAATAAGTACCTGACCCCGATCCCAGACTCTTTCACCCCAACTCTTTACTTAAATGCCCTAAACCAGTGTTCTTCAACCGGTGCCGGTCCGCAGAAATTTCCTGCCAGTCCACAGGGCCGGCATGTGCATCGGGCTCGAAACAGTGTTCTTCAACCGCCGATCCACGGTGTGATCGATGCAGCGTTATCTTCAGGCTGGCTCCCTCTTCCTCACTGCCGCAGTCCACAAAGCCGTGGGCAGCAGCTCCTACGCACATTCTGTGCCTGAACCAGTAGCCTTCTCTCTGATGTCACAACATCAGAGGGAAGGCTTCCTGATAAGATGCGGGATGCCCGCGGCTTTGTGCACTGTGTCAGTGAGGAAGAGGGAGCTAGCCCGAAGATGACGCCAGGGGCGGCATAAAACGGACAAGCGGGAGCAGACCAGAAATTAAGGCACATCATAGAGGGAGGGAGACAACAAAGGTAGGGGTAATGATTTTATTTTTAAATTTAGTGACTGAATTGTGTCAATTCTGAAAATTTACATCTGCTGTCTGTATTTTGCACTGTTCAGGAAGCAATACATTTGTTTCTTTTTCTCTGGGGTTGTACAGCATGGAGAGTTTTGTTTGTATATATTAGTACTTTTAGTTTTTTGTCCCGTATTTGCATAGGGGTTATCTGTGTTCTGGTAGGAATGAATGTTGAGAAGCATACAGTGTGCTTTATGTAGTTTAATTTTGTGGTTAACTATTATGTGCTGTTAATAAGATTATATTGTGTGTATATATGAAAAATGAATGGAAAAAATAGTGTTACAATTAGTACTATTATGGGGCGGGGTCTGGGGTGGAGATTGGGTGGATATGGGTGGGGTCTGGCCTATGACTTAGCCCAGTGTTCTTCAACCGCCGGTCCACAAAATAATTATTTTATTTCTGCCAGTCCATAGGTGTAAAAAGGTTGAAGAACACTGCCCTAAACCCTTGTTCATATAGTTTTCTTTTTTTAATAAATTTATTTTATTGAAAGCAGCACATAGAACATTAGGGAATGCGAGGAAGGTAATTTTGTAATGGTGCCTGGTTTAAGAGGGAAAGTAGGCACCTATGTAGGCATTATTGTACAAAGACAGAAAGGCACCTATGTCAGTGTTCTCCCTAGTGCCTTTTAGCCAGGCGCACTGCCCAGTTAATTTAGGTGAGCGCCCCGCTGTCATCTCGGAAGGTCACGAATCCTGCTGCCGCTACTCAACATTTTTATCTGAAAACCCCTCTCACTGGCTTGGGAATTCCCCGAGCTTAGTGTTTGACTGCCACCTCAGCCTGACTTTTTTTTTTTTTAAGAGCCAGCAAGCAAATTGAACCCATGCTCCGGGGCTCTAACAGAAACACTGTGTGTGCTGGCTTCCCTTCTCCTCCTCCAAAACCGGAAGTTATGTCATGAGGGGGGAGGGAGGAGAAGAGAAGCCGGCATTCAGTGTTACTGTTAGAGCCCCGGAGCATGGGTTCAATTTGCTTGCAGGCTACGGCGGGGAGATAGGGCAGCAAGGGAGTCAAAGGGAAGCTCACAACTCGCTCCTCTTGCTTGCTTCGGGCCTTCCTCTCTGCCGGGTCTTGCCTTCACGGAAACAGAAAGTAGATAGGACCCAGCAGCGAGGAAGGCCTGAAGCAAGCAAGAGCAGAGAGTTGTGAATGCTGCACTGCCGACGGGTGTGTGAGACAGGGGAAGAGGGAAGAGAAATGCTACTGCTGCACCCTATTGGGGAGACAGAGGGAAGGAGGGAGAAGGAAGACCAGGGAAGGGAGAGGAAAGAGATGCCAAGACCATGGGAGGGCGGGAAAGGAAAGGAGATACCAGACCATGCCAGACCAGAGGGAAAGGAAGGAGAGAAGATGCCAGGTCATGGATGGAAGGAAGGAAGGAAGCAAGGAAGGAGAGAGATATGCTACAGCATAGGGGAGGGGGTGGAGACAGAAAAATAGAGAGGAGGTGAATCTGAAATGAATCATGTTCAAAGGAGAGAAGGAGCACAGGATATACAGTTTATTGAAGGAACATAGAAAGAGGGAAGATGCCATATGGAAGAGAAAGAGAGTGGACAGTGGATGGAAGGAGTAGAGAGAGGGCGGACAGTGGGTGGAAAGGGCTTAGAGAGAGGGCAGATGTTGCATGGAAGGGAGAGAGGACAAACACTGTATAGAAAGAAGAGAGCGAAGAAAAGATGATTAAAGCAGAAACGACAAAAGGTAGAAATAAATTTTTTTGTTACCTTATGTACAATCAAGTAGTATTGTAACTGTATTGATAAAAGTTTATAAATAGGAAATTGAAATAAGGCAATTTGGGGGGGGGACTAAACCCCTTTCCTCAGGTCAGGACAGGATACCATAACAGCAGTATATTGTACTGTCCTGAAGAAAGATTTGGCCTCTGAAAACTACTGCATTTTTTGCTTGCAAAAACTGATAGCAGCCATCCAGGAAGCGACGCAGGACCAGGTAGGCGCACAAAAAGCTCTCACCTGCCTTGTGCGCTGCTCTACCGCTGCCGCAAGAGATCAGGAGGCAGCCATCCAGCAAGGGAAGGGCAGGAGCGTGGAAAGCTCCTGCCGATACAGCGCTGGACCGCCAGAATTTAAAAAAGGTACCAGCGGGGCCCTGCCTGCCACTAGGCCTGCCTGCCTTGTGCCCTGTCCCGGCCTACCACTAGACCACCAGAGGGGGGACAAGATACAGAATTTTTTTTTTCTTGGTTTTTCCTCCTCTACAGGTAGGTATGTCTTATGGTAAGGTGTGACTTACAGAGCAAAAAATACGGCAATTGAAAAATGAATAAAATGGTTAAGGGGCTGGGGGAGTTGCCGTACAGCGAAAGACTAGAGAAACTGGGCCTCTTCTCCCTCGAGCAGAGGAGATTGAGAGGGGACATGATCAAAACATTCAAGGTACTGAAGGGTATAGACTTAGTAGATAAGGACAGATTGTTCACCCTCTCCAAGGTGGGGAGAACGAGAGGGCACTCTCTAAAGTTGAAAGGGGATAGATTCCTTACAAATGTAAGGAAGTTCTTCTTTACCCAGAGAGTGGTGGAAAACTGGAACGCTCTTCCGGAGTCTGTCATAGGGGAAAACACCCTCCAGGGATTCAAGACAAAGTTAGATAAGTTCCTGCTGAACCGGAACGTGCGCAGGTAGGGTTAATCTCAGTTAGGGTGCTGGTCTTTGACCAGAGGGCCGCCGCGTGAGCGGACTGCTGGGCATGATGGACCACTGGTCTGACCCAGCAGCGGCAATTCTTATGTTCTTATATTTTATTTCTATTTATTAATTTGTAAAGTGGTGATTGTTATGTATCAGTTTTTTCAAATTTGCATCTACTCTCTTTATATTTTGCATAGTATTAGGGGACATATGTCACTATTTCTGTGGTGTTGCATTGCATGCAGAGTCTGGTTTCTTGGCGGTTCAGTTTAACTTTTGTCTACATATTTCTATTTTTAGTTTGTGGTTATTCCATATTGGGCGAGGGTGTATCTGTGTTCTGTGTGTATGTAAAGGACATGGTTTTCTGTTAGCACTGACTGTACAGGATCAATTGAGTGTTGCAGGATCTGGCTTTAGTTTTACAATGCGTGCATTGGTGTTCTAGTGCTCACTGCAGTGTTTAAGATACTGTCTTTTCCTAGATGCACCCTTGATGTGTGTGTGACTCATGGATTATTACTAAAAATAACTTTTATATAGAAAAGGGGTTGTTAAAAAATGATCAGCACTGGCAGTAATATATACTAGGTATGCCACTGGATTTAATGATCCTATTCTAACTTTACTGTTGATGTAGGTGTTGCCCCTCCCCCCAATAAAGAATTAAATTAAAGTTGTATTAACATAAAATTTTATTTGTATACTGCAGTACACCATGAAGTTCAATGCGGTTAATAGGAGTTAAAATAGAGGATCGTACATAAGAGGTGAGGGTACAAGTAACATAGGAGTGTAAATAATAAAAGATCATGGCAGGTCTGAGTTAAATACAATAGAAGTGAGGCGATATAAGGAGAACTTAAAAAATAAACAGAGTTTGAATCTCAGTACAGATATACTGTAGATACGAAGACCCAGAGGGGCGGGAGTGGTGAGGGGTGCTGGAGGTAAGGGTGGCATGAAACCGTACCTAGAGCTTTTCCTTAGTCTTGTGGTAGTAATGCTGGGAAGATCTTAATTTCTGCCCTGGGCCCCACAATGTCTAAAACTGGCCCTGCCAATCGGACCAGGAATGGCATATCCAGTATTCAGAGCTGATAGCTATGATCATCCACCTGCTTGGAAATAGAAAATAAACTGAGGTGCTGTGGGGTCGGAGGGGACCTATATCAAGCAGCTCTTTGTCATTTCTATCTTCATCTGATGGTCAATGAATATACTGTACCTAACTCACTGGTCTGGAAATGTAAGAATGACACCATGGAAGGTGAATTTATGTTAGTTAGTTTTTAAGTTTATATTTTAAAGCAAGAGGCCCCATATAACTAGCTACTGATTTAAAAAATCTATTTACTGTGTTTTAAGACTCCTGAAAAGTCCTAGACTGACAGTACCCAAATCCAGTTATGTATGTTGTCAATCTGTGCAGTTCCTCAAAATAACCTGTCTCAATGCCTTATTCATGCTCTAAAGAAGTGCTTTTTCCAAGCCATTCTTGGTATACCCTCTAACCAGTTTGATTTTCAGGGTATCTAATGAATATACATGACAGATTTGTATGCAGTAGAGGCAATGCATTTAAATCTCTCGTATGCATATTTTTTGGGGATATCCCAGAAAATGGACTGGCTAGGAGTTTATTCCAGGCTAGGTGAGAAACACCTCCCCTAAGGATGGGAATATACTTTATACTCTTTGTCTAGTCAAAAGTTAGAAGGATGCTAGGTTGTATAGGGAGAGATATGGGTAGTAGGAAAAAGGAGGTATTGATGCCCCTCATTTAGAATATTGTGTACAATTCTGGAGGCCTCACCTTCAAAAATATATAAAAAGGATGGTATATGGTCTTCATCATAAGGTGTATGGGGACAGACTCAACACAGAGAATATAGTTGGTTTTCAGATTCCCAAATAGTATAGAATGGTTAAGATTATTTTCGAATCAAAACCAATTCTTAGTTTTCTTCAATTTTTGTTGGTTAGATTGTGGTATGCCTCTCCATTTATTGTGGGCTTGAAAAGGAATGTTTGTGTTTGTATATGATTGTCAAATTGGATGTAAGTTACCTTTATCCTCGATATCTTTGATATTGTAAACTTTTAAATTTATAAATAAAGAAAAAACAAAAAAAAGAAAACCAACAAGAAATATAGAACAGTTTACCAAATACTAGTCAGAAATACAAAACAGATGGAAAGGTCCAAGTAAAAACATTATCATCACATTTAACAAAAAAGAACAATAGTACGCAATCATCTCCAGCCCAACTACATAGCAAGGATACAAACACTGCCGTCTCAGAGCCCTGGACTCTTATGGGCCCCAAGGGTTCATAGCACAATCCCTCCCAACCCTCACCCTCCCAAAAAAGTAGCAAACAAAAAAGAAACAGTACCAAAGACCATAAAGCAATAAAGGTAAAGGGAGAAAAAAAAAAAGAGGACATGGCAGAGAAAGGAGATGGACACCAGGAAGAAGGGAGTCCCAACACCCAGCTAGGGAAAGCAATGTTACTTACCGTAACAGTTGTTATCCAGGGACAGCAGGCAGCTATTCTCACTAGTGGGTGATGTCATCCGACAGAGCCCCGATACGGACATCTTGCAAGCATGTCTTGCTTGAAGAAACTCAGAAGTTTCGAGATGCCCGCACCGCGCATGCGCCAGTGCCTTCCCGCCCGATGTACCGGGCGTGTCTCCTCAGTTCAGGTAGCTAGCCTGAGAAGCCAACCCAGGGGAGGTGGGTGGGACGTGAGAATAGCTGCCTGCTGTCCCTGGATAACAACTGTTACGGTAAGTAACATTGCTTTATCCCAGGACAAGCAGGCAGGTATTCTCACTAGTGGGTGACCTCCAAGCTAACCCCAATGGGATGGTGGGAGAGTTGGCATTTAAGAGAACAAATTTTGTAACACTGTTTGGCCAAACTGTCCATCCCGTCTGGAGAAAGTATCCAGACAATAATGAGAGGTGAATGTATGAACCGAGGACCAAGTGGCAGCCTTACATATCTCCTCAATCGGTGTCGATCTGAGGAAGGCTACAGAGGCTGCCATTGCTCTGACCTTATGGGCTGTGACCTTACAGGGAAGGGATAATCCAGCCTGGGCATAGCAGGAAGAGATACAAGCCGCCATCCAGTTAGAGATGGTGCGCTTCGATACAGGTCGTCCCAACTTGTTTGGATCAAAGGAGATGAAAAGTTGAGGAGCAGTTCTGTGTGGCTTTGTGCGATCCAAGAAGAAAGCTAAAGCACGTTTACAGTCCAGAGTGTGTAAAGCAGATTCCCCAGGGTGAGAATGAGGCTTTGGAAAGAACACTGGAAGCACGATGGATTGGTTGATGTGAAATTCAGAGACCACTTTAGGCAAGAATTTTGGATGAGTACGAAGAACCACCTTGTCATGATGGAATACAGTGAACGGTGGATCCGCCACTAGGGCCTGAAGCTCACTGACCCGGCGAGCTGACGTGAGGGCCACCAGAAAAACCACCTTCCAGGTGAGATACTTAAGTGGAGCCTTGTTGAGAGGTTCAAACGGAGGCTTCATAAGATGAGACAGGACAACATTGAGATCCCAAACCACAGGAGGAGGTTTGATAGGAGGGTTGACATGAAAAAGTCTTTTCATAAATCTGGAAACCACAGGATGAGCAGACAAAGGTTTCCCCTGTAGAGGCTGATGGAAAGCCGCAATAGCACTCAGGTGGACTCGTATAGAGGTAGACTTTTTTTTTTTTTTTTCCTTATTATTTTTTATTTTCAAGTTTTACATAAAGTGTACAAAATATTATAATATAATTGATAAATACAAAATATCACTTTTATATCTAATACATCATATTCTAACTATGTTTTTCCCCCTCTCCCTCCCCCCACCCTTCTATTATTTTTCATTTATACATTACATATTGTATAACATATTATGTAGAAATTATTTTCATTACCCCCCCTCTATGTGTGTCACAAAAAAGATATTTAAAAGAAGAAAAGAAGAAGAAAAATCCTGCTATTTATTCATTGCAGTATTTTGTCAATGGCCCCCATATTTTTATAAATTTAGTATATGTCCCTCTTTGTATTGCTATTGTTCTTTCCATTTTAAATACATGACATATTGTATTCCACCAAAATGTATAATTTAGGTTATTATAATTCTTCCAATTATTGGTTATATGCTGAATGGCCACCCCTGTCATAATCAATAAAAGCTTGTTATTTTCTGGTGAAATTTGACTTTTTTTTCTCATCATCATTCCAAATAATATTGTATCGTATGATATTGCTATATGATTTTCCATCAATTTATTAATTTGTGGCCAAATTGAATTCCAAAAACTTTTAATGTAGGGACAATGATACAGTAAGTGATCTAATGTCCCTGGTTCCAGATTACAGTGCCAGCATTTATTGGACTTAGAACTGTCTAATTTTTGCAAACGTGTAGGGGTCCAAAAAGCTCTATGTAATAAAAAGAACCAAGTTTGTCTCATAGATGCTGACACTGTACATTTCATTCTCCAAGACCAAATTAGTGGCCATTGAGATGCATTAATTTGATGCTTAATCTCAATGCTTCAAATATCTCTTAGACCATTTTTTGGTTTTTTATTCAAATATCCAGATATTAATTTATACCACAATGCAGCTTGATGTCCTAGGAAGTCTGCTTGAAAACATAAGAACTTTAAACTATATTGATTATTCAATGTTTTCCATTCAGGGAACCCAACCTGAATGGCCTGCTTCAATTGCAACCATTTAAAACTTTGTGTTTTATTAAGACCAAATCTATGTTGCAATTGTGAAAAATCCAGCAGTTTACCTTCTGAAATAACGTCATCTAAAGATCTAATGCCTGCAATAATCCAGTTCTTCCAAAGGATTTGAGCTCCGCCAATTTTGATCTTGGAGTTTATCCATAAAGATTGATTAGTTGATTTATTTATTGGGATAGGTGTTAATTTATTTATAAATCTCAACGTTTTCCAAGTATCCATTAAAATTTTATTTTCTCTGTATCTTCTAGGCATGTTAATACTTGGAAGGTGAACTAAATTTAGGGGAAACATAAGGCGCCATTCCAAATATAACCAATCAGGTGCATTATCTATAAGTTCTGGGAGGATCCAATACATACCCTGACGTAGAATATAGGCTTGATGGTACCTATAAAAATTTGGAAAATTTACCCCTCCCTCCTTGATTGATTTTTGCAAAGTTACTAAAGCTATTCTAGGTGTTCTACCAAGCCAAAGAAATTTCGTTAAAATGCTATTAAGCTTTTTATAAAAGGACCCCTGAAAATAAATAGGTATCATACTCATTTGGTAGCAAACTACAGGCAACATCATCATTTTAATAGTTTGAACTCTCCCCCACCAAGAAATATGTAAAGGGTTCCATTGCTCACACAACTCCGTAACTTTTTTTAATACAAATTTTTCATTTTCTTTTACAGTATCTTCAATTGTATTTTTAACTTGAATGCCAAGATATTTAAATACTTCTTCCTTCCATATAAATGGAAAATCTTTAAATAGTCCTTTTACACAATGAACATTTAAGGGTATAATTTCAGATTTATTCCAATTAATTTTATAACCTGAAAATTTACCAAACTTATCAATTAATTCCAATAAAGAAGATAAGGTAGATTCTGGATTTTTCAAATAAAGCAAAATATCATCAGCATAAGCCGAAATTTTATATTCCATATCTGAATATGGAATACCCTGTATCTCCCTCGTTTGTTGTATTGCTAACAATAAGGGTTCTAATATAACATCAAATAACAAAGGAGATAAAGGACAACCCTGTCTAACTCCCCTCCGCAATTGAAATCCATCAGATATCATATTATTAATATTTAATCTTGCAATCGGGAAGCTATACAAAGTTTTTACCATTTGTATAAATCCAGAACCTATACCAAACCATTCTAAAGCTTGATACATAAAATTCCATTCTACCCTATCAAACGCTTTTTCTGCATCCAAGGAAACTGTAAAAGTCGGTTCATCTATTTTTTTTGATAAATTTAACATATGAAACAATAATCTAGAGTTATTAGAGGAATGTCTTTTAGCAACGAAACCCGTCTGATGCATATCTATAATATGTGGGAGAGCTTTGGCTAATCTTAACGCCAAAATTTTCGCCAAAAGTTTATTATCCACATTTATTAAAGATATAGGCCTGTAGTTCGAAACCAAAGTAGGATCTTTATTTGGCTTAGGTAGAACAATTATTATTGATTCAGCCATAGTACCTTTAATATCACCTTTTATAAGTTGTGTTTGATATAAATTTAGTAAATATGGGGAAAGAATATTTTGAAATGTTTTATAAAATTCTACATCACCACCTGGAGCGGATCCAACTCTAAGAGATCTCAATGCTGTTTCTAATTCTTTTAATGATATAGGTTCATCTAAACTCCGTTTTATATGATCAGGAACCTTAGGTCCATTAATTAAATCTAAAAAATTTTTACCATCTTTTTGTCTCTCCAAATAAGGCTCGGAAGAATATAGATCTTTATAAAATTTTAGAAATTGTTTTAAAATTTTATCTGTTTGATTTGTTATTGTACCATTATCATCTTTTATCCCATTAACATTAGTTTTCCTTTTTTTTGCTTTAAGATAATTTGCCAATAATCTCCCCGCCTTATTAGAATTTCCATAATACACTGCTTGTTTGGAAAACAAATCTCTTCTTATCATTTTTGAAGATAATTCATTATATTTACCTTTTGCTTTCAAAAGAGCTTGCAATATCTCATTTTCCCATTTATTTATCAATTTAGCTTCTAATATTTTGATTTCTTTCTCTAACTCTATATATTGAATTTTATTCTGTTTCCTAATAAAAGCTGAATATGATATAATATTACCCCTCATAGTTGCTTTAAAGGCATCCCATACATTCTCAATAGATGTATCCTCTACTAAATTCATTTGAAAGAAATCATTAATTTGTGTTTTAAAATTTTCCAAAAACTTATCATCCACAAGCAGTGTATTATCAAATCTCCAAAGAGGTCTATCCTTTTTCAATTTATCCAATTGTAATTCTATCCATATTCCCGCATGGTCCGAAATAATAATAGGATCTATGGAAGCTTTAATCACCTGTTGCACTTTATTTGTTGAAACAAAAATATAATCTATTCTTGAAAATGATTTATGAACCTGTGAGCAAAATGAAAATTCCTGATCATTAAAATGAAGAATACGCCATATATCCTTTAAATCGCATGATTGAGCCAAATTATCTAAACCTAAAGATTTTATACTTTTACTTGGTTTTTTATCCAATAATGGATCCATTACAGCATTAAAATCTCCAGCCACCACTAAATTAGAAGCAGCCAGTGGTAATAACATATTCTGTAATTTTTTAAAAAATTCTGATTGATTCGAATTAGGGGCATATATATTAAACAACGTCAGGGCATTATTTCCCATACCTATATCAACATGTATCCATCTTCCATGTGGGTCTGAGTTTATTACCTTAATCTTGGCCATACATTTTTTATTAATAAGAATTGCTACCCCTGCTTTTTTACCCTCTGCTGGAGCAAAAAAACATTCTTTTACCCACCCACCCATTAGTTTCTGTGATTCTTTTGTATTAAGATGGGTCTCCTGCAGACAGTAAATATCCGCATTTTGCTTTTTTAAAAATGCTAATACCTTTTTTCTTTTAATTACATGATTCAGGCCATTGACATTAATAGAATATATCTTAAAAGACATTATATATTTTAAAACTTATCAGTATAATCTTTTTCCCTTCTTCTTTTATATTTAAAATCCAAAAAATATTTTCTATGACACACATATTTACCCTTGAAGTAACCAATCCCTTATTTACTTTCTCCTTAATCATTCTAGTAAATACCTTCTTTTTCCCTCCCTTTCCCACCCAATATAATGACTGCTTAAGGATACACATTGGAACTGCAACCCGAACATTCTCCTCCCCTCTAGGCAACCAATATTCAATCAACATCTTCTTCTATCTATCTATATTAACCTTTAATATCTTTAGTCATTTTTTACTTCTAACATTTCATTAATGTATCTTTATCCATTTATCAATTTTTAATTTATATTTCCCTAGTATTATAAATTACATCATAAAATTTTATCTTAAACATATATTTAATATGGTATTAATATTTTTTTCTATATCTTATTCTTTCTCTCTTTATATTTTTATTGTCTTTTCTTTAGATCATATTTTTCTTTCTTCAGTATTTCAATATCTCATATTTTTATAGTTTTTCATAATATCATCAAAACCAATCTTGATATTTTATTTTAAAATATCATAGGTTCTGATTTAGAAAGAAAGGCTTTTAGTTTTTCTGGATCTTCGAAATACAAGGATTTATCTCCAGATGATACTCTCATCTTTGCCGGATAATATAATCCATATTTAAAACCTTTTTCTTTTAGTAGTGGTCTCATGTCTAATAGTCTCTTTCTTTTATTTGCTGTGTTTTTAGCAAAGTCCGGCAAAAACCAAATTCTGGATCCTTTATAATTAAGATTTTTGTCTTTCTTGGCAGCATTTAATATTTCTAATGCTTGTTGGTACCTAAGCATTTTGAATATTAGTGGTCTTGGCCTGCCTTGATTTTCTACATTTTTTACTGGAATCCTATGAGCCCTTTCTATTTCCAGTGGTTGCTTTAAATCCAGTTGTAGTATTTTTGGAATTAAGTTTTCTAGAAAATGTATAGCATTTTTCCCTTCTAAATTTTCTTGTATTCCAAAAAGTTTAATATTTTTCCTTCTTCCTCGATTCTCATAGTCTTCCAGTTGATCTTTCAATTTATTCAATTCCAGACTGTCATTTTTGCATCTGTTTGCTTCACCTTCTATGACCTCCATTTTAGATTCTAATACAGTTGTTCTTTTATTATTAACTTCCATTTGTCTGTGGATGTTCAATATTTCTTCCTTCATTTCAGACATATTGGTTACAGTTTCCTTAAGCATTTGTTTAATTTGTCTTAATTCTTCCATAACTTCTGCTTTACTCAAAATGTCAGGTTCTTCAGCAGGAAGTGGGATCTTGCTTGGTGTTATTTGATCTTGTTTCTGTCTTTTTGCAGACATACCGGTTTCATTTTTTCCTTGTCGGGTGCTTGCCATTCTCCTGCACCTTTCTTGATTCTCTTTTTTTCCTTTTTTCCGATTTTACTTTTTCACAGCAATTTTTTTTTTTTTTTTTTTTCAACCACTTTGTCCAGTGAAAGAGCTTGTCTTCAGCACAGATATAAATCCGTTGAGGAAGTAATAAATCTTTTTAGGTTCCTTTCTCTCAGGACTTTATTTCAGTTTTTGTGAAGGAAGGTAGTTTCAAACTGTAACCGTTTCCTCCTCAGTATTGTGGAACTGTCAGTAACTTGCCTTCTGTGCTATGTCACTCCAGTTTAAAAAAAACCGGTAACTGAGAAACAGATTTTCTTTTTATTTTCTTCCTGTTTCAGTTTCTTATACAGTTGCAGCATTGACAGCACTGGTTTTTAAAACGGCATTGAAACTTTCCTTTTTCCTCTGTTGGCCAATTCAATTTTTATTAGCCTACCACCACTGCCACGCCGTATCAACACAGTAAAAAGCCGGTAAAAAAAAAACAATTACCTTCTCCTCAGCCTTTCTTCAGTGTCGGCGGTTTTCAAATTATTTATTCTGATATGTTTATAAGTTTCAATATCTCGTCGCTCCAGCACTGAGAAATCTGTAAACTTCTGTCAGTTCAAATTTTCAACAGCCTTTCCTCACCTCCGTGCCTCATCAACACAGAGAAAAGCCGGCAAAAAACAACCTCACTGTCTCCTTCCTTTCAGGTCTTCCCTCAATACTAGCTGTATTATCAGATTTTCTCCGTTGATAGATTTTTTTTCTTTCTGTCAGTTATCTGCTCCGATGTCTCGCCGATCCAGCACTGAGAGAAAAAAAACCGGCAATCTTATTTTCGGCTCTCTTCTCTCAGGATCTGTCTCGATTTCGGCGGAGGAGGTCAATATCAGTTGTCACAATTTCAAGTTTCAATTAGAATTGTTTTTCCCCGAATTCAGCAGTAAGAGGATAAAATTATTTTTAAATCGTTGCCTATTTGAAGAGGAGCGTTACGATCACACTTCCATCTTGTGTTCGCGTTAAGCCACGCCCCCCACCTAATCAATATAGAGGTAGACTTGAGACCAGACTGAGACAGGTGTAGAAGATAGTCCAATACAGAAGATAGGGAAGCTCGCTGAGGTTCCGTGGCATTGGAAATACACCAGGAAGAGAATCTAGTCCATTTTTGGGAATAGCATTGTCGAGTAGCAGGCTTCCTGGAAGCCTCCAAGACCTCCCTCACTGCTTGAGAAAACTGGTGAGGAGTTATGTTGAAAGGAACCAAGCTGTCAGGTGGAGGGACTGCTGGTTGGGATGAAGTAGTGAACCTTGATGTTGAGTAAGTAGTGAAGGAAACACTGGAAGAAGTACCGGCTCCCTGCTGCTCAGTTGAAGTAGAAGGGAGTACCAAGGTTGCCTGGGCCACCGAGGAGCAATCAGAATCATGGTGGCATGGTCTGATCTCAACTTGACCAGAGTCTTTTGAATGAGAGGAAATGGAGGAAACGCATATAGGAAGCGATTCCCCCAATCCAGTAGAAAGGCGTCTGCCTCGAGGCGATGAGGAGTGTAGATCCTGGAGCAAAACTGAGGCAGTTTGAAGTTGTGGGGGGCTGCAAAGAGGTCTATCTGAGGCGTTCCCCACTGAGCAAAGATCTGATGAAGGGGGTCGAAGTGGAGCGTCCATTCGTGAGGCTGGAGAAGACGACTCAATTTGTCTGCCAAGACGTTGTCTTTCCCCTGAATGTAGACAGCTTTGAGGAAGGTGTTGTGGCGAACCGCCCAATCACAGACTCGAAGAGCTTCCTGGCAAAGAGGGGCCGAGCCCGTGCCCCCTTGTTTGTTGACATAATACATGGCGACCTGATTGTCTGTGCGAATAAGGACCACCATGTCGTGAAGTAGATGCTGGAAAGCTTGGAGAGCATTGAAGATGGCTCTGAGCTCCAGAAGATTGATTTGATGGAGTCGTTCCGCACTGGTCCAGAACCCCTGAGTGCGAAGACCATCCAGATGAGCCCCCCATGCATAGTTCAATGAATCGGTCGTGAGAACTTTCTGGTGGGGAGGAGAGTGAAACAGCAAACCTCTGGATAGATTCGAAGAGGTCATCCACCAGAGAAGAGACTGCCGTAGAGCAGGAGTGACTACAATGTGACGGGACAACGGGTCGGACACCTGAGTCCACTGAGATGCCAGGGTCCATTGAGGAATTCTGAGATGTAGTCTGGCAAAAGGCGTCACATGAACTGTAGACGCCATGTGGCCCAAGAGGACCATCATGTGTCTCGCTGAGATGGATTGGCGAGAAGACACAGACTGGCAGAGTAGAAGGAGAGCATCCATGCGTTGAGGAGGAAGGAATGCTCGAAGTTGAATGGTATCCAGGACAGCCCCGATAAAGGGGAGAGACTGGGTGGGCTGAAGATGTGACTTGGGAAAGTTGATCTCGAAGCCCAAACTCTGCAGGAAACAAATTGTAGTCAAGGTCGCCGAAATGACTCCTGGAGCCGACGGTGCCTTGATGAGCCAGTCGTCGAGGTATGGAAACACCTGAAGACCCATGTTCCGGAGTGCAGCGGCCACCACCACCAGACACTTCGTGAAGACTCTGGGAGACGAGGAAAGGCCGAATGGAAGCACTCGATACTGGAGATGTAGATGTCCCACCCGAAATCTGAGGAACTTGCGGGAGGCCGGATGAATAGGGATGTGAGTGTAGGCCTCCTTGAGGTCCAGAGAGCATAACCAATCGTTCTGCTCGAGGAGGGGATAGAGAGAAGCAAGGGTCAGCATGCGGAACCGCTCCTTGACCAAAAACTTATTGAGGACTAGAAGGTCCAAAATGGGACGCAGATCGCCCGTCTTCTTCGGGACCAGGAAGTACCGGGAGTAAAACCCCCGGTTTTGCTGATCTAATGGAACCGGCTCGACGGCCCGAAGCCGAAGCAGAGCCTGAGCCTCCTGGAGGAGAAGAGCGGTCTGCGTCAAGTTGGAAGGATACTCTCTTGGCGGGAGGTCCGGGGGGACCCGTTGGAAATGAAGAGAGTATCCCTCTCTTACGATGGTAAGGACCCAAAGGTCCGTGGTGATTGTCTCCCATCGATGACAAAAATGATGGAGACGACCCCCAATGGGAAAAACGGGGGGAGACAGAACGAAGTCGGTTATGCTCCCTGGAAGAGAGTCAAAAAGGCTGAGTAGTCTTGGGTGCAGCCGGCATCTGAGGCTTCTGCTGAGGCTTCTGGGGAGGCTGTCTCTTTGCAGGTTGCCTCGCAGGAGGAGTCTGCCTCGGTTGATAACGCCGCTGGTAAATCAGAGGCGGCCTAGAGGGACGAGACTGTTGAGGCTTGGGCTTAGGCCGTAGAATAGACTGGAAGGACTTCTCATGATCCGAAAGCTTCTTAGTAACAGTCTCGATAGACTCATCGAACAGATCCGGCCCCGCACAAGGCACATTTGCAAGTCTGTCTTGGAGGTTCGGATCCATATCAATCGTACGAAGCCATGCCAGGCGACGCATGGCGACCGAACAGGCCGCAGCACGTGCCGAGAGTTCGAAGGCATTGTAGGAGGATTGCATCAGCTGCAGGTGTAACTGGGAAAGGGTCGCCACCACCTCTTCAAACTCGAATCGAGCCTGAGCATCGATAAAAGGGATGAACTTGCGGAGCACCGGCAAGAAGAAGTCCAAATATGAAGAGAAGAAGAAATTGTAATTGAGCACTCGAGTCGCCATCATCGAGTTCTGGTAGATACGTCTACCAAATTTATCCATCGTCCTCCCTTCACGGCCCGGTGGTACTGAGGCGTAAACCTGGGAGGGATGAGATCGTTTGAGGGAGGACTCGACCAGAAGGGACTGATGAGATAGTTGTGCCCCCTCAAACCCTTTGTGGTGGACGATGCGGTATCGAGCATCCAACTTACTGGGAACTGCAGGGATGGAATATGGTGTCTCAAAACAACGCATGAAAGTCTGGTCAAGCAGTTTATGCAGAGGAAGCCGGAGCGTCTCCGCCGGAGGGTGAGGCAAATGCATGGTGTCCAGATACTCCTTAGAATATCGAGAACCAGTGTCCAAAGTTACATCCAAGTCATCCGCCATTTGTCGGAGGAAGAAGGAAAAGGACAGTTGGTCCGCCAGCGCCGGCCGGCGAGACGGACTAGAAGAAGTGGAAGCCTCCGGGTCCAGAGAGAGCTGGGAGCGGCAAGGAGAATAGGAGGTAGATGGTTCCTCATACTCCGGTCCCTCAGGCGGGGATAAATCCGACGAGGAGTATCCCATACACTGGATCTTCTTTTGCGGGGACACTTCCGAATGACGTGAGGAGTGTCGAGATGAGTGTCGAGATCGATGCCCCTCCCGGTGACGGGATGGGGAACGAGATCTTCGATGCATCGCACGATCCCCCGAAGCCTCCAAGGAATGGATGGGACTAGATGCAGTGGATCGCAGAGGTGGCAAGGATGCGGACTCACGCAGTGCCACCCAGGTCTGGTATGGAGTGCGGAAGAACTCTTCCTGCGATGCGGTATGCCCAGGACTCCGATTATCAGGGGCTGACAAAGTACTCTGAAGTCGAGGAGGCGTGATGGGCTCCAAAGGCGGCATATCACTAAATGAAGCCCGCCTGGAGGCTTCCGCCGCCCTCCGTCGATCCTCCTCGTCAAGCAGAGAGATCGAACAACGAGGGGGAGGGGGCGGTCCGCCCCCCGGGACCGGGACCGGGAGGTCACCCTGAATGGAGGCGATAAGCCGGGGTCCCATAGACTGCATAAGCTCGACAAACTGAGCTTCCAGCAGGGATCGCAGCGAAGCCGATATGGAGGGATCCGCACCGAAAGGGGGTCCTCCAGCACGGTCTTCGCGCTCCTTTGTGGCCAAGTGCTTCTGCTTGCTAGCTTTAGGCACTTTGATGACCACCGGAGGGACAGTGGAAGGCGGTACCTGAGCCGAGGAGACAGGGACAGGCACCGGTGTCGAACTTGAGGCAGAAGTCGGAGTGAACGATGCCGGCTTCACAATGCCAGATGCAGGAGTTGTCGATGCAGGTTTCGAACGGACCGGCGAAACATCAGCAGAGGTTGAAGCAGACGGCTCCTTGGCAGTCTCCATTTTAAACATCGACTCCCAGAGCAAGCAGCGCCGTTTGAACGAGCACGCAGTGAGCGTGGAACAAGGCCGGCACGATTTTGGAACGTGTTCTGGACCAAGACACTGAAGACAGCGTCGATGCGGGTCCATCAACGAAATCGCACGCTGGCACTTGCTGCACTTTTTAAAACCGGTGATTGGCCGGGACATAGGCCGGAAAATCGTCGCCGCAAGGTCGAAGGCGCTAGGCCTAAGCCACGAGGCCGGCCCGGCAGAACCGCCGGAAGAAATAATTTTAACTTTTTTTTTTTTTTTTTTTTTAAGAAAATATAAAGTAAAATTGAAATAAATCAAATAAACAAAAAACGCGGTACAAAGAAGGCAAATTTACTGAAATTCAGTCAGCGCAGAATGAAGTGAAACTTCTCAGCTCCGCGGAAAGAAAAGAACTGAGGAGACACGCCCGGTACATCGGGCGGGAAGGCACTGGCGCATGCGCGGTGCGGGCATCTCGAAACTTCTGAGTTTCTTCAAGCAAGACATGCTTGCAAGATGTCCGTATCGGGGCTCTGTCGGATGACATCACCCACTAGTGAGAATACCTGCCTGCTTGTCCTGGGATAATTACTAATTCACAAGGCATTCAAAACAAGACTACGGGCTCTATGGGGCAGAGTCCACATATAAGCCCCAGGTACAGAGAAAATATTTTTTATGTTGGAAGGATCCTCGCACCCGACTTCTCTCCAGGAGCATGAGATCATGGAGACGGTTACACCACCTCCAAAAGGAGGGAGAAGAATCATACGTCCACACCCCCCAAGATCACTTTCTTAGCCAAAAGACCCGGCTTCCTCACAAAGAGGCTATGCGAGCTTGCAGGCAACCGGAAGGCTTCAAATTTGTCCAGCAAGAATCCCACTGGAGTAAGAGGAATAGATGTCTCCAAGAGGCTCTCCAGTTAACGTACAATTCGTCTCCAAAAGGCTTGGACCCCCAGGCAGCTCCAGAAGGCATAAAAGAAAGTCTTATCAGCATGCAAACAACGTTCGCACTGGGAAGAATCTGATAGACCCGACAAACAGTTGCGTCTGAGTAAAATATGATTGCATATTTTAAAGTCATCTGTTTTGACCTCTTTGAAAATAAACCCAAACATAAATGATAATTAACATTTTCTGTGCGTACAGTATGCTTTGTGTTTTTTTTTTTTATTTTGTGGTTACCATTATGTATTAATAAGATTATATTGTGTGTATATGAAAAATGGATGGAAGAAATTGCGTTACAATTAGTACTATTATTAAGGGGAGGGGGTGGGGTGGGGTCGGTTTGGAGCTTGGGCGGGGGTACTCAATTGGTATTTGTTAGGCTTAGGGGGTACTTGGCTTGAAGGAGTTGAGAAACACTGACTTATACTACAGCCAAAAGTTTGTGTCTTAGTTTCCACCTGCTAGTCAAGGTGCATTATAACCCATCAATTTCTATGCCGGTCTGGAAGGACAATAAAGAAATGGCAGTCTGCTATGCTGTCTCCAAAGCAGCACACCCTTATTATGGAAGAAAGGGACTTGGACTCCTCCAAGTATTTCTCTGAGGAGGATCTGTGGATTTTTTGTTGGTTTGTTTTTGTTTTTTTGGGGGGAGGGTGATTGTTTTTAAATTCAACAGAAAAGCACTTCTACTGAAATAAATGTAAATTATAGGAAACAATTCTAGAGAAATGAGAGAGGAGGGGAAAGGGGCCTGGACTTCTCCAATTTTTCCCTCAGGAACTGAAAACTGTTCCTCCAATTTCTTCCTATTAGCTCAGCTAAAATGAAAACCCAGTTCTCCAACCAAGTTCAGGAGGAACCCCCCTACTCAACTGACTCCCAGTTGTCCAGCTGGGTCAGGCGTGCCTCAGGAAACAGTCCAGGAACTACATGATCTACCTATCAACATCCAGAGGAGACAGAAAAATACTTTTAAGGCTGCACGGTACTCTTAAGGGGCAAATCACAAAGAATTATTGTTACCTAATTTTCTCTAGGCTCAGTGGTCATTCTTGAATATGAAGGATAGTCCAGACCAAGCCGTGTACATGAAGGGTCTGGATCTTTAGTAGCTTATCTTTAGGTGTATAAAGCCATCTCTCTTACCGTTTTGTTTGTTCTTGCCTTTCTGCTTCTGTCAGGGGTTGCTTCCTGTCACCCTCCGTGGATCCTTCAGACACAGGCTCTGCAGAGAGATGTATAAATGTCATTGCTCTACCTCCAACAAGCAAGTACCCATGGACAGCCACGAACAGCTCAAGGTTTGGAAAGAAACCCTTGGCTACAGCTCTGACACACAGGTGGGGTCGGGGCAAAGTGGCAGAAAGCAGCTCTCACTCTTTTGATAGGTGTTGGGCATGACTTGGAAGAGAGACCTTCAGAGCAGGCATGACTAAGGAGGCATCTCTGGAGCAATCCTACTTCCCATAAAGAAGTGAGGACTTGAGCTTTTCTCTCACTGGTTTTTTTTTTTGTTTGTTTAAATAAAATGTGATAATTTCCAGTTTTATACAATTGTGTTTTTCCTTTTATTGCACCACACATACAAACTGAGACAAGTGTGGTAAAACCAGTTAAACTGATATCAATAATTAAGGGAAACGTAGACTTCAAACACCCAAACACCCATCACTGGTTGGTGTTTTAATGGGGTATGAATATTGTATTTATTTTATTTATTTATTCAATTTTCTATACCGTTCTCCCAGGGGAGCTCAGAACAGTTTCCATTAATTTATTCAGGGCCGCAAGCATTTTTCCCTAGCTGTCCCGGCAGGCTCACAATCTACCTAATGTACCTGGTGCATTCACAGGACTCTAAAAGATGCAGTACAATAAAGACCAAGCATAACAATCTGAAACAAACCCTCCACTTAATTGTTGTCCAGATTTTGAAGGTACACACTTTCACAGCACCTTCTATATACCATCACATCTTAAATTAGATGAATCTCAGACTTCGGCGGTGCTGCTTTGTGTACTGAACTTTCACACACAGACTCATAGCACCACAATCGTTATCGGTCAATATTTGAAGAAAAATGTTATAGAAGTATTTGACTGATGACAATTATGGTGCTATGAGTCTGTAAAAGTTCAATACACACAGCAGCACCGCCAAGTCCGAGATTCATCTAATAAAGGTATGATGGTATAACAGATTTTGAAGGTGCCATCTGATTCCCATACCTGAGAACTCCTGCCCCTCTCTGCCAGGCAGAGTTCAAGAAACTAGAGGGTGGATCTGGAGAAAGGACCAGAGCAATTGTTCTCTTCTTTGCAGTGTTTGCTCCAGTTTCAGGACCTTCCCTCCTGTCCACTGCATATAGTCCCACAACTAAACTGGCATCATTGGGATATCATTTCTCAACAGCCCTCAACTGTTTAGGGTAGGATATGCTGGAAGCTTCTCTCACCTGTGACAGAGTGCATGGATTCTGGTGTCCCACCCTCTGATGGCTCTGTCATCCCCAGGATATTCCCCTGTGGTGGGACAAAGGGCTCATCTATGTCAGCATCATTTTCATGTTCCATCAGCCTAGAAAGAGAGTAAACCTCAGAATACACATAAAAAAACAAAGTGGTTTATAACTACATCCAACCCCCTATCCTGTACACATACACCGAGTCTTACAAACTCTCTCCAAACAGACACACATAACCCTTTATCTCTCACCAAAAGTCCTGTAACTATAAACATCCATATACCCAGAGCCCTATAACAACTCACACACATACAAAACCCTATAACAACAAGCATGACTATAAATCTTATTGCTCGCTATAAGGTGCTGATAACAAAAGGCCTTTACACAGAAAGGCACAGTAAGGGAGTACAGTCCATCTGCTGTAGAAGCACTAGAATATTATTGTGCCAGAACAACACTGGGATCAGGACTCCAGCAGAACTTCAAAGAATGAAGCATTGTGATCACCTGGGATATTTCCATTCTCACTAATAAAAAGCTTAATGCTAGAAAACCACACATTGTGGTAAAGGAGAAAACTATAGTGACAGTACCAAGCCACTATTCTGTATAGCACAAGATGAGAAGGAAAAGAGAAAGACAATCAAGTGGCAAAGATGCAATCAGATTTAAAAAGAAAGAAACCACACATGGCAGAAAGAAATTGTTCCAGCAGTGTTGGGATCCACCAATCTGTTTAAAAAGAACTTCAAAGTTACCTAAACATGATACACTGTATTTACTTCAGAAGGACATGCTCTTCTTAGTACAATGCAAGTACTGTACTGTATTAAGAAAAACACTATCAGTAATATACCCAACTTAAGAATAAAAACTAAAGACTAGCCTAATGGTTAGAATAACAGGCTGAGAACCAGGGAAGCCAGGTTCAAAACCCATTGCTACTTCTTGTGATCTTGGAAAGTCACTTAACCCTGGTGGCTTCCTTCAACTTCAAATACCCTTTTTGTTCCCCTTGATAAGTTGATTTTGCCAGTCAAGTCTTTCTGTTATCTACAGAATCATTATTGACTCTGTCTCACATTTCAGAAACAAATCTTCTATCTAGTTTCTGTGCTTTCTGTCACATCTGTCCACACTCTTGTACATGCGCTTATGGTGTCGCACATCGAGTATTGTAACACTATGCAGATCTGCCAATATCACAGACGCGACACTTCAGAATACAGCAGCCTGTATTTTATGCAAAACTGTCAATCGGACCATATCACCCAACTTTTATTCCACTTACACTAGTTAATTGTCCACCTCAGAATGTTTCAAAACCCTCTGTTTAGCTTATAAGTCTTTTCATCAGGGTACCTCCTCCTACTTGGGCCGTACAATACCTGATACACCTACTCGATCCCTTCGTTCTCTCGATTGAAATCAAATGGTTCTTCTGTAATCTCGCCTTGCCCAGCATGCAGCCACCAGACAATCAGCTTTCTACTTCCATGTGCAATGTTCTGGAATAACTTGTCATCTGTCATTTGCTCAAAACAATCCCTTACTAAATTTAAAGCCCTCCTCAAGACCCTCTATATTGAACAGCATTATGGGCATCTTCTGTCATTTCCTGGAGAATCACAAGTATGTTATCCTGCTTTCAATTTACCTATTCCTTAACCTTCTTCCTTTTTAAGGTATGTATGAATTCGCTTTCATTATCAATAGCATTCCTTTCTAACCAATTGATTTTAAATTGTAAACTGAACTGACCTTCTAAGACAGCTAACTGCGGTATATCAAACACAAATAAACATAAACATTGCTCAGGAACAATTTTAAATTATAAGCCCTCTGGGGACAGGAAGATACCTACTATATCTGAAAGTAACTTATCTTGTACTGCCAAAAAAAGCATGAGCTAAATTCAAAACCAAAATCCATATTCAGCAGCCTGATACTTGGTTAAAGCTATATGGATAACTAACCATTTATTTAGCAGACTTATCCAGTGAAATCAGACCTCTGAATACAAGCACTATTTGTTTAGCCTGACTTAACTAGAGTGCTGAGAGTATCAAAGCTTTTTAACTGCACCCTTGGTATGCTTCTCTCCTCTCTCTAACTGGATAAATTATGACCAGCTAATTCATGTGTTTTGCAGGGCAGAAATTTTACAAAGACAAAGAGGAAGGCTTGCCTAGTGGTTAGAGTAAAAGGATGATAACTAGGAAATCAGGGTTTAAATCCCACTTCTCCCACTGATGCTGTCTGTGATCTTTGCCGAGTTATTCCGCCTTCCATCACCTCAGAACAACTTGGACTCTAAGCTGCATTGGGCAAGGAAATAACAGTGTCTGAATTGTAACTTTCCTTGAGCTCAGATTTGGAAAACTAAATTGGTTAATCTGAAATCTGATTCTAAATCCATACAATTTGTCCAAGTAACTCGCAACATTACCTGGACACATTTTTTTAACGTTAACCCCTAAACTAAGTAAACACAGGCAGACAAAAAAATGCAGGCTGCTCAATAATACCACACAAATGCACGCATAGAGACAAGTGCTCACACACAGCTTTACTATATCATATCCACAAACACAGACAGTAACACCTACAAGCATTAGCTGGGGAAGCACAGAACCAAAACACACACAGGAGGCACCAGCTTGAGTATTGGTTTTATGCCAAGATGTGAAATGTTTCTACCCACCAGTCCATGGCTCGCTCAATGCCTTGGTGACCTGTGAGGGCTAAAGCTTTCTCCCTATAGACAGAAATAAAAAAAACATGAGACCAAAGCATCACTGTCAGAACTGCAGCAAAATGAGGAAAAAATAAAGTGGTAAAGAGAAAATAAAAACATGAGAATGGCATTGCTAACAGTGGTGCCAAGTGATTATTCTGTAAATCATGTGAAAAGAGAAAATCCTTAAGTATTAAGCAATGCAATCAGATATAGAAATATTTCCCATCGTATAATGTACAGCGCTGTGTATGCCTGTCCGCGCTATATAAGTGATAAATAGTAATAGTATTGGTGTCACAGGATTGATTAAAAAGAATTTTCAGGCACAGGCACACCTTCATAAGTTACCTACACAAGTTACATCTTACAAACTCCAGAAAGAAGATCTCTGGCATGATGCAAGTTCTATGGCAAGCATTAGAAATAAATTAGCGAGACAAGATCATACTCCACATACCATGGCCTATGAGAGAAGCTCATTACTGTCATGGTATGTGTAAAACTAATTCATTTGGAGAAAATGGCAGGTTGAAGAAACAAAAATGCTAGTGGGCAAGAAGCTGCCTTTCTCCCTTCCAGGGAAAGGGCAGTTAGGATACCTATTCCCCTCTCAGCCTAGATATATTTTATACGTTTTCGCTTTATTGTGTTTTTTATTTTTTGTAAATTGCTTTGAGTGTCTTTTTTTGTTTTAGGTATTTATATACTGCTTATCAAGGTTATCTAAGCCAGTGATTCCCAACCCTGTCCTGGAGGACCACCAGGCCAGTCGGGTTTTGGGGATAGCCCTAATGAATATGCATGAGAGAGATTTGCAGATAATGGAGGTGACAGGTATGCAGATCTGCTCCATGCATATTCATTAGGGCTAACCCCAAAACCCGACTGGCCTGGTGGTCCTCCAGGACAGGGTTGGGAACCACTGCTCTAAGCAATTTACAATCAAGTACTCAAGCATTTTTCCTCTATTTGTCCTAGTGGGCAATGGAGGACTGAGTGACTTGACCAGGGTCACAAAGAGTAGTGTGTCCCTTTGGTCAGAAAGATGGCATAAATTAGAAGAAAATAAAGAGTGAGTGAAGAGAAAAGAGGGATACCCTTGCCTCCCCAATTCCTCCTTGGGGATAGAGCAGACGATGAGTAGTCATTCAGCGTACAAAGAATTCCAGCTCAGCAAGTTAGCAATGGTTCCTGCAGAAAAAAACATGAACTGGAATCTACTATATAAGAGAGGTACTTACACTCTATTCTGAGGGAAGCCCATTTCAATGAGACTCTCCAGTGCCGTGCAATCTGCCATATCTACTTCCACAGCCTGAGTGTACAAGGAGCAAAACACAAATTTACAATGAGACAGAAGTGTTATGTTTGTTTGTTTCTTTATTGAGATTTATTAACCACCTTTATGAAGAGATTCACCCCAGGTGGTACACAGTAGGTATAATTGAACATAAAACTTACAATTTTGCTAACAGCATAACAGTGGTAAAAAGACCAATAAACATAAATACAATAAATTAAGAAAAGTCAAAATCAGTAAAATGAAACTTATTAACAGGACTACCATGAAACAGTTCAAAAATATACTTATTAACAGCACTGAAATTCAAATAAGAGATATAATACATACTAAAAAGGAAGACATAATACTTATGAAGCAGAAAGGGTGATAGATGTCTGCCGGTAGAGGAGACAAAGACTGTGTCTGAATTCAAGAAAGCGAGGGACAGGCACGTGGGATCTCTTAGGAAGAGGAGATAGTGGATGCTGTGAATGGTCAGACTAGATGAGCCATTTAGCCTTTATAGAAACATGATGGCAGATAAAGGCCAAATGGCCAATCCAGTCTGCCCATCCGCAGTAACCATTATCGCTTCCTCTTTCCAAGAGATCCCATGTGCCTATCTGCCATCATGTTTCTATAGCCGAGGAGTCAAATGTAGATTTTAGGTGAGGGCAAAATAAGTAATACAGTGTGCGTTGGGATAAACAGGTGGGAGTCTAAACTCAAGGCAGGTTGCTTGTACAGTTAAACAAGGTATAAGGAACTAATTTAATGTACTTGGTGCAGAATGAGTGTCTAGTCAGTCGCTCTATTAAAGGCTGGGGAGAAGAGCTAGGCTTTCACCTGCTTTCTGAAGCAGAGGTAGTCTGGAGTCAGACATAGCTCCTCTGGAAGTAAATTCCAGAGTGTGGGGGCAACTCCTGAGAAGGCTCACTGGTGAGCATCACATCATACAATTTCTTTTGATGAGGGTACAGATAGTGATGCTCCTTGACAGGACCTCAGAGGTCTCAAAAGTGTTTAAAGGGTTAATTTGTTAAGTGTTCTGGCCCATTTTGTCTGAGGACCTTGAAAATCAAACAGAAAATGCAAAAGAAGGAACTCCTTTCTCCGTTTGATTTTCAAGGTCCTCAGACAAAATGGGCCAGAACACTTAACAAACTAACCCTTTTACAAGAAATTGAATAAGATTCTTATAAATTTGTTTGGCTAGGTAAAACTGCCTTAGTATCTTTGCAAAAACCAATTTCGGCGGGTGAGGTAAATTTTCCAAATTTTTATAGGTATCAAGCCTTCATTCTGCATCAGGGTATGTATTGGATCCTTCCTGAACTCATGAAGCATCTTCCGGACTGGCTAATTAGAAAGTCAACTCATGTCCCTATTATGATTGTGCCATATTTTGAGTATCAAGTTGCCTAGGATTTATAAGGACAATAGTATTTTATGTTCCACCTGGAAAACATTAAAATTTATTAATAATTTAACACCTATTCAGATTCATCAATCCACATGTCAATCTTTATTCTTAAACTCCAGGATTCAAATCCGTGAGTCTAAAATCCTATGGAAACATTGGCTGCAGGCAGGCATACTACGTACTTTAGATGATGTGATCTCTAATGGGAAAATGCTAAATTTATTACAACTGCAACAATCATTCGGCATTTCAAAATCTCAAGCTTATAAATGAAACGGGTCATTCAGAAGGGGTTCCCTAATTGGCGCAACTTTAAAAATCAGTATAGCTTGCCGAGCCTATGTTTCCAGACAGATTTGCAAGGGCATCAGGCTGCCAAGTGGTACAAATTAATATCTGAATATTTGAACAAAAAACCAAAAACAAGCTTAAAAGATATTTGGAGCATTGAGACAAAGCAACAGATTTCTTCTACTCATTGGCCACAGATTTGGACTTAGAGGATGAGATGTACAGCGTCAGCGTCTATGAGACAAACTTGGTTCTTTTTGTTGCATAGAATTTTTTGGTCCCCAGTTCGTTTGCAAACGTTAGATAGTTCAAAATCTAATAGATGCTGGCACTATCATCTTGAAGTAGGGATACTGGATCATTTGTTCTATTGTCCCTTGATACTCAACTTCTGGAAGTCTATCTGGGGGAAAATTAATAGGATACTGGAAACTTCTATCCCATTGTCATATGACATTGTTTTATTCGGGACCTTGTTACAAACTAAGAGTCCAATTAGTGCAAGCCAGAATAAATTACTTCTTATTATGACAGGGATGGCAATGCAGTCAATTACAAAAAATTTGAAAAACTGGGATAGACTGAATTTTAATTTCTGGTGGGAAACCCTGTGCCAAGTTTATAGGTATGAGCAAACCAATTCGGAACAGTTGGGACATTACAAAAAATTTAATGAGACGTGGGGGCCATTGGCAACATTTGAAAAAAATGATCACTAGTATAAGCCTTTGATTTCTAAATGGAGGTTCGCACACATCCAGGGAGGGCGGGTGGGGGGAAGGGGGGAAATATACTTATATCATTTCTGTTATATAAAAGTGCTGTTTTATTGTATCATTGGTTTGTATATTTTATTGCACTTTGTCTTTATTTTAAAAATTAATAAGAATTATTAAAAAAGAAAAAGAAAATCAAACAGAGATTTAAAATTTAGCCCTGTAAGATACTGGTAGCCAGTGTAGTTTATGCAGGAAGGGTGTGTGATGTGGTCACAGCTCTTGCAGCCTTCTGCAATTTTACAATGAGACAGTAGTGTAGTGTTATGTTATGTTATGTAAAGGATTAGTATCCCAGCATTAATCAATCAGGTTCAAAGTAGGTAATAATATCATCAAACCTACAATGAAATAACATATATAAAAATTAGTAATCAGCTCATACAAACTTGGGATAAAAGTGTGTTTTCAGCTTCTTTCTAAATTCCATATAAGTCAAAATTAGACAAGTGTTCAAAGGTAAAAAGAATTTCATCAAAAGACTTTCATGGGCAGATTTAAACTTCACTCCCTTCATTGATGAAAAAGACAAAATTAAACGTTCACTATATCTGCCACCTAAACCTTGAAACAAAAAAGAAAAACCCTCGGTTGTATCACCATTCAAAGTTGTTTTTTTTTAAAGAAAAAAAACAACAAAGCTTAAATAAAATGCAGGCATCAACAGGAAGGCAATGAATACTCACAAAAGGGTAACATGTCTAGATGTGAGTGGAGGAAAAAGAATGGCATGGGAGTAGATGAGAAGGATGGGATACATTTTAAAAGATGGATACAAGCAGGAAAGGGGTTTTGGTGCAGGTTGTAAAGTGTGCATAAATCATGAGAGGTATGGAGTGCGGACCTAGAAATGAGCAGGAAGATGTACATGGAATGAGTTGGGATCAGTTGGGGACGTATGAATTGGAGGTGTAGCCTAGTGATAAAAGCAGTGGACTGGAAAAGCCCAAAGTTCAACTCCCACTGATGCATCTTCTTGTGATCTCAGGCAAGTCACTTCACTCGCCACTGCCCAGAGATACAAGTTAAACCCATTTGACTCCCATCGCACTCCTCTTCGCAAGACCAAGGACCCCTCCTCTCCCCTCCCCCGCGGTCTGCCACCTCTCCCTCCCTCTCTGTCCAGCATGTCTTCCCCTCTCTGCCCGTCCGCGATCCTGCACCTGTCTTTCATTCTTCAAACTCCTCGATCCCCCGTCCCACCTTCCAAATCGCGTTTGAAGTCGCCCGTAACTAGCCTCGCAGTTTTCCTTCTCCGACGTCCCGCCACCTCTGACGCAATGTCTTCCGCTTGGCCGCGTTCTGCCCCCCCCCCCCCTTTGAGGTGACTTCCTGTTTCCGGCGGGGCGGGACACGGCTGAGGGGAAGACGATGCGTCGTGGGGGAAGAGGAGGAGGAGGGAGGGTTAAACGCTGGCTAAGGATAAGTGGGTGGAGTTGCTCTCCAGCGACCTGCAAGTTTGAATGTGCGATTTGAGAATGGGGAGTTCTTGGAAGTCCCTAAGGAGAGCGTTCAGAGCTGCAGTTTGCATAGAGACAAGCGCTCACACACAGCTTTACAACATCATACCCACAAACACAGACAAGCATTAGCTGGGGAAGCACAGAACCAAAACACACACAGGAGGCACCAGCTTGAGTATTGGTTTTATGCCAAGATGTGAAATGTTTCTACCCACCAGTCCATGGCTCGCTCAATGCCTTGGTGACCTGTGAGGGCTAAAGCTTTCTCCCTATAGACAGAAATAAAAAAAAAAACATGAGACCAAAGCATCACTGTCAGAACTGCAGCAAAATGAGGAAAAAATATAGTGGTAAAGAGAAAATAAAAACATGAGAATGGCATTGCTAACAGTGGTGCCAAGTGATTATTCTGTAAATCATGTGAAAAGAGAAAATCCTTAAGTATTAAGCAATGCAATCAGATATAGAAATATTTCCCATCGTATAATGTACAGCGCTGTGTATGCCTGTCCGCGCTATATAAGTGATAAATAGTAGTAGTATTGGTGTCACAGGATTGATTAAAAAGAATTTTCAGGCACAGGCACACCTTCATAAGTTACCTACACAAGTTACATCTTACAAACTCCAGAAAGAAGATCTCTGGCATGATGCAAGTTCTATGGCAAGCATTAGAAATAAATTAGAGAGACAAGATCATACTCCACATACCATGGCCTATGAGAGAAGCTCATTACTGTCATGGTATGTGTAAAACTAATTCATTTGGAGAAAATGGCAGGTTGAAGAAACAAAAATGCTAGTGGGCACGAAGCTGCCTTTCTCCCTTCCAGGGAAAGGGCAGTTAGGATACCTATTCCCCTCTCAGCTTAGATATATTTTATACGTTTTGGCTTTATTGTGTTTTTTATTTTTTGTAAATTGCTTTGAGTGTCTTTTTTTGTTTTAGGTATTTATATACTGCTTATCAAGGTTATCTAAGCCAGTGATTCCCAACCCTGTCCTGGAGGACCACCAGGCCAGTCGGGTTTAGGGGATAGCCCTAATGAATATGCATGAGAGAGATTTGCATATAAAGGATATTTGTGAGCCTAGGAAGCATCTCCCACGCTGCACTGAAGTTTACGCACGCACGGACTTGCTCTTGCACTGCACTGCACGTTCTCTCGCTTAATGCCTTTGAGTTTATAAATGCAAGACCTCTCTATGTCTTGTAGTTTTATTTTACAGTTGTGATTTTATCCACTTTGAATTATAGTATAATTTTCTAAAGCACTTTCTCTATGTGAGGTATGTGTGACACGTGGAAATGAGGTGTGTATGTGTAGTTAGTACATGTGCAAACGGGAGGGAGTGTGTACCTTTTAAAAGTCTGCCTATAGGTGTTCCTGAAGTCTGCTTTTGATAGGGCTGTTGTATATCTGCATTTTACTTTATAAAATGGGTTATATGCCTATATTGGAGTTCACACATATACGAGGTGCCGGTGAAAAGTTTTCAGCCCAACCAAGAAGATTGATGTGAAGCCATGAAACTTACATGTTATTCCACATTTTTCTTGACACTTTTTACTTCAATGAGGAGAGTGGCCCAAAAGGATAGATGGCCTGAAGACTGAATCTGATGGCAAAGGATGAGAAGATTTTAAGGGATCCTGTAAGAGATTGGGAGCCAGTGTTTTGGGGAAGGGGTAAAACATGAACATGACGGACCTCGCAGATCTAAAACCGCACGTCCTTAAAAATCTGAGGTCCGTGCCACTTGTAGTTAGTTTCTGGCTCTGACAGACCTCGATGACAATTTAGCACTGACGGATCCGTCTCAGCATAGGGAGGGAAAAGTATTAGGATCCGTCAGCGCTAAAATGTCATCGAGGTCTGTCAGAGCCAAAGACTAGTGCTGGAGCGGCTCTAAAACGAATCCTTTAAACCGGTTTTCTGCAGCCCCAGTAAATTTAAAAATCTGAGGTCCGCGGCTCTGACAGACCTCGATGACATTTTAGCGCTGACGGATCCTAATACTTTTCCCTCCCTATGCTGAGACGGATCCATCAGCGCTAAATTATCATCGAGGTCTGTCAGAGCCAGAAACTAACTACAAGTGGCATGGACCTCAGATTTGTAAGGACGTGCAGTTTTAGATCCGTCAGGTCCGCGTTTTACCCCTTCCCAGTGTTTGGCAATGAGAAGTGGGGTAACATGGCTTCCTGGATCATGGGATGATTTTCCAAGGGATGCTGAGCAGGGATGGTATACATCTATCAAAGAAGGGAAGAAGTGTATTCTGCAGCAGGCTGGCTTATTATCTACTGAAGAGGGCTTTAAACTAGAAGTGATGGGACAGGGTGATCAAAGCCCCCAGGTGAGTATAAACCCTCAGGTAAGTAAATCATGAATATCTCTACACAGATGGGACAAGGGGGCGCAATGTCTAGAAAGCAGTATGGAAAACAAGATTCTGGATGTAGAAGCTGTGATGGAAGAAGATGAGTTGGTTATAGTAGTGATCACGGAGACATGGTGCACAGAGACCCATGACTGGGATGTAGTTATGCTGGGCTATATAATCTGTTCAGGAAAGACGGGGTAGGAAGAAAAGGAAGGGGAGTAGCAATATATTAAAGATCATATTCTTTATCGTCCCTCCAGACCGGCACAGAAACTGATGGTTATAATTAACATGACCATACGTCCCATTTTGAACAGGACCATCCTGTTTTTAATTACTTTGTTCCGAAGCACAGCTTCGGGACGCGGAAATGTCCCGTTTTTGAAGCCCAGAATTTTTCCCTGCTATAGCGACTGCACTGCACAAGTGCCGGGCCCACAAGCCTTCCCCCACGTCAATTCTGACGGAGAGGAAGTTCTGGGCCAGCCAGGCAGCGATTGGCTGGCCCGGAACTTCCTCTGCGATGTCAGAATTGACGGAGGAGGGGGGGAAAGGCTTGTGGGCCCGGCGCTTGTGCAGTCACAGCACGCGCCTTGATGTTGCATTGGAGAAGCAGGGGAAGCAGGCTGCGTCAGAGAAGCAGGATGGCTTGGGGGGGCAAAGAAAAAAGGAAGAAAGAAAGGGGGGCAGGGAGAGAGGAAGAAAAAGTTGGACTCATGGAGGGACAGAGAAAAAAGTTGGTTGGAGAAGGAAATGAGGTCTAGAGGAGAGGAAGCATGCAGGAGGCAGAAAGAAGGGAAGAAATATTGGATACACAGAAGGAAGTGCAACCAGAGTCTCATGAAATCAGCAGACAGCAAAAGTAGGAAAAATGATTTTATTTTCAATTTAGTGATCAAAATGTGTCCGTTTTGAGAATTTATATATCCTGTCTATATTTTGCACTATGAGCAACCCGAAAAGCCTCCCTTAAAATTGCCTTCGGGCAGGAAGGCATCTGTACATGCACGGATGCCCTCCTGCCCAACCAGAGCAGGCAGCAGGGGGACTAAAAATTAGTAGATGTCCCATTTTGAAGAAAAAAATAAATGGTCACGTTAGTTATAATGCGCATCGACCAGCAATTGGAGACTTGGCCAGATTCTCAAAACTAACAGTCGGTAAACTGGTTTCTAACGGTTTAGCTTGCATGCATTTTAGCGGCAGATTATCAAAATAGCTTATCGCAGTCTTTAGTGAGCTTTCTAGTAGTCTCTGACACTGCCATGCAAATGGGCTCTTCAACATTGAAATGAGCACTCTGGTGGATTCTTCTTTATCACTGAGCCACTCTCCAAGAGCAGCATCAGCTTTTGACAACAAAAATCAGCAACTGGTCCGGGTGTGCCGGTTCAGTGACAGCACTGTTTAAAACCCTGGAAGTGGGAGAGATGCCCACTCTCCCACCAAGCGACCCACCCCAGCAGTGGGAGAGATATCCATTCTCTCCCGCCGGAAAGAACATCCCCCCCCCCCCCCCCCATGCCTCCAATGACCCGCGCCCTCTACCCCTTACCTTGATTGTAGATTGCTGACCAGAGACATGTCTATTCCCTCCAGCCAGTTGGCCCACCTCTTCAAAATGGGTCTTCTCCAATAATGTGACGGCACATCAATATCTTATCCCACCCTTACCCAAATCCCCCCACTCACCCTTACCCAGCCTCCCACCCTATCTCCCATTTGTCTGGCAGGTCATTCATGCAATCACACATACTGCTTCTGCTTAACAAAACCCTCTAAACTCTAAAGGGCTCCATACATCCTTAAATGAGGCCATATTCCCAGACCTTTCAGCTAAGTTAGCTTCTTATCTGTAGAAGAAACATACTATCTCCCACCAAAAATGAAAGTGTGAAGTATTTCCAATTCTTAACTATTGATTGTATTGCCACTCCAGACAGTATCAAGAACAGTTTATTTTTGTTTACTGTCAGTAAGGTCGCTGAAGTAGCACGTGTTCCACATATCACCAAGCAATATGAAAAAAGTATATGAACTTCCAGTATCCTTTGTATTTTATTCCATACTTCTTGCCAGAATGTTTGAACCAGTGGGCAATAAAACAAATGATGGCAGGATACACATTTCAAATCTGACATATTGTATTCACAAAACAGAAAATAAAATTATTTTTTCTACCTTTTGTTGTCTGGTCATTATTTAAATCATGTTGGTCCCAGGCTCTGTTTGTCTTCTGATAACTCACTTGCCAGGGTATCCTGCCCATTTGTCATTTTCTTCTTCCTTGGTGATAACCATCCATCTTCCGTCTCTGTCTTCCCCTTCCGTTTTCCTTCCCTCCCCCGGAGGTCTGGCATCTTTCCTTTTTTTCATCTCCATCCCCACAGCTGCAGCGATGGATCCCACGATCCTCAGATCCACCATCTAAGATTTAAGGGTAAACTAGATGCTCATCTCCTTAAGAGTGGCATAGAGTGATACGGGTAAGGGTAAATTAGATGCACATCTCCCTTGAGAAGCATACAGTGATATGGGGACTAAAACTATGCCAGGGTAGACCTAGCGGGGCCTCCGCGTGTGCGGATCACCGGACTTGATGGACCCAGGGTCTGATCCGGAGATGGCAATTCTTATGTTCTATCTATCCTTTTCTCAACTACCCATTCATCCAGCATCTCTCCCGCCTTCCCCACCACCCCAGGGTCCACCATCTCTCCCTTTCTCTTCCCAACTACCCTCCTATCCAGTATCTCTATCCCCACTCCATCCACACCATCCCTTGTATCCAACTTCTCTCCCTCCATCCCATTGTCCACCATCTCTCTCCCTATCTTCTGTTTTTAGGACAATTATTTCTTCCCCTCCCCTCACTCTCAGTCTGGTATATGCACATCTTTTTGGAACCCCCCCTTCTTCCCTCCCTCTGTGTACTTCTAAACCAGGGACCTCCCCAAAGGCCTGCATGTTTTCCAACTTCTAGCATCCTCCGGCTTCCCAGTCTCACCTTCAAAGCAGCCTGCTGTCGGCACGTTCCCTCCGCCGCAGTCCTGCCCCTACTCTGATGTATTGGACCGCGGCAGAGGGAATGTGCTGCGGAGGCCGATGGTAACCTACTAGGATCGCTACAGCCAACTGGCGATCCTCTGTAGGCTACTTTGAAGGTGAGACTGGGAAGCTCAGAGAGAGATGGTGGACAATGAATGAACAGAAAGGGTATTTTCTCACAGGCCAAATTTAATTACACTGTGGGCCAGATTTGACCCGCAGGCCTGAGTTTCACACCCTTGGTCTAGAATGTCTCACCTATCTACTGAAAAAGAGCTTACCAGGATAAGTACATAATCTCTGTGGATGGGCAGCCTGGATGGGCCATTTGGCCTTTATCTACCATCATGTTTCTATGATCATATTTCTTATTATTATAGACAAATTTAACGGCAGTGTTTTGAACCAGTTAGTGTTTGTGTATTTGGAAGTTAAGACAAAAAATACTGAGTTACAATAAGGCATGCAAGAGAAGACATGAAAGAGGGTTCTAAAAGAGAAGGGATAGAGTGTATCTGTATAAGAGTGAAAAATCAAGAAAAAACACTTTAGAGGTGTAAGATGGAAGGACCAAGCATTGTCCAGACTAACACCAAGTAGTTTGATGGAGGAACTATATGGGAGAGGAATATCTTTGATAGTGAAAGTATGAGGATGAGGAAAAAGTAATTGCAATGGATTTAGAAAGGTTCAGTTGTAACTTGTTTTCAAAAAGCTAGTCAGCAACCATGTCTCATTTATTAGACATGGGGCTAATAGAAGAAGAAAGCAAATTGAGGGGGAAAAGTAACTGAATATCATCAACATAAATGAAAAAGGTGAGCCCTAGTGACTGAAGGAGCAGAGTCAACAGAGCTACATAAGAAGTGCCTCTGCTGGGTCAGACCAGAGGTCCATCGTGCCCAGCAGTCTGCTAGGAAGATATGAAATAATATGGGACCAAGAATAGAGTCCTGAGTTCAGAGGTTGAGAAGAGGAAGTTGTGTCTGAATGATGAACCACAAAGGAACTACAGTATCAGTGAGGTAAGAATGGAACGAATATAGGGCAGTACCTGAAATACTAAGGTCCCTGAGGTGCTGCGACAATTGACTATGTCAAAGGCATCAAACAAAGGGAAAACAGGATGATTGGTGTCTCTATCTAGAATTACTGTAATTTCACAAAGTTTACTGATCCAAGAAGTGTATATCCTGCCCATCATCAAACTTTCACATTGGCTTTAAGAGTACAAGAGTACAATCTATATAAAAATCTTGTAAAAAAAGAAGATGATAAATAGAACATAACAATAGCCTTACTGGGTCAGACCAAGGTTCATCAAGCCCAGTAGCCAGTTCTCACAGTGGCCAATTCATGTCGCTAGTACCTAGCCAAAACCCAAGGAGTAACAATATTCTATGCTACCGATCCAGGACAATCAGTGGCTTCCCCTCATGTCTTTCTCAATAACAGACTATGGACTTTTCCTCTAGGAACTTGTCCAAATCTTTCTTTTAACCAGCTACACTACACAATTCTTCAAAAGGTAAAAAGTAACAGAGAGGTTGTCTGCATCTTTCAGATTCTGATCCTCTCCTAGCATTTTATACAACCTAAATGTTGAGGGAAAGTACAGAATAGATCAACAAGTAAGAAATGGAAATGTGGCAGATTTACCCAGATGCATCATGAATGAGATACCATAGGTTTTGAAGTAAGGCAAAATTTTCTAAAGTATGCATTAAGTACTGTATAAAGAGAAAGAACATTCTGTAGTATTGGCCTAGTAACTCTGAAAATAGTACCCCAATGGTTTGAGCTGCATTCCCAATTTGTACATTGCCTCACTGGAGACCTAAGCTCAGCACTTCTGTCTAAGGCTCACAGATAGATCAGGGCCTTTACAGAGAGGCACTTATACCTTGAGGAGAAAATTCTGTATAGGACTCCCGGTCTCAGCAACTGCCTAAGCAGCTTTTGAGAATCGCACACGGGCATCTGCCTAACCACTCTGATTCTCTAACTGGCGTCCATGTTACAGACACCAGTTAGAGAATCGCGTTACTGTTGAGCCTTGCAGCGATCAGTGGCCACAGCAGGGAACCCCTCCCCCCTCAATGAAGTTGACCTGCAGGAGGGATGCCCATTCCTTCCTGCCAGAACCCTTGAACCCCCCCCCCCTGAATGTCTGCAGCAGGAGGTTGTCAGCATAGCTATTGCTAGCATTCAGCATTTTCAGTTGGCATAACTAATGTCAGCGAAGGCCTACGGGAAATTATATCAATCTGACTGGCATGTGAATGCAGATAGACCCTGAGTGAAGGCAGACTGTTTCATATAACCCTAAAAGATGGTTTTAATAGCCCTGATTAAATCATGATTAGCTAAAAGGTGTTAATGTCTGATTCAGAGGGTGCTTAGTCCAGGTGCACAGATAACTAAAGTTAATCAGAAACTATTGTCAGAGACAGACTGGAAATACATATGACTACAGCCTATTTTTCTCCTGTCTACGAAGGAGGGGGGAAGTTTAACTTCTATTGAAGCTCAATAGATTCTGGTTTTTAGAATAAGTTTCCAAACTATAAAAGCCCCCTCGCAGCATCACCCCCCTCTCTTGGCTCTTGGCACTCTGGTCCTCTCTTGTTTCTCTTTAGATCTCTCTTTCTCTGTCTATCTCTCTGTCTATCCTTCTCTTTATCTATGGAACCCGAAACTTAGACCATCACCCCATCCCCCTTTTCTCTCTCTCTCTCTCTCTCTGGCTCTCCTTAGAACTTCAGACTCTCTGTCTCTTTGCCTCTGAACTCTGTAAGGCAGAGAAACTGCTTTGCTATTTCCTTAATTATAATGCTTAATTATAATGCTTATAAATATTGCTTTCCTGTAAGCCTGTTTCTATAATATATTCTTTATGCAATCATTCTGGCTGTGTTTCTTATTTGAGTCTACTTCCTGGTGAATCTTCAGTGAGGGAACTGAACCTGGGACCTGGCGTGTGTAAGGGCGCCTTTCACGTAACCCCTATCACCATACATTGTGGGGGGCCATCCACTAACAATCCTTACAGAGGTGTGCACAATTCCTCCTGCCGCTACCCCCTAAGACATCCCTCGGCAGGAGGGATGTCTACTCCCTCCTGCCGCTGGCCCCATCATTCCCCGAAGCCCCCCAAACACTCCCCAACTAAACATAGAAACATAGAAATAGACGGCAGATAAGGGCCACAGCCCATCTAGTCTGCCCACCCCAAATACCCCCCCCTACCTTTCTCTGTGAATAGATCCCACGTGTCTGTCCCATTTGGCCTTAAAATCAGGCACGCTGCTGGCCTCAATAACCTGAAGTGGAAGACTATTCCAGCGATCAACCACCCTTTCAGTGAAAAAGAATTTCCTGGTGTCCCCGTGCAGTTTCCCACCACTGATTTTCCACGAATGCCCCCTTGTTGCTGCTGGACCCTTGAAAAAGAAGATATCTTCTTAAAGCTTGATGCGGCCTGTGAGATACTTGAATGTCTCAATCATGTCATCCCTCTCTCTGCATTCCTCGAGTGAGTATAGCTTTAATTTATCCAGCCGTTCCTCGTATTGGAGATCCTTGAGTCCCGAGACCATCCTGGTGGCCATTCTCTGGACCGACTCAAGTCTCAGCACATCCTTACGGTAATGCGGCCTCCAGAATTGCACACAGTACTCCAGGTAGAGTCTCACCATGGATCTATACAATGGTATAATGACTTCAGGCTTACGGCTGATGAAACTCCTGCATATGCAACCTATGATTTGCCTTGCCTTTGATGAAGCTTGCTCCACTTGATTGGCAGTCTTCATGTTCTCACTGACGATCACCCCTAAGTCTCGTTCTGCTTCAGTTCTTGTTAGAATCTCACCATTAAGGGTGTAAGTCTTGCATGGATTTTGGCTGCCCAGGTGCATGACTTTGCATTTTTTGGCATTGAAGCTGAGTTGCCAGGACCTAGACCAGTGCTCCAGTAGTAGTAGGTCGTGCATCATGTTGTTGGGCATTGAATTTATGTCCGTTGTGCTTTTGCCCACTACATTGCCCAGTTTGGCGTCATCGGCAAATAATGTCTTTTCACCTCGCAGCCCTTCTGCTAAGTCTCTTATAAAGATGTTGAAAAGGATCGGGCCCAGGACCGAGCCCTGCGGCACCCCACTGATCACCTCCGTCATTTCAGAGGGGGTGCCGTTCACCACCACCCTCTGAAGCCTACCTCCAAGCCAGTTTCCAACCCATTTCGTCAATATATTGCCCAATCCCATAGTACTCATCTTGCTCAGCAACCTGCGGTGTGGTACGCTATCGAATGCTTTGCTGAAGTCCAGGTATATGATGTCCAGGGACTCCCCAACATCCGGCTTCCTTGTCACCCAGTCAAAGAAGCTGACATCCCCCAAGATCCCCCTAAGTCTCCAAATGCCCCCCTCGACACCTCCAAAATCCCCCTGCCACTCCCTAATGCCACCCCCTTACCTTTGTCTGATGTTCGGCAAGAGGGAGTGGCCTAAGACTCCGATTGGTCAGATCCCTAAAGCCCCTCCAAATCTGCTGAAATCACTCCTGCAATCCAGGCTTAGGAGGTGTCTGGCAACTGAGAGAAGGCTAGAGAAGATCTTATGAGTGGCTAGAAGGAAGAGGAGAATCCTCCCCTCTCTCCCCCCTCCAAAAAAATATATATATCCGCTATAATAAAACCCTTAGCGTACATGCGCACTTCAATATTCGTGCGTCTGTGCTTCGTGATCCATGCTTCCATGCCACTGCATGCGCAGTAGGAGCCTGCGGCAGTTTGCAACGCGTGCAGTGGTTTCCCCAGCAACGTAGAAGGAGCCTGTGCGAGTCCAACGCGTGCGGCGATTTCCTCCAGCTGAATAAGGAGCCTGCTGTGGTTTGCATGCGGCGGTTTCCCTATCGCTACAAAGAGCCTGCAGCGGGCCCTGCCAGAGCTGTTTCATAAAACATGGGAGACTTCTCAGATAAGCAAAAACCTGTATTCATGGGGCAGGGAGCGATTTTGCTTTGCTTTGGAGGAAGGGGTGTGCTTGGAATGGGGCAGGGAGCGATCTTGCTTTGCTTTGGGGAGAAGGGTGTGCTGGGGGGGTCGCGGGTCTGCGGGGTGGTCCGATCAGAGTTCTGGGGGGGCGGTCGTTGGGACTGAGATCCCTCCTGCCCGAATTGTGGGGGGTAGGGGGTAGGGGGTTGCCGGGGTCAGGGGGGCTTGGGCTCCCTTCTGGCCCAATCCAGTAGGGGGGGTCGCCGGGGCCAGGAGAGCTTGGGCTCTCTCCTGGCCCATTAAATTGGAGGGGGGGGCGCCGGGGCCAGGAGATCTTGTGCTCTCTCCTGGCCCGTTAAATCGGAGGGGGGGTCGCCGGATCCAGGAGGGCTTGGGCTCCCTCCTGGCCAAATCGAGTCGGGGGGGGCACGATCACCAGGGCAAGAGGGCTTGGGCTCCCTCTTGCCCCGATATCATCAGGGGTGCTGCGGGGCAAGAGGGCTTGGGCTCACTCTTGCCCCGATGTTGTCGGGGGGGGGGTCGCGGTTGAACGGGGCAAGAGGGCTTGAGCTCCCTCTTGCCCCGATGTTGTCGGGGGGGTCGCGGTTCGACATGGCAGGAAGGCTTGAGCACCCTCCTGCCTGGATCATTGTGGGGGGGGGGGGGGTTCTGTAACCGGTGTTGTTTTTGACAGACACCGGTTACAGAATCCAGCTTTTAGGCGAAGGACTGGCTCCTCCTTCGCCTAAAAGCCCTTCTGTTGGATGTTTGGGGCTTAGGCGTTTTTTTGGTTCATTATGGCCAAAAAGTGTAGATGTCGTGGGGGTGTACTTTTAGACGTAGTGGTGATCTGGCCATTTAGTAGAGGTAGGCCATAATCAAAACAAGGACGTTTGTTTTGGTTATGGACACTTTCCCTGCTTCTGCTTTGAACGTTTAAGGACTTAGGCCAAAAGGGCACTTAGACGTTTTTTTTTTATTATGCCCCTCTATGTGTTTGACTCTGAACATTGTACTTGGAAATTACGTCAACAGGGTGCTGAAAAAGTTATTGGACATATGTATTCTGTCAACTTACTATCTGATCCAGAACGCTACTCTCTGCGCCTCCTATTGCTCAATGTTTCTGGGCACAATCCTTTGAAGATCTAAGAACTGTAAATGGAAATATCTACCCCACTTTCCAAGAGGCCGCCAAACAAAGAGGCCTCATTAACGATGATCAAGTATGGGAGAACACTCTGGAAGATGCTGTCCAATACAGCATGCCTAAACAACTAAGTGAGTTATTTGCATACATCTGCATATTTGTCTCCCTACAAAATATGAATGACCTTTTCCTAAAAGATGAACAATACCTCATTGAAGAGTTAGTTCACACACATATCACTCACAATAATGAATGCACTGTATGCCGTAACATAGCACTCAAACAAATATCCAACGTTTTAATACTCCGTGGAAAAAAGTGTGAAGATTTTGGATTACTATCCACACTACCAAATACTGATCTAACAAATACCTACGACCAAACCTTTCAAAAACAAACAGCTGAACAAATGTTGACAACCTTAAACATAGATCAAAAAACAGCTTTACAAGAAATATTGTCAGCAACCCAAAATGACAACCTCTCCCACTGTTGTTTCTTCTTGTACGGCCCAGGAGGTAGTGGTAAAACCAGCCTTTACAAAACACTTCTCAGCACATTTCGTGCACAAGGTAACATTGCACTCCCTATAGCCTCCACAAGTATAGCAGCAAATCTTCTTAAGGGTGGGAGAACATACCACTCCCAATTCAAATTACCTGTGCCTATACTTACGAACTCAATATCAAATATGCGTCTCAATTCTACTGATGCTGAAAATTTAAGATCCACTAAACTAATCATTTGGGACAAATGTACTATGGATCCCTCTGTAGCTCTTACAGTGGTTGACAAACTACTGCAAGAAATAATGGATAATAACAAACCATTTGGAGAAAAAGTTTTCTTATTTGGTGGAGATTTCTGTCAAACACTTCCCGTGGTGCCTCATGGTAACCGGACAAAAATTGTAGAGGCATGTATAAAGAATAATAAGCTGTGGCCCAAATTCAAAGTCCTCTATCTTAAAAACAATATTTGCTCAGTTGACACTGATTTCTGCATTTGGCTCATCAAAGTTGGTAATGGTGATACCCCACACATTGATGGCTTGCCTGATGACATCATTCCAAAATTTTAACCACGGACAATATCATCAAAGACTTTTTTTGGAGAAAAAATTCCTATTGCCGATATTCCAAAATTAACAAAAAAATCTATACTTTGCCCCAAAATCTCTGATGTTAACACCATAAATGAGGTACTCAACATTTTGGAAGGACAAACTGTAACATATCTCAACTCAACCACAATTGATGACTCAACTCAGGAAGACACACAAAACTATCCAATAGAGTTCCTCAATGAGCTAACTCCAACAGGTATGCCGAAACATAAACTCAACCTTAAAAAGGGAGCAATAATTATGCTGCTTAGAAATCTAAACACTAAAAGAGGGTTGTGCAGTGGTACCCGCCTCACCATTAATGACTTAAAAAACAACCTCATCATTGCTCAAGTAATAACAGGTTCAGCAGAAGAATTAGTTTTTATTCCACATATTGACTTGGCTCCAACCTCCACTGATTTGCCCTTTACATCAGTGTTCTTCAACCTTTTTACACCCGTGGACAGAAATAAAAGAATTATTTTGTGGACCGGCAAACTACTAGGACTAAAATTTAAAAATCCTGTTTACACCCCATCTCCGCGAGCTCGGTCCCCGCAAACCATCTGATCCCATCTGCACAAGCCGCAATTATGATTTTATATTGAACGTATTTTATTAAAGTATAAAAAGAAATAATATTCTGAACAATTGTGATTTTATAAAAACAAATATACAGAGCATGGACCAACAAAACCCCTGTCTCCCCTCCCCTTCACATATATCCCCTCTACTATCAAGAAAACTGAACATGCCAAGTTATTATAGAATGCTACATAGAAATATCATGCTAACAGACTACTGCAGTCTCCAGTTATGTCTCTAGCAGGATATATATTTCAAATCTGACATATTCTAATGACAAAATAGAAATAAAATTATTTTTTTCTACCTTTTGTTGTCTCTGGTTTCTGCTTTCATCTTCTTTTCACTCTTTTCCTTCCAGCATCTGCCCGTTCCATCCAATGTCTGCCCTCTCCCCCTTCCATATGTATCTGACTTCTTTTTATGCCCCTCTTCCCTGTCCATCCATCCTGTTCCTCCTCTCTCCTTTTTACATCGTTCATTCCAGCTTCACTGCCTTCTTCATTTTTATCTCTCCTACACCAGATCTAGCATCTTTATCCCTCTCTCATTTCTCTGATGACCCCCTTTCCAGCATCAATGTCTCTCTACTTTCTCATTCCTCTCTCTCCCCTTTCCCTCATCTGATCTCTCCATTCCACCCTGACCCCCTTCCCCTCCTGTAATCTCCCTGCCAGCTGTTTCCTTCCTTTTTTCTTTATCCCTTCCCTCCTTCCTTTTTTCCTTCTCCCTTCCCTCCTCCCTCTATCCAACATTAACTCTCTTCCCATCCCTTTCCCTCCTCCCCTCCCAGCAGCATCTCTCCTTCTTCTCCCTTCCCTCCTCCTTCTATCCAACATTAACTCTCTTCCCATCCCTTTCCCTCCTCCCCTTCCAGCAACATCTCTCCTTCTTCTCCCTTCCCTCCTCCCTCTATCCAATATTAACTCTCTTCCCATCCCTTTCCCTCCTCCTCTCCCAGCAGCATCTCTCCTTCTAATTCTCTCCAAGTACAGTAACAGCTCTCCCTTTATCCAGCAGCTTCCCTGCCTCCTACAGTGGCTGTCTCCCCTTCCAGCAGCTCTCAGTACTTGCCTGCAGGAAGTTGCCGGTAAATCACTGCCCTGGCAAATAGGAGAGCTGGTGGGAGGGAAGACAGCCACTGTGAAGGCTCCCCAGGATCTTGCTCGCACACGCTGACCATCTCCCTCCACCTGCACCTGAATCTGCAGCTCACTCTGTTCTAATCGCAACTTCCCCGCGGCCCTCTTCAGCAACTCGGCAGGGGCGGCGATCAAGACAGGCTGCCGACGTCGGGACCTTCACTCTCTGAGTCCTGCCTATTTTGTTTCAACTTCCTGTTTACGAACAGGCGAGACTTACAGAGGGAAGGCTCCGACGTTGGCAGCCTGTCTTGATCGCCTGAGGCTGGGAGGAACATTAGTCAGCAGGAACCGCAGTCGGGAGGAACCGCAGTCGGCAGGAAATTTAACTGCCGACTTGATCTCGCCGGCCCTGCGCGGACCGGCAGAAATTTTCTGCGGACCGACACCGGTCCGCGGACCGGCAGTTGAAGAACTGTGCTTTACATTACAAAGGTGACAATTTCCAGTCACATTAGCCTTCACCATGACAATAAAGCTCAGGAAAAATTTGGCAATAAACCTTAGAAAAATTTGGCATTTACTTGCCAGAAACAGTATGTAACTTTTTCAAGAGTTAGGAGTTTTTCTGACATTCTGATGACAGTTGTAGACGGCCCTAACCAAGGAAAACTATTACTAAACTCAAACAGAATATTCACAAGGAATATTGTCTATAAGGAAAGTTTATAGATATATGACATTAAATAAAACAAAAACAATAATTTCTTATACTAATCTTCATATCAATAATAATAAAATCCTCCATGCCTCCACATGCACAGTATAATAGAACCACCAAGCAGGGAAGCGTCTGAGCGCCAGGCATTCCTTTTGACCCTTTGGTTAGGCAGGGTATCTTGGGTTGTCTGGAAAGTGTGTGTATTATGTTCAGGTGAGGGGGGTTTGGGGTAACCGAGGCTTCAGTCTACATGTTTGCATGTTTGTACAGATAGTTAGTTGGGGAGTTTGGAAGAAGATAGTGCCATTGAGATTGGTGCGGGAGAGAAGGATCACACAAGATGAGGAGGTTTGTGAGGCATTTTGGGATTTTTAATTGCAGCTATATGCCCCTTCGGCAGAGGTGACTTGATTGGGTTGTGTGAATGGTACAGGGGTCTGCTGGAAAAATGGGAAAGCAAACAATTTTTGAGGCCCACAGCGTCCAACAAAAAATAAGAAAAATATATATATATATTTTTGTAAATATCTGTATTCATTTTAAAGCCAAAAATAAGTGCAACATATTCTTCAAACATTTAACACTTTAACATCACTTAAATTCTATCAAATAATATTTATGACAAATACATATATCATCACCCCCTTTATACATATCCAACAATTGCACTTTAATTAACAGTATCTCCCCACCCACCCTGGATGTGTATGATCAAAGGGCAAAATCAACAATCACTCCTTACAGAATTCTGTCAATGGCTCCCAAATATCCATAAATTTCTTATAATGTCCCTGTTGTATGGCCATCATACGCTCTAGTTTAAAAATGTGGCATAGATATTCCCATCAGAAAGTACAATTTAACCGATCCCAGTTTTTCCAATTCCTCAAAATAAGTTGTATGGCAACCCCTGTCATAATACAGAGAAGTTTATTATTTAACTTATTTAAAATTCGGAAAACTGTTTAAAGCCTGGAAATCAACTGTACAAAGGATATTAAAGTAAGTTTTCAGTAGATTTTGTGGGCTGTCTACACATCTACACATCTATTCTAGCACCCGTTAATGTAACGGGCTTAAACACTAGTGTATATATATAATATTCTTTAAATGTTTGTCAATCTAGCAGTCCATTAGCAGGGTACAAAGATATTACTAGGACTCTGACCTGTGCGGCTGAACTGATGATTTTCAGGAGTTTGCAGAAAACTCAGGTTTCTCAAATACTGGAAATGCTGAAGATGTGATAAGCCTGTTGAATTAATGGAACTAAAACTTTTCTTCCATTCACATCTTATTGTAGGCCCTATATGTGTCCTGATGGTGAGTGAAAGCTAGGCTTTTCAGTTCAGCTTTAACTGGTGGAATAATCACCATGACATCACCAGCCCTGATTAGAATATACATCTAATGATGTCACAAGGGCTCCTGAGCAACATAGGGAACTACTGAACTTGACAGCAAGGTGAAAATCTCCATTCCTCTGCCAATTTGGGGCTCTATGGCATAACGGAGCAATTCGGAATGATGGTAAGGAGAGTAAAGGTAAAGCCTTAGCCAAGTTCTTCTCTGGACAGGCAAACACTAAGAGATCCAACCCCTCCCCCTATTTCTCAGTCATATCTAGAGTACAGAAATGAGAGCTCCAGCCCTCAAGTAGGCCCTAGCACAACCTCAGCAGCTTCTAAAACTGCTCATTAATAAGAGGGTATTGGCCCCCTATGCTGCCTCCAAAAGGTTCCCTTTGGCAAAATGAAATAAAACACTCTAGAAGTGTTATCAGGAGCTTAATTTATTCTGATAACAATATGGGAAACATTAATATACTATACATGTATGTATTTATGTACAGTATATAAGATAGCTAGCTAGATACACATACACACTTATACATTGAGATCTCAGAGGGAGATGAGAAATGGAAGTTAAGCATTCTTATGCTAAGAAATCCTTCTAACATAGGGTCACCATATTTTGCGTTGAAAAATCCTGGACGCATGGCCACGCCCTGTTCCGCCCCAGCCAAGCCTTGTTCCACCCCAGCCCTGCATCGTTCTGCCTCTAGCCATGCCCCATTCTGCCTCTAGCCCTGCTCTGTTCCACCCCAGCCCAGCCCCTAGAAAGCTTTGTCTTTTCATTCCTGGCCTCTGGGCCGTGTCCAAGGGCATCCGAGCATATGTGCACATATTCAGAGGTCCTCCAGAGAACATGTCCAGGTTTTCCTGGACGTCTGGTAACCCTATCCTAACAGTGACCTTCAAATATCAGAACAGAAGTATAGCACAGTTACTTACCTATAAGAGGTGTTATCCAGGGACAGCAGGCATATATTTTCACATGGGTGATGTCATCAACTGAACCGGCACAGACTGTCTAAAGTGAACTGTCTCTTTAAGAATTCAAAAGACTGCCCCAGTACCGTGCATGCATGAGTGCCTTCCCGCCCACTGCCAGCTCTCAGGATCATCAGTTCAGTAACAAAGCTAAGAAGCCAAGAAGGGTAAGGGGTGAGTTATATATGCCTGCTGTACCAGGATAACACCTATTACAGGTAAGTAACTTGTGCTTTATCCCAGGACAAGCAGGCAGCATATTCTCACATGTGGGACTCTCCAGCTAACAAAAAGGGTTGAAGGGAAATTGACTTCTAATTAGAGATTAAACTTTGTGGCTGAACTGACTATCTGGTCTGATAAGATTTTCCAGACAGTAGTGGGTTGTAAATGTATGAACTGAGGCCCAGGTGGCTGCTTTACAGATGTCCTTAATAGGAGTGGAGCATCAACGGGCTACTGAAGTCACTAGTGCTCACACCTTATGTGACATTCTAGTGTCAGATCAGTCTGAGCATAGCAGAACGAGATACAGTCCATAATCCATGTGGAGATAGTTCTCTTGGTTACAGGAGCTCATAGGTTGTTTAGGTCAAATGATAGGAACAGTTGAGTAGAAGTTCTGTGAGGCTTGGTTCTATCCAAGTAGAAGCTAAAGCACATTTGAAGTCCAATATGTGATGTGCTACCTCACTAGGGTAAGCATGCAGCTCTAAAAAATATACCTTAAGGTTGATAGACTGGTTAAGATGAAACTCCAAAATGACCATTGGGAGGAATTTTGGATGAGTTTGAAGGACCACCTTGTCAGGACAAAATGTAGTATAAGGTGGATTTGCTACTAGCACCTGGAGTTCACTGACTCGGCTTGCTGGTGTGAGAGCAATGAGGAAGACCACTTTCTAAGTGAAGTGCTTGAAAGATGAAGCAGACAGTGATTCAAATGGAGGCTTCATAAATGCAGAAAGGTACTATATTAAGGTCCCAGGCTGTTAGAGGTGGTTTTAGAAGCAGCTTGGTATTGAATCTAGAAATCAGAGGATGTGTACTGCTAAGGGCTTGTTGTCTAATGATGTGTGAAAAACACTGATAGCACTAAGATGAACTTTCACTGAATTAGTTTTTAGTCCAGAATTAGAGAGGTGTAGGAGATAATCCAGTATGGATGGAAGAGGACAGATCACTGAAACCAGAGAGTTGACACTACACCACAATGAAAAGCGAGTCCACTTGAAGTGGTATCAGCACTGTATGGAAGGCTTCCTAGATGCTTCAATGATAGGTGACACTGGTGCAGGCAGCGAAAGAGTATCTACTGGTTGGGAGAGAGATACAACCCTGTGAAAGCTAAAGAATGTAGAGCCCTCGCTCTGTGTCAGCAGTGTTGGGAAGATTTGCAAAGTGATTGGTTCCTGTTTGCTCATTTGTAGGAGGAAAGGAAACCAAGGTTGGCATGGCCACCAAGGTGATATGAATATCATGATGGCTAGTTCCTGGTGAAGCTTAAGCAATGTTGTCCTGCTTAGAGGGATTGAAGGAAATACATAGAGGAATCTGCCTCGCCAGTCGAGGAGAATGGCATCCATTTTCAGGCGATTGGGAGTGTGGAACCTGGAACAGAAAAGAGAGAGTTTGTGATTATAGGGGGAAGCAAATAGGTCCACTTTTGGGGTCCCCAAAGCCACAAACATGTTGCAAGACAAAGGTGTTGAGCGACCATTCATGTGGTTGCAGAAGTCTGCTCAATCTGTTAGCCTGCTAGATAGACTGCTTATAGAAAAATATTGCAAGCAATGGCCCAGGACTAGATATGAATGGCCTTATGGCAATGGCGGTGAGATCCTGTTCCACCCTGCTTTTTCACATAGTACAAGGCTACTTGGTTGCCTGTTTGAACTAGCTCGTACTTGATTGAGGAGATGATGCTAAAATGTGAACAGCACCATATTCAGATGATCTTGGAGAGAAGGGACTTGTACAATAGTCGGTACATATGGTGCCTGTTACTGGCACGGGAGCACCTGTGTGGTTGGCGTACAAAATGCGCTGGCTGCTGTGAAGTTAGCGATTGTGCGGTAGGTGGAACAAAATGTGCTTGCTGCTTTGTAGATGGCGCTTGTATGGTAGGTGACACATATTGTGCTCATTGCTGCACAGATACTGGAACTTGCGCCTGTGCAGTAATTGACAAAGAATGTGCATGTGCAGAGGTATTCATTCATTGTTTATTCGACGGAAAAGATGCTTGTGATGTAGTGGTATTGGAGGGAGAACAGTGCTTAAACATAGAAACATAGAATATGACAGCAGAAAAGGGCCAACGGCCCAACTAGTCTGCCCTATCATGATCCCTTCCACCCTCGAGAAACTAACCTCTATCATATCTCAATAGCGACCCCACATGTTTGTCCCATCGTTTCTTGAAGTCAAGCGTGCTACTAGCCTCGACTACCTGACGTGGAAGACCATTCCATCTATCAATCACTCTCTCGGTAAAGAAATATTTCCTGGTGTCCCCATGGAATCTTTCTCCCCTAAGTATTAGCGGATGTCCTCTTGTCACCATGGGACCCGTAAGAATGAAGATTTCCTCCTCCTCCTCGATGTGGCCCATTATGTACTTAGAAACATAGAAACATATAAATAGACGGCAGATAAGGGCCACGGCCCATCTAGTCTGCCCACCCCAATGACCCTCCCCTACCTTTCTCTGTGAATAGAAAATCAGGCACGCTGCTGGCCTCAATAACCTGAAGTGGAAGACTATTCCAGCGATCAACCACCCTTTCAGTGAAAAAGAATTTCCTGGTGTCCCCGTGCAGTTTCCCGCCCCTGATTTTCCACGGATGCCCCCTTGTTGCCGCGGGATCCTTGAAAAAGAAGATATCTTCTTCCACCTCGATGCAGCCCGTGAGATACTTGAATGTCTCGATCATGTCACCCCTCTCTCTGCGTTCCTCGAGTGAGTACAGCCTCAACTTATCCAGCCGTTCCTCGTACGGGAGATCCTTGAGTCCTGAGATCATCCGGGTGGCCATTCTCTGGACCGACTCCAGTCTCAGCACATCCTTATGGTAATGCGGCCTCCAGAATTGCACACAGTATTCCAGGTGGGGCCTCACCATGGATCTATACAATGGCATAATGACTTCAGGCATACGGCTGATGAAACTCCTGCATATGCAACCTATGATTTGCCTTGCCTTGGATGAAGCTTGCTCCACTTGATTGGCAGTCTTCATGTTCTCACTGACGATCACGCCTAAGTCTCGTTCTGCTTCAGTTCTTGTTAGGATCTCGCCATTAAGGGTGTAAGTCTTGCATGGATTTTGGCTGCCCAGGTGCACGACTTTGCATTTTTTGGCATTGAAGCTGAGTTGCCAGGACCTAGACCAGTGCTCCAGTAGGAGTAGGTCGTGCATCATGTTGTCGGACATTGAATTTATGTCTCTTGTGCTTTTGCCCACTACCCTGCTTAGTTTGGCGTCATCGGCGAATAATGTTATTTTACCTCGCAGCCCTTCTGCCAAGTCTCTTATAAAGATGTTGAATAGGATCGGGCTCAGGACCGAGCCCTGCGGCACTCCACTGATTACCTCCATCATTTCGGAGGGGGTGCCTTTCACCACTACCCTCTGAAGCCTACCTCCAAGCCAGTTCCCAACCCATTTCGTCAATGTGTCGCTCAATCATATAGAACTCATCTTGCTCAGCAACCTGGGGTGTGGTACGCTATCGAATGCTTTACTGAAGTCCAGGTATACGATGTCCAGGGACTCCCCAACATCCAGCTTCCTCGTCACCCAGTCAAAGAAGCTGATCGGGTTGGATTGGCAGGATCTCCCCTTAGTAAATCCATGTTGATGGGGATCCCGTAGATTCTCCTCGTTCAGGATCGTATCCAATTGGTGTTTGATTAGAGTTTCCATTAGTTTGCACACTATTGATGTGAGACTCACTGGTCTGTAGTTTGCTGTCTCCATCTTGGAGCCTTTCTTGTGGAGTGGAATGACGTTAGCCGTCTTCCAGTCCAACGGGACGTTACCCGTACTAAGGGAGAGATTGAAGAGCGCGGATAGTGGTTCCGCCAAGACATCACACAACTCCCTGAGCACCCTGGGGTGTAGGTTGTCAGGCCCCATTGCCTTGTTAACCTTAAGCTTTGACAGCTCGCAGTAGACACTGCTGGGTGTAAACTCGAAATTACTAAATGGGTCATCTGCGTCAACCCTTGTCTGTAGCTGAGGGCCGAGTCCTGGTGCTTCGCGGGTGAAGACTGAGCAGAAGTATTCATTTAACAGTTGGGCTTTTTCCGAGTCCGCTTCTACATAGTCTCCGTCTGGTTTCCTAAGACGTACTATCCCGCCTGAGTTCTTATTTCTGTCACTGATATACCTGAAGAAGGATTTATCTCCTTTCTGGATGTTCTTCGCTAGAAACTCCTCCATGCGGAATTTGGCCTCCCTAACTGCTGTTTTGACGGCTTTTGGCTTGGCCAGATAGACTTCCCTAGACTCCTGTTTCCCTGATTGTTTGTAAGAGATGAATGCTTTTTTCTTCTCCTTGATGAGGTCCGAAATCTCCGCAGAGAACCACTATGGCTGATTGTTCCTTCGCCGTTTACTTACTGATTTAACATAGCGGTTTGTTGCTTCTTGTATGGTGGCTTTCAAAGTCGACCACATTTCTTCCACGTTATTGGTTTCTGCTTGGTTTTGTAGCGCCTGGTGAACGAAGTCTCCCATTTCTTTGAAGTTTGTGTCTTTGAATTTGAGGACCTTGGTCAGTGTGGTAGATTTAGTGAAACCTTTCCTGAGATTGAACCATACCATGTTGTGGTCACTGGAGGCCAATGTGTCGCCCACCGAGACCTCTGTGACACTTTCTCCATTGGTAAGTATCAGGTCCAGTATTGCCTTATCCCTTGTTGGTTCCAACACCAGTTGCCTGAGTCTTGCTCCCTTCATAGAGTTTAATAGCCTCCTACTGCTGCCGGAAGCAGAGAAAAGCGTGTCCCAATCCACATCAGGCATGTTGAAGTCACCTAACAATATTGTGTCCCCACGCAAGGTGATATTCTCTATATCTCCGATTAATTCCATATCTAGGTCATCCTGTTGTCTTGGGGGTCTGTATATTACGCCAAGATACATGCATTTGTCCTTCCCTCTGGCCAAATTTACCCAAATAAATTCCCCAGTGTAGTGGACATCTGTGATTCTGGTGACCTTAATGTCATCTTTAGTATATAATGCTACACCTCCTCCCATTTTGCCCTCCCTGTCCCGGCGAAGCAAGTTATAACCCGGTATGACCATGTCCCACTCGTGGGAATCCGTGAGCCAGGTCTCAGATATTGCCACCACATCCAGGTCGGCATTCCTCATTTCTGTTTCTAATTCCAGGATCTTGTTTCCCAGACTGTGGGCGTTTACGTACATAGCCCTCCATGTTGTATGTTTGTTACGTCTCAGTGGGGATGTTCCCGCTTGAGCTACTTGGACACCTTTAGCATTATTCGCATATTTTGTACTTTCCCTAGACCCAGAGTTACAACGTGCACCTATCCCGGAATCCCCAGACCCAGAACTACAGTGTGTTCCTATCCCAGACTCGGAAATGTGTGTACCCTGTGGGGGTATTCCCGCTTGGGCTACTTGAACTCCTTTAGTACAATTTGCAATGTGTGTTCTCTCGCTGGACCCAGAATTACAATGTGTACTCCCTCTAGACCCTAAATTACAATGTGTACTCCCCTTAGACCCAGAATTACAATGTGACCCAGAATTATAATGTGAGCCAACCCCAGACTTGAAAGTGTGTATACTCTCCCCTGACCCAGATCGGTGTTTACTTACCTTAGTCTCAAAAAAGTACTGGCGGCTTAGCTTTCTTACTCAATTCCCCCAATGGCAGCAGCACTGAAGAGGCTGAGATAAAGCTGGGCGTAGAAGTCGATGACCCTGGAGTAGGGCTGTGAAGAGGAGCCGCAGTGTCAGAGTTTGCCATTCTCGACACTGCTTCAAAGTCAATCAGAAAATTTAAAGGTTATTGGGAGGACAGCAGCCCCAAGAGAAAAACCGCTGACACGAGATTCTTCAGCGAGGAGTGGGAGGCCAGTAGGCCAAGGTATAAAAACACTCCTTTCCATAAAACTGGCAAATAAAATAAATTTTAAAAATTATATAATATGGGAAGGCACAAAACATATGTAAATAATACATGCAGAATACGATACATGTCAAAAAGCATGTGAAGAGAATACAAAAATCTGGCTTCTCCGCTCCATGGAAAACAAAGAACAGCTGGTCCCGCGAGCTGGCAGTGGGCGGGAAGGCACCTGCACATGTGCGGTACAAGCAGTCTCTTGATTTCTTAAAGTGACAGTTTACTGTAGGCATCACCCACATGTGAGAATATGTTGCCTGCTTGTCCTGGGATAATCTCTTATCACCTGTTCTGACTGTAATGGCAGATTCTGTACTTGGAGCTTTCCGCACATTTTGCTCCCCCTCACAAGGCACAGGAAAGATAGAAAAGAATAAGACTCAAGCTCTCTCATGCTGTTTTCCCACCAGGCAGAATCCAGCTGTGTGACCCTGCTCTCTGTCTTTTCCTTGTTTTAGGTGCAGGTGAGGTCTAAGACTCTAACTGCTACTTTTGGCTCAGAACCATCTGTGATCTCTAGTCTGCTGCTGAATGGTTCCCCGGCATCAGGAGAAGCTCCCATTGGTTCCTCTATCCCCCAGCAAGTGCCCCACCTGGCTCCCAATGAGGTACAGCAGCAGCAGCAGGACCTTCGCTGCCCTGATCCCCCAGCCACTGCCTTGAGCCTTAGGAATAACATCAAGAGAGAGCACAGTTACTGCACCCAACGAGAGACTTCCCAGACTGTGCGGGCAGCCTTGCGCTTCCACAAATTGCGCCTGCGGAGCCACCGGCAGGGCCTGAGCCATGCCACGCTGTTTGAGGGAAGCAGGAATAACATGTCCACAGCATCTCTCTGCTACAGCTGTACTCCTGAGCAGGTTTGTGACTCCTTATCTGTTGAGAAGGGAGCCTGAGATATTGTCCTGTGCAACTACCATCAGAGGACAACTGTAATCAGAGATTCCTTCTCTCTGGGTCTCAACAATGGGCACTTACTGGGGATGTAGAAGGGATAACTTACCCTTCTTCTCTGGATTTTATTTACTAATTTATTTATTGGGCAACCATGTATATGATTTTGTACCCTACACCTCCAGTGTTTGAAGAATTTTCTGCAGGCACCCAGGACTCTCCACTGAGAGTCTTTGTGGCCTGTTAGTGGCTGTGCACAGAGCTTAAGGGAGGGTCTGCCTAAAGGCATCCTGGTGGCTGTGAGAGTGGCCTAGAAACACCAGAAATAGAATGCTTCTGATGTGTAATGATTGATATACTTAGAGCCAGGGAACAATTACTGCTACCAGTACAAATCAATGCCAGCGCGGGAAACCCGTTTGCTGCAGACATTGGCAGGAAGAAACAAAGAAACCTAAAATGGAGATTCTGTCTCCTGCAGGGAGGTGCCAGTGCTACTGCAAATTACCCCAGAAGACTCGAGGTGTGGCGGGCAGGAAAGGAGATCAAGTCAGGGAGGAACAACCGGCTGATAAAGGTCCATGGGCTGCTGCTAGACGAGTACCGGAGGCTCTTTCGTTCAGTGGTGGAGAAGGCTGTGAGCCGGAGGCAGGCACGACGTTGCAGCCTGGAGCAAGCTCGCAAGATCAAAGAGCGGCTCTTCTCAGCTGTGCGGTGCCCACACTTTCATGAAATCGTACAGCCTGGAGGGCAGGTGCAGGTGCTGGAGTTCTATAGTAAGCCAGAGCTAGCACAGCCACCCCCGCACTATGACATTGACACTGGGGATGAGGTACCCTCCCCAGGTGAGGATCCCTCCCGGGAACACAAAGCCCCATCCCAGGATTTGCTCTGATCTGTATAACACCACAGCAGGCATAGCAGCTCCATTAATTACAGCATGTTGTACAGGTCTGCTGGTGAGATGTGCATGACTTCCAGATGTTAAGGTGGTGTGTGTGTGTTTGGGGAAAGGGTGTGTAGAAATCCCTGTCATAATTGCAGGTGTCCTGCTTGTAATGAAATACAATGACAGACTGTCCTTTGAAGGGAAGCACACAGGCTGCCACTGCAAGACGACATCCATGCAGGGTAGCACTATGCAAGCTGACACCTCCATACTTAAACCTAAGACCTCTTACAATGGTTTAAATGTATTACCACACTACCAGATATATCCATTCATTCCCTGAGGTAAAGGCACCTAGATTCCCCATTATAGGCAAAAACATAACATTTTTTTAAAAATTGATTAGTGTCTCTAGTGATCCAATATTTGGGCCTTAAAGAAGACACTTGCGATCTGCCAGCATTGGTATGTTTTGTCTGCAGTACTGAAAGATATTCTGTAAATACATTTCACATCGTAGTGGACATTGGAAAGACAAAAAGAATACGAACTGATGCAAAGTGTTTGAGCTAGAGACATGCACTGGTGACTGACTGCACGGCTCCCTAACACAAGCGTGCCCAATGTTTGCTCACTGATGCAGTAAACAGATTATATGCAAACAGGCCCTGTGCAAAGCTTGTGCTCTAAGCAGACTGCATGCACACAATGTTTATATTTATTTAAAAACTTGATAACCCTTTCTGAGCACAAATCAAGGCGGCCTACAATAACAATTTAAAACAAAAGGAGTTAAGAAAGGAATGCCAATGTCTAATAGGACAGAAAAAGTTCATACTATAATCCAGGGAAGAGGTTGAGAACAGAGGGAGAGTCATCCTGGAGGCTACCTGAACCACATAGCCAAAGAAAATAAAATGGTAGATAATATCTTAATTTAGATTAACTGGAATACCAAAAGACAATTCAAAAAAATAAGATTATAGTGATGCCTTAAATTTGGGAAAGGATAACTCAGAACGAAGTTGTTCCAAAGGGATGGGGCCAAAAGTTAATAAAGCGTAGAATGTGTAGACTCATAATGGGTTTGTTTAGGTGATGGTAAGACTAGATGATTGGAATCAATAGATTGCAGAGAGCGAGATGGTATATATGGAATTGTGTTGAAGGAAAGATAAGGGGAAGTGCCAAGGTGTAAAGCTTTATGAGTCAAAGAATTTTGAACCAACATCTGAATTGAACTGGTAACTAATGAAGATGGATGAAAAGAGAAGTGACATGGTGCCATCATTTGTCTTACACAAAAATCTAGCTGCAGAATTGGGGAGAGTTTGTAAATGTCAAAGAAGGGAAACTGAAAGTCCACAGTGGAGGGACTGGGTAAAATGCTGACCTCGTAGACCCCACGGATCCTGTGAATCTTAATCACACATCCTTAAAAATCTGCTCATCTCGGGGGTGAGTGGGATCTGTGAGATCCCTGGGAGTTAAAACGAGGATTTCTGAGGACCCCATGTTATGACTGCTTTCTTTTTAAGGCCATGCACTTTAGCTCTATGGGATCCATGGGGCCTCCAGGTAGAAGGCATTTGGGACACTGGGATACAGAAAAGCTGGGAACAACAAAAGGGGGAACTAGGGTGACACTCCAGTATTTACTACCAGCCATCCCAACCACCAACAGAAAAAAGAAGCCAACAAAGATAGAAGTTAAAAGAGGATCTCGCGGACCCCACAGAACTAAAAGCGCATGGCCTTATAAAGAAAGCGACCATGGCATGGGGTCTGCAGGAATCATCATTTACCTCAAAATGCACCTTAAATTGAACATTCAAGGGTCTTATGGGACACTGCAAGGCCACCCACACATCACACATACACCCACAGTCTGAAAAAAAGTGGAGAAAAAGCCTCAGTTAAGCTTCAAATGGCTAAAAAAAAGCCTCCACTTATGTGTCTTCACTATATCAAAATCAGTGGTGAAAAAATGACACAATAGCAGCCCCTCAATAAACACCTCACATCCAGCACACCAAAATCTCATATACAAACATTGTGTGAAAAAAAGATTGCAGTCCAGAGGCACAGTCAGAAATATTGCAACTTGAGCAAGGAAAAAAGAAAAACTTAGCTGTCCACAAAGTCCCAGCTGTCTCCAATCAGGCTTACTCTCAAGCCCCACTACCCGGCCTTGTGGGTAAAAGCCCACCTGACAGGGAAATCTCCGTTTTGCTCTTACTGCGTCAGGGGTGAAAAACTTCCTGCATCCAAGGCAATCCACCACACCCTCCGTTATGCCTTCACAGATTTCACAATCAATGCGATGCAGGGATCCTCATTTTTTAAATCCTGGCCTTGTCCTTGTACCTGCGGTGAGCACTTTTCCCCCCCTCCACCGTTTTGGTGAGTTACCTGCAGCTACTCACAGGTTACATCCACCATGTCATTTTCTAGTATCTAGCCAAGGATATAAAGACTTGAAGCGGTCCAGAGGAGGGTGGTGAAAATAGTAGAGGGTTTGTACTAAAAGAAGTATGAGAAGAGACTAGAAGACCTCAACATGTATAATCTGGAGGAGAGGAGGGCTAAGGGTGTATGATACAGACATTTAAATATTTGAAAGGTATTAATATAGAACTAAATCTTTTCCAGAGAAAGGAAATTGGTAAAACTAGAGGACATAAATTGAGGCTGAGAGATGGTAGACTTATGAGTAATGTTAGGAAATTCTTTTTCACGGAGAAGGTGGTAGACGCATGGAATGCCCTAATGAGGGATATGGTGCAAAGGAAAACGGTGACGGAATTCAAAACAAGGGATGAACACAAAGGATCTCTAATTAGAATATGGATGAGCAGACTTTCATGGTCTGACTCCCGCAAACAAGATGGTTTGAATAGGCTAGAGTGAGCTTCAGCGGCAATTCTAGTAGTTAGGACCTAAGGGCAGTATGGGGTGAACTTCTAAGGTCCATGGCCCAGAAATATTTAAAAAAAGACATTTTAATCATGAAATGGTAATGCATGTAATTACAGGGCAGACTCATTTATTATGTTACTACGTTGGGTCTTCTGCACACTGCTCTGCATCAATGCAGAAGAACTAAGTAGCCTCACTACCGCAGTTTTAAATATGCTGTGCATTAGTGTCTAAGAAGGCAGTGGTTCCCCAACCTGTTAAGTTTGCATGTACTGCCTCCATACATGCAAATCTAACTCATGAAAAATCATTGCAGATATCATGACTAGCTGGGTTTCCCCCAGGACAGATTTGGGAACCACAGGTCTAAGGAAAGCTTTTGTGAAGAGAATCCCTTTTTGCATTGTGCTCTCACAATATCGTATGTTAAAGCCAAATGAGCCCTGTGCAAAGCTTGAGTGCATTTTTATTGTATCAGCCTGGTCTGAAAACAACACTGTCTAGGTAGGCTTGTCCATACTCTGATAGATCTATATAACTCCATTGCAAGCAAATATGTCTCATTGTGGGTATCCTGTAAACTTGACTGGCCAGATGGTCCCTGAGTAGGGTTAACATATGGCTTCAGGAAAAGGAGGATGGATTGAGACATCTGGGTTTTACTTCCATTGCTTGCAATGGAAGTAAAACCCAGATGTCTCAATCCATCCTCCTTTTTCTGGAGCCATATAGTAACCCTATCCCTGAGGACTGGGTTGAAAGCCACTGATCTATACTAACTGCCACCTACTCAATTCCACTGCTTGTAACCTTTGTCTCCTTCCTGAAATCATATTGTAAACTCCTTCGTTGCTATCTTGGGCAGTTGAGCAGACAAGATCCCTCATTTTGTTCATACCTGCCCCCACTTGCTTTGCTTTCTACACCTAGTCACAAAACTTGATAATTAAAAGGATCTTAACGAAACTGGCATGGCTGTAGCCTGCACTTCCAAACTCTTTGATCACCTCTGTAGCTTATGAGACAAATCCCCAGCTATTAGGGACCCCACTTTTCCACTAGGACTGCTAATTGCTCATATTATGCAGTAGCTATTGATTGTGGAAATCCCAACATTAGTTGTAAGAAACACTATCTAAGGCAGGAATTGGCAACCACGGTCCCTAAGGGCCATAATATAGTTGGGTTTTCAAGATTTCCACAATGAATATGCACAAGATTGATTTGTGTGTATTGTTTCCATTGTACGCAATGCATTATGGAAATCTTGAAAATCTGAATGGACTGTGACCCTTGAGATCCATGGTTGCCCACCCCTGGTCTAAGGGATAATTGTGATTCAGATTATTTGTGCAAGGCTCACTACAATATCAAAGTACATCCAGAACATTTCCTAAACTCCAAACAGTGAAGTGTACAGTGTTATTGTATGAGACCATAAATTATTTTATTAAATATAAAAATAATATTAGGAGTATGTTATTCTTTGTCATATTTAAACATACACTTTAATAAAATAATTTATGGTTCAATTTTTAAGTTTAGTTTTCTTCTTAGCGCACACTCCTTTTTTCATTTGGCTGTGCATGAGGCACACTGCCTTGCCTTTCTGCATTGTTAAATTAAATTATTGCATACTGCTGTATAAATATATTGATTGTACAGCGCTGTGCCCTCAGTATTATATAATATAACCAACTCATCTTATAGAGCTACAGCCAATGCAAGCTTCCAAGCAACAGGGGGAGACAGAGGCCAGGAAATGAGACTGATCCTTGTCGTGCCAGGCCTTTCACGAAAACTTCAGCGTGTAATGCCTCCTGACTCATTGCCGAGTCTGGCTCAGTACTCCTGCAGTGAGTCAGAATTTGCTGACTACAGATGAATACTACAAAATGTTGAAATGTAATTTCTTGGAAGCCACAGAGGTCCAACGGTTCCCAAATTGCCCAATGAGATTTAAAGTGTATAGGAAAGGGCACAGCAGACAGGACAAATCTTTCCCTGTAATCCTGACAGACAATAAATCCACACGTAGCCCTGGGCCTGTCAGTCATAGGCAGAGATGCCAAGCTACCTAGTTCAAGGCTAGAGACATTATGGTGAGTCCTGCTTTTGAACTTATATCCCAAAGCAGTGTTGGATTTGTAGTGCTTGATCCTGCCCATTGAAATCAGTGCTACAAGTCCCATAATCTACCAAGGTGGAGTGATTAGAAATCTAGGACTGTCCCAAAATTTCCAGTCTGGAGCTGGGTAACTTAAAATCTCTGTAGTGTATAGGGCTCCATTACCCATCCTGAAAAGGGAAAGATTTGTGCAATTCCCCTGCAAAAGCCAAGGTGCAGTGAGAAAGCAGATAACCAGAGAAGCTATTTTAAAACTGAGCCAGTCCTTCCCTTCTCTACTTTATAATCTATTCAGTCAATCAGCAAATAGTGTCTCAGTGAACCCTTTATTTCTAGTATATGTTTCCCTCTGCTACAGTGATAACATGGGGAATGGAGGAAAGTTAAAATACAAAAACATTAAAGTAGTGAGATCTTCCCCATTCACAAAGCTGCTGAGTTACCCAATTCCAGGAGGGAGATTTTAGGTCAGTTCTGGAGTTCTAACAATCTCATCCTGATGCACTGGAACCTGCAGCACTGGTTTCAACAGGTAGAATCTAGGACTACAAATCCCACATTGCTTCTGGATGAAAGTTAAAACCCAGGACTGACCGATCAGCTCTCTCTCCCCCCAGGTAACTGGTTATCTGATCACCAACACCCACACACAATGAAGACAAACTCGTCGATTCCAGCAAGTAAAGCTGAGACACATAGAAGGCCCCAAGAATAAGAGTATTGTAGCCCTTTTATCAAGTTCCAGGCTGGAGATTTTGAGACAGTCTATGTTTTGAACTTACAACCCAAAGCAGTGTGGAAGTTGTATTGCCTGATCCTGCCCACTGAAATCAGTGTTTCAGGTTCCATAATGCAACAGGATAGGGTTGTAAAAAATATAAGTATCCCAAAATCTACAGCCTAGAACTGGATAATTTGGCATCTCTGATTTAATGGATGACCTCAGCTGCTGACTATAATTTCTGTGAGTGGTATGGGTGAAAGTGGCAGACAGCTGATATCTTTAGAGCATGTAAACTACCCTTGCCTCTTGGGCCTTAAACACATTTTTAAACCCCCAAACCTGCAAAGTTTCCATCTCTTAAAAATGTATCCCTCAGACGTTCTGGGGAGAGACCCATTCTAATGACAGAGTCCAATAAGGTAGCTTGAATGACACAACCCACCTTCATTTAATATAAAAATACTTTCAGAAATAAAATAAATAAATAGACATTTAAACAAGAGACCCTCAGAGTTTCAAAATGTTCTAAAATTCAAATGTAGCTCAAATCAACAGTCGCACAATGACATATATGTCCATCTGAGCCTTGTTCATTTCACTGTCTGCAGTGCATCTTCCAGTTCAAGGTAGTACAGGAAAGCCTGGAGGCCTATTCAGCCTCCTGTAAGTTATCTGACCCATTTCTGTCTAGTTCTGAGAGGCATCAGGATTGTACCATCACCTATAGCAACTCCAAGCTCTTTCTAGCTGTTGCTGAAAACCCAGGGCCTGAAGGTCCTTGTTAGAGTTGTTCTACACTCTCACGTCTATAGAAGGGGTTGGCTACACCAGCTGCATCTGCAATGTTGTGAACAGATCCCCTTAAAATGTTCTTTTTCTTTCTAGCCCAGAAGTACCAGCCTAAGGTGGCCAGCACCAGAAGAATGAGAGCTGCAGCAATGGCCAGAGCCAAATACAGATAGAGCAGTTGGTGATCCTGAGTCCTGATTGCCTTACAAGGCCCATAGAGTTCATCTTCTTCATTCAATAGACTGGTCCCAGCACTGTTAGAGGCTTCCACACAGACCATATAAGACTTAGCAGGCTCAAGGTCAGATAGAATGAGCAATCGAAAGGTACCATTAAGAGCAGAGCTTCTCCTGATATCTTGTTCCCCTTCCCTCCAATATAGCACACGATACTCACTGACTGTGGACAACGGAGCACACCAGTGCACACTAACAGCATCCTCGGAAACATGAATATCTTGGATTCGGGGGGCATCTGGGCGTTCAGCAGGGCCTGAGATCCCTGGGCACAAGCAATGCTGATTTTTCTGTATTTCCTCACAAGGCACTTGCAAGTGGCGGCAACGATCATAGTCACAGGGCTTAGAAGGGGCAAGGGTGGGGGGATGAGTAGGGGCCTCAGTTTCATCATCAAAGTATTCATAGTCCTCGGGAATACCAGTGAAAATCAGGATCCGCTCCAGTGTGCTTCTTAAAGATCTTGCTGTTGACTTGGTGACAGGAGCCTCAGAGCTGAGGGTCTCATTCAACTGGTCTTCCAGGTACATCCCTGGTCGAAGAGAGGATGGTTCATTAGAGGTGCTGTTGGCTTCTGGATCAGTGGTGATGACATTGCCTCCTGACAAGGGGTTTTCTGTAATCACTGGCATCTCAGGTCGAAGAAAGGATGATTCGTTAGAGGTGCTGTTAGTTCCCAGGCTAGGGCTGATGACACTGTCTCCTGGTGAGGGCTTTTTCGTAGGCATTGCCAAAGCACCACTTAGGAGAAAGAAGACTGAAATACTCACAATCTTTCCCAAAATTCTCTGTCTGATCTCCATAGTTTCTGGAACAAGGGAGAATAAAAGCCTTTGTGAGCAACTACAGTGTAGAAAGACATGCAACTGGATGCGTATGTCTCAGAGGCTACGAATTTACAGTAGTTAATCATCAGTAGGCAACTGTTTCTACAAGGTCTACACAGCAATTTCTGTACAGTATTAACATCTAGGGGTTTATTCTGCCATATATCAGTGTCCTATAGGAACTTTTATACTTTAATTTCAAAATCTGTCACTAAAAAACACATTTTAAGTGTAATTTTCTTTACCATAATAAGATTAAAAAATAGATGTGAATTAGAACTAGTTTAATTTTAAATATATTTATCTACATATGAAAGCATAGGGTCTAGGCAGTGCTCACCTGTGTGAAGAGGAAAAAGGTCTCTGTGCCAGGTGGATCTTTAAGCTGGAAGGAATGGATGTCTGTCCTCAGTTCTGGGGTTGGTACCCACTTCTTTAGCCTGGGATGCTTTGCTTCTTTGGAGGGAAGTGCAGAGTTTTTATACCCTTAGCTATGATGTCATCCTGATCCACAGCCCAGTCAAGGGAGGGAGGGATATGGAGCCTCCTTAATTCAAATGCTTAGACTGGGGGTGGGGACAATAGCTCAAGCCAAACTCCAGGTGTCCGGACAGACTTTCCTTATAAGGTCTTTCTCTGTCTCTTTCTTAATTCCCTATATTCTGAAGGGGAGACTCTGACTGACGCTCCTATTAGGGCCCAGCCTTGCATTCCTGCCTAGGTGTGTTCACATGTGGAAACAGGCTGAAGAACCTCTGGGATGTTGGTTGGAGTCCAGAAATCCACCAGCTTCTGGAGGAAGGGACTAGACTGGGCCAATTAAAATTAGTTGGTTTTCTTTTACATATAGTGGACAGAAAAGAAAAAAATACAAAGGCCTCTGACCTATAACAAGCCAAACCAAAGGGATCCACAACACCATTACAAGAAGAAAACCAGGGGCCCCTCTTTAATAATCAGAAAAGACCCATAAAGGAGTCCTTTGTTATTATCAGAGTATACAGAAACATAGGAGCCCTTCTACAACAAATGGAAAAGACCCATATGCCTATAAGAGGAAGGAGATAAAAAGGGCCCTTCTATAATAAGCTTAAAGGAAACACAAGATCTCCTCTAGAACAGAAAGGACCCATTTCCCCATCAAAGGGGAAAAAAACAGACACACACTTCCTTCAAGTGTGGTGCACGGACATACACAGCTCGGCATGTTGCAGATTATTTGTTGAGGTGATAATATATGTCACTCTTACACTGCACAGGATCCAGTCACTGCTGGCGCACAGCAAGCTCAGAGAACACACCAGTAAGCAGTTCCTAAACAGAGGGGCTCCACCTTCTGGAGCAACACCAGCTGAATTAGCAGCCCTCCATGGGGATGAGTAAAGAGGAGAGGCCAGACTTCCCCTTCTTACATAATTTTATACAGATGTACCACAGCTGAAACTTGCACAAGAAAGGGAATCAGCAGTGGATAACTGAAAATTCTGCACCTACAGAATGAAAGGCTACAATCCCCTCCCCCCCCCCCCCCCCCCCATCACATACACAGGGCATGGACAGCATCTGGACAAGTTCTGGAATCTCTGGGCCAGATTCTCTAATATCGCCGGTAAAAATCCGATGGGTCGCTGTAGTGGCTGTAAATCTAATGATTCAAAAAAGATGAGCCATTCTCAAAGAATAGTGAATGCAAATGAGGCTCACAGAAGGTTGCCAAATTTACATGAGATCAATCACTGGTGATAACGATCAGCACGTGCGCAGAATAGTCCACGGAAAGAGGCAAGGGTTGATAGAAGAGGCAGAGAACTACCAGCAAATGCTACGTCGTTGTGTCAATCATAGGCGTGCCAACACTATTGGATGGAGGGGAAGGGAAGGGAGGTGCAATCATCTTTCAAGAAGCGAATAAAGAGGCATGGGTGGATAGGAGGGGCGGAGAACTACCAGCAAATGCTACATCATTGTGTCAATCAGAGGCATGCCAACGTTATTGGATAGAGTGGAAAGGAGGGGGTGTGCAATCATCAACTTTCAACAAGCACATATAAGACACACCTTTAATGCATGTGCTTGAGACACACACGTTTGAGATTTTTTTCCCATCACTATTGTACTGTAATTTATGTGACTAGTGGGTTTTTTTTTTGGTTTTTTTAAATCATGAGCCAGAAACACATGCCTGAGACACGCTTTTCACACAGTACCGGCACCCCTGGACCAGCTGGCACTTCGTTTTGAAAATCACCTGGCAATGATAGAAAATCATCTGAAATGCTAATTTAAATATTAATGAGCCCATTTTACAATGAAAGCCTTTGATTCCCCCTCACACATGGCACACAAGTTGAGGTCTACCTCAGCAGTGAAAGCCTGTGAACCCCCTCACACACACACAGCATTGGCAGCAGCTGTACAGGTTCTGGGATCTGGTTACTGGGTGGGTGACCCGGCGCGTAAATGTTGGGGCGGGATTGTCGGTGCGCCAATGTACCGCATGCTTGTGACTGTGTGACCCGTCAAAAGCATGCTGGACATTGGCACGCCGACAATCCTGCCCCGACATTTGAGCACAGGACAAATTTGCGCCACCACTTCTACCGCTTTCAGGCCTTCCCCTTTGCTCTCTGAGGGGGTGTGGGGGGGAACCCCCACTACACTAACAACTCACGCTCCTGCTGGGGGGGAAAACCCCCCCCCCCCACTACACTGAAAACTTATGAAGAGCAAAAACGGGAAGGAGAATGGGAGTTTTCAGTGTACTGGGGGGGTCCCCCCAACCCCCCCAGAAGGAAAACGGGAAGGCCTCAAACCGGCGGAAGCGATAGTGCACATTTGTCCTGAGCGCAAATATCAGGGATTTTCGGCGCAACCATGTCCTACGTGCTTTCGACGGTGTACCGATTAATGTAGTGGCCAAATTTACCACTGTAGCTCCTTATGACTCTGAACAAGTCACTTAACTCTCCATTGCACCAAGTACAAAATAAATACCAGTATATTATATGTAAACCATGTTGACTGTAACCACAGAGAGGCAGGATATCAGTCTGTGATCTGCCTCACACCTACAGGGCACTGACAGCAGCTAAACAAACTCTAGAGCAGTGGTCTCAAACTCAATCCCTTTGCAAGGCCACATTTTGGATTTATAGGTACTTGGAGGGCCTCAGAAAAAATTGTTATTGTCTTATTAAAGAAATGACAATTTTGCATAAGATAAAACTCTTTATAGTCTTTCTTTTTGGCTAAGTCTTAATAATAATATTGTAATTTATAGCTAAAGAGACATATGATCAAGAAACTGTTTTATTTTACTTTTGTGATTATGATAAACATACCGAGGGCCTCAAAATAGTACCTGGCGGGCCACAAGTTTGAGACCACTGCTCTAGAGTGTCTCTGTACCTTGAGAACAAAACAAAAGCTTCAGAATCCTCCTCTCCCCTGCACTGACAGCATTTGGAGAAGCACTGGGGGTCTATAACTAGAGACTGCCCCCTCACACAGGGCATCTTCATCAGGTAGGCAATCTGCACTGCATCTGCTTCTGTGGTCCAGTCATCTCTAGCACAAACTCAAATAGAGGTGGCAGAGGCCAGTTCTGCCCTAACAGAAACAGAACTCCTGCCTGCTGATACATCACAATCTAGACCCGAGCAAACTTCCAGCGTTCCCTTCAATTATTCACAATTATCTATCCTCCGTGCTTGCTCACACACTTTCTCAGATCTCAATATTACTTTTTGCATCCATCACCTTTTCCATTTTACAATTTTATTTCCAAGTCTACCCACTTGGAACCTTCACCTTGTGCAAGTACTTAATTTCCAGTGTTAAACTCTTGTGCATTTCTGCATTCTTCTCTCATAATTTCCCTATCTTATTCTTCTCTAGGGTAGCATATATTTAGAATCACATGCTGGGAAACTATAGCCAAGCATGGCAGGAATTACAATGCCTGGTGTTTTCCCACCCACAAGACCGACTTAGGGGACCCTCAGTCACAGCTGGGAGGACAAGCAAGGGATTTGTTGCTCAGAGGCTGCTGAGAAATTCCTTCAGTATAGCAGCTGTCCTGGTCTAAATTACTCCTACCCACACTCTTGGGAGAAGTTATATAAGTGGAAAACAGGAGGAGTGGGGAAATTCAGTTTCAGGGGGGGGAGGGGGAAGAGCAACTGTGCAGGAAATGGGTTTGGATGCTATTGATAACAGAATCAGAAAACTAGCAGAAACAGGAAAAAAAAGAGAGGGTGAGCAGTATCACAGACAAAAAGAAGAGGAATCATAGAGAAGACACAGAAAATGAAGGGAGAGCACACAGAGGAGAAGAAGGAAGGAAGAAGAATCTAGTAGTGTTTCATTACAGTGCCTATCACATCTGAGTCACTGAGGTAGTAAGTGTATTCAGTTCAGATGTGTTGTGCAATTTCAAAGTAGAAGTGCCCTTCTGTTGACTTTCACCCTCTAAAAACTCATGGACACAGGTCTGTCATGGCATCAGGAATAGCCAAACGTGTTAAATCTTGTGTCTGTGTCCAAGGACTGAGGCTGAAGGAGGGAACGCTATTAGCATTGCTAGGACCTGAGATCATGTTATTTCCAAAGCCTCTGGGAGACAAGTGTAGTAGATACAGATGTGAGCACGCTGACCACAGGCCTGGAATTTCCTGTGATTTAGCCCATTGGCAGAGCCGCCCTTAGGTTGATATATATATATGGTGTCACTACAAAGTCTCAGGCAATTTTGCTCATCACCAGAGCCTGTGCTTTCAGCCCCAAGAAAAAGATGGTTAGATATAGTTAGAAGAGGTTGTTGCTCCCAGCAGCTAAATTAAAAACTATCTCCTTCAGTAGTGCCAGAGCAGTAGCATACAGGTATTCTCCCAGTCCCCATTCATCCTGTTTAGAATAGAAAGCTGCGTGGGTATGGGGGTTGTGGGAATCCTGCGGGGATGGAAGAAGTTGGCATGGAATTCCCATGGGAATGGAAGCGGTTGCCACAGGCTTCCCAAGGAAGTGTAGTCAAAATCTCTGGTGATTCCAGAATGAGGCCTGGAATGCACTGACGGGCAACTGGAGCAACAGAACGAAGCTTGGAATGCCCAGAGAGGCAACCGAACCCCAGATAAAGTTTGAAACAAAATACCACTCAAAAATTGTGATAGGCTATTGGAGTCAGGATGAAATAGAGGGCTGCAAGAGAAAAAGTAATAGTGTTGATTCTTGCTGGTATGGGGGGAAATGGAGGAGATTAATTGGGATGGGTGAGGATAGATGGATGGGTATGCATTAAATTCAAGTGGGCATAGGTGGAGATGGGTGAAATTTCTGTCCCTGTGCAATTGTCTAGTTTAGAGAGGTCCAACATAATGCTTATAGTTAGTTGCTTATAGTTAGTACTGTGGCTTATAGTTAGTACTGTGGCTTATAGTTAGTACAGCCTTGTGGCTTATAGTTAGTACTGTTTACATTCGGGTAGATATGGGTTTGATAACCAGGACTAGGACATTTTCCATCATCACTAAATGGTAACATCAGGACACCAGACCTCCTTAATGGAATAGCATGTGGCTTAATGGGCAAAATAATGGCTAAGAACCAGGGAAGATAGGATTCAAATTAGAGAATGACACAGGGACAAAATTTTCCCCTTCCTCGCAGGAACACAATTTCCCCATCTCATCCCCGTGCGTTTTGCTGCTGTCCCTGCCCCATTCCTGTAAACTCTGACTTAACTGCAGAAGCCTCATACACTTATCATTTTAAAGTGTTTGAGGCTTGTGCAGATGAGGACAGAGCTTGCAGGAATAGGGCAAAGGGCAGGAAAAGAACTCTCCGGGACGGGAAAATGAGTTCCTGTGGGGATGGGGGAAAAATTTGTCACTGTGTCATTCTCTAATTCAAATCCTGCTGATGCTCCTGTTACTTTCAGTTAGGGTTACCATATGGCTCCAGAAAAAGGAGGACAGATTGTGGCATGCGGGTTTTACTTCCATTGAAAGCAATGGTGAGTGCAGTGGACGGAGAACCTGGGAAATTGGACATGAACCCCACTGAAGCTCCTTATGACTCTGGGTAAGTCCCTTAGCCCTCCATTGCCCCAGGTACAAAACCTTAGGTTTTGAGCCCACTAGGGACAGAAAAAGTACCTGCATATAATAAATGTAATCCACTTTGGTTGTACCACAGAAAAGCAGTATATCGATATCAAATCTCCTTTCCCTTAAAACTGATACATTAGAGCACTGTATTGCAAACTGTGTGCCTCCTGAGATTTCTGGTGTGCCACGACACACTGGTGAGGAGGAGAGTCATCCATGCCGGCTCCCGGTGAGAGGCACGTCCTGTAGGAAATCAGCCGGCGTGGACAACTCTCCTCCTGGCTCATGGGACGATCTTTCCCTGTTCAGGAGCCCTTCTCCTATAACACTGGCCGGCGTCTCTCCTCTACTAATGAGATCTTCAGGTAGTATGGAAACAGCTTCACAGCCTACTGCATTTAAGATGGAAATGTATTGCCTGGTCCATAACTTCAGGCACAGAAAACTATTATATAGGTGGCAGAGGCCAATAAACAAACTCTACCCCCGCTCCCCCTCCCCAAACTCTCTTGCTGATGTTGCTATGTAGGGCAAAATGTTGGTGGGGCAGAGGCAGGAAAAGAAGAACTTACTGGGATGGGAAAATGAGTTCCTCGTGTCAACCTTAGATTAATCATTAAGCAAAATAAGCACATGCTTAGGGTATCAAGGGGGCATAATAGAGGGGTTTTTTTCCATAGCTGTCGTACCCTTAACTCTTTTACTGCTGCCTGCCACACCCATTATACAACATGAATTTCGGTGTTTTTCTTAATCATAAATATATATGATATTTTGTTTTGTAAAATAATTCTAATTCTCAGCACTTACTGAGTCTTAATGCCATGTCAGTTACGCAATGGAAGGGCTGAGGAGTACCATTTTTGTGCTGTGCTTAGGGCATCAGTTGGCCTTAATCCAGCCCTGGGTGGGACCATGGTCCTGGTGGCCCACTCTATTTTGCTGCTTTTGAGTCAGTCTGGGCTCTGCTCAGCAGCTTGTTCTGCAGGGGATGGAGGAAGCCCCCTCTACCACAGATAGAGGTGATCCTCAGAGGGGCCTATAAGGATATTGTTAGTTTAGGTCAGCAGGTCTCAACCCAGTCTTTGAGACACATCTAACCAGTCAGGTTTTCAGGATACCCACAATGAATATGCAAGAGAGAAATTTGCATGCAAATGTATCTTTTGCAGAGTCATTGAAGATATTCAGAAAACCTTACGGGCTGGCACTACATCTGGGATCAAATGGATTAGCATAGGAAAAACAGCCTAGGACAGTAGTCATCACTCCTAGTTCTCAAGGGCCACCAAATGGGTCAGGTATTCAGAATATCCACAGTGAATATAGAAACATAGAAAAATGATGGCAGAAAAGGGCCAAAGCCCATCAAGTCTGCCCACTCCAGTGACCCTTCCCCCATGAGTTTGCTCACCAACCTCCTGCCCTTACCTCATTAGAGATCCCACATGAATATCCCATTTATTTTTTAAATCTGCCACGCTGTTGGCCTCAATCACCTGCCGTGGGAGTTCATTCCAATGATCGACCACCCTCTCAGTGAAGAAATACTTTCTGGAGTCCCCATGAAATTTCCCTCCCCTGATTTTCAGCGGATGCCTTCTGGTGGACGAAGGTCCCATAAGACGAAAGATATCCTCTTCCACCTCGATACGACCCGTGATATATTTAAATGTCTCAATCATGTCTCCTCTCTCTCTTCATTCTTCAAGTGAGTACAGCTGCAATTTATTCAGCCTTACTTCATATGGAAGATCCTTGAGCCCCGAGACCATCCATATGTCCGAGAGATTTGCATATAGTGGAGACAGTAGGCTTGCCAAATCCCTCACAGACATATCCATAAGAACATAAGAAGTGCCATCTCCAGAACAGACCCTAGGTCCATCAAGTCTGGCGATCCGCATATGCGGAGGCCCCGCCAGGTATACCCTGGCATAGTTTTAGTCCCCATGTCACTCTAAGCTTCTCACTAATTCAAGCACGACAACAAAGGTCCTCAACTTTTGGAGCACTGACTTCAAGCGCATGGGTGAATTCGTCCATCGGGCACTACAAGACCATGTTGAGACCGACAATGTGGAAACTATGTGGTCAACCCTGAAATCTACCTTGCACGAAGCGACAAACCGCTATATAAAAACAGTAAGCAAACGACGGAGAAACAATAGACCCCAGTGGTTCACTGCGGAGATCTCGGACCTCGTTAAGGAAAAGGAAAAGGCATTTATTTCCTACAAACAATCAGGAAATGGGGAGGCTAGAAAAGACTATCTGGCCAGGTCCAAGGCTGTCAAAACGGCAGTCAGAGAGGCCAAGCTTCGAATAGAAGAGAATCTAGCAAAGAATATTAAGAAGGGGGATAAATCCTTTTTCAGATATATTAGTGATAGAAGAAGAAACACTGATGGGATAGTACGCCTCAGGACACCAGACGGGAATTATGTAGGATCGGATTCCGATAAAGCCGAACTACTAAATGAATACTTCTGCTCGGTCTTTACCTGTGAGGCGCCGGGGTCCGGTCCACAGTTGCAAGCAAGGCAATGCACGGAAAACCCGTTTTGGAACTTCAAGTTTACACCCAGCAGCATCTACTGCGAACTATCAAGACTCAAAGTGAACAAAGCCATGGGTTCAGACAATCTACACCCCAGGGTGCTTAGAGAGTTATGTGATGTCCTGGCAGAGCCATTATCCGTGCTCTTCAATCTTTCCCTGAGTACGGGAAGAGTCCCCTTGGACTGGAAAACAGCTAACGTCATCCCACTTCACAAAAAGGGCTGCAGGGCAGAGGCTGCAAATTACAGACCGGTGAGTCTCACATCCATAGTGAGTAAACTCATGGAAACACTAATTAAACTAAACTAGATACGGTCCTGGACGAGGAGAATCTACGGGATCCCCACCAACATGGATTCACTAAGGGTAGGTCCTGCCAATTCAATCTAATTAGCTTCTTTGACTGGGTAACAAGGAAGCTAGATGCGGAGGAGTCCCTAGACGTCGTGTATTTGGACTTCAGTAAAGCTTTTGATAGCATCCCACACCGCAGGTTACTGAGCAAGATGAAATCAATGGGACTGGGAGAAACTCTAACTGCATGGGTCAATGAGCGGCAGACGTTGGCGATGACCAGCAGAGTGCTGCAGGGCTCGGTATTAGGTCCGATCCTATTCAACATATTTGTAAGTGATCTGACTCAGGGGCTTAAAGGTAGAATAACATTGTTCGCCGATGACACCAAACTCTGCAACATAGTAGGTAAAAGCACTTTACCCGACAGTATGACACGGGACCTACTTCTACTGGAACATTGGTCCTCAACTTGACAGCTCGGCTTCAATGCAAAAAAATGTAAGGTCAAGCACCTTGGCAGCAGAAATCCATTCAGAACTTACACACTAAATGGTGAGACCTTAGCCAAGACTGTAGCAGAACGGGATTTAGGAGTGATAATCAGTGAAGACATGAAAACTGCCAGTCAGATAGAAAAGGCTTCATCCAAGGCTAGACAAATGATGGGTTGCATCCGCAGAAGCTTTGTTAGCCAGAAGCCTGAAGTCATCATGCTGTTGTACAGATCCATTTTGAGATCTCACCAGGAATATTGTGTACAATTCTGGAGGCCACATTACCAAAAAGATGTGCTGAGAGTTGAGTCGGTTCAAAGAATGGCCACCAGGATGGTCTCGAGGCTTAGGGATCTCCCGTATGAGGAAAGGCTGAATAAATTGCAGCTGTACTCACTCGAGGAACGTAGAGAGAAAGGAGACATGATTGAGATGTTTAAATATATCACAGGCCGTATCGAGGTGGAAGATGATATTTTCTTTCTTAAAGGACCATCGGCCACAAGAGGGCATCTGCTAAAAATCAGAAGAGGGAAATTTCATGGCGACACCAGGAAGTATTTCTTCACCGAAAGGGTGGTTGATCATTGGAACGAACTGCAGGTGATTCAGGCAACCAGCGTGCCAGATTTTAAAAGTAAATGGGATACACATGTGGGATCTCTAGAGGGGTAAAGTCGAGGGGGTGGGTCATTAGAGTGGGCAGACTTGATGGGCTATGGCCCTTTTCTGCCGTCATTTTTCTATGTTTCTATGTTTCTATAAGAGATGTGCATCTTGCTTACCCTTACCTATGTCACCTTATGCCACTCATAAGGAGATGTACATCTAACTTACTCTTAAACCCTAGAACGGTGGATTCCACAATTACCTCTTCTGGGAGAGCATTCCAGGTGTCTACCACTCGTTGCGTGAAGCAGAACTTCCTGATATTTGTCCTGAACTTGTCCCCCCTTAGCTTCAGTCCATGTCCTCTTGTCTGTGTCACATTGGACATTGTAAATAATTTTTTATCCTGCTCTATTCGGTCGATTCCTTTCAGTATTTTGAAAGTCTCCTGAAAAACTTACCCATTGGAAGCCCTCGAGGGCTAGGAGTGAAGATCAAGGGCCTAGGAGATAGAGGATCAGACTAAGTAAAAAGTCAGTGCCTCTGAACCTCAGGGAATGCTAGTCTCCTTCTGAACAAAACTGCACAGGCAGCTGACCTCTGGTAGATTACAGAGAGCGCTACATAGGATGCAACTGACACATTCCCAAAAGCCACACTGAGCAGTAAGATGGCAAAAGGTCAACCTTTGCATCTCTTCTTCCTCACTTGTAGTTTGATCAGTGTTAGCGATAAAAGACCAGCTTTATACGGACACAAAAAGCATGCACTCCCGGCTTCCTCTTGTTTATTGATTCCAAAGAAAGCAACATACCATGGGGAACAACAGCTGAGGACACAAGGAACACATTTATTTTTTATACAAGCGTGAACTATCTACAAGCCCAAAAGCTACTGAAATGATGTAGATTCAACTATAGTAAATGTTCTTCTGTCCCTAGAGAGCGTGTTTATACCTAAGGCAAATGAGGGTTAAGTGACTTGTCCAATACCACAATGGGATTTGAACTCTGGCTACCAGCTCACTGCTCTAAGCATTGGCCTACACTGTCACTTCATATGCATCCCGTCCTCTCCCTGATGGTGTGCCACTACTCTGCTTCTAATGTCGCCTCCATAAAAGCGAGAGAATAAAAGGAGCTTAAGAAAGAAGGGGAGACTGTGCAGAAAAACTAAAGAGAAATGAAAGAAGAGAGAGCCCTAAGGTAAATGAGCAGGAGACAGAAATAGACAGAAGGATGTGTTGAGCAAAACTTGTGAGTGATGACATAAAAATGAACCTAGAAGGAACAGAAAGGAAAATGGAGATCAGGAACTATGCCACCTGTACCCTCCTGCTCAATATCCTACATCTGCCCATGGGTGTCATGTATAGCGTTCAGTCAAGTGTCTTTTTTCTGTATGGCCAGGTTGTAAAACGGAACAACTGCTAAGTCTGTTTTGAAAGTTTTTTTAAAAGAATCCATGGCCTTCATTGACAAACTCAGACATCCAGACATGCCCAATGGTGCACAGAGGGACAGAAGATTCCTGCAATGTTAAAACAAACCATCACAATGAGAACAAAGGGATATCACAAAACTGAAGCTAACCCCCTGTAAAAGAAACCAGCATAAGGAGAGCAGAATGACAAACCACATCAAGACTCCAGAGCCATAATTATATATCCAGGAAACAGGCCCTTCTTGGCTCCTCTCCCTTCCCTGACTTCTTAGAAGAGGAATCTGAAGAAACCACAAAACGGTTTATACTTGCTGTTAAAAAAAAAAGCATGCATTTCTGCATTCTGATTCATCCAACACACCCTCTTTTCTGAGTACAGAACAGCCACCAAAGGTCCAGTGCTTACGTTGGAAAGAGCCCCTAGGCTAAGCCTTGCTGCTTCATACAGGAAGATCAGTATCCAGGAGATGAAAGGAGAGCCTGCCATGTACAGAGATTCTAGAGGAGGCTAAACAGAGAAGTTCAGACACTGCCCAACTTGAGCACATTCTGTGCCCCTCCCCCCATCCATTTTATATGTTTCCCTTTGATGAGTCTCACATCAATTATTTGGCTTTACTCTCATCAATTATTTGTCAATGCCTTCCTGTGCTAGTGCTATTCTCTGTTAATGCCTTCCTGTCCTGTAAATGATTTTATGGGATCATGTGATTCTATCTTGCAGGATGAATTTAAAGAAGATTTTGATGATACCGTTTGTTAATTTCTTCCTGTGTTTGTCTTGTTGAAACATGTTTAGCATTTGTTAAACATGTATGCATGTAATTTTGTAAACAAAACAAAGAGGAACTGGAGAAAAATATCCAGCTCAATAAATTAATAACCTCCAGTATATGCGCTGGAAAAATGCTCAAAGCTTGACCCCTTGTGTTTCTAAAAATCTGTCCTATGCATTCAATTCAATAGATGTACACATACTGGGGAAAACATCTCAGAAGCTACAGGGCAAACAATGCTCCGGAGCTATGAAGGGGATCCTAAATAGCTCATTAGCTCCCCTCCAACATTCTATCATAGGCAAAAATAACCCCTTCAAAGTGATTTCAACATTTAATGTAATTCAAAAAGTGCAAGCATCGCTTATCTTTGCTTCAGGATCGGCGTGAAAAGGGAAGGGGTAAAACACGGACCTTACGGACCTCGCGGATCTAAAACCGCACGTCCTTAAATATCCGAGGTCCGCGCCACTTTTAGTCTTTGGTTCTGACAGAGCTCTATGACAATTTAACTCTGACGGATCCTAGCATAGGGAGGGAAAAGCATTAGGATCCGTCAGAGTTAAATTGTCATAGAGCTCTGTCAGAGACAGAGACTAAAAGTGGTGCGGGCCTCGGATTTTTAAGGATGTGGCGTGCAGTTCAGATCCGTGAGGTCCGCTAGGGAGCCAGGGGCCTGAGCTGAGCTGCAGGGAAAGCGAAGGCAGACTTGTCAATGCACGGACCTCAGATTTTTAAGGACGTGCGGTTTTAGATCTGCGAGGTCCGTAAGGTCCGTGTTTTACCCCTTCCCATGTGAAAATTTCATAGCATGATGTAGGCACTAATAGGACTTCCTCACAAAAATAGCCGACAAAGGCCGTTTCATGATTTGAAAAACATTTCATCAGGGCTCTTCAGTGTAACGACTCAGCTGTATTGAGTGATCAGCGCTTATGACCTATGCTTCTGCAGACCTGGAGTGTTGCAAAGGGTACTCTGCTCATGGTGGCATTGTTGAACCTGAATGCATATATTGATTACTGGGGAGGCTCATACTTCTGGTCTTATTTTAATATTTTGACTGTTGAGAAGTAAGTAATCTGGAGTTTTAAATTTCTAATTTTAAGGGCTCTACATAGGAAGCACTTAAGCACATTCAGGGCAGGGTTTCACATTAAGCACTCGATCCAAATAGTGCTTGCATGCAGAATGCAGGTCAGTGACTGACATTTTGGGCCACATATGGAGCACTGCTTGAATCCCAGTTTTTTTATGGCATGTCAAAAATTTGTGAAGCAAAGTCAAATTCAGAGAATTGATTAGAAAAACAAATTGTGAAATACACAAAAATCCCTTGATGGAACTAACTGGGTGAAGGGTATTGTCATGATCATGAAAAAATAATAACTAACTGACAAGGGGAGAGGCAAACAATATGTAGATTCGTTACAGTTCAATAGGAATCCGTACTCATGCACAGAAGGCTTTATTGGAGCTTTCTGAGTTCGGAACTGGCTAGGTCATTTCTGTTATGTGATATCACCCACTTGTGTGCCTGCAAGATATAGAATTTGCTTACCTGTAATGGAAGTTCTCCTTGGACACATCACCAGGACAGAGCCAACCTCAGCTAGTTACAAGCTAGGAAAGCTCTAGAATAGCTTTGAGTGCATGTGTCAACCTTCCCACCCAATGAATCTAATATATCCCTGGAAATGCCCAGGCCAACTCTTGTTCTAAACCGCCTAGAACTGAAAGGTATTGTCAGGATAGAAGACACCAATGTAATGTAATGTAAAACTAGAAGTTGCTTACTTGTACCAATAGTTCTGTTTGGACAGATGATCTTACAGCCACACAAACCTGCCCAACCTTCCCAGTTGCCTCCAGCTCTGTACTGAACTCCTGTCTCCAGAACTGAGTGGATATAGTGTGCATACAGTATATACAGTAAACATGATCACGTTACAGAAGCATATCTCCAATCACACTGGCTTCCGATCCCAGCAAGAATACAATTTAAATTCTACTGCCTACTATTTAAGACTTTATACGGAGACAGTCCAAACTACCTGAATAACCGCCTCATCCACAACACCGCAACCAGACATAGGAAAACTCACACCCCATTCTCATACCCCCCCAATTAAGGAGGTCAAATGGAAAAAACTATATGATGGCCTCCTGGCCACTCAAGCAGCCAAACTAGACAACCAAATCGCCAATCTACTGACGGCATCCCTCGACTACAAAACTTTTAGAAAAGAAATAAAGACCATACTCTTCAAGAAAACTCTGAAAAAAGAAATAATACCGCAAGTCTCAAACTCCACCCTCTCACTAAAGCCAACTACCCCAAACAAATAACCTTACCCATTTCTCATTCTTTTTGAAAATGACCAATTTTTTTTTTTTGTAAGTTCTTGTTGTAATACATCTTGGATAATTCTTTTGTAATCTGCCTTGAACTGCAAGGTAATGGCGGAATAGAAATCCCTAATGTAATGTAATATATATATACACACAGTAGTGTTTAAGCCCGTTACATTAACGGGTGCTAGAGTAGATGTGTCTCGGTTTTTTTCTTTGTCTCTCTCTCCTTGGACGCTGTCATTCTTTCTGTCTGTGTCTCTCCCTGGTCCCCTGCCTGCCTTTCTCTCCATGGCCCCCTTTTGTTCCCCCCCCCCCGAGCAAAGCATGATTGCTGTCTGCCCCGCAGCACACCCTTCCCACCAAAGCATCCCCCTTTCCCTCTCCCCCTCCCCTTCTTACCAGCATGGGACATGATTGCTGTCTGCCCCCCAGCACACCCCTCCCCCAAAGCAGCACCCTTTCCCTCTCCCCCTGCCCCCTGTTGTGCCATGCCTACCTGCTCCGTGGCCCTTCTGTTCCCCCCCTCTCAGAGCAAAGCATGATTGTTGTCTGGCCCCCAGCACACCCCTCCTCCCCCAAGCAACCCCCTTTCCCTCTTCCCCTGCTCCGTTGTGCCATGCCTGCCTGCTCCGTGGCCCCCTTCTGTCCCCCCTCCCAGAGCAAAGCATGATTGTTGTCTGCCCTCAGCACACCCCTCCCCCAAAGCAGCCCCCTTTCCCTCTCCCCCCTGTTGTGCCATGCCTGCCTGCTCCGTGGCCCTTCTGTTCCCTCCCCCCTCCCAGAGCAAAGCATGATTGCTGTCTGGCCCCCCAACACAACCCTCCTCCCAAAGCAGCCCCCTTTCCCTGGCCCCTTGTTGTGCCATGCCTGCTTGCTCTGTGGCTCCCTTCTGTTCCCCCCCACGATTGCTGTCTGCCCCTAGCACATCCCTCCCCCCAAAGCAGCCCCCTTTCCCTCTCCCCCTGGTCCCCTGTGTGCCATGCCTCCTGCTCAGTGGCCCCCTTCTGTTTCCCCCTCCACCATCCCGTTCTTACCCTCCCTCCATCCATGGTTCCTGGTGTCTTTGGCCCACCGGCATAAACCGCCACTGCTGCTCCTCTTCAACAAAGCAGCCTGCTGAGGTTCGCCAGCCAACTGTAGCGAACCTCGCAGGCCACTCTCCACATAGGTAGCACCTTCCCTCTAATGTGATCGAGATAGAGCTCGGCAGAGTTTACAAGAGTTTTAAAGAAAGGAAAATATAATAAGAATTAGTGATTATATAAGAGAGCTATATCCCAAATGGCAGATGCTTCTTGGAAAAGGAGAAGAAAGCCCAGCCCTCCTCGTTTGTTGATATAAAACATTACCACCTGGTTGTGGTGTGTATCCAGATGGTCTGATTGTGGAGATGGGACCAGAATGTTTGTATGGCTAATCTGATCAAACATAGTTCCAGGAAGTTGATGTTTCATGTTGAAAGGGATGGATGCCACGTCCCTTGAGTTGGCCAGTGGTCTAGGTGTGTACCCCAACCTTGTTTGGATGGATCAGTTGTGACAGTCTTCTTATGTTGAGGTGGATGAAAAGGTATCCTTTGGAGAGATGAGCGTGATTGAGCAATCATTGTAGATTGGTTAATATTCAATTTTCCAATGTGATTGGAGTTGACAGGGGCTGGGTATACTGATTCCAATTCCTAATTCATAACTGAACTTTGCCACCTATCCCATGACTCTTTAATTTTCACAGAAGCCTCTCATGAGGAACTTTGTCAAAAGCTTTCTGAAACTCTAGCTACACTACATCAACCAACTCACCTTTATCCACACCTTCAAAGAAGCCAAATTGTTGAGGCAAGATCTACCTCGGCTGAACCCATGTTGATTCTGTCTCATTAAATCATGCTTGTCTACATGTTCCACTGCTCCAGCCATTGACTTGCTCCTACTCAGGTTATTCCCAATTCCAAAATGGCAGCCACAACTCCCCCAAAACTGCTGGAGGAGGTCACAGCCACCATTTTAGAATTGGGAATAGCCTAAGTAGGAGCAAGTCGCTGCTGCTCAGGCCATTCCCAATTCCAAAATGGCAGCTGTGAGGTTGTAATGTGAAATCATGTCTGCCATTTTTACAGCACAGCCAACATGGACAGGAGACACTTGACCACTAGGGCCTTTACAAGGTAAGTCTGAAACAGGGCCTACAAGGTTGGGTGGGAGTGTTTAGGGAACATGTTTGCTGTAAGGGAGATGAGGGGAGACTGGTGGTGTGGAGTGGTACTACAGTTTTGGGTTTCAGGTTGGTTTCAGTGCTGAATCTGAAACCAAAGGTCAGTCAGCTGGTATTTTGGTATCATCCACAAAGAAGACACCCTTCCTAGGCAGCCCTTCCACAATATCCCATAAAAAATGTTAAACGACTGGGCCCAGAACCACACCTTACTGCAAAGGCCTGGTAACATCCTTTTCCTCAGGTCAGCTCCCACCCCACCAGTTGCTAACACTGTCTGTTACTTTAGGGCCTATACCAGGGGTAGGCAATTCTGGTCTTCGAGAGCCAGAGTCAGGTCAGGTTTTCAGGATATCCACAATGAATATGTATGGGATGGATCTGCATGCACTGCCTCCTTGAGATGCAAATCTATCTCATGCATATTTATTGTGGATATCCTGAAAACCAAACCCCGGCTCCAGAGGACCAGAATTGCTTACCCCTGGCCTATACCGAAGGCACTCAGTTTATTTATAAATCTTCAATGTGGAACTATGTCAAAGGCTTTGTTAAAATCAAAGTGTACAACATCCAGTGCTCTCTTGAAACAACTCTTAGGTCACCCTGACAACGAATTACAGCTTCTGTAATGGGGATGTAAGTGGATGAGCAGTCATCTCTCTTCTATATTAAAAATCCTCTTTGAAATTTTATCTCAAGAAAAGGAGTGATTGACTGTACTGCAATATTTTAAAAATCTGTGAACTTCCCTATGCCAGTTTATCAGCAGGAAAACTTTATTGACTTTCCCTCCGACAGCTGTCCAGTTACCGTAAGAAAAAAAATATATACCAAAATCATATTACTCCTCTGCAACAGCTTCCTAGCATCACAAAAGGTATAATTTAAAATTTGGACAATAGCATTTAAATTCCTTCACTAAAATACTCAAGACTTTTACACCTATTTGTTATACTCAGGGCTCTAAGATCATCACCACAAGGTGTCAGCAAAACTTTGTATACGGCCATAAAACTGATTTAAGTAAAAGGATATGTTTTCAAGATTCACCAAAATGGCTTTCCTCTGGATATACAAATAGTGCGATTTTCTTACTTAGATTCTGAAAATTATTTGACTTTTTAAAGAAAATTATATCAAAGTACTTTGGGTTTTTGCTCTAACTTGGGCTCTTAATGGATTTGCAAACAGAAAACAGGCTCTCTTAGCCTTCACTTTCTTTTCCTTTAAGTATTTGCATACTTATTTTTGCCTTTTCTTACATCTGTATTTTATTAAACTATGATAGGTGGTATATTAAAAAATAAAAAAAGAGAGAAAGCCCCACGCTTCAGGTCTGAAGCTGACTGTCCAACTAGTTGCCTATTATATTCAGCCATTTTTTTTTTTTGTAAATTTCCTACTTATTTCAGGGTTCAGGAAGTGAGCAATAAAGAATAGATCCACTCTTTGGGAGCCGCTGAACAATTCATAACAAGCTGGAGGAACCATTCTAAAAAGAATATGGTGGACCTTGGTCTGATTGAAAATGGCACAGCCTAGGCCTGATTTATGTCATTGGTTTCCAAACATGGTCCTAGAGGCAAATAATCCAGTCAAATTTTCAGGAGATCCACACTGACTATTCATGAGAGATTTGCATGCACTGCCTTCATTGTATGCAAATCTCTCTCATGAATATTTATTATGGATATATGGAAAATATGAGTGGCTGGGTTGCTTCCAGGACCACCGATGAATGCTCCTACCTTTTAGAGAATTATACTCATACATTAGCCTCTTTGAAAAGAGACTAGGGGCTCAATGTATACATTTTAACTCAAAATTTCACTGAACTCCTAAATTTAGGAGCAGAACAAGTGGGAGAAAACAGGGGTAGATTTAGGGTATGGAAAATTAGTAAGGAGTTTATTCAGGCCTAGGCTCAAATCTAGGTAAACAAACAACAGGCATAAATTTGAGGATAGTTTTTATGCTCCTAATTTTAAGATGAATTTTCAGCTGAAAATTTAGGATCCCAGATTTGGCTAAAAATAAAGCAGGAATTTAGGAGCTCAGCTTTTTTTTTTTTTTAAAGAACAGGCCCCTTACGCTGCTATAGCTAGTTTACAAGCAATTGCTAAAAGTAGGCCTCACCTCACCAAACCTCCTAAATCGCACCAGCCTATCACATGCTCCCACATTTTTCAGCTAGAAACATATGTTCTTTCTAATTTCCACTTATCTCCTTCCAAATCAACTCTTGGAATCTGCCTGAGTCACACCTCTCATTACCAAACATTTATGCACATTCAGTACTGGTCGCCGTACCTTAAGAAGGATATGGCGATTCTCGAGAGGGTCCAGAGGAGAGCGATAAAAATGATACAGGGCATGGAAAACCTCTCATATGCTGAGAGGCTGGAGAAGCTGGGGCTCTTTTCCCTGGAAAAGCGGAGACTTAGAGGGGATATGATAGAAACTCATAAGATCATGAAGGGTATAGTGAAGGTAGAGAGGGACAGATTCTTCAGACTAGCAGGGGCAGCAAAAACTAGAGGGCACTCAAAAAAATTGAAGGGAGATAGGTTCAGAACAAATGCTAGGAAGTTCTTCTTCACGCAGAGGGTGGTGAACACCTGGAATACGCTTCCAGAGGAGGTGGTAGAGCAGAGTACGACTTTGAGGTTCAAAAGGGGATTGGACGAGTTCATGAAGGAAAAGGGGATCCATGGGTACAATTAGAGGGTTACTATACAGTACAGAAGGCTGTAAAGTAATAGAGTAGTAGAGTAATAGATCACTACAGGTCATTGACCTGGGGGACCACCGCGGGAGCGGACTGCTGGGCGTGATGGACCTACGGTCTGACTCAGCAGAGGCAATGCTTATGTGCTTATTAATTTTCTCATCCAAGGACTACACCTCTGGCACAGACTGAGCCATCCTGTGTGATTCATACAAACAGTAATTTGAACATTCTGGGACATACTATTCATTTCTTACTGTCCACAATTTTTCTGGCTCACTGACTTCTAGAAATCACTATCCCTAATATTACAGATCATCTGGGCAAAATACAACATTGCTTTATTAAACCTAGCTCAGGCTACACCTTGCTTTCTGAGCCTAAGATCTTTAAGCAAAGGCCCTGCTGAGTTCCTTCCTATTCTGTCAGTAATATGGGTAACTCTCCAGCAAGAGAAGCAGATGCTTACCTTCTGGGAGTTTTATCACATTCAAAGCTGCACAGATCTCCACTATCCCAGGTACATTAGATAAATTGTGAGCCCGTCGGGACAAATAGGGAAATGCTCGAGTACCTGACTTATAACCCATTCTGAGCTCCTTTGGAAGGATGGGCTAAATAGTTCCAAGAAACTCTTCTCCAATGTGATAAAAAAGCTTGTAGCTGCACCAGAGCTACCCTGTTTCCCCAAAAATAAGACAGCATCTTATATTCATTTGGGACCCAAAAAAGGCACTAGGTCTTATTTTCATGGTATGCACATGATCATCTCACACTCCCTCTCCTTCACCCCAATTCTTCCTCTTTCCCCCCCCCCCCCACATGTGCAGCATCTTTCCTCCCCTCCCTCCCATCCCTCAAGCAGCCTTGCCCAGCTTCTATCCTTCCCTCCCTCCCATTCCTTATTCAGCAGAGCCCTTGTCCAGCTTCTATCTATCCCTCCCTCCTATCCCTTCTGCAGCAGAACCCTTGAGCAGCACCCCGCACAGTCGAACACCTGCTGACCCTCCATCCTTCCCACCGACCACGAGCAAGCCCTACCATCAACCAAAGCAGCATCAGACCGGCAGCACTCTAAACAGGCTACTTGGCCTTGTCATCATCAGTAACACAGCAGAGTGAAATCACTGAGGGCAAGGCCAAGCAGCCTGTTTAGAGTGCTGCCGGACTGACACTGCTTCGGTTGAAGGTAGGGCTCGCTCACGGTCAGAGGGAAGGATGTAGGGGCAGCAGGGGTTAGGCTATGCAGAGGGGGGGGGGGGAGAGGCAGGTTGAAGAGTTGCAGGCGAATCCCGGGACTAGGGCTTAGTTTCAGTGAAACACAGTAGAACCATTACAAGATTCAATAGTCAACATCAGTCTGAGCAATTATTTCATATCCAACTATAGGAAAACAGATGACAGATTCTTGATCAGTGAACCACTAATGAAAACAGTGTCTGCAGAGCCCCATACAGGCTGGTTTGGTTAAAGGCTATAACCAAACCTAATCTGTCCCTTCACTTTAATCCTTTTTCACACAAGAACAGATAAAGAAAAGGACCCAGGCTTCTCTGGGTATCGGCACCAAGCACTGAAGGTTTAAGGTGCAGGGGGGGGGGGGGGAAGTCACCTGGGCCCTGCCTGCCCAGAAAGAAGAAAACCTCCCAAACCAATTTCCATACAGTGGACAACTGCATAGCCTTCACCTACAGAAAGGGCAGGCAACATAAATTCTAGGATAGGAAGAGACCGAGCAGGTTTGCCCTTGGTCTCACTTGCCTTCTATATAGGCTAGGAGTAAGGTAACACAGACACACTGCAAAATGAAAACATTAAAACAACAGCCTCTTCTTAGCCTTTGCAGGGCAGTTTTTTTTGTCTATGAGTTCTAAGAACAAAGATCCTTAGAATTAAGACAAACAGATTGCTGGTGCCATATCTTGATGTACAGACTCCATGAGTAGGAAGGGGAAAGTAGCAACTATTTGCACACAAACTACAAGCCTCCAACGGCAGCTCAGCATATGCTGAGGTTTTTGCAAAGTTCATTGATCTTTATTAGGTTGAAGAATAGAAGGAACGAAAGTGAAAGGCAGAACTGGTAAGTATCTCCAAGACTCCTCTATATCCCATGTGTAGGATAGAGAACACAGGTCCTTCCAGGTGCATGAGTGAGAAACAAGAGTAAAGCATCAGTCTCACGCATTCAATTATGAACGGTTTGTACAACCCCTCTTTGGCGCAGCTCTGTTTGGGGAATATTTGATACAGGCAGCACTTCTTCCTCTTTCAGCACGATTGGTTGTGACGTGCTGACAGTCGATGGCACAAGGGTCTTTACATCCGTCTCCAGTGATGAGATAGCACAAAAGTTCACAGCTGACAGAAGAGAGCATTCCTCCTGGGCCTCATTTTCTAAAAAGATGAGGATTTGTTAAATTTTTTGCTCAGGTTCTGACAGAAACCACAAGAACTAAAACTTTGGCATGGTAAAGGGGTCAGAAAAGGTTGTTCAGAGGCCACACTTCTGCCTTAAGGGGCTTTATTCAAAACAGATACCAGACCCCTAGGCCAGCCTCCTACTTACCTTCGCTAGCCTCTGAGGTCCCAGAGCCAGTGATGGTGCCGATTGTCTCCAAAGTCTCTTTTCCTACTTGTTGAAAGCTAGCTGTGAAATCAAAGTGGGGAGGGGGAAGAAAAGCTACTAATGAGTAGGGAGAAAACAGACAGGATAGACAAAGACAGAACCTCATGCTTTCTACTAGGCTGCCTGCAGCTTTACTACTTTTTTTATTGACTTGCCAGTGAGCTACACCATCCATTGCCTTTCCTTTTCTATGCCAGCACCTGTAGCCAAATCACATGCAGCAGACCCTGGAGCTCACCTGCAGTGGTATTTTGTGATTCCTCTCCTTGGAGTTGCACATTGTCTCCTTCCTGAAGATTCACCTGAGTGTGTGTGCAAGACAAGGCAACAGAATGAGGAGAAAAGAAAAACATAATATACTGTATATACTCGAATATAAGTCGATCCAAATATAAGTTGAGACCCCCCTTCCCCCCCAAAAAAGGAGGAAAAATGGTTGACTCGAACATAAGTCGGGAAGCTTAATATTCAAGTGCCCTGCCCTGTCAGGCTCTGCACCCAGCTCCCTGTCTGCCAGGTACTGCACCCAGCACTCTTCCCTCCCTCCCCAGTCAAGTATTGCACCCAGCCCCCTTCCTTCCTTTCCTCCCCCGTCAGACTCTGTACCCTTAATGGTTCCCACAAATTCTTGCAAGAATTCGCTGGAGCCATTACAGAAGTTGCTCAGCACTAAACAGCAGCACAAAATCGCACACCTGCTCGTGCTTCTTCTCAGTGGCCGAAGATGCTCACAGGCAGCCAGTTAACAGCGGGGCAGGAACTTGGAAAGTTTGCTCCTGCCCGCTGCACCTCCACCGACAATCACCAATAGAGGTATGAGCCTGAGGCCAGGAAAGGGAGGGCGGCAGAATGCAGAGCCTGGCGGTGGCGGCCTACAATAATTTTGGAAGGGGGGGGGAATATAAACCGGGACCCCCATTTTTGGGCCAATTTTTTGGCCCAAAAATACCAGTTTATATTCGAGTATATATACGGTACTACAAAAGTGAAGGCACAGATCACATACTAACAGAGCCCACAGGTATACATACAGGTATAGAATCAAACAAAGAGAGCATGAACAGGTATATAGGGACTATTAAAACTACACACAGGAGCAACAGCAGAACCCTGTAGCAAATAGACTCTTTCCAGTATCTCACCCGCATGCGGATGTTCTCCCGGGACCATACACTACCCCACACCCACTGCAGGTAACTGAATAGAACAATGACACTCAGGAAGCTGAAGTTGGTGGCCACCCCAATGATGGCTGTGGTAATAGGGAAGTTATACAGCAGATACCTAAAAACGAAAAAAAAAAAAAAAGGCAGACAGGTTCAAAGGACAGCCATCGGCTTTCCACAAGATGTTTACTGTAAACTAGTAATATGTCCCTTTTCTCCCCCTCAGTGGTTACCGTAAGCCAGTAAAATGTGCATGAATTTTGAGCTGGGCTGCATAGATCTGGATTCGTTTGTTCTGAATCTCAATCAGGGCTCCAAGTGTCGGCACATACTGAGATGAAAGGAAAAGAAAAAAAAAATAGGATGTTCATATTTTCATGAAGAATAAGCATAGCCGATTGTAAACACATTATAAATTACTTATGTCCAATTCCATCAACACCCCAGGATAGGAATGGAAAACAAACATGAAAATGTTATAATGTCTGTGTGTCACTCTATGACAGGAAGGAATGAGATGGGGAATGGAAAAGAAGATCAAAATTTGATAGGTAGCTGAAAAGTGGAAAAAAAAATAGAGAAGGATAAGAAAGAGGCAAAAGAGGGCTGAGGAAGGAATGAGATGGGGAATGGAACAGAAGATCGAAATTTGATAGGTAGCTGAAAAGTGAAAAAAAAAAAATAAAAAAAAGAGGAGAAGGGTAAGATAGAGGCCAAAGAGGGCTAAAACAGAATGATCAATATGTCTGCAGCAGGTATAGTGAGGGAATAGACATGAAAGAGTGAAAAAAAAGAGGAGAAAGTTAAGAAAGACGCAGAAGAGAGCTAAAATGAAATGATCAATATGTCTGAGGCAGGTATAGTAAGGGAATAGACATGAAAGAGGAGAAAAGATAAATGGATAGCAGCCACTTGAAGGAGAATAAACAGACGACAGGAAAGCAGAAAAAAAAAAAGTGGAACCAACATGATGGATGGAAAAATAAAATATCCAGACAACAACGGTAGAAGAAAAACATTTTAAATGTTTTAAATGGAATATGGATAGTAATTAGCAAAAATATTGTTTAAATTTTGACAAACTTGCAGAATTTGCTAATTTTGTGCACAGAATTTTGAATTTTTTTGTGCAGAATTTCGCCAGGAGTACTCTTTCCCCTAAAAGATCTAATGGACATCTGTGCTAGTGACCACCCTTTGCTCCACAATAGCAGCTCAAGGGAGGAAAACCCATTGAACAGAATCACCTTAGTCCCTGCCCCAGGGTGGATTTGATTTAAATCACTAGTCAGAAAGACTTGATTTAAATTATGGTTTTCAACAGAAAACATGCTGCTGCTTCATAGCAAAAAATCTCTCTCTGCAGACACAAATTCACGATTTTGAGAAATGCAAAATCAAGCATCTGTGATATCTTCTAGATAGAAAAATTGCCTGTGACATTATGAATGGACTAGTCTTTAAGCCCTTTACATTAACGGGTGCTAGAATAGATGTGCGTGTCTGTCTTTCTTTCTGTCTCTCTCTTTCCTCGACTGTCCACCATCACCCCTTGCCTGCTCCCCCTGTCCAGCAGTAGCCCTTCTCCCTTCCTTTTACCTCCCCCTGTCCAGCAGCACTCCTTACCTGCTCTTCCCTGTCCCTCTTCCCTGCTTCCCCTGTCCAGCAGCACTTACCTGCTCCCCTGTACCTCTTCCCTGCTCCCCCTATCCAGCAGCACTCCTTACTTGCTCCCCCTGTCCCTCTTCCCTGCTCCCCCTGCCCAGCAGCACTCCTTACTTGATCCCCTGTCCCTCTTCCCTGCTCCCCCTGTCCAGCTGCACCCCTTACCTGCTCCCCCTGTCCAGCATGCAGCTCCTCTTCTTTAAAGCAGCCTACTGAGGATCGCTGCCGGCTGTAGCGAACCTCGTAGGCCGCTCTGCAGCTCAGTAGCACGTTCCCTCTGACGCAATCCCGTGCGTCAGAGGGAATGTGCAACCGAGGTGCAGAGCGGCCTCTGAGGTTCGCTACAGCCGGCGATCAGAGGTGGAGCAGCAGCGGTTGGTGAGTGAGGGCGGGAGGGAGGCATCGCCGGCGTGTTCCCTGACTCCGTGTTCTCCCTGCCTCCATGTTCGAAAATCGAATTCGGCATGGAAGCACACCTCACGGAGGCAGGAAACACAAAACCCTAAGTGCACATGCGCGCTTAGGGTTTTATTATAGAGGATTAATGGAATTCATACCAAAAACTTTAAACATTGCATGAATATACAGTCTCATGCTACATAATTAAAAACTAATCCTTATTTCATAATGAATAACTTTTGGACTAGAATGTATTTTAAATAGAAAACTATTTTTAGATAGATTTTTCCTCAAAAAAGCATTTTATTTAAAACAATCTAATTTAAATTTTAAAAAATCCCCCCCCCCCCCCCCACAAAAACAAAAAACTGTTTTTATCCACCCTGCCCTGCTCCAAGAAGTCTTGGTCCAGCACAAAACATGCTACAAGAGCTTTCATGAACCAGATTCAATATACAGAATGCCACTTTTACAAACCATGGACGACAGACAAAAGGGTTTAAAGGTTTTTTATTTGTTCAATTTTGGGCTAGACCCATGTTTTATGGAAACATTATTTCTGCTCCTAACTTTTAGATATTTATCCAAGAAACATGGTTGCTATAAGTTGAATGGTGCAGATCAAAAATGCTTACATATTTGCTGCGTCTAAGAAATGATAGACACTACTGGAAGAGACACTCTCTGCCCCAACTCCAATCCTGGAAAGAGTATTAGCCAGATTCTATAAATGGCGCCAAGTGACACCTACATTATAGGTGCTACTTGAAGCTGTTGTCAATAAAAAAAAAAAAATGGCACTGCTTATAGAATCAATCCTAGTGCCACCTAAGCAGACTTAATCGTCCTAGACATAGGTGCCGCTCCATTAGGTCAGCTATTCACTCCCCTTATCTATTTATTTTATTGTAGCCTTTATGTACCACTTATAGTCTAAGTGGTTTACATTCAGGTACTCAAGTATCTTTCCCTATCTGTTCCTAGGGCAATGGAGGATTAAGTGACTTGTCCAGGGTCACAAGGAGCAGCATGGAATTTGAACGCACAACCTCAGGGTGCTGAGGCTGTAGCTCTAACCACTGTGCCACATACATTTGGCAGCACCTAGGTTGGATGCCTAACGGTGCCTAACTATGTCTATTAAACATAGGTGTCATTAGGAGTTCTAAGACATGGGAGGGCATCGCTAGGCGTCCTAAGAGTTTAGCACTGAATTCTTAAATTAAAATTTTTGATTGGCTGAAAACTTGTGTAGTCAATTACCACACTGATTAAGCCAATTAAAAAATAAAAATTGAGCTTGGATCCTGAACTTAGGTGTTGCTATCAAGGCCGGATTAATGGGTAGGTCCAGTAGGCACGTGCCTAGAGCCTGAAACAGTCAGGGGGGCCTACTGAAGGAGGGTAAAAAGATGACTCACCTTGCAATTTTTTTTCAAACAGAAATGGCACCCCCCCCCCCCCCACCTCCCTCATGGCATCAACCGCAATACGGCTGGCTCTGCTCCAGGAAGGACCTGTGTTGACTGCGTCTGCCGGTCCATCCCCTTCCGGCGTCACTTACTTCTTCCGGAGCAAGTAAGTGATGTCGGAAGGTGATGGACCGACAGACGCAGTCATCGCAGGACCTTCCTGGAGCAGAGTCGACCGCGTTGTCATCGATGCCGCCAGCTGTTCTAATGATTTCTGCTCTCAGGCTGCCTTTTGCCAAGGAACTCGGACAGCAGAGCCGGCAGCACAGGACCTTACATTTGTTTGGAGGGAGAGAGAAAGGAGCATGGAAGGGTGGTGGAGGGAGAGAAAGAGGGCAGATGCTAATGGAATTGGTGTGCAGGGAAAGGGGGGAGAGACATAAGGGGGAAGGATACTGGATGGAATTGAGCTGGAGGAAAAGAAAGGGGGGAAGATGTTGATGCTAGGGGGCCCAGTGTACTTGTGTGCCTAGGGGCCCTTGAAGAATTAATCCTGCCCGGTTGCTAGGCAGCTGTAATTAGTGGCGCTCAATGTAGGCACCATTTATAGAATCCCCCAATATGTGCACATGTTCTCCCAGATTGTCGCACTGCAACAGACTAAACAGTACATAAAGTGCCAGTGACATTCTAGATAGCCTTTTTAAATCCTCCCTTCCCCCCCAAAGTGCATTTCTTATGGAGAGAAAAAAATAAGTGTCAATTTTGACCCCTCTGCCCCTTGCCAAAGCACTGATCAATTTGAAAAGTTGGAAGAGTGAGATATCGTTCAACCCCACCATGGACCTACTTTCATACAGCTTGGCTTAGCTTTCTCTGGGAACAAGTAGGGGATATGCAGGCACACTTGGTGAAGTCTTCTGACCGAGCTTGTGTGTCTGTGCTCTCCCCTAGCTATAGTAAGCTTTTAGCTTACTGAGCATATGCCCTACACCTTAGAGAATGACATGGTAGCTGTTACCCACCGAAACGGTGGAGGGGGGGTGGAGGGCTCACTACAGGTACGGGGACAACGCCATCCACTGCCCCATGGAATGGTGAATGGCCTTGTCTCCACAGTTAAGGGAGGGAACGTGCACGGTCACTGATTGCACATGACCCCCTTCCTCCTGCCTACCTACTGGTTGCATCTATCTATCTATCTCCCTCCCTCCCCCTTACCTTCAGGCACATTTTAACTTTACAGAGTAACTTGTTCAAGCCACCAGAGCCTGCCTGAAGTCACATGTATCTGTGGGCTTCTCCTCTGATGCAACCGGAAGTTGCATCAGAGGAGAAGCTTCCGCCCACAGACGCACACAACTTCAGGCAGGCTCCGGCAGCTTGAACAAGTTACTTAGTAAAGTTAAAATGTGCCACAAAGGTAAGGGAGAGAGAGATGCTCGGACCACGTGAAGGGTACTGAAGGGCGGTGGAAAGGAACAGACGCTGAAGGGAGGTGGCGAGAGAGAAAGGTGGTGGTGGAAAGGAACAGACGCTGGAAGGGAAATGGGGAACAGAAAGTGGGGAGAAGACGCTGGAAGGGAAATGGGGAACAGAAAGTGGGGAGAAGACGCTGAAGGGAAGAAGACAGATGCCAGTCAATGGGGGAAGCAGAGGGAAGAAGATCTCTTTCTCTAGTTCAGCAGCCAGAACTTTGATTTATAAGGAAGGAATAAGCTAAATATTGCAGTACTGAGGCTTGTATGGATGCTGCGGGTACGGGGACAGTGGTCGCAGGGACGGGGCAGTGATAGGGATGGTGGTCGCAGGGACGGGGCAGTGACGGGGACCAATTTTTTCCCCATGTCATTCTCTACTACAGCTGGAGCTCCTCCCCTCATCCTGTAAGTTTTTTCTTCAACCGCTCCTGTACAGTCGCAGCTCTCCCTCTATCTCCTCAGAAAAAAAAAAAAGAAAGCCAAAAGGCTTTCTAGCCATTAGGGCATTAGTTCTTTCCATTAATTTAATTTTTTTTTTAAAGAAGAGAGTGTGAATAAAGCCTCTCAGAAAAAATAAAACATACAATAGACACCGTCTTAAAATCCACCTATACATGGCAGGCTTTAAGACCTCAAAAACATTTTTGCCTTCTCGGCTAACATAGACAGCAGCTCTCTCCCCCTTTGTGCCGGAACTGTGACAAAGGCATTGAGGCCGCCAACTTCGCTGCTTACTCTCCCCCCAGGACCCCATCTCGGTGCCACCGGGGAAGGGAAGCTCAGCACCACTGATGCCAGCAGAGAAGAATAAAACAGCTGTTGCGGCAGGACACAAAATGAAGCATATCCAGAGGGGTGATACTCCCTCTCCACCAACGGCAACTTTAGCAGCATTTCCCTCACAGAAAGACACTGGGACACCACCGTTAACTGTGGGTGTTTCTGGGAAGGCTCCCGGGGCTCAGTTTCGGCCTTATGGTCATCTCCCAGCTCCATGCTGAAAGATTTGGCTGCAACTTTGAAAACTATGTCAAAATCAGCAAAACCCAATGCTAAGACTAAACAGGTTGCCTCTCCATCTCCTCTGGACCATGACCAGGTACCACCTAAATGTCTTGCTCTGCCTGTTTTAGCTCCAGAACTTACTTCTCAAAGTTCTGAGTTTATTCACTCACTTTCTAATTTTTTCAGTCTTTTACAAAGGAAGCTCAGTGCCGCTGACGCCAGAAGAAAAGAAAAATTTGACAATTGCGGCAGGACACAGAAAAAAGCCTAGCCAGAGAGGTGATACTTCCTCTCCACTGGCAGCAATTTTAGTGGCACTTCCCACAGAAAGAGGCACTGGGACACCATTGTTAACAGTGGATGTATCTGGAAAGGCTCCCGGGGACTTAGTTTCAGCCAGCTCCATGCTGAAAGATTTGGCTGCAACTTTGGAATTCCTCAACTTGCAGTAGAGTTATCTCTTCTCCAGATGACACAAGGTCTCCGCCTGATTCTCGATCTCGGACCTCTCACTGCCTGCATCAAGAGGGAAAAGTTCAGAATGATCTGCCTTCCAGCAATTCTTCCCTTACTGAAACAACATGATTGGTGTTTCCCTAGACCTCAAGGATGCATATACTCATATTCCCATTCTAACTGGCACTTCCTACGCTTCAAGTTCCTCAACATGCATTTCCAGTATAAAGACCTGCCCTTTGGCCTATCGTCAGCACCACGGGTGTTCAAAGTGCCTAGCTCTGGTAGCAGCACATTTGAAAAAACAGCACCATATAGTGTTCCCTTACCTAGATAATTGGCTATTGGTAGCCCATTGCAAAGAACGTCTGCTACTCACCATTTAAACCACAGTGCACACCTTGCAAACACTGGATTTCATTATCAACTTCGAAAAGTTGAACCTAACTCCAGTTCATTCTCTCACGTTCATTGGAGAACTTTTTAAACACAATATCTGCAAGAGCCTATCTTCCTCAGGGAAGACATCAGGCCATAATTACGCTAGCAGTCCAAGTAAGGCAATCTTCTTCCCTACCAGCTTGAACTATACTACGCTTTTTAGGCCACATGGCAGCATCACTTTCGCTGGTGCCACATGCCAGATTCCACATGCGTCCAACTACAGTGGCACCTGAAACTACACTGGAATCAATGCCTGCATCCGCTATCAGCTTTGATTCCTCTGGCTTCAAAGATTCTCTCCTGTGGTGGATTCATTCATCCTTCTTACAAAAAAGGATGGCTGTTCCAACTTCCTCCTCCACTACTTACCATAATAACTGATGCTTCCAACCAGGGCTGGGGGAGGGCACACCTCAACCTCAAAAAACTCAGGGTCAGTGGTCAACAAATGAAAAGACCCTGCATATTAATCACTTAGGACTCCGAGCAGTTTATTACGCTCTTCAGGCCTTCCGTCTGTGGATTTCCAAAATAAATATTCTCATTCAGATGGACAATCAAGTGGCTATGTTTTATGTAAACAAGCAGGGGTGCTCGGGACTCCTCAGACTCTGCAGGGAAGCTTACCATCTATGGAAGTATGTTCTCTCTCTTCAAGTGGGCCTTCATGCAATCTATATTCCAGGGGGAACACAATGTCCTGGCAGACTCCCTCAGCAGGAAACTCGATCCTTACGAGTGGATCCTAAATTCTACATGACATTTTCCAACAATGGAGGACTCCCCAGGTGGATCTCTTTGCTTCGCTTCCTTGCAAGTTCATCAAATAAAATTATGGAGACCTCTTTAATGAGAAATGGCTAGACAAATGCTGGGTGTATCCGTAGAAGTTTCGTTAGTCAGAAGCCTGAGGTCATTATGCCTTTGTACAGAACCATGGTGACATCTCATCTGGAATACTGTGTACAACTCTGGAGGACACATTACCGCAAAGATGTGCTGAGAGTTGAGTCAGTTCAGCGAATGGCCACCAGGATGGTCTCGGGGCTCAAGGATCTCTCGTATGATGAGAGGCTGAATAAATTGCGGCTATACTCCCTCGACGAACGTAGGGAGAGGGGAGACATGATTGAGACATTTAAATATATCACAGGTCGTATCGAGGTGGAAGATGACTTTTTCTTTCTTAAAGGACCCTCGGCCACAAGAGGGCATCCACTGAAAATCAGGGGCAGGAAATTTCATGGCGACACCAGGAAGTATTTCTTCACTGAAACAGTGGTTGATCATTGGAATGAGCTTCCAGTACAGGTGATCGAGGCCAGCAGCGTGCCAGATTTTAGGAATAAATGGGATGCACATGTTGGATCTCTAAGAGGATACAGTTAAGGGGAAGGGTCATCAGAGTGGGATCTCCAAGAGGGCGGTGAGGGGGGGGGGGTCAGTTGAGTGGGCAGACTTGATGGGCTGTGGCCCTTTTCTGCCGTCATGTTCTATGTTTCTATGTTTCATTAGTCCCACAATAAAAATCTTAGATGTTGCTTTAGATAAATCCTTAACTTTTGAAGCACTTACTGACATTCTAATCAAAAAATGCTATTACATTCTCTGGAAATTACATTCACTAAAATCATTTTGATTTCTGGTCTTTCAGACTACTAGTTCAATCCCTCATTGCTTACCTACAAATGTGTTCATTCTGCTGCTCCTCAATATCTCTCCTCGCTTCTCTCCTTATACACCTCCCAGAGAACTCCGTTCCTCAGATAGGCTGCTATTAACTTTTCCCTTCTCCTCCACTGCCAATTCCAGACTTTGTTCTTTTCATCTAGCTGCCCCCTATGCATAGAATAAAATTACCTGAGTTTGTCTATCAGGCCCCTTCCATTCCCTTGTTTAAAAGCAGACTGAAACCCTACTTTTTTATATAGCCTTCAATCCTTAACCCTACTCCTCTGCCCTTCAACCCAGCCTGCTGATTATCCATTTCCCTTAACTGTATCCATGACATCCTGTTTGTCTGTCTTGGCTGTTGAGAATGTAAGCTCTTCCGAGCAGGGACTGTTTTCTTCTTCTTTGTGACTCTGTGTAGCGCTGCATGCGTCTGGTAACGCTATAGAAATAATTGATAGTAGTAGTAGTAGTAATCTAATGTGCTCAAAATATCATTTAAAGTCGTATTCAAAAAACAAACCCAACTATCAGGAGATTAAAAATCATCCAAAATATCGTTGTATGTCTGATATTTAGGTTTAAAAAATCTGATCATGTTACTTCATATTACAGAAAATTGCATTGGTTGCCAGTCAAGGCCAGAATTATATTTAAATTTGCATGTTTATGTTATAAAACGTTGGACCTGTTCTTATTTATCTCTCTAATCATTTTGTGTTCCCTGCATATTCTCATCCTAAACGGGGAATCTCTTTATTCTCATTTCCAATACTAAAAGGATGCATTTCATAAAGATTTCTGGACAAAACTTTATCTTATCAGGCTGGTGTTTGGAGTAAAACTATAAGTGGTTTATTTTTTAATTCAATCTCTTACCAAATGTTTAGAAGATCTGTGAAGTCTTATTTATATGACAAATTTGTTTAAGAAATTCTAATTATATGATAGATATATTTCTGTATGTACTTCATCTGCATTTGGCAGATTTTCTTTATGTAAACCGCTCTGAACTGTCAAGGTATAGTGGGTTATAAATAAAATTTATTATTATTATTATTTCTCAGGTCAATGCTCAATGCAGTCTGTTTTGCTCCCTATGTCCAGCTCCACGAGCAACAGCAAAAGATACTTTTCCATTCCATGGGAGCACAATCTTCTCTACGCTTCCCAACTTATACTCATTGCACCCCAGTGGCCCAGACAGATATGGTATCCACTGCTCCTGATCTTCTGGATGCTCCTCAAATTCCCTTAGGGGACAATCCTTCTCTTCTCTCTCAGCAGAATGGTCAACTACTACATCTCAATCTCCGCAGTCTCAATCTCACAGCTTGGAAATTGAGAGTTCACTCCTAACCAACCTTCCTCTTGATATTAGTACAGTCATTTCTGCTTGCAGCAAGATGACCTTCCACTTGAAAATCTTAGACTAAATAGAAGCAGTTTTCCCTATGGGCACATGCTCAATGTCAAGATCCTCTTCATTGCCCACTGGATTATACATGCACACATCTTCTACACTTGTCAAATTCTGGCCTAAAGACAACTCTGTAAGATTTCATTTGTCAGCCATCTCAGCGTACCATGCATTGGTGAATGGTAAACCAGTTTCACAGCATCTCTCATTTCTCACTTTATGGCAGCTCTTACCAATCTTAGACCTCCACTGAGAGACCCTCCTCCATCCTGAGACATCAATATAATTTTGGAACAATTGCTAAAGTACCCTTTTGAGCCACTGGGATCTGCATCTCTCACTTTTCTTCCCTGAAAAATAGCCTTTCTTACAGTGCTTACATCAGCTAGGAGAGTTAGTGAGCTTCAAGCTTTAGTCACATATTATTCTTATTTACAATTTTTTCCAATTACAGATGACTTCTGCCAGAAGCATGGCACTTTATGCAGTAAGTATCTGCAGCTCCACTATACTTGGCCGCAGCTCGGCATTTAATCAGCGTTTTAACCCACTTTTGTCTCTCTTGTTGTCTCTTTTGCCTCCTATAGTGCCAGAATTCTCTTTTTCTCTCGCAGCTGGATAGCATCTAAGTTAACCCGCAGAAACCGTGATTGCAGCCGACCGTCAGATTCCAAAATGGCGGTGCACGAGGTTTCCCCATCGCCGAAGACTCCCAGCTCCCTTTGGATAGCAGAGATTACCACGGAAGTACAGGCGGCTATAGAAGAGACTGAGTGATAAACTGCAGCATATACTAGATAAACTAGATACTCTTGACCAGCGGTTTGCCTCTCTGACCTCGGAGGTTAAGGAGACCCAGCAGCGCCTCAGTACTGCGGAGGATTCAGTGTTGCACCTGACCCAGATAACCCACCCCACATCTTTAACAGCACTGCAGGCGAAGGTGGAGGACCTTGAAAATAGGTCCCGCAGAAGCAATCTTCGGTTCGTGGGCCTGCCAGAAACTGTGAAGGAGGTGGAGCTTGGGGAGTTCTTGGAGAGCTGGCTGCCGGAGTCCTTGCATCTGCCTTGAGCTCTGGGCCCTTTGAGGATTGAGAGGGCACATCACTTGGGCCAGCGACGGGAGAATGCTGACAGACCCCGTGTGGTCATTTGTCGCCTTCTGAACTATCGCCACAAGGTTGAGGTATTGTGAGCGTTACGGCAAGAGAAAAAAATGCAGTATGAAAACAGTCCTGTCTTGTGTTTTCAGGACTACTCGGTGGAGGTCGCCTAGGCTCGGAGATGCTTTTCTCCCTTGTGTACCTGCTTGATCTAGCACAAGATTGTCTTCTCACTCCTGTACCCCGCACGCCTGAAGGTGGTCCATTCAAGATAGGGCTCACCATTTTGACACGCCGGAGACTGCCCAGAGTTTCATCGAGGATCATATCTCTGAGGGCCCCTCATGAGAGGATGCGGAGCTGCGAGGTTGCTTCCTTTTGTGATGGCAGACTGCACTGTGGTCCTTTGTCCCAGTCTGGGAACCTAAGTTTGGTTTGGTTGTTTTTGTGGACCTACTTATTCTCTTCCGGACTGGGTCTGGATGGGTGCTCTGGAGTTGGGGTACCTGTTTAGAATTTCGGGGGAGTGGAGGGGGGGTTATATCCAGTCTGCTACAGGTTGTTGTTCTACTGTGACAACTTGAGGGGTTGCTTGTTTGCTTACTTTGTGTTTTGCTTCCTCTCAGCTCAGGTACAGTTAGGGTTCTGGTCCTGGGGAAGTGATGGGGCCTTTGGGGGACTGTGTTCCCTGAGCCTTCAGTATTAGGGGAGTGTTGAGGAGTGGCGCTAGTGGTATCGTTGCCTCTATTTTTTCTCTTGTTGTCTCTCCTCTTTGGCCTTTTTTCTTTCTCTAGGGTCTCAGGGGGGTGCTGGGGAGTTTTCACCGTTCTCTGAGGTAGTACTGTATGGATCCCGTGGGCGGGTGTACATAGTTTCTTGGAAGTGTTGCCCCATTGGGTGTGTAGAGGGGAAGGGGTGGGGGAAGGGTAGCAGGAGGGTGGGGGGTTTGGGCATGGGGGAGGTTGGGAGGGGGGAGGGAGAAGGGGGAGAACCATTGTGCAGGCTGGTGGTGGTATGGGCTCTTCTTTGGGGTTTGGTTGGCTCTGGAGAGGTGGTGGCTGGGACGCCTCTCAGGACCCTTTCTGGAGATTGGTCAGATCTGCATTTTTTCCCCAGATTAGGAATTGCTGGAGTATACGTTAACTTCTTGGAATGTCGGTGTTATACTTTCCCCCATAAAAGTATATAAAATTTTACAACGCTTGAATCATTCTAAAACTTCCATAGCCTTTTTACAAGAGACTAGGTTATCCTCTGCAGAGCATGCTAAACACCGTATATGGTGGGTAGGAGCCCATTTGGAGGCACCAGCCCTTGGAGAAAAGGGGGGGGGGAGTGCTTATTCTCATCCGTAAAGGAACCCAACTTCAGACCCATAGAGTGCTCCATGATACTAATGGGCGTTATACTATCACTTCAGTCTCGTTTGATAATTGGCAGTTATTGTTGTGTAATGTCTATACCCTTAATCCCTCTGCTCAATTTTTTCAGGGACTCCGCAATCAACTCTTGAAATTTGGTGATCTTTTAAATGGGCACAACAATCACTACAATATTTTGGGATCAATTTAACAAAACATGTAGATTTGCTATATACTGCTAACTATCCCCCACTTTTGAAAGTGATTAGGCAGGATATTGAAAGATGGAAACATTTAAACATCTCTTGGCTGGGCAGTGTACAAACAATAAATATGGTGGTGCTCCCGAGGTTGCTATACCTCTTTTCAGCCTTACCAATTTCCCTACCCAAAAAATTCTTCCTACAGCTAGAGCGGAAGATATTCACTTTTATTTGGCACCATAAGACCCATAAGAGAGTTTCCTGAGCTATGATGTATCAACCTAGAAAACTGGGAGGAATGGCAGTACCACAATTTCAATATTATTATCATGGTATCTATATAATAAAACCGTAGGCGGCGCATGCGCATTCTTATCGGCGTGCTTCCATGATCCGTATGTCCATGGCCGCCAAGAATGCAGCATGCCCCGCTCTTACTACGGCTCTACGCGAAGCTGACAAATTTAACAACGCGGCACTTCCCTCCATTTTCGCCACGGCAGTTTCCCCAGATAGGGGAAGCCGAACAACTCACTCCCGCCTCTGCTCGACACGGCGCTTTCCCCAGATAGGGAAAGGCGAACAACTCACTCCCGCCTCATGGTCCTGCCGCTGCTGCCGCTCCTGTTCACAGCAGCCTGCACGTCGCCGACACCACCCCACCCCCCCCGCAACAACCGCTACCGCTCATGCTCTCCTGCAATGCCATTTTCGCCTCGCCGTTTTCAACAAATAGAGAAAACTCACTCCATGCTCTCCTCGCCACGGCGGTTTCCCCACATAGGGAAAAACTCACTCCCTGCTCTCCTGCCACGGCGGTTTCCCCACATAGGGAAAAACTCACTCACTGCTTGCTCTCCTCGGCACAGCGCTTTACCCGGCAAACATTGAAGAAAAGGTTGCCTCCCCCTGCCGCTCTGAAGACCTGACCAGCTAACTTTAAACCCACGGCTGCAGCTGCTCTGAAGACCTGGGCTGGCCGCCTAACTTTAAACCCACGACCTAAACAGGTATGTAGTTCTTCCTTTCACCTGAACAAAGCCCCTGAAAGTTTGCAGATACAACTCCCGTCGGGGTAATAGCATGCGCGTTCGGTTGTCAAAGCTATTTCCCGTGAGCTAATAGCATGCGTGTTCCAAGGTTGTCAAAGCAATTTTCCGCATGCGCACGTTCACATAACGAATGTCCAGTGCCGGTTTAACCTACACAATTCACTCTGTGCCAATTTACGAGTTTAAAACATTTACTCTGTGAGAATTTACTTTTTAGTACTTTCTCTGTGCCACTTTGGAGTTACTCTCTGCAACTTTCCTGATAAAGAAAAAAAAGGTAGGTGGGAGAAGCCCCATATTCCCCCCAAAGCCCCCTGACTTCTCCACACATATTACATTACCCTAACATCCCTCTGAGATCTCCACACACATAAGGACAGCGGGTTAGAGAGAGACAGTGCAATTTAAAAAAAAAAATACAAATTTACAGACTGATGGAAATATGTCACACATAATGAAACAGAGTTAGGTAGCAGTGAAAGACAAAGGGCTAGAAAAATAAAAACAGACATACAGCAGCCAAGAAGACAGACACCAAAAAAAATACAAACATACAAGTACACAGACAAAAAATACATACAGACATACAGGAATGATATAAATATGTCACACATAATGAAACACAATAAGGTAGCAGTGAAAGACACTCACAGAAGGACAGGGAGCATTTTAAAGCTATCATGCTAAGTTTTCTGCAAATTTTATACAATATTAAGATTGCACATCTATTCTAGCACCCGTTAATTTAACGGGCTTAAACACTAGTAAGTTATATAATGAAGCAATGTATTGTTTTGTACACAACTGTATAAGTCGGATGTTTTTAATTGCATTATTTTTCAATTAAAAAGAAAAAAAGCAATTTGGATTTTAATGAAGTCCCCGATCCAAGCTGGACCGTTCTAGGTCTATAGGTAGAGAGACTACTTTGCTTTGTACGGGGGCCCAGACCTTGGAATCCTCTCTGGGATTGCTTGATGTCTGGAGAGTGTTACATCCTTTAAAGCGGGATTACTCCCACTTGCCTCAGGCACATGGGACACTCTCTTGTATTGACTTGATTCTTATTTTGCGTGCATTACTTCCCAGGGTGCAGGGGGTGGAGATGGGATCCATTGAAATTTCTGATCACGCTTGGGTGGATTTTCATTGGACCTGGGGCGATCCCCAGAGCAGTAGGGGGGGTGGCGATATCCGTGCTATCTTTACCAAGACATCCGGTTTCAGGAGTTTTTAATGTAGCAGTGGAAAGATTTTCAGCTCACCAATCAGGAGCACTGTGACGATCCCATTTTGTATTGGGAAACTACAAAGGCTGTGTTGCATGGAGAGGTTATCGCTTATGTGGCTAGAGAGACCAAACTACACTATCGTACTATTCTTGCCCTGGAGCGGCGAGCAGCAGAATTACATCAGAAATATGGCCGTCGGGCTTCTCTTGAGCTCTAGACACAGTTACTGGAGGTTCAATAGGAATTGAACTAGCAATAAGGGCATGAGAGCATTTTAAATTTCAACTGTTTCGCTTTGCCAATGAGTAGCCGGTTACTGGCGCACCCGATCACTATGCATAGGGGTCACATGGACATTTCTACCCTTCGTGATCCGCACGGTGTCCTTCATCATAGACTTCGGGAGATTTGTGAGCTATTGCGGACCTTTTTTGTGAATTTGTATGCAGATTCGGAGTCAGAGACCTTGAATGGGCAAGTGTATCTTGATAGTGTGAATTTACCTTGCTTGTCCCCTAGGGACTCTGAGGCCCTTGACCATCCCATTACAGCCGCTGAGGTGGAGTGGGTGATTCAGGTCAGTCCTTTGGGCAAAGCGCTGGGACCGTACGGATATAAGGGTGAGTTTTATAAACTGCTGGTGGAGGATATCGCCCCAGTGTTAGTGGATGTTTACAATCTTAGTGTAGCTAAGGGCTTCCTCCCCCGGTATTTGAATTTAGCACAAATTATTCTACTTCTGAAACCTGGAAAGGATTCTCTCTTACCTGAGTCGTATCGACCAATTTCCCTGGGTATTGCCTTCGGTGGTCTCGGAACACCAGATGGGCTTTGTGCGAGATCGACCGGTTGCTAAGAACACCTGGAGAATTTTATTGGCATTAGAGCGGGTGCGCAGAGTGTAGCCCCTCATTGCTCATTAGCTTTGACGTCGAAAAGGCATTTGATGTGTGCGGTGGGGCTACCTCTTTGCAATGCTTCGCTCATATGGGGTTGGCCCATTCTTTTTTAATGCCATTAGAGCATTATATAGTGATCCTGCAGCACATATTCAGGTCAATGGGGAACTCTCGAGTTCTTTTCAGATCCGCCGTGGTACTAGGCAGGAGTGCCCCTTGTCGCCGCTCTTGTTTGTTCTCTCTCTGGATCCTTTGCTCTGCGAAATTCAATTGAATACTGATATTTGTGGGTTGCCTCTCGGTGCTACTCATTTTAAACTTGCAGCATTTGCTGATGACCTCTTAGTGCTTTTGACTAACTCCCGGAGATCGTTGCCCACACTACTGGAGAGTTTACGTGAATATGGAGATTTCTCTGGTTTTACTCTGAATTTGGGGAAGTCAGAGGCCTTGGCTTCTTCGGAACATCTTCGAGGGTTTCCCCTTACGATGGGCTGGGTCTCTTTTCGGTACCTGGGGGTTTGGCTGAGTATGGATTTGTCTCGGCTATATCGACTTAATGTAGACAAACTGCTGGTTGATACTAAACAGCTTTTGGTTCAGTGGCAGGCTCTTCTGCTTTCCCTATTGGGTAGGATCCACCTTTTTCGTATGGTTTTGTTCCCAAAGTGGCTTTATGTTCTCCAAACGCTCCCATTGTCCTTGTTGCAGAAAGATGTGAAAGCCTTATATACTCTGCTATCCCGGTTTTGCTGTGGGGGCAAGGAGATCTAAAATGCGTTGATCTTTGTTAGTGGGTCCTGCCTCTCGTGGTGGTCTAGGTGTAGCCGACATACAAATGTATAATCAGGCCTGTTTGCTGCGTCATTTCAGTGATTGGGTGTTGGGCACTTCCCTATATACCGATATTTTTCTGGAATGGGATTACTTCTATCCTCTTCACCTTCTCTATCTTCTTCACGCAACCTTGGCAGAGCTGCCACGCTCATGGCAGAGCTGCCGCACCCATGCCGGAGTAGTATCCTTTTGAGGCCTTTATGGTTGGTGTGGCAGAAGATTCTTCGGTTGTGGAATCAGGACCCCCATGTGAGTGTTCTGCTGCCCTCGGTAAGAAACCTGGATTTTCCTCCGGGGGTTGACCCTTCAGTTTTTAGCAGGTGGCAGGCTTAGGGAGTTGAGCAATTGAGGCATGTTCTGCAAGAGGATGAGACTCTTCTTTATTGTGATGACCTGATCCAGCGGGGAGTCTCTGGGACTGAACTGCCTTTTGTCTATTGTCAATTAAGGCATTATGTGGGTTCTCTCCCGGGGACTCCTTGAGGGGGATTTTGGGATTCCCTTACGAGCTTTTTTGGAGGTGGATCCAGAGACAAGGGTCTCGATATCTTATTTTCATCAGCAGCTTTTAGCTCTCGGTCCTAGGGTTTTTCCTTCTTTTTTGGAGGCCTGGCAACGGGATTTGGGAAGGGACCTCAGAGGGGATTTTTTACTAGGCATGATCAAGTTTGTTTTTTTTTATCAAGTTTATTAGGATTTTATATACCGCCTATCAAGGTTATCTAAGCGGTTTTACAATCAGGTACTCAAGCATTTTCCCTATCTGTCCCAGTGGGCTCACAATCTATTTAACGTACCTAGGGCTCTGGAAGATTAAGTGACTTGCCCAGGGTCACAAGGAGCAGCGCGGGGTTTGAACCCACAACCCCAGGATGCTAAGGTTGTAGCTTCAACCACCGCACCACACACTCCTCCATGTTGAAACACACTGCGAGCCTGGTCCATAATGCTGACTTGCGGGAATGCCACTATCACACAGTCCTGAGAGCATATGTATCCCAGAGTCAGGCTTATTATTTGGGATGTATGGATTCTCAGTTCTGTGGGCACTGCACTGTTGGGGTAAATTCCTATTTTCATGCTCTCTGGAGCTGTGAGGGGATCTGGGCTTTTTGGAAGTCTGTGGCATCTTTTCTGCAGGAGCTCCTCCAGGAGCCCGTTTCTGTTTCAGCCCTTTCTATGCTCTTTGCTCATTTATCTCTGCTTTCTGGGTATACTTCTGTAGAAAAATTGTTCCTTACTAAATGTTATATATTGGGGAAGAATGTATATTGACTTACTGGTTGTCTCCCGAGCCACCCTCCTTTTGGTATTGGAGGGCTGATGGGCTGGGAGGCACGATTGGCTTACTCCTCCAGACGCCAGAGCAGAGACTTTGTTACCACTTGGACTCCATATTTGAGCATTTGTCTGCAGAGAGTCGTAGCCATATTTTGAATCGACTACAATTGTATAATCCCATACCTGTATAAGTTTTGGCACCGGTCTGTACACAGTGTGATTGGGGGGGATTTGGAGGGGGGAAGGGGATTCAGGTGGGGTAATGTGGTGGGGTCCTTGAGCCTTGGTGTCCCTGTGGAGAAGAAGAGTACAGTCCTCCATGATGGGTAGACACTTTTGCAAAAATATTTGACTTGTGCTTTGGATTTTGTTTTTTTGGTATCTGTTTCCTAATAAAAAGATTTAAACATAAGGAAAAATTATGTTCTTACCTGTTAATTTTCTTTCCTTTAGACCAGTGGTCTCAAACTCGCAGCCCGGGGACCACATGCGGCCCACCAGGTCCTATTTTGAGGCCCTCAGTATGTTTATCATAATCACAAAAGTAAAATAAAACATATGTCTTGATCATATTTCTTGATCATATGTCTCTTTAGCTATAAATTACAATATTATTATTAAGACTTAGTCAAAAAGAAAGATTTATAAACTATAAAGAGTTTTACCTCGTGCAAAATTGTCATTTTTTTAATAAGACATTAACTATTTTTTCTGCGGCCCTCCAAGTACCTACAAATCCAAAATGTGGCCCTGCAAAGGGTTTGAATTTGAGATCACTGCTTTAGACGCAGCAGATGAATCTAGAGACCAGTGGGATAGCACACATCTACCAGCAGGTGGAGATAGAGAAACTAATTAACAGGTGGTCCTATTGGATAGCACACCTCCTGCATCTTCAGTATTGCTCCTTGCCCAAGCATCCGTAACTATCAATATGCTTAGCATGTAAAAAACTTCTTTCCCATAACAAATTTCAAAAGGTAATAATACAGAATACAACTATCAAGAATAACAGACTTCGAAAGTTGCTAAAGAAAAAACCGACAGTCAATATCCAGAAAGGGTGGGGCTCTGGATTCATCTGCTGCGTCTAAAGGAAAGAAAATTAACAGGTAAGAACATAATTTTTCCTTCCTTAGCAACAGCAGCAGATGAATCCAGAGACCAATGGGATGTAGCAAAGCAATTCTCAATCTGGATGGGAAGCAAATGACGCCTCCGCAACAACCGAAGCACTAAACGCTGCCTCCACATGCGCCACCACATCCAACCAGTAATGCTAAGATAAAGTATTCTTGGAAGACCAAGTAGCCGCATGACGAAACTCCTCCAAGTAAAAACCTGTGGACTATGTCCAAGTAGCCGCCATTGCTCTGGCTGAATGGTCATGAAGTTCTTCTGCCAAGTAAGTGTAAAGAATGTCCTCCTGGACCCTTCAAGCGATGGAGGCTTTGGACGCTGCCATATGTTTGTCGCATCCCTTGAAAAAGAGGTAATCTAAATGACTAAGTGTCGTTAGAAACCTACAGATTGCGGAGAATGCTACACACTTAAAAAAAAAAATGCAGTGATCAAAAGCTCGCCTCCCCATTCCTCCTCCCAGGAAGGAAAGAAAAGTGAGAGCGGCATTAAAGAAAGGATAACACCACCTTAGTTCAAAACTTTATTGATTTTATAATAATATGATAATACAAAGAGCAAAACAATTCAGTGTGAAAACACTTCGAGAAGCATAAAGTATACCGAGAGAAAAAACAACAACACTCGTCTGGTATATCAAATCACATAATAAAGAAACAGTTATGCTCATAAGAGAAGGAAGGAAAAATGCAATACAGCAATTCGAGGGATATGTTGTAGGGGAAGTGAATAATAAAGTCAGATAATACAAATAATTCCTGTAGTAATAAAATGGTATATAGATGGTGAAAGGTAAGTATACCACATTCAGATTGGAATAATGCATAGCCAAGGAGGGACAAGAAAGAAAACCATATATGCAAATAAGGCAATTGATCAAACAATCAGCAAGTTAATGAATTAATGAATGAATTAGACAAAGGTCTGAACTGCAAAAGTCCAACAACAAGGACCATGTTTTAATGTAGAAGGATAATGAATTATGACGTTCAGCAATATGTTGTTCATATTTAACAAGTAAACATACAGAATTCCAACATTGATTAAATTCAAGTTTCGTGAAGTCTTTCCAGTGTTGGAGGATTATTTGGACAGCAGTAAATAACAGTAATGTTAGTAGGCGGTTTCGATACGTATCCAAAGGTAATGTAAGGGCCAAAGAGCCAAGGATAAGAACATCGAATGAAAAGGGATCAGATATATGAAAAATTTTGGTAATCACAGGCCATATGGAAGACCAGAAAGCCATGACGTGGGGACAATCATGAAGCATGTGACGTAGAGAACCATCATGAGATTTGCAGGTCCAACTACAGCTGTCAGAGGATCTAGTTAATTTGGCCATTTTATTTGGAGTCCAAAAGGTTCTGTGATATAGGAGAAGCACTGTTTGCATACGAGGCGCAGAGCGGAGTGATTAACAGTCTAGGCCAAATATCTAGCCATGAGTGATAAGTGAATGAAGATTGTAGTAGTGAGTTCCATTTGTTAATAGAGTCTGGTAGGGGTGGGAAATATTTGGATTGAATAAATTTGTACCATTTGGAGGATTTGGTTAAAGAGAAGGTAAGTGTCATGGAATGTAGATCTGGAGATATATGCAAAGAGGAGGGAGAGGGGAAAGTCGCAGCAAGACAATGGTGTAATTGTATCCAATGGAAATATTGTGATGGAGGGATATGAAATTTGGCCATGAGGTCTGAGAAAGAGATCCATTTATCTACAGATATTAGATGTGCGAGATTCCAAATTACTTGGCGCTGCCAAGATTTCCAAACCACCATTTCCTTATTAATTTTGATTCTAGGGTTATTCCATATCGGAGCCGAGATTGAAGTTGAACATTTTTTATCTGAGATGGAGTCAATAATATTGAGTGCCTGCCAAGTACTAAGTAGAATGGGATTTAGTTTAGCTGAGGATGGGAGTGGTGTAGCGGGAGCAAGGCAAAGAAGAAAAGAGTCCACAAGAGAGTATTCTAGATGCAGCCAGATAGGAAGCAAGAGGGATGACTGTAAATTCAGCCAATGAGATCCTTGTGACAAAAGAAAGGCTAAATGGTATTCATGAAAGCTAGGGAAATTAAGACCACCCTGATCTCTAGGGCATTTCAATTTGCGTAACGCGATGCGAGGTTGTTTACCTTGCCATAAAAAATTTGCAAGAAGTTTCTCGATACAAGAATAAACAGAGTGGGGGGAAAAGAAAAGGTAGCATACTTAGGATATAGTTAATCTTAGGGGTAATCATCATGCGTATGGTGGAAAGTCTACCCCACCATGGTGGGGAAAGTCTACCCCACCATGAAAGATTAAGAGGAGACCATCTATTTGTACACAAATGAATAATCGAAAAAATAAAGTCAGAATTGAGGTGTGACGTGATGTCGAGAGAAGGTCCGAAGTATAAACCGAGATATTTAAGTTTAGTAGGAGACCAGATAAAACCTGATTAGAAGAGTCAGTTTGGGCATCGATACAGTTTAGTGGTAGAAGTTCAGATTTGGTGATATTTAATTTATAGCTGGAAATGGCAGAGTAGAGACGGATCTGTTCAAGAACGTGAGTAAGAGAGTTAGGAGTAACATAAAGAAAAACGTCATCAGCATAAGCTGACAATTTAACTGAAAAGGAGCCAGAGTGGAATCCTTGGATTCTGGAATCAAGTCTAATAGCAGTTAAGAGAGGCTCGAGGGCAAGATTAAAGAGTAAAGGAGAAAGGGGGCAGCCCTGTCTCGTCTGCGGGTCGGGAAGAAAGGTGGCCATTAATCATGATCCTTGTTGTTGGATGGGAATAGAGGACCTTAATCATCTTTAAGAAGGAGTCAGAGAAACCATACCATTTTAAGGTATGGAATAGAAAGTGCCATTCTATCCGGTCAAAGGCCTTTTCTGCGTCAAGAGCCATGATCAAAAGTCTGTCAGAGTGCGAGGAGGAATGATGTATGATATGGGACAAAAGATGAGTGTTATTGGAGGAGTACAGTTGATTGAGAAAACCAGTTTGATCTGGGAATATGAGTTTGGGAAGGACAGATTGCAGTCGGGTTGCCAAAATCTTAGCAAAGATTTTAGCGTCAACGTTAATTAAGGAAATAGGGTGATAATTTTTGACATCCTGGGGATCTTTACCCGGTTTGGGGAAGAAGATTAGGGTAGCTTCCGTAAAGGAGCCTGTAGAATGTCCTTGAGCACAAAGAGAATGAAAGAAGGGTAGCATGTGTGGAAGTAAAGCAGGAAGAAAGGCTTTGTAGAATTCAGTGGTGAGTCCATCCGGACCCGGGGATTTATTAGAAGCAAGAGAATTAATAGCATCAGTGAGTTCTTGTGAAATTAATGGCATATCTAGGAATACGGTTTCCATGGGTGAGAGAATAGGATGAGATAGAGACAAAAAGGAGTTGACTAAGAATGCAGAAAAGGGAGATTCAGTGGAGTATAGTTGCTGGTAAAAGGAAAGAAAAGATGAAGAAATAGCATTGGTGCCCGTAACCACGTTATCAAAAGAGTCTTTAATGGAGGATATAGTGATTTTATCTTGGGACTTTTTAAGATAGTTCGCCAACAGGTGACCAGGTTTATTATCTGCGTAATAATTAGAAGCTTGAACGAATACCGACTTGGCTACGGAAGAGCTAAGGAGGGAATTATATTGAAGGCGAAGGTTGCGTAGGAGTAGAAGGGTAGGAATATTAGAGACATCAGAAAGGTATCGGGATTCAGCTTCTTGAATACGACGTTCAAGGTCTTTTTGTAACATTTTCTGAGAGGAGTGGAGACGGGTAGAAAATTGAATTATGGTACCTCGAATGAAGGTCTTAAAGGCATCCCAAGTGACAGTCCAGTTAGTGTGGGTGGGAACATTAAATGTAAATAATTCATCGATTGCTTTATTTATAGTGTCTCTGAATTGAGTTTCGGCAAGGAGGGAGGAATTGAATCGCCATTGTTTAAGGTGAGGTTCCAGGGAGAAAAGTTTACAGGTTAATGTGATGGCGGCATGGTCTGAAATAGCAATGGAGTTGATGTCAGTGGAAGTGATATGATCCAATAGGGAAGAGCTGGCGAGAAAGTAATTAATCCTGGAGAAGGTGGAGTGAGGAGCTGAAAAGAATGTAAATTGTTCTGTATCTATATGTTGGAGTCTCCATGGATCAGAAAGTTGCAATTGGGTGATGATATCATGTAATGTGTACCAGGATTTTGACTTTTTAGAAGGAGCATGGGATTTCCTATCTTTAAGGAAGGTCCAATATGAGGTTAAAATCACCACCAATAATGGTGGGAGTATCAGGATCTTGTAGTATGTGGTTAGCAAGATTATGAAAAAATTCGGGGGAGTCCAGATTAGGTGCGTACAGATTAATAATGCGTAAGGTATGGTTTGAAATAGATATTTTGACACTATTCCACCTACCATAAGTGTCACGAGAGCTGAACATAATAGAAATGGAGGGATGTTGTCTAATAAGTATAAGAACACCATTTTTCCCATTAAGAGCCGGGGAGAATATGGGAGCGCAAAATCCTTTCTTAAGAAATTTAGCTGAGTCCATGACACAACCTTAGAAAGAAATTGTGGTACTGTCTGAACTGACACCCCAGAATTTGTAAATCAGAAATAAGAATCCGCGCCGTACAAGGCCTGCAACTCAGAAAATCGCTGAGCTGAAGCCATGGCCACAAGAAACACCGTGTTCAACATCACAGCCTTTTAGAGTCTCAAAAGACAAGGTTGAAACGAAGCCATCTGTAAACTGCGAAGAAGTACCTTAAGACTGTACTCCAGACAGGGCTTCTTAAGAGATGTACAAATATACTGTACTCCTTTTAGGAACTGAACTACATGAGGCTGAGAAGTAAGCGAAGAGCGAGATACCTAGCCCTTGTAACAAGCTAAGATTGCCACTTGAAGCTGAAGGGAATTGAATGCTAAGCCCTTGGAAATACTCTTGTGCCAAAAAGGGAAGAATATAAATCATAGAACTCTGGAAGGGTGTCAACGTTGAGAAGTACCCAAGAAAGGAAAAGCCTCCAAACGGAAGCATAAGCCACAGGTGAAGACGTCTGTATCACTTGGAGAAGAGAAGAAATAACCTGCTTCGCATAAACCTTACACATCAGCCATGACTTTTCAAAAGCTAGATCATAATACCAAAATAGGATGAATATCCATGTTGATCAGACCCTAGGTGAGTACATCCGGAGATACCAGGAATCTCAACAGTTCGGCCATCGAAAGAGTCATCAGATCTGCATAGCAAGGATGGCGCAGCCAATCCGGAGATTCTATAATTACTGTGCCCTGAAAGTGAGCTTGAGATGGCAAATTCATCCAATCATCAGCCAGGGGAAAACACTTTAAAAGAGAAACCAGAGGCGAGAAAGAAGCAACACTGCCACCCCCTCTGACTGCCACTCCCTGCGTCTGCTGAAGAAGCTAGGAAGCTTTGAATTTTGAGACGAGGCCATGAGGTCTAGTTCTAGGAGATCTCACCTTTATACAAAGAGCTGGAACGCCTGAGCAAATAGTTCCCAATTTCCAGGATGTAGAAGATTTTACTACTACTATTTATTATTTCTAAAGCGCTGAAAGGCGTACACAGCGCTGTACATTTTAACATACAATAGATGATCCATGCTCAGATTTTGTGGTGAGAAATAGAGAATGACACGGTGGCGGTTTACCCGCGGCCACCGCATTTTAGCCGCGGGTCACCGCCGAAAACGGGGAAGAAAACTAGCAGTCGCTGCGGCGACGGGGACAAGGCCATTCACCGCCCGCGGGGCGGTGAATGGGTCTTGTCCCCGCAGTGAGGCATGAAGGATCGCGCGGTCCCCGCAGCTCACACCCGCCTGCCCAATCGATTCTAGTGTTTAGCCAGCTCTCTCCCTTCTCCTCACCTTAGTTTGTAGATTTTCTTTTTCGGCGACCCGCACGCTATCAAAGAGCCGCTGCTGCTCAGTTTTGATCTTCTGCTCTGACGCAACCGGAAACAGGAAGTTGCAGCAGAGCAGAAGATTGAACACTGAGCAGCCGCGCGTGTGCGGCTCTTTGGGAAAGCGTGCAGGTCGCTGAAAAAGAAAGCCTGCAAATTAAGGTGAGGAGAAGGGAGAGAGCTGGCTAAACACTAGGATCGATTGGGCAGGCGGGTGGGGGCTGCGAGGACCGTGCGATCACCCGTGTTCCCGGCTCAGACTGTAAGGAGGGAGTGAAAGGGAACAGGATTCTGGGCCAAGGTGATGAAAACGGAAAGAAAAACCCACAGCAGGAAAGAAAGGGAAGGACAGGCAGGTGAGCCAGATGCTAGAAGCAGGGGGGGGGGGGGGAAGAAAGAGGGAAAAAAGCTAGATGGGGTTGAAAAGAAGAGACACACTGGTATGGAAGAGGAAGATAGGGGAAATCTGGACACAGGAAGGTAACAGAAAGAGGGGAAATTATGTGCATGGGGCATAGGGACAGAGACAAAAAGGGGACATGCCATGGGGATGGTATATGGACACAGGGGGGGGCAATGGCAGATACATAGGGGAGATATTAGAAAAGTATATAAAATCGTACCCGTTTGAGGCTTTTATGTATGCAGCGGTGACGGTGACGGGGCGGTGAATGGGGTTGCAGTGGCGGTGACAGGGCGGTGAATGGGGCGGCAGTGGCGGTGACGGGGCGGTGAAGGGAATGGCGGTGACGGGGCGGTGCAGAGGATGGTGAGACGGGGACGGGGCGGTGACGGGGACCAATTTTTTCACCGTGTCATTCTCTAGTGAGAAAGTCTATCTAAACCCTTTTCCTGTCCTGTAAAATGATGCGCTGACAGAAGAGGAAGATGAGATTCCACCCATTGAAGTAGAACCATTACTTTACTCGCCAACTGGGTACATCATGTACTTTCCTGGCTGTAGAAAAATACCACTGTCATAACACTGTCCTAAAAGACTTTATTGTCATTCCGGAAGAATGGTCTGAAACTCCTGAAACGGTAGCCTGACCATGCTTCAGTCCAGAAGAATGAATGACTGAGGCTTGAAGGCACTGAGCCCCCCAACCTGACAGCCTGGGATGTTTAGTGACTTTGAGCCAGTCCAGCAAAGACCGAGGCATGCCTTTGAAAAGATTAATCTCGCTGAGCCACCAAATTATATTGAGCGATGCTTGAGGAGCCTACTAGATACTACAATTGGAGCCTTGAGCTACTGGTAACCACTGGAACAAAAGTGACTGCTGTAGCATTCTCATGTGAAAGCAAGCCGAAATTCCCAGTGGGGTCACCACTATAGATCCTAGAACCTGTACAGAATCCCATACTCTTGTTCTTGGTGACTGAAGAAGGCAAACCTGAGACTGTAACCTGTCGCCCCAGTATCTGGGAAGAAACATATTCCTCTCCTACGTGAGCAACATCCCTTGATATTCTAATAATTAGTACAAGAGAAAAGAGCTCTTTGGAAATTTGAAGATTCACATCCAAAGAATTGAAGAAAAGAAGTTCAAATAGAAGAAATCACCCGTTTGTGTCTGACAAATTGATCTGGCTGGAAGACATCCGAATCAAGCAGTCGTCTAAGAAAGAAAGTACCTGAATCTCCTGTTTGCGCCAAAACACCACTACTGCCCTCATTTTCAAAAATGTTCATGGAGCCGTGGCTAGGCCAAATGGCATCTGCCAAAACTGATAGCGCTGCTCGATGAGAGCTAAGCGAAGATAGTGCAAATTCGGTGTCCATAGGGAAATTGTAAATATTCTCACAGTTTTTCTCCAGAAATGTCTAACTCTGAGAAACTAATTTACCAGAATGAGATCCAGCCCCCGTCTGACCAATTTCCCTGTCTTAGGCACTATAAAGTAAATGGAATAACTTCCCTTAGTTCCGTATGAACTAAAACTGCTGCCCTGAATACCAGTAACACTTAAAAGTAGTTAAGTCTTTTCAAGCAGAGAGAGTGGGGAAACACACACACAAGGTATATCACCGCAACAGTGGCAAAAGCTGTTGAAACACTCCTGACGCGTAGAACCCCAAAAACAGGGAAGCCGCGGGATAGTGACCTAAGTCAGCTGCAAAATAAACGTGAATGCTGCGGTGCTCCCGCTAACGCCAGAGACCCAAGCGTGTGCCTGTTTCATGCTGAAATGAGCTGGCTCTATCAACAATGTATTAAAAAACCTACCCGGAGCCAACCATTAAAATATTTTTCCCACTGTCATGGTATAAAATGCTTAAAATAAACATTGGAGAGAAATAAATGAATGCTGCTTCATTCTCAACTTAAGAAAATGAGCACACGCCTTATGCGCTCAGTCAGGAACCGGCTACGTGAAGAACACACCTGGAGCCATCCAAATATTTACCTCTACCTGGCCGCGGGAACTGCCAAGCAAAGACCGCCTCGGGGAGAAATCCCACTACCGTTGTGGCGCTGCTGCCAGAGTATGAAAACAAGCGCATGTCTACAACATGAGGGAAGGCACTAGTTCCGTCAACGGAGCTCTATCCATACACCCGAAGCCCTTTACTGAATAAACTTCATACAAATGTAAATTTACTTGTCAGTCACTAAACCATTTCCACAACTCTACAAAACATAGCGTTTGATAAAAAAACATATTCCTTCTGTAGACTCACACCGAACCCGCAGCACCACCACAACCAGAAACCAGAAAAGAAGTTCAAATAAAACATATACTCACAACTTTGTTAATAGTGCAGGGAGATGCAGGTTGCTCAGCACTATGAGGGCAGAATTGTTTAATAGTCACTGTGGTCTCTTTTTTTTTTTTTTAACAGTGAAGGGAAAGAAGAACAACCGAGACCCAGTCAGACCCTCTTTCATTGGAGGGAGGGTGAGGCAGGGACCTAGGGGGGGCCCAGGTGTAACCCCTAAAGCTGGCACCGTTCAGCCGGACACCCCTGTCTCACTGAAGAGAAACCTCAACAGGAGAAATAAAATTGCCATCTCACTGAAGAGAAACCTCAACAGGAGAAATAGAATGGCAGTCTCACTGAAGAGAAACCTCAACAGAAGAGAAAATAATTTTCCAGTCACAGCCAGAATTCAGGAGCTAGTTGAATAGCAACCATCACCTGCTGGAAGATAGAGCATACTGAAGATGCAGGAGGTGTGCCAGCCAATAGGACCACCTGTTAATCAGTTTCTCTATCTCCACCTGCTGGTAGATGTGTGCTCTCCCATTGGTCTCTGGATTCATCTGCTGCTGTTGCTAAGGAAAAAGTGCAATTACAGACTCATCCTAAATTTCTTCCCAAGGTGATTTCGGAATTCCATCTTAATCAAACCATCACTTTGCTGTCGTTTTTTCCACCTCCTCACTCCTCTGCAGCAGAAGAGTACCTTCAGACATTAGATTGCAGAAGAGCACTTCTTTTTTACCTTAAGATAACTTCTCATTTCCGCCAATCGAGCCCAACTATTCATTTCGTACAATCTAGCTACCCATGGCCAACCAGCAACTAAAAAGAGCTACATCATCATGAATTACATGCTGCATCCATTTTTGTTGCACAAGAGCTCATACACAGCCCCCTAGTTTCAATTGGGGCACATAAACTACGAGCTGCAGCTGCTTCAATAACAAACTTGAAATCAATCCCAATTCAGGATATCTGCAGAGCAGCAACCTGGTCTTCGGTGCATATGGATATCCACAATAAATATGCATGAGATATATTTGCATCTCGAAGAGGAAGTGCATGCAAATCCATCTCACACATTCATTGTGGATATCCTGAAAACCTGACCTGCCTGTGGCTCTCAAGGACCAGAATTGCCTACCCCTGGTTTAGACCAAAGCTTAGCACAAGACGTTCGTTTTGGACAATCAGTCTTACCTAATTTATTTGCATGGTAATTTATATCCACTGCCATCTACTTTATCAGCTTGGGGCTTAGCAACAAGTTTGCCTGCATATCCCCTACTTGTCTCCGGAGAAAGCAAAGTTGCTTACCTGTAACAGATGTTCTCTGTAGACAGCAGGGGAATGCAGCTACACTTGCCCGCCCACCGTCCCCTCATCTCAACTTCTTATATTTCTAGAGATAAAACTGAAAGGACAAGGGGAGGGGATCTAGGTGTAGGGCATCCTGCACATGCGCAGTATGCTAAAAGCTTAATATAGTTAGGGGAGAGCATTGACACACAGGCTCAGTCAGAGGACTTCACCAACAAGTGTGGCTGTATGCCCCTTCTGTCTACAGAGAGCACCTATTACAGGTAAGTAACTTTGCTATTCCAAAGTTAAGGAGAAAGGAACGTACCAAAGCACAAACTTAGCAAATGATTTCTCATCAATGAAAGAGATAAACAATGTCCCTGTAGTGCCTAATGCCTATGCAAGACATTTCCCCCTACTGAATTCTCCGCTTATGGCACATTCCATAAGCATGTTTCCTACCGAATCTTCCCTGTAGTCCGAGTACAGCTCTACCTCGACCATCTGCTTCTGCTCCAGAAAGCCAGTCAATAAAAGACCAGCATAGAAGAATGTATCCATTAGGCGCAACGCACGTGACCGATAATGCAGCATGGCCTATGGGATATAAAGAACCCAACTATTAGCAGTCATACATGAGCTGGTATCACTAGCACTATCCCATCTCCCACCTCACTCGAGCTTGGTACTCACTGATCGGGTAGAGGAAGATATGATCTGTCCCCCTTTTGTGTAACACATGATGGATACCATGAACATTCCCAGTTCCTGATTCACAGGAGATTCAGGCATCTCTAGCTCCAGGGAAATCCGGTATGGCTGCCCATACATAAGGACCTAAAAGGGAAAGGTCAAAAAGATGAAACCTGTTCTATGCTACCTTTACTTACAGAGGTCAGAGCTCAAAAGTGTCAAAACTAGATACTGGGTCCTCCCCTTCACCACTGTATTTAAATTTCTGCATTTATAATCTGCATTGTACAGATTTCTTTAAACTGGAAACAGCAGAGATTTTACAACTGTGCTCTACATCACTATGTTCTGTCCAGCACCTCTCTGCTCATTCTTCTCCAAAAAACAAGCAGAATTTGCCTTGCAGTCTCCTGCCTTGAATCTAGAACTTCACCAGACGTGGGCAGTAAAAGGCTGTCATTGAAACAGCAATATCCAGTACATGGGCAGAAGTTAGCTGTTAGGTCTTCTTGATATCAATGACATAGAAGAAAGGATCACTGAAGTAATGTAACAAATTTCCTAACTATAATGCAAACAAAGGAAAATGAGGAAAAAACTTTCTAGGACTCTTATTTTATTTAATGTTTATTGGAAACATAACACTTTATATAAAACTTCATCAGTTCTTCTCAACCATATATGAACGTATTTTCATTTTTTCAGTTGTACCTACCTTGTTTAGCCCCTTAAAATCCCCCTTACAAATCTATTATCAATATCACTCTGAATATCAATACATATGTATATGTTGGGTATGCTAGGGGTACAGTACATCCTCCTATCAACTTGAATCCACCATATAAAGGGTTACTACAACACACTCACTTACTAACCAGTATGCTATTCTCACACAATTTATAGATATTCCACATTCTTTTTTGCCACTTTCTTCCATCTTTGCAGCTAGGTACTATGGAGTTGATAACATGTCTTCTTCCATGCCATCAGGTTTAATAAGAGGAATTTAGGATCTTTTAACAATTCCACTCTTTAAAATACTACAAAGATTTTAAAGTATTTTCTGTGAAGACTCAATGAATCTGTGGACTTTGTTGTTGTCGGATATAGTTAAGGTTAGTACAAAACTGGATATAATAAAAAAAGGATACTAAGTTTCTGGAGGATAGGTCCGTTAATTAGCTACTCATTCCTTGGGATGAACAATAAGAACAAATTACTCTTTGGGATCTTCAAAGCAAGCTAAAACCAGTAACAGTCGGAGGCAAATTATGACCTGAACAAGTTTGTGTTCCATATATGGAAATTCAGTTTAGGATGGACTGGAGAAGATGTCAACGGAAACCTCCAGTAATTTGAAACACTAGGACAGAGCAAGGCAGACTTTTATGGTCTGTGTTCCACAAATTACAAGATGGTTTGAATAAGCTGGAGTGGACTTTGAGAGCAACTCCAGTAGCTGGAACCTAAGGATAGTACTGAGCAGACTTCTATGGATTATGTCTCAGAAATGCCAGAGAAAGACAATTTAATCATGAATAAATAATGAGCATGAATGTTGGGCAGACTAGATGAGCTGTTCAGGTGTTTATGTGCCATCATTTACTATGTTACTATGAACGTATTTTGGCTTGACCAGAATGGAAGTCCAAAGTCTTAACAGAAACTTGTGCAGAACAAGTAGCTTCAGGTGACACATATTCACCTCTCTCTGCATGTAAGCTGGTATGATGGCATGTACAAGAGGAATATTGAAGCAAAGCGCTTACCCTGTCACGTCCATTCTTTATCAGTGAAATGTTTGCCATTGGGAAGGAGCAGAGATCTTGCCCTGGTGAAGTACAATCTGTTCTGAAAATTCCAAAAAGGGAAAAATTATAACCATACTACAGCACACTCTAATACTAGCCACCACACCATGAGCAGCGGACCACCTTTCTGGTTGGGAAATGAACAATAAAGCTATGTCCTCCTCACCTCCCAGTTGCTAATACTACATGGGGCGAAGATTTGGTCAGGCCCAATCCGTTCCATGGCCTATAATCCATTCTCTTGCACAGTCTTAAACAGGACTGCCGAGACAAATACAATGGCAGAAAATTATTATCCGCCTACATCGACTGCTCAGCTCTACAATCCCTTCCTCTTTCCAGAAAAGCTCTGTGCTGCCCCCCCCCCCACACCCCACCCACACACACCTTCTATGAGAAATACAAGACTAGGATTGAGAGAACAGTTGGGGGTATATGGGACCCTATCACCATAGAATGGGAAACTTTTGACTGACCTGAAGTGGTAATGGACAGGAGTGGTGTACCGCACAGTGGGGATGTATGAGTAATAGAAACTGCCATATAAGAATATGGAGATCCAGAGTAGAAGAATGAGGACACACAGAACAAAGGCCGTCTGTAATATTGTTCTGCGTACACGAATCAGCATAAGAAAAACCACTTCCTGAAGCCACAGGAGCAGTGGCAGTGGTGGCACAGTTGTTGTCATGGCTATCCGACTCCCAACCACCGATCTAGATAAGTGGACTGCAGACTTAAGGAAAATTGTCAGATTTGGCACAATTTCTAAGATAGAGCCAAAATACTTATTTCCTCAACCCCCCAGCTTCTTGTTAGTGCTGCACTGCTTGTCCTCATCCACTGATGAACAGGGGATACTATGGAAAGGAGCCCATAGTTTTCAAACATCTGATTCTTCACAGATACTTCTGCTCTGTTTCAAGGGACTGTATCCCATCCCCAGCAAACACGAAGCAGATGGTTCAGCAACACTCCTTTTATAGCTTGGAAGAATGTGAAATCAATCAGTAGCAGACATCACATGCAGAAGGATTAGGAAACCTTATGAAAAAAAAGAAGAAAAAAAAAGTCACAAGGCTGGAGATAGAGAAGAGTTCACAGTAGTAACTTAGAAATAGAAAAGCACAGATGCTACTCCTGACCAGAGGATGCTCAACCTGGTCAGTTCATCTTACTGAAATGATGTAGATACTACGGGAGATATTTATGACATGTTCTATTCACAGTAAATGGCTGTGTCTAATACATATATACTTCATGCATAGGTGGTCCAAGGGGTGGTGTATGTGTGGTCATTAGTTGTATAAGCATACTTTGTAAAATATATGCACACTATTTGGACTAGTTTTGTGTGCCTATTTAATAAAAAGGCCCATAGGTGCAAGGGGGGGTGGGCAAAAAAGCACAGTTACTTACCGCAATAGGTTTTATCCAGGGACAGCAGGCAGATATTTTCACATGTGGGTGACATCATCCACGGAGCCTGGACAGCTTTGCAAGCAGACTTGCTTGTAGAACTTCAGAAAGTTCATGACTGCCGCACTGTGCATGCACAAGTGCCTTCCCGCCCAGCGCAGGGCGCGTCTCTCCTCAGTTCAGATAGCTAGCAGAGAAGCCAACCAGGGGAGGTGGGTGGGCTGTGAGAATATCTGCCTGCTGTCCCTGGATAACACCTGTTACGGTAAGTAACTGTGCTTTATCCCAGGACAAGCAGGCAGCATATTCTCACATGTAGGTGACCTCCAAGCTAACCAAAATGGGATGGTGGAAGTGTTGGCAACTTAGGAGAATAAATTTTGTAAAACTGCCTGGCCGAAATGGCCATCCCATCTGGAAAAAGTATCCAGACAATAATGAGAATTGAAAGTATGAACCGAGGACTAGAGAATGACACGGTGAAAAAATTGGTCCCCGTCACCGCCCCGTCCCCGTCTCTCCATCCCCGTCACCGCCCCGTCCCCGTCTCACCAACCCCGTCACCGCCCCGTCCCCGTCTCACCATCCTCTTCACCGCCCCGTCACCGCCACTGCCACCCCATTCACCGCCCCGTCACCGCCACTGCAATCCCATTCACTTTTCTTTATTTACGTATAAAGGAAACATTCTTTAAAACTTTAAAACTTTAAAACTTAGTTAAATATTAGTTAATAACTATACAAAAACAAAACACGCAGAGAAAAAATTAATTAATAAAAATTCTCAAAACTGACACATTTTGATCACTAAATTTAAAATAGTTATTTTTCATACAGTTTTTCAATCACTAATCTTCCACCACCCCTGGGGCTAGCAATGCAAAAACAAACACGACATGTACTTTAAATGCTGCCGTGATTAGCATAGTGACCGCGGCTACGGCTGCAAGTCTCCCCTCCCCCCAGCGATCACGGCAGGAGGGCACCCAACCCCTCCTGTAGACCCCCCCAACGGCCCTCCCGACAATCGCAGCAGAAGGGTACCCAACCCCTCCTGCCGGTCCTCCCAATGGCCTCCCCTAAGATCGCCGGCAGGAGGGTACCCAACCCCTCCTGCTGGACCCCCCCCCCCCAACGAACCCTCCCACCCCGGAACCCCCTTAGTCTTACTTTTCAAGTTGGACCGGACAGCTCCTCGCTCGTCTGGCCAGCAGGCCTGCCTCCGTCCAAATGAGGCGGGCGGGCCCGCCCCTCCCCTCCCCTCCCCTGCCTCCCAATGGCCTCCCCTAAGATCGCCGGCAGGAGGGTACCCAACCCCTCCTGCTGGACCCCCCCCCAACGAACCCTCCCACCCCGGAACCCCCTTAGTCTTACTTTTCAAGTTGGACCGGACAGCTCCTCGCTCGTCTGGCCAGCAGGCCTGCCTCCGTCCAAATGAGGCGGGCCCGCCCCTACCCTGCCCAACCCACAGGATCCTAGGGCCTGATTGGTCTAGGCACCTAAAGCCACTCCCGCTATAGGAGGGGCCTTAGGTGCTTGGGCCAATCAGGCCCTAGGATCCTGTGGGTTAGGCAGGGGAGGGGAGGGGCGGGCCCGCCTCATTTGGACGGAGGCAGGCCTGCTGGCCAGACGAGCGAGGAGCTGTCCGGTCCAACTTGAAAAGTAAGACTAAGGGGGTTCCGGGGTGGGAGGGTTCGTTGGGGGGGGGGGGGGTCCAGCAGGAGGGGTTGGGTACCCTCCTGCCGGCGATCTTAGGGGAGGCCATTGGGAGGACCGGCAGGAGGGGTTGGGTACCCTTCTGCTGCGATTGGCAGGAAGGGTTGAAATGACAAATGAGGAGCACGGTGAAATAGCGGTTCCTAGAAGGGGGTACATTGGCCCGCGGGGACAAACCTGTTCACCGTTTCCGCGGTCGGTGAATGGCCTTGTCCCCGTCACCGCAGCGACTGCTAGTTTTCTTCCCCGTTTTCGGCGGTGACCCGCGGCTTAAATGCGGTGGCCGCGGGTAAACCGTCACCGTGTCATTCTCTACCGAGGACCAAGTGGCAGCTTTGCAGATTTCCTCAATAGCATAGATCTGAGGAAAGCCACTGATGCCGCCAATGGATATGACTTTGTGGGCTGTGACTCGACTCTGTAGATACAGTCCAGCCTGAACTTAGCAGAAAGATGCAAGCAGCTAACCAGCTGGAGATGGTGCGCTTATAAATCTGATGTCCCAACTTGTTTGGATCGAAGGAGACAAAAAGTTGAGGTGCAGATCTATGTGGTTGAGTGCGTTGCAAGTAGAAAGCCAAAGCACGCTTACATTCCAGAGTATGAAGAGCTGTTTCTTCAGGGTAAGAATGGGGCTTTGGAAAAAAACACTGGAAGTACAATGGATTGACTGAGATGAAATTCTGAAACCACTTTAGGTAAGAATTTAGGATGAGTACAGAGGACCACCTTGTCATGATGGAATACTGTGAAAGGTGGTCTGCAACTGGAGGCTTCATCAATTGAGCAAGAACAACATTGAGATCCCAAACCACTGGAGACGGTTTGAGAGGTTGCTTGACATTGAAAAGTCCTTTCATAAATCTGGAAACCACAGAATGAGCAGAGAGGGGTTTCCCTTCGATAGGCTGATGGTAAGCAGCAGTTGCACTGAGATGGACTTGAATGGATGTGGATTTGAGGCCTGAATGAGACAAATGGAACAGGTAATCCAAAACTGAAGACAAGGAGGTAGATTGAGGGTCCTTGTGATGAATGGTGCACCAAACAGAAAATCCAGTCCTTTTCTGATTGTAGCTTTGTCTGGTGGTAGGCTTCCTATAAGCTTCTAAAACATCCTGTACAGATTGAGAAAACTGTAGAGTGGTTGTTAAATTGAGAGGTACCATGCTGTCAGGTGTAGAGACTGCAGATTGGGATGAAGTAGAGACCCCCAACTCTGTGTAAGCAGAGAGGGAAAAACTGATAGAAGCCGTGGCTCCCTGCTGCTGAGTTGAAGTAGAAGGGAGTATCAAGGTTGCCTGGGCCACCGAGGAGCTATCAGAATCATGGTTGCATGTTCTTGTTTATTTTGATAAATGTCTTGACGATGAGAGGGAGTGGAGGGAACTCATAGATAAACTGATTCGTCCATTCCAGTAAAAAAGCATCTGCCTCCAGTCAGTGAGGAGAGTATATTCTGGAGCAGAACTGAGGCAGCTTGTTGTTGTGGGGAGACGCGAAGAGATCTGAGGAGTCCCCCACTGAGAAAAAATGTGATGAAGAGGCGAGGAATTGAGTGTCCATTCATGAGGTTGTAGAAGATGACTCAATTTGTCCGCCAGACAGTTTTTCTCTCCTTGAATGTAGACAGCTTTAAGGAAGGTGTTGTAAAGGATTGCCCAATCCCAAACCTTCAGAGCTTCTTGGCAAAGAGGGAAAGATCCCATTCCTCCCTGCTTGTTGACATAGTACATGGCCACTTGGTTGTACATCCAAATGAGGACTACCGGTCGTGAAGAAGATGCTGAAAAGCTTTGAGAGCATTGAAAATCGCTCTGAGCGCCGACAGACTGATGCAACACTGACGATCCGTGCTGGACCAATGGTTTTGAGTAGGTCGCAAGCCTGCGCCCACTGAGATGCCAGGGTCCACTGAGGAAATCTGAGGTGAAGTTTGGCAAAAGGAGTCTCATGAACTGTAGAAGCCATGTGACCCAGGAGAACCATCATGTGTCTTGCTAAAAATTGTAGTCAAGGGAGACACTTTGTGGCAGAGATGAATGAGAGCGTCCTGACATTGTTGAGGAAGAAATGCTCTAAGTCAGACAGTGTCTAGAACAGCTCCAATGAACTGCAAAGTTTGAGAGGGCTGTAGCTGGAATTTGGGAAAGTTGATTTCAAATCCCAAACTTTGCAGGAACCACATAGTCTGTTGGGTCGCTACAATAACCCCTTGAGATGTTAAATCCTTGATGAGCCAGTCGTCCAGGTACAAGACCACCTTTAGACCATGGTTCTGTAGAGCTGCTGCCACTACAACTAGGCACTTGGTGATCACTCTTGGAGATGAAGCCAGGCCGAAAGGTAGCACTCTGTACTGAGAATGCAGATTCCCCACCCAAAATCTGAAGAATTGTCGAGAGGCTGGATGAATGGGAATATGAGTGTAAGCCTTTTTGAGATCTAGAGAACATAACCAGTCGGTCTGATCTAGAAGGGAGTATAGAGATACCAGAGACAGCATCCAAAATTTCTCTCTGACCAGAAATTTGTTGAGGGCTCTGAGGTCCAAAATAGGTCACAGATCACCCGTCTTCTTCGTAACTAGGAAGTAACAGGAGTAAAAACCCCTGCTCTGCTGTTCAAGCGGAACCTCCTCGATGGCATGGAGACGAAGCAGAGCTTGAGCTTCCTGAAGAAGGGCAGTCTGGGATGGATTGGAAGGATACTCTTTTGGAGGCAATCTGGAGGAACCTGGATGAAATGAAGAGAGTATCCTTCCCCGATGATGTACAGCACTCAGAGATCTGATGTAATGATCTCCCAGCGGTGGTAAAGAAAGATAGAAATGATCTCCAATGGGAAGGGGAGAGGACAGAAGCAGAACGATGGAGGTTATGCTCTGTATTAGATGATCAAAAAGGCTGAGAGGTCTTAGGCGCAGCAGGAGTCTGAGGTTTCTGCTGCTTCTGTTGCTGTTGTGGTTGTTTCTTAGGAGGTGCTCTTGTATAAGGAGCTGCTCTCTGTGGAAAACGTCTCTGATAAGATGAAAGGTCTAAAGCCTTTAGAAGTAGAAGGCTTAGGCTTAGGATAAATGATATTCCTTGTGATACTGCTAAGTGCTCAGGCTGGACTGCAGGCAGCAGAGTCGAGGTAGGAGCATGTTTGGCAAGCATATTATCAAACTGACGATCCAAGATGGTTGGGATCATAGCCTCCAAATGTGACACAGAGACTTGAGGATCTGGTACATTTGGTGTGGCTAAAGTCTCCGAGGAAGAGCAGGAAGAATGACTCTTCGACTTGAAGACATGCTTCTTGGGTATCTTGATAATTACTGCTGGTACCTGACCTGAGGGAGGCAGCGAGGTAAGTGTCTTGTCAGGAGAAGACTTAGCAGACTTAGCCATCCTCGAGGACCCGCCAAACGAGGATGGCTTGATTAAAAGTTGAAGCCGAGGTCGAGGCAGAAGGCGGAACTCCTGTAAGCTTGACCAGATTTGAGGTCAAGACCGGGGCAAGGGGATCCATATCTCCAAAGAGTTTTTCCACCTGAACTCGACGACATTTGTGGGCATGAAGTTGAAGGGTAGTGCAGTGAACACACGACTTCGGATGACAGTCAGGTCCAAACACTGAATATACCACAGATGTGGGTCAGTGAGAGAGATCGTGCACTGGTAATGGCTATTCTTCTTGAAGCCTGTGACTGGCCGGGACATATACGGGAAGATAGCTGCAGCTAAGTCGAAACTCACTGGCTGAAGCCGCGAGGCAGGCCCCGCCATTACTGAAAGAAAAAAAATAAAATAAGTCTTTTTTTTATGAAAATACACAAGAAATATACAGCGACCCTGAAAAGAAATAAAACACGAGCCGCGGTGAGAAGGCACGAAGTAGAACTGAGTCTAGCGCAGAGCGACGAAATAGGACTTCTCGGCTCTGCGGAAAACTGAGAAGAGACGTGCCCTGTGCTGGGCGGGAATGCGCATGTGCGGTGTGGCAGTCACAAACTTTCTGAAGTTCTACAAGCAAGTCTGCTTGCGAAGCTGTCAGCAACCAGGCTCCGTGAATGACGTCACCCACATGTGAGAATATGTCCTGGGATAATTCCTATATCCATAGGTGTAGGCTGGTTAATATTGTGTATTTGGATTTTTAAAAGGCATTTGGCAAAGTACCTCATAGTAACATGCTAGCAGATAAAGGCCAAATGGTCCATCCGCAGCATTCACTATCTCCTCCTCTCCCTAAGAGATCCCACGTGCCTGTCCCATGCTTTCTTGAATTCAGACACAGTCTTTGTCTCCACCACCTCTACTGAGAGATTGTTCCATGCATCTACCACCCTTTTTGGAAAAAAAAATTCCTTAGATTACTCCTGAGCCTATTATCACTTAACCACATTCTATGCCCTCTCACTCTAGAGTAGCCTTTCAATTGAAAGAAACTTGTCTCATACATATTTATGCCACAAAGGTATTTCAATGTCTCTATTATATCGCCCATCTTCCTCCCAAAACTTTTCCCTCTGTGTCATGTCTGTCTGTCCTTCACATTTGTTTCAAAATAGAATGTATGTTCCCTTATTATTTTTTTCTGTTTTATTTTTTTAATTGTATATGATTCATATGTAAACCGCTTAGACTTTATAAGCAGTATATCAAATAAAATAAACTTGAAAACTTGAAAGATTTTAGATCTTTAAGTCTGTCTCCGTATGCCTTATGATGTAGACAACCAACCATTTTAGTTGCATTCCTCTGGACCGACTCCATCCTGTTTATATCTTTTTCAAAGTGTGGTCTCCACAACATTCTACTTTTCACTTTTGAGCCTGGGAGCTTGGAACACGACTGTCATTTTGAGCATGTCGGTTTTATGCAGAGACCTTTAGTTTTAATCCACAAGTTCACTTTTAGGACCAGTAGGGACTCCTGAAGAAGACAATTATGTTGAAACACGGACCATGTAGCAGTGGCGTGCCTAGCATATGTGACACCCGGGGCCCATCATTTTTTTGACACCCCCCCCCCATCTATATGAAAAACATGATTTTTAGTAACAATCCACACGTCACACATGAATATCTAGAAAAAGGCAGCATCTTACATACTGCAGTGAGCAGTACATCAATAAACCCATTGTAAAACTAAACAAGCCAGATCAATCCTAACAGAAAACCATGTCTTTTTGAACACAGAAAACACCTTCGCCTAGTATGTAATCACAAACTAACTCCCCCCCCCCCCTTTTACAAAACTGTAGTGTAGTAACAGATCAGATTCCAACGCTAAAAAACGCTCTACAGTTTTGTAAATGGGGAGAGAGAATAAAAATACGTAGACAAAGAAGCTGGACTCTGCATAAAATGCAACATCACAGAAACAGTGATGGCATCTCGCCTAAAGCAAAAAATAAATAAATAGAATTTTTTTCTACCTTGTCTTTTCTGGTTTCTGTTTTCCTCATCTTTTTGTCACTCTCTTCCTTTCATCCACTGTCTACCCTCTCTCTGCCCCTTCTATATGGCATCTTCTCTCTTTCTATTCCTGTTCTAGAAACTTTATGCATCCCCCTTCCATTACTCCCTTCACCCACTTTAGTCTGGCATCCATCTTCTTCCCTTCCCTCCTCCAATGGTCTGGCATCTCTCCTCTCCTTCCCTCTCCCACACCAATATGGTCTGGCATTTCATTCTCTCCTCTCCCTTCCCCCCACTTCCATCAGCATCTGCCCCTTTCTCTCCCTCCACCATGCTTCCATACCACCCTGACCCCCTTTCTCACCCTCCACCATGATTCCATACCACCCTGACTCCCTTTCTCACCCTCCACACCCTTCCATACCACCCTGACCTCCTTTCTCACCCACCATGTTCCATACCACCCTGACCCCCCTTTCTCACCCTCCACACTCTTCCATACCACTGACCCCCTTTCTCACCCTTCACCATGTTTCCATACCACCCTGACCCCCTTTACCATGATTCCATACCACCCTGACACCCCTTTCTCACCCTCCACACCCTTCCATACCACCATGACCCCCTTTCTCACCCTTCACCATGTTTCCATACCACCCTGACCCCCCTTTCTCACCCTCCACACCCTTCCATAACACCCTGACTTCCTTTCTCTCCCTTCACCACCTTACTATGCTCCTTTCTTTCTCCATCCCAAATCAGCAAGGTCCCGCAATGACTGCTTCTGCTCCGGATGGAAGAGGTAAGTGATGTCGGAGGGGGCTGGGCCGGCAGACGCAGGGAGTTGCGGCAAGATCTCGTGATGACTGCGGCTGCTGGTCCACCCAACCCCTCCCCCCCACCCCCATCACTTACCTCTTCTGGAACAGAGGTGGTAGACGGTGCAGTCATTGTGGGACCTTTGTTCACTTCAGCGCAGCTGCCGACTCTGCTCTGTTATAAGTATGGCAGCCGCGCTGAGGTGCCATTTGGAGCAGCGCAGGAGGTTCCGGATCTAGCCAGCTGTGCACTCTCTTGGAGCGTGCACCCGGGGCGGACCGCCCACTCCCCCCTTCCTTGATATGCCACTGCCGTGTAGGGTCCATATCTTTCTAGAGGTTCTGGCCCCAGATGTATCTATGTGGATTATTTATTTGTTTCAATAAAGCCATCAGCTTGGACAACGATTCTCCACAATTTTTTGTTTTCTTGTGTGTGCTTTTTGTGAAGTGAATAGGGTCAATTTCTTTTGTTGTTTCACAATATTCTACTGGTCATTCCTCTCCCTATGCACCCAAGCATCCTTCTAGCTTTTGCCATCACCTTTTCAACCTGTTTGGCCATCTTAAGATCATCACATACTATCACACCCAAGTCCTGCTCCTTTTTCATGCATAAAAGTTCTTCACTCCCTAAACTAAACCATTTCCTTGGGTTTTTGCAGCCCAAATACAGTGGCACCTCAGTTTACGAGTGCACCGGTTTGCGAGTGTTTTGCAAGACAAGCAAAACATTCGCAAAATCAGTGCCTCGGAAACCAAGCTTGCCTCGATTTGCGAGCGGCGCCCCCCGCAATCCAGCACCCTCCCCCCGCGATCCAGCATCCCCCCGCTCGTGTTTCCCCCCCCCCCTGCCCCCCGCCATGATTTGAAATCTCCCAGCACCCACCCAAACACGCTGCTTACCCCCATCTAGCCACTGGCACCAACGCACAGGATGTGCTGGTGCCCGAAGATCTGCGTTCTCTTCTTTGCTAGGCCTTGAGCATCTGCGCATGCTCAAGGCTTGCGAGTTCACGCTGTCTCCGAGATTCTTGGAGATCTTCAAGAATCTCGGAGAGAACGTGAACTTGCAGACTAGCACAGACGGATGACATACCAAAGCAGTACCCATCATGGGTGGGATCCCCGAAGGGCCGCCACAAGAACATGATCGCCGAACACAGCATCCCAACACGCCTATCTGGTAGCGACGTACAAAATATTGCAGAGAAGACCAAACTGCAACCTTACAGATATCCACCGGGGGCACAAAAAAACTTTCAGCCCAGGAAGCCACTTGACCCCAAGTGGAATGAACATAAGAACAAAAATCTCATGCATAAATACAGGATGTCTGGGGTTGTACTTGGAAAGGAAAGAGACTTGTGAGTTATGATTAACAAGTCAATGAAGCCGTCCATGCAATGTGCGGCAGTGGCAAAAAGGGCGAACAGAATGCTAGGAATGATAAAGAAGGGGATCACGAACAGATCGAAGAAAGTTATCATGCCGCTGTACCAGGCCATGGTGCGCCCTCACCTGGAGTACTGCATCCAGCACTGGTCGCTCTACATGAAGAAGGACACGGTACTACTCAAAAGGGTCCAAAGAAGAGCGACTCAGATGGTTAAGGGGCTGGAGGAGTTGCCGTACAATGAAAGATTAGAGAAACTGAGCCTTTTCTCCCTCGAACAGAGGAGATTGAGAGGAGGCATGATCGAAACATTCAAGGTACTGAAGGGAATAGACTCAGTTGATAAGGCTAGACAAATTCTGGGTTGTATCCGTAGAAGCTTTGTTAGCTGGAAGCCGGAAGTCATAATGCCATTGTACAGAACCATGGTGAGACCTCATCTGGAGTACTGTGTGCAATTCTGGAGGCCACACTACCGTAAAGATGTGCTGAGAGTTGAGTCAGTTCAGCGCATGGCCACCAGGATGATCTTGTGGCTCAAAGATTTCTCATATGAGGACAGGCTACATAAATTGCGGCTATACTCTCTCGAAGAGTGCAGGGAGAGGGGAGACATGATTGAGACATTTAAGTACATCACTGGTCGCATAGAGGTGGAAGGCGACATTTTCTTTCTCAAAGGTCCCTCGGCCACAAGAGGACATCCGCTGAAAATCAGGGGCAGGAAATTTCATGGGGATACCAGGAAGTACTTCTTCACAGAAAGAGTGGTAGACCATTGGAACGCACTCCTGGAGCAGGTGATCATGGCCAGCAGCATACAAGATTTTAAGAAAAAATGGGATGCCCATGTCGGATCTCTATGAGGGTAGTGTAGAGGTGATGCCACCTGTGCGTGACCCCTTGGAGGGTAGTTTGGGGAGGGATAATAGAGTGGGCAGACTTGATAGGCTATGGCCCCTTTCTGCCGTCATCTTTCTATGTTTCTATGATTGTTCACCCTCTTCAAAGTAGGGAGAACGAGAGGGCACTCTCTAAAATTGAAAGGGGATAGATCCTGTACGAACGTAAGGAAGTTCTTCTTCACCCAGAGTGTGGTAGAAAACTGGAACGCTCTTCCGGACTCTGTCATAGGGGAAAACACCCTCCAGGGATTCAAGACAAAGTTAGACAAGTTCCTACTGTACCGGAACGAGCTCAGGTAGGACTAGTCTCAGGGCACTGATCTTTGATTAGAGGGCCACCGTGTGAGCGGACTGCTGGGCACGATGGACCACTGGTCTGACCCAGCGGCGGAAATTCTTATGTTCTTATAAGAACATAAGACTAGCCTTACTGGGTCAGACCAATGGTCCATCAGGCCCAGTAACCCATTCTCACGGTGGCCAATCCAGGAAAAGTTTGGGATTGGTTGAAGGTTTCTTGAAAAAAAAAAGATCATATCAAGTATTTACCAATGGTCGATATTCTAACTCCTGTGGGGTACCTCGAGGTTCCCCATTATCACCTACTTTATTTAACATTTATGTTGCTCCTTTGGCGGACTTACTACAAAGTCTAAATGTGATATTTCACATCTATGCAGATGATATCACTATTCTGATACCAGTTACTTCCATTACTACAGAGTTAACACCAGTCCTTAAAGAGACGCCAAATGCGCACATAAGCCCGAGACATGAAAAGGAGAAATGACCTTAGGATGAAAAGAAGGAACAGGCCGCATACCACAAGCTCCTTTGAAAATTCCAAGAAAAGAGCTCAAGAAAAAGTTTGCAACTCCAATACACGTCTCGCTGAAGTAATGGCTACAAGGAAAATCTGTCTTCAAAGTAAGGTCTTTCAATGTGGAGGAGCTAAGGGGTTCAAAGGGAGGACGGACCAGAGCCAAAAGCACCAAACTGAGATCCCAAGCAGGAACCGAAGGGTGAACCAGAGGTCATATCAACTTCACTGCCCTCACGAAACAAATCACATCAGAAGATAGGACAACAGTCAACTGTGCAAAGAACCTCTAAATGATGACAAAGCTGCCACCTGAACCCTTAAAGACAGGCCATCCTGCAAAAACTCCAAAATGTGCGACAAAGAAGCACGCAGGGGAACTATTGCCTGAGTGGAACACCAGTCATTGAAGAGATGCCACATAAGCCCGAGACATGGAGAACCTCCAAGACCCCATAAGAATAGAGACCACTTTATCTCCATATCCTTTCTTGTTTAGGCACTTCCTTTTAAGAGCCAATCTGTAAGACACGAGAAGAAGATCCAAATCCCCATACGACGGGCGCCTGGGCCAATCTGGAGCCACCATGATCACGCTGCCTGCATGACATGCAATGCGAAGAACTCTGCCCCCCAGCGGTCAAGGAGGAAAGACATACAGCAGGCCATCCATTGCCCAATCCTGCACCAGAGCATCCAGTCCCTCGACCTGACAATGTCTGTGTTGACTGAAGAACCTCCTTGACTTGAACTTGAAATGCGTGGCTATGAGATCCATCATCGGCCGACCCCATGCCTAAACTATCAGATCAAAGGCCTCCATCCTGAGACACCACTCGCCAAGATCCAGCACATGACTGAGAAAATCCACCTGGACATTGTCCATGCCCACTATGTCCAGGTGAATCTCCGCCCATTCCACGAGAAGTGCTGTCTCCTGCAAGACAACTCTTGGCTCCCCCTCCCCTTGTTGACTGACATAGGCCACCACAGTGGCATTGTTGGAGAGAACCCAAACAGCTTTGCCCTCCAGGAATGACTGGAAGGCTGCCAGCACCAACTGAATGACTCTGGTCTCCAGAACATTGATTGACCAGTAAGCCTCCTCCAGCAACCAGCAGCCCTGAGCTGAACAACTGAGACACTGTGCTTCCCAGCTGATGAGACTGGCATCTGTGAGAAACACTGTCCTCTGGGACAGATCCACACTCACTCCCTGGACCAAATTGTGGGCCTGAAGTCACCAATGCAGATTGCGACGTGCGATCCTGTGAAGAGGGACCAGACAGTTCAGTTTGTGAACCTGTGGGGACCACCACTGAAGAGAATACTGAAGGTATGTGAGCCCAGGCCCACCTGACCACCTCCAAGGAGGCTGCCATTGACCCCAAGACCTGAAGAAAATCCTGCGCCCAGGGACGACAGCCCATTAGAGAGCAAATCTGCAACTGCAGCTTCTGCACGCGTGCTTCAGGAAGGAACACCCTTCCCAGACCAGTGTCGAACAGTACTCCGAGATATTCCAAGCATTGAAAAGGAGTCAACCAACTCTGGGAAAGGCTGACTACTCAACCTGATGAATGCAGCAAATCCACAATACGGACCACGACAGAGGAGCTCTCCTGAAAGTACTTTGTACGGATCAACTAGTTGTCCAGATAAGGATGAACCAAGATGCCCTCCTTGCGCAAGACCACAGCCACCACAACCACCATCATAACCTTGGTGAAGGAATGCAGGGCTGTGGCCAGACCAAATGGAAGTGCACAGAACTGATAATGCTTTCCCAAAATTGCAAAGTGAAGGAATCGTCGATGAGGGTCCCAAATCAGGATATGAAGATAGGCCTCCATCAGGTCAAGAGAACTCAGAAATTCCCTGGGCTGAAATGTTAAGATCATAGACTTTAGGATCTCTATCCAAAAAGAAGGGACCCAGAGCACCCAGTTCACACCCCTTAGAACCAAGATAGGTCAAAAGCCCCCTTTTTCTTGGGCACCACAAAGTAAATGGAGTACCTCCCAGTGCAATCTCTTGAGGGGGTACTGGAACCATTGCCTTGAGCTCCACCAACCACTGAAGCATCCAATAAAATGCCCGCTTCTTCCAAGAGGATAGGACTGACAACGGGAAGAGAGAAAAAGATCTGCCAAGGGTCAGTTAAACTCGAGAGCATACCCATTTCAAATTACTTCCAGGACCCACTGATCTGTGGTGATCTCAGTCCACCCCCGGTAAAACTCCTGTAACAGGATTCCCCATCTCAGCCAGGGAAAGGACTCGAACACCGTCACTGGGCAGTTAGAGAGGCGGAGAGGGAGAAGCCCTGACTTCTCCAGCGAGCACCCTGAAAAGGACTGCACATGCTGGAAGAACCAACCCTGGGAGGCAGAACCCACAACAGAGACTCTGCCAGGCCTATACCGGCGAAACTCACGAAGTCGACCTCAACCCAGACCTCCTCTAGCAGAATGTTGAGGCCAACTGAGGCACTTTAAAGTCTCCCAAATTCCTCCCCAAAAAGAAAGGAATCCTTAAAGGGAAACTTACTAAGCTTGGATTTGGAGGGAATTCAAGGGACCACCAGCTGTATGCAGGCAGTAGGCCTTGTACACAACCATCACAAAATCTCACCGGTGGGACAGAACCTCACACAACTGCAGAGGAAGAGGCCTGGCTGACCTGTTCCTGTTTTTCTAATATAGATGGAAGCTCAGCTGAAGATTCAGTCAAAATGGAGGAGCTTCCTACCAAAGCAAAAAAAGCCCACCGAAAAAGGCTAACCAAAGGTCTGGAAAGAACTAGCCACAAAAGGGAAACCGCAGAAAACCCCAACGTGATGGCAAGGGAATTCCCAGTACATCCAGCAGTCAGATAACCTCGGGCTTCTCTGCCAGCAGCATCCGTCGGTGGTAGGCAAATCCTGGGCCTCCCCACTGCCCAAGGCCAACTTTCCCTTCGCAGCTACCAGGAAAATCTCCTTTTGCCAGCACCCAAAGCCGACCCAGATGAGACTCGAAGCCAGCCATATTGAGACCTCAGTAGGAGCACACTGAGAATTTCTTAGACCAAGAAGTGATCATTGTGAATGAGTTAGGAACAAGAAAAATTAATGAATGAAACTTCCCTTCAGACTGGCTCTAGGAAAAAAAAACCAATGGCTCTGCCTGTTTTTTCTAATCTAATGCTTAAAAGGAGCAGATCCCACTAGCTATTTTCTTAAAGAATATTTGTACTTATAAGAAATATTTTGTATTTCACTATCATCTTGTATTTCACTGATTGTCCTGTCTTCTTTGATATAAACCGCCTATAAATCAGTTGGTTATGGCGATATAGAAGAATAAAGTTATGCTATATGTTAAGCTCTGCAAGATGTAGTCTTTGCCCTTAGGAAAGGTGTACAGCTGAGACATCTATAAATAAAAATTGGGGAGGTGAGGGAATGGGGGAGGGACTCAGCTGTCTAAGTGCAACACCCCTGAGGTTTTATGGATCCCCCGTGGGACCCAAAGCTCATTCCGAACAATAAAAGGCCAGAAAAGGCCCCTTCCTGTCCTCTCCAAAATCCCTGAGTAAAGGCCAGGAAAAAAATAAAATAAGAACATAAGAAATTGCCTCCGCTGAGGCAGACCAGAGGTCCATCTCGCCCAGCGGTCCGCTCCCGCGTCAGCCCATCAGGCCCATTTGCCTGAGCAGTGGTCTCAGACCATCCCTTAAGCTACCTCTACTCCTATCTGTACCCCTCAATTCCCCTATCCTCCAGGAACCCATCCAAACCCTCTCTGAAGCCTTGTAATGTGCTCCGGCCCATCACAGCCTCCGGAAGCGCACTCCATGCATCCACCACCCTCTGGGTGAAAAAGAACTCCCTGGCATTTGTTCCAAACCTGTCCCCTTCCAATCTCTCCGAGTGCCCCCCTGTACTTGTGGTTCCCCACAATCTGAAAAATCTGTCCCCGTCTACCCTTTCCATACCCCTCAGGATCCCGAAGGCTTCCATCATGTCTCCTCTAAGTCTCCGCCTTTCCAGGGAGAACAGTCCCAGCTCTCTCAGTCTGTCAGTACATGGGAGGTTTTCCATACCCTTCATCAGTTTAGTTGCTCTTCTCTGGACTCCCTCAAGTACCGCCATGTCCCTCCTGAGGCACGGCGACCAGGACTGGACACAGCACTCCAGATGCAGGCGCACCATTGCACGATACAGTGGTAGGATGACCTCCTTTGTCCTGGTCGTGACACCCTTCCCAATGATACCCAACATTTTGTTCGCTTTTCTTGAGGCTGTGGCGCACTGCGCCGACGCCTTCAAGGCTGTGTCCACCATCACTCCCAGGTCTCCCCCAAGGCCACTTACCCCTAGCAGTGATCCCCCCATTCTGCAGCTGAACATCGGGTTCCCTTTCCCTACATGCATGACCCTGCACCTCCCTACGTTAAAGCTCATTTGCCACCTTTTGGCCCATTCTTCTAGTGTCGTTAGGTCCCCTTGCAGATCCTCGCAGTCCTCCATGGCTTCCACCCTGCGGCAGAGTTTGGTGTCATCTGCAAATTTAACAACCTCGCAATTTGTTCCCGCCTCCAGGTCATCAATAAATACATTGAACAGGAGCGGTCCCAGCACCGACCCCTGCGGAACTCCGCTCGCGACCCATTGCCAGTCTGAGTAATGGCCCCTCACTCCAACCCTCTGTTTCCTGCCTGCCAGCCAGTTCTTGATCCATCGGTGGACCTCCCCTTGCACTCCATGTTTCCACAGCCTTTTAAGCAGCCTTTCGTGTGGTACCTTGTCAAAGGCTTTTTGAAAGTCAAGGTAAATGATGTCGATGGATTCCCCTCTATCCACCTGGCTGTCTACCCCCTCGAAGAAGTACAACAAGCCTGTGAGGCACGACCCACCCCTGCAGAAGCCGCGCTGACTCGGATTTAGCCGTCCATTGCTTTCCACGTGTTCACAGATGCTGTCCTCAATCAGCGCCTCCATCATCCTTCCCGGGACCAAGGCCAAGCCCACCGGCCTGCAGTTTCCCGGGTCCCCCCCTGAATCCCCCTCGAAGATGGGCGCGACATCTGCAACTCTCCAGTCCTCTGGGACCTCTCCAGTTTTCAAGGACAGGCCACACACTTGGCGAAGTGGCTCTGCTATTTCGCTCCCCAGCTCCCTGAGTATCCCTGGGTGAATGCCGTCCGGACCTGGCGACCCGTCACTCTCTAGTCCGTCTATCTGCCCGAGGACATCCCCTCGGCTCACCTCCAGTCGGGCCAGCCCTTCATCCCGATCCCCATCCACGATGTCCTCCGGCTCTGGAACACTGGATGTGTCCTCCCTCGTGAAGACTGACGGATGGCAGGAGCCTGTTTAGGTGGGAAATGCCGCTGGTAGATCAAGGGCGGGCGTGAAGGACGAGGAGGAGCTGGCTTGGGCTTCGGACGGAAAATCGATTGGAAAGACTTCTCGTGGTCCGACAGCTTCTTGGTCACCGCCTCGATGGACTCATCGAAAAGGTCAGATCCAGCACATGGGACATTAGCCAGCCTGTCCTGGAGATTGGGGTCCATGTCGATGATCCGTAGCCACGCAAGGCTATGAACTTGGGAAGGATGGACAGGAAAAACTCAAAATATGTAATAAAATGAAAATTGTAGTTGAGAACGCTGGATGTCATCATAGAGTTCTGGTAAATTCGCTTGCCAAACCTGTCCATCGTCTTGCCCTCCCTGCCAAGTGAAACAGTGGCATAGACCTGGGAGGGATGAGACCGCTTCAATGAGGACTCCACCAAAAGGGATTGATGGGACAGCTGGGCACTGTCAAATCCCTTATGATGAACCGTGCAGTATCAGGCATCCAATTTACCCGGAACAGCAGGGATGGAATAGGGAGTCTCCAGACAGCGGACAAAGGTCTGATCCAGCAGCTTATGAAGAGGAAGCTTGAGGGATTCCAGCAGGAGGTTAAGGGAGATGCATCGTCTCGAGATACTCCTTGGAGAATTTGGACCCAGTGTCCAGCTGAATGTCCAAATCTGCAGCCATCTGACGGAGAAAAGAAGAAAAGGACAACAGGTCAGCCAAAGCAGGGCCTCGAGATGGACTCGATGACGTCGAGGCCTCCTGATCCCATGAGGACGGGGATCGGACTGGATAAAAAGACCCCACTGTGTCCTTGAGCTCCGGCATCGGAGGAGGCGAAGTAGACGGTGGAGAAACTTGAAGGAAAGGCTGCTTCTGACGAGGCGAGGCATGCCTGGAGTGCTTCGAAGAGTGCCTCTAAGCAGGCCTCGACGAACGAGGCAAATGGATCTTCGTTGAGGCCCCCAGAGAGTGGATGGAGCTAGAAGCGGTGGATCGAAGCACAGGTGGTTGACTGGAAGAACCACGAGGCACTCGCAAAGACTCAAGTCCTTGCATCGACTGAATTGGTTCCAATGGAGGCACTCGCAAAGACTCTACTCCTTGCATCGAGTGAATCGGTTCCAATGGAGGCATGGGCAAAGACTCTGCTCCTTGCGATGCATGCATCGATGCCAGACCAGACACTCGCAGACACTCTGCTCCCTGTAGAGAGTATGAGTACGGCTGAGGCACTGGAGGCGGCTCGACCTTGCGGGAGGCCTTCGCGTGCCCAGGCTGGATTTGAGAGAGAAGCTTCGGTCCCATCGTGGTAAAGAGCTGGATGAATTGCTTCTCAAGTAAGGTCTGGAACGAAGCCGGCAAGGATGGATCCGCGTCTCCAACAGGACCACCTGCACGGGCTTTGTGCTCCCTCGAGGCAGTGTGAGAGTGCTTGGACTTAGAAGCCTTGGGCACTTTAAGCACCACCGGGGGAATGGGCTGCTGCGCTATCTGACCTGAAGAGACAGAGGAAGGCACTGCAGCCTGCATCGAAGACTGAGTCGGTACAAACGAGGCTGGTTTGATGAGGCTCGGAGCAGAAGATGTGGAAGCCTGGGGAGCCTCGGGAGAGGCCGATGGTGAAGGGCCCTTCGATGATGAAAGCTCCCTCGAAGACTCCATGCCGTACAGCGACTCCCAAAAGATGCAACGACGCTTGAAAGCACGGGCTGTAAGTGTTGAGCAAGGCCGGCACGATTTCGGGAGGTGTTGAGGCCCGAGACACTGAAGACAGCATCGATGAGGGTCCGTCAGTGAAATCACGCGCTGGCACTTGGAACACTTTTTAAAACCGGTAGCAGGCCGGGACATAGGCCGGAAAAGCTCCGCTGCGAGATCGAAGCCGCGGGGCTGCGGCCACGTGGCCTGCCTGGTCAAACGGATGGAAGAAATTTTTTTTTTTTTGAAAAACAACAAAACACGATGAAAATCAGCGATTATGAAAAAATTAACCCAAAACCACGGATTTAGAAGGCACAAGTGACATAACAATCGTCTGGTATCCAAGATGGCGATCTGACAGCAGGACGCGCTGAGCTGCGTGTCCCAGGATCGCATTCACTGGAACTTTAATAGCGGTTTTCACTTACCGCGATGCCGAAGAGACGGGGCCGGAGTGCCGCTTCTGCCTCGCGGTGTCCTGGAGCCCCGGGTCTCGGGAACATACACGAACTCCTGCGGCGCATGCAGGAGGTCACAGCGACGTCGGATGGCGGCCCGCAGAGGACACAGGGAGGCGAACCCGTTGTGGATGCTCCTGGGCCCGATACTACACTGAGCCCCGACGTTAGGGCACCGCCCCCGCAGCCCCAGACGACCAGCTCTCCCAGGGGCGGGGAAACCCCGGATTCACTGGCTTTCTCCTCTCCAGAGGCAAGGAAGGATTCACTGGAGAGCTCGGAGGTTGGGGCCCACCTTTCCAGGGCCCCCATGGAGATGTCTGGGGGAACACCATCTCAATATGAGGGGGAAGGACAGAAGACACCCCTCGAAGGACTTCAGGACGGTGAGCAATTTACACTTACACAAACTCCAATTGTACTGATTAAACCTGCAGAAGTGACTTTAGAATCTATTTGGGACTTAATGGCTGGTTTTGTTAAAAATATTACTCCCACATTTCAACAAATTGAAGGGAAAATTAAGGAACACGATAAGGAACTGAAGAACTTAAGAGAAGAAACGAATACTTCTAACTCATCTATTCAAAAAATAGAAAAAGAAATTGAATCATCGAAACAAATTCAAGAGACCTTAGTTAAAGACAATATTAACCTAAGGAAGAAGATTGAAATGCTTGAGAACAACTCACGTAGCAATAATTTAAGGTTAATTAACTTTCCAAGACTCGAGTTAGTAACACCTAGAGATATGCTTAAGAGATATCTAATGGAGAATTTAGAGATACCCGAGGATTCATTACCACCATTTTCAAGGGTTTATTATTTGCCTGATAAAGAACAAAATCAACAACCAAAAGTAAAATCTTCAGATCAAGAACCCTTAAACATTTCACAGATTTTAGAAACATCTGAAAAAGATTTAGCATCACCAGCCACTATGATTATTACTTTAGCTTTGCCAATTGATAAAACATGGTTGTTAAAACTTTACTTTAAAAATAGACAAAAAAGCTTTCTTGGATATAAAATACAAATGTTCCCAGATTTGGCACGGGAGACGCAAAGGCGCCGCCGTGAATTTCTTCTTTTGAAACCTGGGGTTTTATCTCTGGGGGCAACTTTTTATTTGAGACACCCGTGTAAGTGTATTGTATATTACCGTACTTTTAAATATGTGTTTTTTGAACCATCACAACTGACCAACTTCGTGGCTATATCTCGTCTGAATGTTAACAATCCTTGAGCTCTATAATTTGGATATTGTGACCCCATCTCAATGCTATAGCTCTCAGTTTCTTGTTATTATTACTGTTTTTCTATATAATTTCGCCAAGCTTCTTTAATTCTTGGATCTCAATTTGTGGACTTGAGCATAAATAGTATATTTGTTAACTTAGGAATTATATTACTATTGTATTTGATATCTATTCTATTCTTGCTTTCTGTACAAGTGTAATACTTGAAATTTAAGTTGAAAATAATAAAAAAAAAAAAAAAAAAAGAAGGCACAAGTGAAGAAAACTTCACGCAGAGTCGAAGACGGACTTCTCGGCTCCGCGGAAAAGTAAGAACTGTGCTGGGCGGGAAGGCACTCGCGCATGCGCAGTGCGGGCAACTCGAAACTTCGAGTTTCATCAAGTAAGACTGCTTGTGAGATGTCCTCATCGGAGCTCCGTTGGATCACGTCACCCATTAGTGAGACTACCTGCCTGCTTGTCCTGGGATAATGTCCTATTTTGGATTAAGAACTGGTTGAAAGATAGAAAACAGTAAGTAGGGTTAAATGGCAAATATTCTAAATGGAGAAGGGTTAATAGTGGGGCTCATCCAAGTACAACAATATATGCAGACTGCAGTGTTAAGAGAAGACTAATCAAACTATATTTATAATACTCTCCCAAAACAAATGTTTGTTTTGTTCCTCAATAGTTACTCTATGTCAGGGATGCCCAACTCTGGCCATTGAGGACTGTAATCCAATCGGGTTTTCAGGATTTCTCTAGTGAATTTGCATGAAATCTATTTGCCTGCATTGTTTCCATTGTAGGCATATTGATCTCATGCATATTCATTTATACACAAACACCAACGGGATCTATAAAATACCTTCAATACCTCTAATTAATTATACAATAATTCCATACAAAGAAAAGCTATACCTTTAAACCATATATTTTATCAATAATAATCATTTATTAAATCATTAAGTTATTCATGTTATTACACTTATGTTTTAAAATTCAATTAAACATCAACTACTCTCTTACATACATACACATCACAGAAGTGTTAAATTACATAACTTTTATTCATACAAAAGTGGAAACTTGGACATCTACATTTAAATTGAAATTAAATCCGGGTAAATCAAAATTCTTTCTAGCTAGTCCTAATGAAAAAATTACTAAAACAACTCTACTTTTAAACGGTCAATCTTATTCAATATCTCCCAAGCTAAAAATTTTAGGAGTTATTTTAGATCGGTCCTTATCTTTTAAGGTCCATACAGATTCACTGGTTAAGAGATGTTATATTGTCCTCTGGAAGCTGTGTACTATTAGGAAATATTTTGATTTTATATAATTTAAAATCATGGTCCAATCTTCAATCCTTTCAATATTGGATTATTGTAATGTTATTTATTTGGGATCGTATAGAATAACCACTAGCCGATTAAAAATCATACAAAATACAGCTATTCATTTGATTTTTAATCTGAGAAAACACGATCATATCAGTGTATATTATCAAAAGCTCCACTGGCTTCCGTTCGAGGCTAGAGTGTTATTTACATTTGGATGCATTTGTTTTAAAGTTTTATTTGGCTTAGCACCGGCTTATCTTGTTTCTCATTTTAGTTTTTTTATTTTTAAGAAAAATATCCATAGATCTGGTTGGTTTTATTTTCCTTCAGCAAATGCTTGTTGTTACAAAAAATTTTTGGATAGGACCCTAGCATTCTAAGCAGGATTAATGAATTCATGTTTGAATCTTCTTGTTTCTCCATTTCTTACTTACTATCAATTTTGAAAATATCTTAAAACCCATTTAAACAATATACATTATTGATTTTCAAATTATCATGTAGTTATAATGTACTTTTTAATTATTTTAGCTGCACTTATTTTAGTTGAATGCGTGGGGATATGATCGAGACCTTCAAAATACTGAAAGGAATCGACAAAATAGAGCAGAGAAGATTATTTACATTGTCCAATTTGACACGGACTAGAGGACATGAAATGAAGCTAAGGGGGGACAGGTTCAGGACTAATGTCAGGAAGTTCTGCTTCACTCAGAGAGTGGTTGACACCTGGAATGCCCTCCCAGATGAGATTATTGCGGAATCGACCGTCCTAGGCTTCAAGAGCAAACTAGATGCATATCTCCTTAAGAGAGGCATGTAAGGATATGGTGGACTATAAATTACGACAGGTGTACACCTGGCAGGGCCTCCGCGTGTGCGGATCGCCGGACTTGATGGACCGAAGGTCTGATCCGGAGATGGCATTTCTTATGTTCTTATGTTCTTATGTTCTTAATGCTTGTATTAGTTACTCTGATTTTATTATGTATGCTGTTATTATATTGTATGCTGAGTATCTAATTGTGTAAACCGCTATGAACTGCTGGTTAGGCAGTATATAAAAATAAATTATTTATTATTATTAATACAGTGGTCTCAAACTCGTGGTCCGCCAGGTATTATTTTGAGGCCCTCAGTACGTTTATCATAATCACAAAAGTAAAATAAATCAGTTTCTTGATCATATGTCTCTTTAGATACAAATTACAATATTATTATTAGGAGACTTAGCCAAAAGGAAAGATTTATAAACTATAAAGAGTTTTACCTCATGCAAAATTGTCATTTCTTTAATAAGATATTAACTATTTTTTCTGAGGCCCTCCAAGTACCTACAAATCCAAAATGTGGCCCTGCAAAGGGTTTGAGTTTGAGACCACTGCACTAATACATATTAAGCCCTCCCAATCTATCCTATTTATCCAATTTAAAAGTCCATTCACTATATGAAGCACTGTCCAATCAATAGATCAAAAGGAAATTTTCATCACTGTGCCAGTGTTCACTTGTCTTGTCTTTCCGTTGTTAACTCTTCATCATATATTCTCCACCTCGATCAAACTGAACAGTTAAGCCCAACACAGCTCTGTGTTTCGCCTTTAAGCGTCATCAGGGGCTTTAGATTGTTGACGGCTTCAATTATTTACACTCTCTCTAATAGTATTCAATCATTCCAAAACTAAATAAATCTTACAATATACTCATGTTATCAATATTAACTTCATATAAATAATTAATGTATACCTCATTGTTCATTGTTTAACTTTCGATCTCAAAATCCCTCCCTCCTTGAGGGCCACAATCCAGTCGGGTTTTCAGGATTTCCCCAATGAATATGCATTGAAAGCAGTGCATGCACATAGATCTCATGCATATTCATTGGGGAAATCCTGAAAACCCGACTGGATTGCGGCCCTCACGGAGGGACTTTGAGACCCCTATAAACTATCCCGTTCCCTGATCATTATTTGAACTTTATCTACAGCTGTTCCTAATTATAACAAATGCCATTCAACTTCCTTGTTTAGACCATGTGGTACAACTGTTCCCCAGGAGTGATTAATTTCTGCTCTTTTCTTAGTAATATATCTGAAATGTTACCTCCTCAACTAATTGGACGGTAATCAACACCACAAATTTTAAATCATTCACATCATGTTTATATTGCACCCAGTGGGCTACCAACAGAAGATCTAATTTCTCAAGTCATATTATGTACAATGAGGTATGCATTAACTATTTATATGAAGTTAATGTTGATAACATGAGTATACACTTCTCCCCCCGTATTCGCGTGGATGCGGGCAGAACATAGCCGTGAATACCAAAAAACCGCGAATAAACTTTTTGCATGTTATTCACAGTTTTTCGGTAAAATATACCTGAAAAAGATAATAAACCATGAATAACCCGACCTGCGATTTGCTCCGTACAATGCCAGGAGCAGCGATTTCCTTCAGGAACCACTGGGAACAGTGATTTCCTCCATGAACCACCAGGAGCAGCGATTTCCAATGTGAAATGCCAGGTTCAGTGATGAAAATTAGGAGGCGGAATCAGCAGCCGAAAAATCGCAAATAAGTGAATCTGCAGATACGGAAACTGCGGATACGGAGGAAGAAGTGTATTGTAAGGTTTATTAAAGTGACTAGAAAATGTAAAATTAATCACGAGAAGATATACACACCCTGCAGCTAAGGCTGCAGGAAATTAGACTGGAAGTCCAGGGGAGTGTACAGGGATATGACCTCGCAGGGAGGGGATGGAGTTTGGTTTTGAGTTTCCCTGCAGTCAAGGCTGAAAGAGGTTGATTACTCTATGGTGATGCTTCCAGAGGTTATTGTACAAGAATGTGTGTTCACATAGAAACAGAAGGGGAGAAAAAGACCTTAGCAGGGTTAGTTCACCAATATCGATGGTGTAACTCACGTCACCCCTGGTCAAAACACTCCTCCCAAATATACCTGTTTGATTTTAATTTTAATAATTCAAGCTTTTAACCATTTCTTCTAATGGGAAAGAAGATAGAACTTATCTTGGTTAAAACGTTTGAAAAGGGCCTAGCAGTTGGCTCTCTCAAGGTGCAGGTAGCCAGTCTCTTGTGCTTTAGAGCTTGAATGGATAAAGTCCTTGGCTTCCCATCCTGACATAACTAGATTTCTGAAGGGAGAGTTGCGTCTTCATCCTCCCATGCGACATCCATTCCCTGTGTGGTATCTTAATATGGTTTTGAGGATTCTCTGTAAGACTCTGTATGAATCTTCAATGTACTGTACCTCCATTACCATATTTCTACCCTCTATTATATCTATCTTCTTATCTGTTTCCTTATCTTCTCCTCCCCCTCAGGGTTCTACCATTCTCATCGTCTTCTTTCCTCCACCCTTATAGCCCAGCATCTGCTCGCTCTCCCTTCTCACCCCATCCTCATAGCCTGACATCTCCCTATCTCTTCCCTGCTGCACTCTCCTGCATGGGATTCTTTGGTACTAGCTGCAGAGCAAAGGGTGGACGCCCAAGGTCATCTGGAACCTCCAAACCTCTGTCATGATCTCCGAGCAGAGGAACTTGTCGCTGCATGGCGAGACTGCCTGTAGCCACGATAGGAACCACAATTCAACCCCCCTGGGGCATGTGATCTACTGACTGGTAATGACTTAGGACAACGATCTGCCACACTAGATATAAAATTGTCCAACCCCTTGCCAAAGAGCATTTGCCCTTTAAAAGGGAGCTTGCTCAAAGTAGCTTTAGAAGCAGAATCTCTCGCCCACTGTCTGATTCAGAGCATTCTTCGAGCAGAAATCAAATAAACAGACACTGCTCATAGCCCTAAAAATGCTACGTAATCCACCTTCAACAGTAACACCTAGATATACTCTCCTCCATGGATGGAGTCTAGTGCAGCATCTTATGGCAAGCATACACCATGAAGGAAGCCGCAGCCACTACTTTCAGGCCCAGAGCTAAAGACTCAAACTGTCTTTTGAGGACTAAATCCACCTTGCAAAATCCTGTGCATCCTTTAAGAACATGCCTTCCTCACTAGGGAGAGAAGTACACTCAGTTACCTGTGCTACTAATGAATCCACCTTGTGTGTGGTAAAAAGTTGCTCAACTCAAAACCATGGAGGGGCATTGTCAATAGGAAGTCTAAATCTGAATTTGGGTGCTTTGGGAAAGACATCCTGAAATCCAGTAGAGAAAATTTCCATTCTCAAAATAGCAAGACCTCCATCTTTTTTTTTTTTAATGACCTATATAGACATTTTGGTCCTTAGTATGTCTATCTTTTTTGGCCATTCTCGAATATAAATATGTCCACATCAAAAACGCACAAAAGAAAGTTTTTCAGACCTCAAAGCAGCCAGCATTCTTAGCATACTGTTTACAGACAGCTGAGCTGAGCAGCAGTGGCTTTCACGTTCAAACTCCAAGGCAAACATCACTATAAACTGCTTACATTGTATGTTGAGCCCTCCAAAACTCATTCAAAACTTACTGTACCCACCTGTACCCCACAACAATAGCCCTTTAGCCTGCAGGTGTCAATGTAGGTTCAGTAGGTTTTGGAGGGCTCACTAAACAATATAAGCAAAATATGGTAAAGCACAGTTACTTACTGTAATAGGTGTTATCCAGGGACAGCAGGCAGATATTCTCACTGATAGGTGACGTCACCAACGGAGCCCCGGTACGGACACTTTAAAAGTGCATTGCCACTTTAAGAACTTGGAAAGTTCTCGATATTCTGCACTGCGCATGCGCGAGTGCCTTCCCGCCCGACGTAGGCGCGTGCGGTCCCTCAGTTAAGATAAGCCAGCTAAGAAGCCAACCAGGGAGGTGGGTGGGTTGTGAGAATATCTGCCTGCTGTCCCTGGATAACATCTGTTACGGTAAGTAATTGTGCTTTATCCCAGGACAAGCAGGCAGCATACTCTCACTGATGGGTGACTTCCAAGTTAACCAAATGGGATGGTGGGAGAGTTGGCCTTTAGGAAAATAAATTTTGTAATACAGATTGGCCGAAGTGCCCATTCCTTCTGGAGAAGGACTCCAGACAGTAGTGAGAAGTGAAAGTATGAACTGAGGACCAGGTGGCAGCTTTACAGATTTCCTTAATAGAAGTGGATCGAAGGAAAGCAACAGAAGCTGCCATAGCTCTAACTTTATGGGCTGTGACACAGCTCTCCAGTGCCAGTCCGATCTGAGAATAGCAGAACAAGCTAGCCAGTTGGAAACAGGATGCCCCAACTTGTTTGGATCAAATGAGATGAAGAGTTGGGGAGAAGTTCTGTGAGGCTTGGTGCGATCAAGGTAGTAAGTCAAAGCTTGTTTACAGTCCAAAGTATGCAAGGCTGCTTCTCCAGAATGAGAATGGGGCCTAGGAAAAAATACTGGTAGAAGTCGATCTGGCGGAAGAAACGCTCTCATGAGAGTGGTGTCTAGAATTGCCCCAGTGAACTGAAGACGTTGAGTCGGAATGAGATGTGATTTGGGGAAGTTGACTTCAAATCCCAGAATCTGAAGAAAAGAAATGGTCTGAGATGTTGCTTGGACCACTTCCTGAGATGAAACAGCCTTTATCAACCAGTCGTCCATGTAAGGAAAGACTTGAAGACCGTGTGATCGAAGAGATGCAGCCACTACAATCAAGCACTTCGTAAACACTCTGGGAGAAGATGCCAAGCCGAAGGGAAGTACCTTGTATTGGTAATGGCAACGATTGATTTGAAACGGAGATACTTCCTGGAAACCGGATGAATCAGGATGTGTGTGTAGGCTTCTTTGAGGTCTAGGGAGCATAGCCAGTCGTTCTGATTGCGGAGAGGATAAAGCAGAGCAAGCGACTAGAAATTTGTTGAGAGCTCTGATATCCAGGATGGGTCTCAGTCCTCTGGTCTTCTTGGATACTAAGAAGTAATGGGAGTAGAATCCCTTGACTCTGCTGATTGAGGGGAATTTCCTCGATGGCATTCAGCAGCAGAAGGCATTGCACCACCTGCAGAAGAAGGAAGGACTGAGCAGGGTCCAAAGCAGACTCTCTTGGAGGACTGTCTGGTGGAAGAGTCTAGAAATTGAGAGTAACCCTGACGAATGATGTTGAGGAACTAAAGATCCGAGGTTATGAGTTCCCAACGATTGACGAACAACTGAAGACGACCTCCGATGGGCTGAGGTAAGGGTTCAGAAATGATGAGACTGGCTATGCTCCGAAGAAACAGGTCAAAAAGACGGTTTAGGTTGCTCAGCCTGTTTCTGTTGTTGATGTGGTTGTTGCTGTTGCCTTTGTCTGCAAGGTTGAGACTGAGCTGGCTGCAGAGGCCTAACAGCAAAACGACGCTGATAGGAAGACTGTTGTCTGAAAGGACGAGCAGGTGGAGGCTTTTTCTTGTTCTTAACCAAAGTATCCCACCTCTTTTCATGAGCTGACAACTTTTGGGTGGTGGTATCTAAAGACTCTCCAAAAAGTTCATCGCCCAAACAAGGAGCATTGGCCAGACGATCCTGGTGGTTAACATCCAGCTCAGACACCCTAAGTCAAGTTAAGCACCGCATAGCCACAAACATGCCTGCAGCTCGAAATGTGAGCTCAAAAGTGTCAAATAGAGCATACCAAAATCTTTCTCAATTGTAACAAACTAGAAATGTACTGTTGTAAAACAGGTACTTGACGTTCAGGTAAATATTTCTGTAGTGTAGGCACTTGCTTGACTAAGTGCCTACGTCAGGCAGAAAGGCATTCGCGCATGCGCGGTGAGCTTTCTAAGTTCTTAAGGTGGCAATGCACTTTTAAAGTGGCCCTACCGGAGCTCCGTCGGTGACGTCAACCATCAGTGAGAATATGCTGCCTGCTTGTCCTGGGTTAACATCTGTATCTGAATTTGCAGTAACCCTTAAGAGTACCCCACTGCTCTCTGAGCTCAAAATGTCTGTGTTAACATCTGAAGCTGCTTGGGCTGAGAACTTTTCAGCACCCCCTCCTAATAAAGGCTAGAACGTACTGTTTGATTTTGGTGGGTTGTTTTATTTTTTACATCTTGGGGTTGTGGGAGAGGGGTCGGTAACCACTGGGGGCATAAGGGTTTATGCCTTAATCCCTCCAGTGGTCATCTGTTCAGTTTGTCACTTTTTAGAATTTAGATGCTTTTAAAAACAGGTCTAGCTTGCAAATGTCTACAAATAAAAGCCCAGGACCTTTATTAAAGGTTTGATTATGCCTGACAAGCGTTCAAGTCCTAAGCCCGCTCAAATCAGACCTCTAACATGCCCCTTTAAGATTTGGACACACTGGAGGCAAAACAAGCAGAAAGACACCAAGAAAGTCTATTTTGAGAATGCCCACTTGGATGTTTTGACTAGTAAGACGTCCAAGTTGGTTTATGCTGCCTTCTGGACATCTATCTTTTTTCAAAATGAGCCCAATAGAGTATAATTTTGTCATAGCCTAGGTAAACCTCATGAGGGCCCTCTGACACATCCTAGTGCTCCATCAGCATCATTATGATCTCTGGATGCAAAGGAAAAAATGTGGGCTGAGCCTTAGCATTGCTCAACTGTGAAATACGAGCTGTGGAAGTCTGCAGTTCTAAATTTAATTCCCGCAAAGATATTGTAATGACTTCCACCAAGTCCATCAGTTTGAAAAGTATGCACACTCTTGGGTCCTCTCTCTGGTCCAGGGCTGACAAAGACTCTTGGCTGTGTTCACCCACCTGAGACCTAAAATCCTCTAAAACCTGAGGACTCACTTTGAGGGAGCAAAAGCATTGACCCTGATCTCGTCATTCCAGTCCTTTTCTAACTGGATCTCCGGTTCTTATAGCAAAGCTTTCCACTGGGGAACTGCACTCTGTGAAGGTTAGCACGCTTGCACCACCACCAGCGAAACTCCATTCTGTGCAGACACTTTGTACTTCACATATGCTTCAAATATTAAACTGACAAAATCAGAGTTAAATCCCTGCCCTGGATCATCTCAGGATTTCTGTAGGGGAACTTCTTGTGCCCTCATGGGTTCAGAGGAATCTTCCACTTGCACTTCACCACCAAGTCACTATTCAAGGACTCGAGGGCAGTGTTCTTCAACTGCTGGTCCATGGACCTGTGCTGGTCCGCAGAAATTTCCTGCCAGTCCGCAGGGCTGGCACGTGCATCAGGCCCGAGACAGTGGTCTTCAGCCGCCAGTCCACAGTGCGATTGATGTGGCGTTGTCTTTGGCCTGACTCCCTCTTCCTCAGTGCTGCAGTGCACAAAGCCCCGGACAGAGGCTCCTATGCGCGTCCTGCACCTGAACCGGAAGCCTTCTCTCTGACGTCGCAACGTCAGAGGGAAGGCTCTAAGATGAGGCGCGGGTCACGTGAGGAGCCGCTACCACGGCCAGAAAATAACACCGGGGACGGCATAAAACAGCCAGGCAGGAGCAGGCCAGAAGGCAAGGCATAGCATGGAGGGAGGGAGACAACAACGGTAGGGGGGAATGATTTTATTTTTTAATTTAGTGATTGATTTACATCTGCTGTCTGTATTTTGCACTGTTCAGCAAGAAATGCATTTGTTTCTTTTCCTCTGGGGTTGTACTGCATGCAGAGTCTTGCATCTTAGGGTTTGCTTGTATACATTAGTACTTTTAATTTTTGGTCCCGTATTTGCATGGAGTTATCTGTGTTCTAGTAGGAATGAATATTGAGAAGCATACAGTGTGCTTTGTGTAGTTAAATTTTGTGGTTAACCATTATGTGGTAATACAATTATAGTGTGTGTGTGTGTGTGTGTATGTATGAAAAATGAATGGAAAAAATGGTGTTACAATTAGTACTATTATGGGGGCTTGGTCTGGCATGGAGATGGGTGAGGTCTGGCCCACCGGTGCCGGTCCACAAAATAATTATTTTATTTCCACCGGTCCATAGGTGTCAAAAGGTTGAAGAACACTGCTCTAAGGGGGGACTTGTGCCCCAACAAACCAGCTTTCTACAACTCTAGGACCCTGGAGGGACCAGAGGGAGTTAAGTTCAGTGCTCCAGCAGCACATGGCACATGGATGCTCCTCAGTCAACCATCCAGCAAAAATCTGGCATGATATATGGGTAGAAAGACCTAGAGAATCCACAGAAATTGATTATTAAGCAAACTGAGGTATTATGAGGCAAATAGAGGTTTTTAAAATTAAGAAATCCAAGGTGGCCACCATGGCAGTGTTTTGGCACAAAAAAAACAGCCCGGGAGAGTTTAAAGTTCCAAAAATTCAGGGAAGGGATTTTAGAGATACAGGAATCTATAGGAAGTCACCAATACCTTTAAAACTTTGAATTTATAGCCCCCCCCCCCCCCCCCCCAATGTCTCCCATAGACAGTAATGCATTGTACTGACATAACTGGAAGGTGTTTTGCCTGTTTCAGCTCTCACTGTAGCTGAACTATGGAGAAGATTTCTGCCTCAGACAAGTTTGTAGATTTCTCCAGGTGCTTGCCTCTTCGGGCTGCCTTTTAGTCAGACCCCAAGGATCTGAAACCCTTAACTCCACTAGCTCCTCATGTGTCTTCAGAGGGGTATGCAGCGGCACCTGCTACAGTCCTCTGGACCAACAGGGAACCACTCAGCCTGCATTCAAGCATCTGATAAATCAGGGGCAAGCTCAGCTCCCAGGGGAACACTCCCCAAGCTGCTTAAAAGTTAGTGGAGGCCAGCTAAGTAGGTTCCTTGTAAAAACGACTGCCCTCCAAGCTCTCTGATCCAGATACTATATCTTCTCCCAGGCAGCACTTTCCCAGGATTTCTGTGAACCTCTGGAGCACCAGGATACCTCAAAAATCAAATAAAACACAGAAAAGAATAAATCAAATGCAGAGCAAAAAAAAAAAAAAAAAAAAGACAGTCTGTTCTCGTTTTCAGAAGGAAAAACTGAGGAGCTGAAGCACTGCCTAGAAACACAAGGAGGCAGAGTTGAAAAATGTAAATAGTGCCTTCTGCAAACCTCACAGGTGAAGGGAAGAAACCCAGGTCAAGTCTGTTGAACCCTTTGAACTAGAATTGAGGATATGCTGAAACCCTCAGCTCATTGTACAGCAGCAGTGGCTAAGGAAGCAAATAGAATGTTAGGAATTATCAAGAAAGGAATGGAAAACAAATATTAAAATGTTATAATGCCTTTCTATCGCTCTATGGTGCGGCCACACCTCAAATACTGTGCAATTCTGGTCGTCACATCTCAAAAAAATATAGCAGAATTAGAAAAGGTAGCAAGAAGGGTGATGAAAATGGTAAAAGGGATGGTACAACTTCCCTATGAGAAAAGGCTAAAGTGGCTAGGGTTCTTCTTTCTGGAGAAAACATGACTCAGGGAAGATAAGACAGGGCTGTCTGTGGAGTCAGAAGCAATTTTTGGGTTACTAGAGTCGATGAAAAAAATGTGCCAACTCCAACTCCTAATAGAGTTAAATAGTATGTCATGCAAATATAACGCTTAAATTTCTTATTTCACAGAAAATTTGATTAACCCACTTTTTTCAGGATATGTTTTACTTTTAGAATAAATTTTAATATAAAGTTCTTTGATTACAAAATGTAATATTTTTTATGTTAGTGAAAGTGGCACCTAGAGAATGACACAGGGACAAAGTTTGTCCCCATCCCTGCAAACAATATTCCTGTCCCTGCCAGTCCCGCAAACTCTGTCTGATCCCATTTGCACAAGCCTCGAAGTTATGATTTTATATTGAAATCATTTTATTAAAGTATAAAAAGAAATAATATTCTGTACAACTGTCATTTTATAAATCACAAATGCATAAAAAGATCAACAAAACCCTTGTCTCCCCTCCCCTTCACAAATATCCCCTCCGCTATCTAGAGCGGCGTATTGCAAACTGTGTGCCGCGGCATGCCAGTATGCCTCCCGCGGTACGCTGGGGAAGAGGAGAGGTGCCAGCGCCCAATGACTGTTTACAGGATGTGCCTCTCAAGCTGCTGTCTCACATGTGCGTGGTCTTTCTACCCATATATCATGCCAACGCACTTCTGAGTGTCTTGAGCCGAGAACACTAGGTTTAGTGTGCCCCAGCTCAAAAAGGTTTGCGAGACACTGATCTAGAGAATGAACAAGCCAAATTACTACAAAATGTTGCATTGAAAAATCATGCTAACAGAATACCTCGGTCACACACACAGAACACAAATGCCAAATCCATAATAGCTGATCAAACATGATAAACATAAAATTAAACCAAACTCCCAAGAAGCCACACCTTGCATGTAGTAGAACATCTATATAGATATATAAATGAGTTGGAGTCAAAGGTTTTATTTACTGACTCCATAGCCCTGGTTAGAGGTCTATGCAATACTGAGTGGAGAGGTACGAGTAGATGAATCGCTGGATTACTCTCTAAAAAAAATACTAGGGCTAGGAGGCATACGAAGAAGCTACTAAGTACGGTAGTAGACTTATAATAAACCAGAGAAAACATTTCTTCATTCAACATATAATTAAACTCTGGAATTTATCAGAGAATGTGGCGAAAGAAGTTAACTTAACAGAGTTAAAAAAAAAGGTTTAGATAATTTCATAGAATAAAAGTCCATAAGCCATTACAGTTTTAAGATGGTTTGGGGAAATCCACTGCTTATTTCTAGGATAAACAGCATAAAATCTATTTTACTCCTTGAGATCTTGCCAGGTACTTGGGGCCTGGGTTGGCCACTGTTGGCAACAGGATACTGGGCTTGGTAGACCTTTAGTCATCCCGGTATGGCAACTCTTATGTTTTGGAATGATTATAGATTATAATTATTTTTTTAAACAGACAATTCCATACAAGTGCCCTTTTATAAGAATTGTCCCTTCCCCCTCTCCCATCTGTTCTGCTGAGGCCAGCAGCAATTTAGACTCAAGTAGTATAATTATCTACCAGCTGAAAACTGGCACAACATCCTCCCCAAAAACTAGTTTTGGGGCATTAAGAAAGCATACAAAAAGAGTCCTCAAGAATGTGCAGTCCTGTGAGGGAAAGGAGCCAACAGAAGGAGCGAAGTAACTGCTCAGGCTAAAGAGAATGTGAGCAGCATCAGGAACAGCTAAGTAACTTGTATAAAAGAAGTCCATAATTAATTTATAAAATTAATTATGTCAATTTTATTGATTTACAGTGGTTTTATTTCTTTTATAGGGACATTTACACTTCCTGCTTTGCTTACAATTCTAACAGAGTATTAATTCCTCCCCACTCGATCCTATATGTAAGGGTAAAGGGGATAGAACTTGTATATCGCTTTTTCTGTGTGTTTTACACAATCAAAGCGGTTTACATATTTTAGACAGGTATTTTATTTGGACCTGGAGCAATGAAGTGTGTTAAGTAACTTGCCCAGAGCCACAAGAAGCTGCAGTGGGAATCGAACTCACAACTTCAGGGTGATGAGGCAGCTGCTCTAACTAACCACGACTAGGCCACTCTCTCACTCCAGTTAAAAAATAAAAAAAGCCAGACAGCAATACTTCAGCCGATTTATTTGATCAGAAGAGAAACCAGAGGCCAAGAAGCAGTTTTTAAGACAATCAGTATTGGCTGAGGCATATTTTCTTAGATGCTGCTCTGGAAGATTACTAACTGGAAACAATCTCCCCAAGAAAGCAAGTTCAGATAAAAGTACAGATGTGTATGTAGTCCCGTTTTTTAAAAAACATTTTCATAGCAAATTATATTACCTGAAGTTAATACTGTGAGATATACCTCCAAAAAAAGAAACTTAGTGCCATCAGTTCTTCTGAACAAACCCCATATCCCTTCACCAGGGACCAGGTCTAACCAGGGGGCAATATAACATTAAGGAGAATTAAAAGAGGTAAGCAAAATGTATAGAATATTAATAAAGGCATCCAATAAGAGTTGCGGGGTACAAAATGCAAACAAGGCCAATTCCTGAGCTTTAGTGCTAGTGCCGTTCGTCCCTTTAATTCACAGCTTCCGTCCCCTCGCGCTCACCAAGCTAGCTAGCTGGCGATACAAGAACATCTCTTACTGCCTCGCCCTCGAGCCTGTCTTCCGGGCTTTCTTCACGCTGCGCAAGCGTGGAGCATAAAAAAAGTCTTCCGGCGATGGTTGCAAGTGAAAGCTCCACCCCTTCCGGTTCATGTCACGCATAGGTTTCCATGGTTACGACACGCGCTTAGTCAGAGGCTGCCTGCTGTTCACAGGTTGCGAGGAATTGGACGTCTTGTGCCTCCAAGCACCTGAACAACATGTCACCCGCCAAACAGTTTCCTGATGAAGCTGGTAGCAATTTGAAGGCTGAACTAGAATTGGTTAAAAAAAAAAACAACCCCAAAAAACCCTTAGGCTCCCGACGAGAATGACGCCTGCAGTTTAAATTTAGCAAAATTTAAAAGCATACAAATAAGGGGGTACGAGCCCGTACTGAAATCCCTTTATTTGTATGCTTTAAATTTTGCTAAATTTAAACTGCAGGCGTCATTCTCGTCGGGAGCTTTAGGGTTTTTTTTAACCAATTATTCTAGTTTAGCTTTCTACTATATTGATAATATTTTTGGTTTTTTGAAGCCTATTCAGCAATTTGAAGGGACATGGTTTGGATGGACCAAAAATTATAGGCGCTATAATCAAGGATTTCTTTCTGGTCAATTGTCCCCCTTTAGGCCAAAGTTTTACAGATTGTGTTGAGGGGCTTAAATGTCCTTAATTTCTTGTTTTCTTTTGGGGGTTTGTTTGTTTTTGCCTTATTGGAGAAAAAAATTGTTTAGAGGCTTTGCTTCTTAATTACTACTACTAATAATTTCTATAGTGCTACTTGCCATTCATTGACACTACTACACTGGTCAATAATAAGAAAGTGTGGAGACCATACCAAAGATTTGCTGAACTGACAAGGCTTCCTGTCTTGAGCCTAAATGCACCAAATAGGGTTGGTAAGACAGCATGGGTCCACTGCGGTCCAATTTTTAGCCGATTCCAAAAAAGCGGCTGATGCTCAAACAAGTTTGCATGAAATGATTTGAGCGGAGGTTCGTCGTAATCCCCATCCGATCCCGCCGATGAATCACTTAGAGCGACTCTAACATATGTGCAGAGCCAGCAAAGGAAGGCCTGAAGCAGCCTCCTGCCACTCAACTGTTCAGGGCAATAAAACTTTTTTCTCCTTTTTTTTATTTTTAATGTGCTTATTACCCACTCACAATATCTGTTCCCGTTTTTTTTTTTAAAGTCCTGCCGGCCTCCCCTCCCAACCACAGCCATTGCCGTCACCCCCACCACCACTGATGACAACCGTGGATCCCTGAACCCCCTGACGATAATGGCTGCCCCTGCAACAGCAACGCACCCAGAGAAACAGGAGGTATGCCCACTCCCTCCTGACTTAGCAACCTGGTTGTGCATCCTGGCCACCTGAACTCCCCGACACTCCCCTGACATCCCCACTTCCACACCCTACACGAAGATTCCCCTCTCACCACCCCAAGACCACAAAAGATAATCCCTAGTGGTCTGGTGGGCTGTAGGGGGTTCAGCTCAGAACCTTCCCAGATCAAGCAACCCCCACCCCTCCCTTGTACCTTGTTGTAGCAGTCAGCAAGAGGGATGCCCACTCCTTGCCAGTAGGCCCACCTCTTCGAAATGGTGGGCCTTTCCCTTCCTGGTGCATCTCAGGGGCCTAAGGCCCTGATTGACCTGGATACCTATAAGAGGGCCTTAGGTATCTGGGCCAATCAGAGACTTAGCCCACCTGGGATGCACTGGACTTACTGAACTTTTTTTTTGGAGCTTGGGGTCCATTCCCTTTTAAGCTAGCTCGTATCCTGATTTCAGGCTGTTTGGGCCAGATTTCAGTCCAGCAGAGTTTAGCGGGTGCTGGCTGTGTAATTCCCTACCCCGCTCACACGAGGGTTTACAGAGGTTGAGGTGTTAGTCAGATGCTGGATCCGACTGGCAGTCTGAAGATTTCAGCACGTGGACCTGGATGGCTGAGTGAGGCAGTGTCCTCGCCAATTCCCAGCTTCTGTGTCAGCTGCAGCAAGCTTCCCAGCACATACAGAGACAGTGAGTACTGCCTATACACAGGGCAGGATTAACCAATAGGCCAAGTAGGCACGTGCCTTGGGCCCGAAATGGTCAGGGGGCCCGATGAAGGAGGGCATCAACATTGTTTTTTCCAAACAGCGATGGGCCCCTCCAGCATCGATTGGCAATGCGGGCCCCCCCTCCCCCCCCCATCAACAGAAAGTAAGACAAGCAAGCAACGCGGGTAACAAAGGCAATGGGAACTGTAATTGTGCAAGCGGTGCTGCTTGCCCAAAGCTTCCCTCTGACGCACCTTCCTGTTTCTGCCTGGGCACATGGTAGAGTGGGGCGGGGCAGGGGGCCTAGTGTACTTGTGTGCCTAGGGGCCCTCAACAAATTAATCCTGCCCTGCCTATACAAGTCTATGGAAAAATCGGGGGGGGGGGGGGGGAGAGGGATGGAAAGCTCTGAATGTGGTGGTTTTAAGGTTTTCTAGGGCTGTATTTAGGGTCCCCTACCTCCAAAATCCCCTTCCCATAATTTTTTTACCCTTGGGTGGGTTTTATCAGGCTGTTTTGCTGTGACCACCTTGGACTTTTCTGATTTTGATTTAAAAAAAAAAAAGCTTCCATCTACCTCAAAAACACCTCGATTTGGCTAGAATATAATAGGGATGGATTCCTCTAGTGGAGATACCCCTGATGCCAGATTTGTGATGGATGGATGGCCAATTAGCAACCATGTGCCATGTTTTGCAGGGCACATGAGGGAGGGACAGGAGCTGCGGGCTTAGCCCCATCTTGGACTAGTAAGTGGTGGGATCACAAAAGACCCCTTCTTTGGGAAAGAGAAGCCCCCTGGAACCCTGGAAAGGAGTGAGGGTGAAGCACAGGTGTGTGGACACTGCGGAGCCCAGGAAAGGCAGAGTGATCCCTGAATGAACTCCGTGGGGGTCCCTAGTCAGGGATTTACCCCAGACTTTGTAAACTTGTTATGGAAAGCCTATTTAAACTGTCAGGAGTCTCCTTCCTTGGTTGAGGGGATGGTGGGGGTTGTGCAAGGGGATGTGGGTTCTCTCAGTGCGCTTTTGCAGCAGAAGTGGCTGAACAAGAGCTAGAGAACCAGTCGGATGCTGACTGGGGAGACTGAAGGTCAGATTTTATGCCATTACTGTCTCTTACTGAGACTTCTATCCTGGGGTACTCAGAGTCACAGGTTGAGGCTGGATCCCAGGAACTAGCAGTTTCCCTTGAGCAAGAGGAAAACCCAACAGTAAAGCATCAGTGTTACTAGAGCTTATTCTAGAAGCATTGAGGGAACTGAATCTGGAGCCACCTCAGGTAACAGCAGCACAGTGCTCAATTTTGAGTGCTTCCCAAGTGCAGATTTCATATTTTTCATTGAATCTAGACCTTATTCCTTTAATTTTGGAGCATTGGAAAGCTCCAGAGGGCTCCTTAAACATAAGAACATAAGAATTGCCGCTGCTGGGTCAGACCAGTGGTCCATCGTGCCCAGCAGTCCGCTCACATGGCAGCCCTCTGGTCAAAGACCATTGCCCTGACTCAGGACTCATATGCTTTGTGTAGCAGAACGGAAGATTAGGTACTCACCTCAATTAATCTTCTTTCTGTTAGCATAGCATATGTGTCCTGACAACCCGCCCTATCAGTCTGGGATTTGCCTGCATATTCTATAGATCAGAGTTCAGTGTCCACTAATGAAGATTTCATGCTGTCAGTTTTATAAAAATGGAAGAGTAAAGGGAAAGTGCTTCAAGGGGAAAGATACTCTGACCTTCATGAGGATAATGCATGTTGAATTTTTGGTGGGTGGTTTTTGGTTCTTGCACCCTAAGTTATTTCAGATATTATTTAACCTTGTTTGATATTTGTTACAGAGCAGAACAGAACTATGGTTGCGGGGAGATTATCCAAACTCCCTGTTTCTTGTTTTCTGTGTTTTAGTACTGTTCGATTGCTTTGGTACTAACTGAAGGGGACTCCACAGCACTGGAAAAAAAGGCTGAGCTGAAAAATGTTGATATCTCCCTCCTGGAACCAACTTGCAAATATGAGATATTCACCAAATATGAGGACTTGTATGCTGTGTTAACAGAAAGAAGATTGCGTTAAGTACCTAATTTCTCGTTATACCCCCCACAGAGCTGGCTCCTATGCTCACTTCATCTCAAGCCTTAGAATTCATAGAAGGTTTAAAAAAATCTCTAGAGGAAAAGGATTGGTCTTATTATAAAGGGCAGTAGCACCACTTCCTTAATGTCCTGCAATGCCTCCCTTTTAATCACAGCAATTTGGAAGAATTGAAGCTATTAGGTCACATGGCTAAGGTTAGACTTAGATATTCAATGCCAGGTCATGTCTGGGCACCAGTGCTAAATATTCTGGTCGCCTGAACTTATGCAGGTCCCAACTGAATATTGGCTGGGATGGGCATACAGTAAGTGCACTATCATTTTCTTTTCTACCCCCCATAAGAACATAAGAATTGCCGCTGCTGGGTCAGTTCAGTGGTCCATCATGCCCAGCAGTCCGCACACGCGGCAGCCCCCAGGTCAAAGACCAGTACCCTAACTGAGACTAGCCCTACCAGCACACTTCTTGTTAAGCAGGATCCTGTCCAACCCTGTCTTGAATCCATGGAGGGTGTTTTCCCCCATGACAGATTCTATAAGAGCATTCCAGTTTTCCACCACTCTCGGGTGAAGAAGTACTTCCTTACGTTCGTCCGGAATCTATCCCCTTTCAACTTTAGAGAGTTCCCTCTCGTTCTCCCTACCTTGGAGAGGGTGAACAACCTGTCCTTATCTACTAAGTCTATCCCCTTAAGTACCTTGAATGTTTTGATCATGTCCCCTCTCAATCTCCTCTGTTCGAGGGAGAAGAGGCCCAGTTTCTCCAATCTTTTATTGTACGGCAGCTCCTCCAACCCCTTAACCACTTTGGTTGCTCTTCTCTGGACCCTCTCGAGCAGTACCATGTTCTTCTTCATTTACGGTGACCAGTACTGTACGCAGTACTCCAGGTGAGGGCGCACCATGGCCCGGTACAGCGGCATGATAACCTTCTCCGATCTGTTCGTGATCCCCTTCTTTATCATTCCTAGCATTCTATTTGCCCTTTTTGCCACCGCCGTACATTGTGCAGATGGCTTCATTGACTTGTCGATCAGAAATCCCAGGTCCCTTTCCTGGGAGGTCTCTCCAAGTACTGCCCCGGACATCCTGTATTCATGCCTGAGATTTTTGTTACCGACATACATCACTTTACACTTATCCACGTTGAACCTCATCTGCCATGTCGATGCCCATTCCTCGAGCCTGATTATGTCACGTTGCAGATCTTCGCAGTCCCCCTGCATCTTCACTACTCTGAATAACTTTGTATCGTCTGCAAATTTAATCACCTCGCTCGTTGTACCTATGTCCAGATCATTTATAAAGATGTTGAAGAGTACAGGTCCAAGCACCAAGCCCTGCGGCACCCCACTGGTGACGCTCTTCCAGTCTGAGTACTGTCCATTTACCCCCACCCTCTTTTTCCTATCCGCCAGCCAGTTTTTAATCCATTTGAGTATTTCACCCTCGATTCCATGGCTCGCAACCTTGTCGAACGCCTTATGAAAATCCAGATATGCAATGTCGACTGGGTTGCCCTTGTGTATCTGCCTGTTTACTCCCTCGAAGAAGTGCAGCAAGTTTGTCAAGCAAGATCGTCCTTTGCTGAAGCCGTGCTAACTGGTCCTCATCAGATTGTGTCCGTCAAGGTGATCAATGATGCGGTCTTTTATCAGCGCCTCTACCATCTTTCCCAGTACCGAGGTCAGACTCTGTAGTTTCCTGGATCTCCCTTCAAACCTTTTTTGAATATCGGCGTAACATTTGCCACCTTCCAGTCTTCTGGAATCTTTCCTGATTTTATTGATAGATTGGCTGTTAGTAGAAGTAGTTCAGCTATAGTCCCTTTCAGTTCTTTTATGACCCTCTGATGGATGCCATCCAGTCCTGGGGATTTGTCACTCTTAAACCTATCAATCTGCCTGCATACTTCTTCTAGACTGACCGTCAATCTTGTCAGTTTCCCGTCTTCGCCTCCAGCACATAGCCTGTCGGGTTCTGGTATGTTGTTTAAATCCTCTTTAGTAAATACAGATGCAAAAAACGTGTTCAGTTTATCGGCAATGGCTTTGTCTTCTTTAGTACTCCTTTTATTCCATGATCATCCAACGGTCCCACTGCTTCCTTTGTGGGTTGTTTCCCCTTAATATATCGAAAGAACGGCTTGAAGTTTTTCGCCTCCTTGGCTATTTTTTCCTCATAGTCTCTTTTGGCCTCTTTTACCGTTTTATGGCACCTGCGTTGATGCTGTTTGTGCTTCTTCCAGTTTTCGTCCGTTTTGACCTTTTCCATTCCTTGAATGAAGTCTTCTTGTCTCTGATTGCTTCCTTCACTGTTACAGTGAGCCACGCCGGTTCTTTGTTCTTTTTCCCCTTGGATCCCTTGTTGATACGCGGTATATATAGATTTTGCGCCTCGGTGACTGTGTCTTTAAAAAGGGTCCGCCTGCTCTAGCGTTTTTACAGTGCTTATTTTCTTTTTGATCTTCTTCCCCACCATGAGTTTCATCCTTTCGTAGTTCCCTTTTCTGAAGTTCAGTGCCATGGCCGTCGTTCTGGATCGATGTTTTGCCCCTGCATCCAGGTCGAAGCGGATCATATTGTGATCACTGGTTCCTAGCGTCCCCTCTACTACTACATCTTGCGCCTGTCCTCGTAGTCCATTTAGAATTAAGTCCAGAATTGCATTTCCTCTCGTGTTTTCCTTGACAAGTTGTTCCAGGAAGCAATCACCCACAGCATCCAGGAACTTGGTTTCCCTACCGCAGCCGGAGGTGCCTAGGTTCCAATCTATTCCCGGATAGTTGAAATCACCCATGATAACTGTGTTGCCTCCCTTGCAGTTGTGCTTGATCTCATATATAATTTCTCCATCTATTTCTTCGGACTGCCCTGCGGGTCGTTAGTAGATGCCAATCTTTATTTCTAATCCATTGGCTCCTGGAATTTTGACCCATAGAGACTCTAATTTATTCGTCATTTCAGGTGTGTTCCCTCCAGTAGATTCAATTCCTTCTTTGACATATAGGGCAACGCCCCCACCTTTTTGACCCACTCTATTTCTGCGGTATAGTTTGTATCCCGGTAGCACAGTGTCCCAGATGTTTTTTTCGGTCCACCAGGTTTCTGGGATGCCAATGATGTCGAAGTTATCCTTTTGTGTTATAGCTTCTAATTCACCCATCTTAGGCTCCTTGCGTTCGTGTATATACATTTGAGATTGTGGCTTGCTCTTTTCTTGCATTTCCTTACCTCTTGTGTCCCCATAGATCTGTCTTTCCTGAGATCCGGTGAGTCTTCCCCGCTATCTTCCTGCACGATATCCCCTGGGCATACCGGTTCCCAAACCATCGACGCTCTCACTTGGTCGACTGTCGGCTTTCCCCTTCTTCCTAGTTTAAAAACTTCTCAATTCCTCTCTTGATGTTGCTTGCAAGTAGCCTCGTTCCGTCTGCGCTGAGGTGGAGTCCGTCCTTCCTCTATAGCTTGCTCTTCCCCCTGAACGTCATCCAGTTGCGCATGAAGTGGAAACCTTCTTCCTCACACCAGTGCTTCATCCACGTGTTGATTGCTTGCAGTTCCATCTGCCTCTTCTCATCAGCCCTGGGTACCGGCAGGATCTCCGAGAATGCAACCCTCGATGTTCTGGACTTCAGCTTCCTTCCTAACATCCAAAACTGATCCTTCAGTACTTCTTCCTGTTGCTCAAGTTGTTTGTTCCCACATGGATCATTACCGTCATTTCTTCATCTTTTACGCTGTCGATGATCCTGTCGATGCAGCTCACTATGTCTTCTATCTTGGCTCCTGGTAAGCAGGTCACCAGCCGATCCTGTCTTCCTCCCGCTATGTGGCTGTCGACTTGCCTGATGATGGAGTCCCCAATGATGATCGCTGTCCTCTCTGTCTTCTCTTGTCTCTCCAGCTTCAGGTCCGTGTCCCTGGTGTATGTCCATCTCTCCAGCCTTAGGTTTGTGTCCTCCGTGTACTTCCATCTTCCCTCATCCTGGTGCTGGCTTGCTCTGGTCTCATCTTCCTGTGGTTTCCCTTCGCTGTTTCCAGGTGTTGGCTGCTGTGTCGCCCATTTCTTCCTTGTGGGTGTCCTCCAGGTGGTCCTCTCTCACTGAGGGTGTGTCTCGGCAGTTCCACTGTTGTCAGTGATTTTCCACGGCCTCTCCATATGCCTCCTCGATGAACTTCTCTAACTCCTGAACTTCTTCCTCAGTGGTATCCTCCATCTTGAAGTTGTCTGCCTCCCTGTCCTTGTCGTCCATTGCTCGAAGTGCCTCTAGTTCCAGTATTCTGCCTTCCAGGAGTCTAACTTGTTTCTTCAGGCACTCCAGATCCCTGCATCGAGTGCATACATAAGACTGCCTCCCAGAGGGGAGGTAGTCATACATATGGCAAACGGTGCAAAAAACTGGGTAGCTCAACATCCTTCTTCTGTCTGCTGCTTCCATTGCTGTCCAGTTGCTGGTCCGTCTGAAGTGGCTTCTCCCTGGTCCATCTGAAGTGGCTTCTCCCTGGTCCATCTGAAGTGGCTTTTGCCTGCTTGCTGGTGTGGCTGCTGGTGTCTCCCTCTGTTCTGCTTGCTGGTGTGGCTGCTGGTGTCTCCCTCTGTTCTGCTTGCTGGTGTGGCTGCTGGTGTCTCCCTCTGTTCTGCTTGCTGGTGTGGCTGATGGTGTCTCCCTCTGTTCTGCTTGCTGGTGTGGCTGCTGGTGTCTCTCTCTGTTCGGCTTGCTGGTGTGGCTGCTGGTGTCTCCCTCTGTTCTGCTTGCTGGTGTGGCTCCCTCTGTTGCTGGTGTGGCTGCTGGTGTGGCTCCCTCTGTTCTGCTTGCTGGTGTGGCTGCTGGTGTGGCTCCCTCTGTTGCTGATGTGGCTGCTGGTGTCTCCCTCTGTTCTGCTTGCTGGTGTGGCTGCTGGTGTCTCTCTCTGTTTGGCTTGCTGGTGTAGCTGCTGGTGTCTCCCTCTGTTCGGCTTGCTGGTGTGGCTGCTGGTGTCTCCCTCTGTTCTGCTTGCTGGTGTGGCTCCCTCTGTTGCTGGTGTGGCTGCTGGTGTGGCTCCCTCTGTTCTGCTTGCTGGTGTGGCTGCTGGTGTGGCTCCCTCTGTTGCTGATGTGGCTGCTGGTGTCTCCCTCTGTTCTGCTTGCTGGTGTGGCTGCTGGTGTCTCTCTCTGTTCGGCTTGCTGGTGTAGCTGCTGGTGTCTCCCTCTGTTCGGCTTGCTGGTGTGGCTGCTGGTGTCTCCCTCTGTTCGGCTTGCTGGTGTGGCTCCCTCTGTTGCTGGTGTGGCTGCTGGTGTGGCTCCCTCTGTTCTGCTTGCTGGTGTGGCTGCTGGTGTGGCTCCATCTGTTGCTGATGTGGCTGCTGGTGTAGCTCCCTCTGTTCTGCTTGCTGGTGTGGCTGCTGTGGTTGCCCTTCGCAAAGGCGCTCTCGCTAAGGCGAGCTCCTTTAATGCTCGCCTTCGACACGCGCCGAATGGCTGTGGGCTGTTGGACCCTCCCCTTTTAAGGGGAACTCCGGATCCAAGTGCCGACGTCAGAGGGGTGGGCGCAACTACCTCTCGCCGCTGCCCCTCTCGCCTGCCTTCTCCTCCTGCCCTGCTCTGATTCCGGCGATGTTGTTTGCTCCTTTGTGGCTTTACAGCTCTCTCCTGCCTCCCGACTTCTCCGGCTCCCTGCTAATTCCCAGTTGTGACTGCCAGAGATCAGACCCCCTCCCCAAATCTTCCCTCCTTGTGACTCTGGGCAAACCACTTAACCTTCCATTGCCCCAGGTACAAAACTTAGATTGTGAGCCCACTAGGGACAGAGAAAGTACCAGCAACAGAGGGTAGGAGTAAAGGGACACTATTCTGACTGGAAAGGGGTCACAAGTGGCATCCAACAAGGGTCAGTGCTGGGACCACTGCTATTCAATATATTTATTAATGACTTGGAAACAGGGACAAAGTGTGAAGTTATAAAATTAGCGGATGACACAAAACTCTCCGGTAAGGTTAGATCTATAGAGGAATGTAAAGAACTCCAAAGAGACCTGGACAAACTGAGTGAGTGGGCAGATAAATGGCAGATGAGCTTCAATGTGGAGAAATGTAAAGTTATGCACATAGGGGAAAGGGAACCTGATGTATAACTACATGATGGGAGGGATGACATTGGGAAAAGGCAACCTAGAAAAGGACTTGGGGGTTTTGATGGATAAAACAATGAAACCGGCAGCACAATGTGCAGCAGCCTCAAAAAAGGCGAACAGAATGTTGGGCATTATCAAAAAAGGTATCACTACCAGAACCAAGGAAATTATCCTCCCGCTGTACAGGGCAATGGTGTGACCGCATCTGGAGTCGCACCATTGCCCTGTATCATATCATCTTCAGATGTCATAGCCAGTCCTATGTTTATTTTATTATGTTTATTTGTATTTATATGCCGCTCTCTTCTAACATCAGTGCGGTGTACATCAATTAAAAAAAGGAAAGGTATGCCAAATAATCATCATACAAGGATAAGAAAGAATAAGAAGAAAAAGAGCAGCAAGCAGGTCTCTGGAGTAGCCTAGTGGTCAGTGCAGTGGACTACAGAGAAGGGTTCCAGGCCCATATCCCATTCTAACTAGTACACTTGTGGTGGAAAGTGTGAGTCTGCCAAAACCCACCCAAAACCTACTGTACCAACATATGGGTGACACCTGCAGGTGTAAGGGCTATTGGGATGGTATTTAGTTGGGTACAGTAGGTTTTGGGTGAGTTTTGGAGGGCTTCCCATACAATGTAAGGGGATTAAGGTGATATGTGTACTTGGGACCCTTTATGTGAAGTTCACTGCAGTGCTCCCGAGGGTCCCCCACTGCTCTGCTGGGATGTCTGTGTGGCCAGTCTGCTGAGAATGCTGACGCATCCTAAGTACCAATGGCTAGTTGTTGTGTGGTTTTCCATTGGATTTTGTTTTCCCAAAATGGTTCAAAAAGATAAACACACTAAGAGCAAAACACATCTAGGAAATAGCCATTTTCAAAACAAAAAATAGATGTTTTTCTGTTTTGAAAATGGTCATGTTCGCTACTGGATTTTTGAATGTTTTCCACAAAATGCCTAAACTCAGCTTTATCCACAAACTCAGCTTTAGACACATGAAAACCTATCCACTCTCTCTGCAAGTAAATAAGTGTTGCTGATTTTTTGTGTGGCTCTGAGACCTATTGTTTTGCCTTGACATGACAATAAAGCCGATGGCACAGTGCGCAGCGGCCGCTAAGAAGTCAAATAGAATGCTAGGTATAATCAAGAAGGGTATTACAACCAGAATGAAAGAAGTTATCCTGCCGTTGTATCGGGCGATGGTGCGTCCGCATCTGGAGTACTGCGTCCAATATTGGTCGCCGTACCTTAAGAAGGATATGGCGTTACTCGAGAGGGTTCAGAGGAGAGCAACACATCTGATAAAAGGGATGGAAAACCTTTCATACGCTGAGAGATTGGAGAAACTGGGTCTCTTTTCCCTGGAGAAGAGGAGACTTGGAGGGGATATGATAGAGACTTACAAGATCATGAAGGGCATAGAGAGAGTAGAGAGGGACAGATTCTTCATACTTTCGAAAAATAAAAGAACAAGAGGGCATTCGGAAAAGTTGAAAGGGGACAGATTCAAAACGAATGCTAGGAAGTTCTTCTTTACCCAACGTGTGGTGGACACCTGGAATGCGCTTCCAGAGGACGTAATAGGGCAGAGTACGGTACTGGGTTTCAAGAAAGGATTGGACAATTTCCTGCTGGAAAAGGGAATAGAGGGATATAGATAGAGGATTACAGTTCAGGTCCTGGACCTGTTGGGCCACTGCGTGTGCGGACTGCTGGGCACGATGGACCTCTGGTCTGACCCAGCGGAGGCGCTGCTTATGTTCTTATGCAGCTTTTTGCCCCTGACACACACACAAGTTGACTCCCTAGATGACTGCCTGCTTTTCCTAATGGATAACTGTCCCTGGGCACCTATCATAAGATCCCCTTTCCCACAATAAAGGACCAAATAGATAAAAACCAGGCAGACAAGAAATGCCAGAAAATAATTTTTTTGTAAAACTAAAAATAACCACTTTAATATGCCAGTTTATGAAAATGCACTACATAACTTCCACAGAATCTTGAAAAGTCTGCTGCTGAAAACTGGGGGCTGTAATTAAAATATAGTTTAAATATTTATTTAATGGAGGCATGATGCCAGCATGATACACATGAATACATGTTAATATACAGTGAAGGGGCCAGGCAGAGATGAATACAGTATGATATCAGACAAGGCAGGGTAAAACAAAAGGAGTTGTGACAGATACAAGAGAGGAACTAATCTGAAGAATAAAATAGAAGATGACAGAAAAAGACCCATTAACCAATCCACTTAACCCTCCGTTGCCCCAGGTACAAAATAAGTACCTATATATAACATATAAACCACTTGATTGAAAACACCAAAAGGCAGTATATCAAATTCCATCCCATTTCCCTTTATAATCATTTAACTAGCTACCCAAACTAGCATGGTTGCTGCCTGAATATCTGGCCTCCAAGACCACCAAATTACATAGAAACATGATGGCAGATAAAGGTCAAATGGCCCATCTAGTCTGCCCATTCGCAATAACCACTATCTTTTTCTTTCACTAAGAGATCCACATGCCTATCCCAGGCCCTCTTGAATTCAGACACAGTCTTTGTCTCTACCTCCTCTTCCAGGAGACTGTTCCATGCATCTACCACCCTTTCTGTAAAAAAGTATTTTCTTAGACTACTCCGGAGCCTATCACCTCTTAACTTCATCCTATTCCCTCTCATTGCAGACTTTCCTTTCAAATGAAAGAGACTCAACTCATGCGCATTTACATTACGTAGGTATTTAAACGTCTCTATCATATCGCCCCTCTCCCGCCTTGCATTTCTTAGCATTAAGTTTTAGCTGTCAAATTTCAGACCATTCTTCGAGCTTCGCCAGGTCTTTCTTCATGTTATTCACACCATCCAGGGTGTCTACTCTATTGCAGATTTTGGTATCATCCGCAAAGAGGCAAATCTTACCCGACAACCCTTCAGCATTATTGTTTATAAAAATGTTAAAAAGAACAGGCCCAAGAACAGAACCTTGAGGCACACCACTGGTAACATCCCTTTCCTCAGAGTGATCTCCATTGATCACTACTCTCTGTCACCTTCTACTCAGCCAGTTCCTGACTCAGCCCGCCACTTTGGGACCCATCCCGAGGGCACTCAGTTTATTCAGTAGACGTCTGTGTGGAGCACTGTCAAAGGCTTTGCTAAAACTAAATATACCACATTTAGTGCACATCCTCTATCCAAGTCTCTGGTCACCCAGTCAAAGAAATTGATCAGATTGTCTGACAAAACCTACCTCTAGTGAATCCATGTTGCCTCTGGTTTTGTAATCCACCAGATTCCAGAAACTTGACCATTCTCTGTTTTAAAAGTGTTTCCATTAATTTGCTTAACACAGAAGTCAGTCTTACAGGCCTGTAATTCCCTACTTCTTCCTTACTGTTATTCCCCTTTATGTTCTCCTTTTCTTTATGCATTGTAGTTTTTCCCTCTTTCCTGTTGTTCCTCTCGTTGTCTATATTTTAGTCTTCCCCAGAATATTCTGTCTGTTACTCCCTTTTTAAAATTTTGTACATTGCATTTAATTTATGATAATGCGTTTTAATTAAAATTTTATTAAACATGAAACTTGAGGAGCATAATCAAAACAAACGTTTAAGTCCATTTTGGGCCTAGGACATTAGTCACCCAAAGTTGGCAGTGTCCAATGTCCATTCTCAAAAATTACATCCAAAATTTTTTTTTTCTCGAAAATCATCTTCTTCTACATCCAAACCGTTTGATCATCCAGACCACTAGTACTTCTATTTTTATACTTTATTCTCGTCCAAAAAATCGTCCAAGTCCCAAATGCCTAGAACAAGACCTTTTGAACATGGGAAGGGGTAAAATGCAGACCTCACGGACCTTGCAGATCTAAAACCGCACGTCCTTAAAAATCTGAGGTCCGTGTCCGTGCCGCTTGTAGTTTCTGTGTCTTACAGACCTCTATGACATTTTAGCTCTGACGGATCCGTCTCAGCATAGGGAGGGAAAAGTATTAGGATCCGTCAGCGCTAAAATCTCATAGAGGTTTGTCAGAGCCAGAGACTAGTGCTGGAGCAGCAGAGCAGAAGCCTTCTTATGTATAGGTTTAAGTCTGCTGGATCTTATTATAACCGTTTTGCGCTCTGCTTATCCTTTAAGCCCAACATAGAATTTGGCTCTGACAGACCTCTATGAGATTTTAGCGCTGATGGATCCTAATACTTTTCCCTACCTATGCTGAGTCAGATCCATCAGCGCTAAAATATCATAGAGGTCTATCAGAGACAGAAACTACAAGTGGCACGGACACGGACCTCAGATTTTTAAGGACGTGCGGTTTTAAATCCGCTAGGTCCGTTAGGTCCGTGAGGTCCGCGTTTTACCCCTTCCCCCAGAAAAATGATGGATTGGCCACCCAGACATGGTAACAGAGTAGTAGGGCACCTTATAGGGCACTGCTGTGAACGTCACAAAAAGGGTGCCTCAAAACCTACTATACGCACCTGTCTACAACCTCAATAGCCCTTATAGAACAAAGTGTATCTGAATTCAAGACAACTTGGGACAAGTACATTGGATCTCCCAAGAGAGGTGGATGCCTGGAATGCACTCCCAAGAGAGATGGTGGAGAGAAAAATGATGACAGAGTTCAAAAAAGCATGGGATGAACACAGAGGATCTAGAATCAGAAAATAATAGTAAATATTGAAGAACTAAGGCCAGTACTGGACAGACTTGCACGGTCTGTGTCTGTATATGGCCGTTTGGTGGAGGATGGGCTGGGGAGAGCTTCAAAGGCTGGGAGGATGTAGATCAGGGATCTCAAAGTCCCTCCTTGAGGGCCGCAATCCAGTCGGGTTTTCAGGATTTCCCCAATGAATATGCATGGAAAGCAGTGTATGCACATAGATCTCATGCATATTCATTGGGGAAATCCTGAAAACCCGACTGGATTGCGGCCCTCAAGGAGGGACTTTGAGACCCCTGGTGTAGATGGACTGGAGTGAGTTTTGACGGAGACTTCAGTAGTTGGAACCTAAGAACAATACCGGGCAGAGCTTTGGATTCTTGCCCAGAAATAGCTAAGAAGAAGGAGGGAAAAAAACAACAACAACAAATTATTAGATTGAATCAGGTTGGGCAGACTAGATGGACCATTTGAGTCTTTATCTGTCATCATCTACTATGTTACTAAGGGAGAGGAGGGGATAGTGGATGGCATGGTTGGGCAGACTAGAGAGGCCATATGGTCTTTATCTGCCTTCATGTTTCTACATTTCTATTTTAAGGGAATGTCTCTGACCCACCCATGCCCCTCCCATGGCCACAACCCCTTTACAGATCAGCATAGAAACAGGCGCTATTCTATAAGTGGACGTGTGTGTTTTTATCGGTTATTCTGACCCATCTCAGTGCCTTGCAGCTGTTAGAATTCTTTTCCATTACAAAACCTTGGTGCAGAACTAGCACCTAACATTCAGAGCCATATAGAGAATTTCCCCCCACCCCTAAGTGTAAGATTGACATACAGTTGTTTACAAAAGATTTATTTTCTGCAGTTCCAGTGGTAATGAGTGGGTGCTTTCTGTACACTGATTTTACCACAGAACAGAAAAATGATCTCATTGTTCAGATGTCATTCCCATTCTCGCAGTTAGCAGGGACTCAAGATTGCACTGATGTCAGATTTCCAAAAGAATCTCATTAAACCCTGCTCAGAGCAAAAGCATCAGTGTTATAAAGGATTGAGGGGGGGGGGGAGGTCTGCTTGCTAGCCCCACCTTGCCTTGTCTGCATACTGCAGCTACAAGGAGATGTACCAAACCTAGCTGAGAGGAGACAAAGAGAATATGGAAGATGAAAGTCAAGACAAAATTTCTTCCCCCTGCTATTGCTGGCATTTAGTCTAAGAAATCCCTTCACATATATTGTTTCAATTAACATGCATGAACCCCTACCCCCATCCCTGTGGAGTTACTAGAAGCAAGGTCAGGGCAGTTGCAATAGCCCCTGTTTACTGAGTTGGTACAACCCCATATTTAGTGGCTTTTTACGTCCTAAAGTCTTTGGGCAATTGAATCAGCTCCATCCCAGAGAAAGGACTCAGGTGGCCTGTCACTGCAAGACCGAGCAGGAATCATTTTCCGCGTCTTTCACAGGCTTTCTAAGTGCACTGGAATATTTTTCCCTGTAAAGAGAGAAGATTGGATCCCGTGGATTTTCTGTCTTGCCTAGGCAAAGAGATTGTGGAATCGATAGCAGACAGAATCAGACAAAAAGAAGAACAGCTTGGATCGTAGAATACATTCATCCTTTTTTTTTACAAAGTAAAACCTTCAAAGGTTAGTGCCCAAAAAGCTTAAATCAAAATAATCATCTCCTCCTCAAGCTTTTGGGGTAGGAGACTGCTTTTCATTTAATGCCCTCCATAATGTAGCTCAGGTAATTAAAAATGACTCCTCAGTGGGGCAGGTGTGGCTGACAAATGGAGGATTTGGGTTATTTCCTGAGTTAGGTCTTTCCATTGCAAAGGCAGTGGTTAGAGCCTTTCTGAGGGTGGTGACCCAGCTAATGCACAACAGTGACGTCTCATGGCTGGACTTACACTCATGATCAAAGGATTTGGGAAGAATCCCTGATGTGTGGCTCTTGACCAAAGGCTGTCACTGTAACAAGGCTGAATTGAGAACGGATACAGAATAAGGGGGAAAATCATCATTGCACATAGAAGCTCATAGTGCCTGCTCAGTCCTAGTTCTGAATGAGAAAGCTGTCAGGCTAAAAAAAAAAAATTGTCTTCTCTTATTCAAATGGTTCCGATGAGCTAGAAGGGAGCACTCTTCCCAGGACTTTTACTGATAATGCCTTTACTTTTATGGAATCCTCTAATTCTAGATAAAGCTATTAGAATTATCCTATTGGGTGCTGAGGATGACTTAGAATCCTTGGTATGACAGAGGGTCATTACTCAGCAGGTGAAAGGGTGAAAAGAGGCTCGGAAGTTCTTCAACTCCAAATTTTGACTTTGAAGTGATGTAGGTTATCAATTGGGTTCTCCCATTTTGAGGTACTGAGATTCTCAGACAAAAAGAAGTCTAAGAGGCAATGGTGCAGAAAGATAGCAAGAACAGCCAGCTTGGGTGCCAGCCACAAGAACATGAGTCAATTTCTACAATTCCACAACAACAATTTGTCTACAAATGGCTACGACCATGGAATCTTAAATTGGGAGAAGGGAATGACACCCCTATAATCAAAGACTTCTGTAAATATGATTGAACTTTTATATACACATCCCCACCGTGGAAACCACATTACATGGGTTGGGATTGTCACTGACATATAGATAAGAGGCAGAGATTGATTTTGGAAGCCTCAGACTCCTTTTAGTCTTTCCATCTGCATCCTTTGTTGTGAGAATGTATTCCTGCACTAATGGATGAATGAATCCCAGAAGACAGCGAGAGTGTGCATGTGTGTTTGGTAGTTTGGGACTATTTTTAATAATGCAAGAAAATAGTGGAAGCCATGTATTTTTGATTAACAGCAAGGGAGGGCAGGACAATAGCAGTAACATTCTGAAATGTTGAAGCTGGGGTGGGGAGGTTAGAAAAGCAGAAATGGATTCTGGAGTAATAGGAGGGAGGAGGACAATAGCAGCAATATATTCTAGAAGCATATCAGAAAGGTAGAATAATAGCCAAAATTGGTACTGGGATCATGGGATGGGGCTTGAACATTAGCAAATAATATATGATGAATTTGTAGCAGGTAGGATAGAACAATAGTAATGGATTTTGGGATCATAGTGATAGGTTTATTTCTTCCCTCTTTATGTATATGCATTTATAATATACTGTTCTTTGTTTTCTAGGATAATTTTTCATGGGTATTGTCTTTGACAATCTTGAGTTTTTGGCCTTTGATTAATGGATTGACTTATGGGTAGCTATTATTAAATGAGCTGAACATATTTTGGGGGTTGGATAGCATGACTGGTCAATTCTCTTTTCAATATATTGTTTCTTAACTTTCTTTTTTTTTGTTATGATGTTTTTAATGCATTAAAACAATTTTATTTTTATGCTTTTATTGTTAACTATCTGACACCAAGTGAAATTCACTGGAGGAAGCTGTCCACTGCCCTTGCCTTTACCAAATCCTTTCTCCCCCCCCCAACCCCAGTCTCTGCCCAAGCATTTGATCCCCCCCTGCCACCCAGCTCCAGTACAAACAGCAACCCAGTATTCTGTCTCAATCCACCCAATTGCCAGAAGTACTTTTCCTTCTATCTCCCTAATCTTCAGCAGTCTCTCTCTCTCAGTTTCTCTTAGCACTGTCTCAACCCTACTACCTTGTCTCTAGCATTCTCCATGGACAAGCAGGATAGACAACAGCCATATGGGTGACATCACAGCTGACGGCGCCAATCGGCCCTTGTCAAAGAGCTCAGATTGATCTTTAAAGGTTTCTGAGCATGCGTACTAGGTTCCTGCTTGAATGTATCAATTCGAACCAGACATTCCTTTAAGTTATTTTTCATCCGCCACAGTGGTCGGAAGCCAAAAAAAAGCCCTTGGCTACTTTACCTATTTCTACAAACACGAGATGGACAAGAACCCTGGTTACATAAGAACATAAGCAATGCCTCCGCTGAGTCAGACCTGAGGTCCATCGCGCCCAGCAGCCCACTCATGCAGCGGCCCAACAGGTCCAGGACCTGTGCAGTAATCCTCTATCTATACCCTTCTACCCCCTTTTCCAGCAGGAAATTGTCCAATGCTTTCTTAAACCCCAGTATCGTACTCTGCCCTATTACGTCCTCTAGAAGTGCATTCCAGGTGTCCACCACACGTTGGGTAAAGAACTTCCTAGCATTCGTTTTGAATCTGTCCCCTTTCAACTTTTCCATATGCTCTCTTGTTCTTTTATTTTTTGAAAGTTTGAAGAATCTGTCACTCTCTACTCTCTCTATCATATCCCCTCTAAGTCTCCTCTTCTCCAGGGAAAAGAGACCCAGTTTCTCCAATCTCTCAGCGTATGAAAGGTTTTCCATTCCTTTTATCAGTCGTGTCGCTCTCCTCTGAACCCTCTCGAGTATCTCCATATTCTTCTTAAGGTACGGCGACCAATATTGGACGCAGTACTCCAGATGCGGACGCACCATCGCGCGATACAACGGCAGGATAACTTCTTTCGTTCTGGTAGTAATGCCCTTCTTGATTATACCTAGCATTCTATTTGCTCTCTTAGCGGCCGCTGCACACTGTGCCATCGGCTTCATTATCATGTCCACCATTACCTCAAGTCCCTTTCTTGGGTACTCTCATGCAATAACATCCCTCCCATCGTATAGTTGTACCTCAGGTTTCTGCTTCCCACATGCAATACTTTACATTTCTCAACGTTGAACTTCATCTGCCATCTCGTTGCCCATTCCCCTAGTTTGTTCAAGTCCCTTTGCAATTTTTCGCAGTCTTCCTTAGTCCGAACTCCACTAAATAGTTTGGTGTCGTCCGCAAATTTTATTATCTCACACTTCGTCCCTGTTTCTAGATCATTTATGAATATATTAAATAGCAGCAGCCCAAGCACCGAGCCCTGCGGAACACCACTCGTAACCCTCCTCCAGTCCGAGTAGTGGCCCTTCACCCCTACCCTCTATTTTCTACCCGCCAACCAGTTTTTGATCCATCTATGTACGTCTCCGTCCACTCCATGGTTCTTCAGTTTCCGGAGTAGAAGTTCATGAGGCACCTTGTCAAAGGCTTTTTGGAAATCTAGGTATATGATGTCTATGGGGTCTCCTTTGTCCATCTGTTTGTTAATTCCTTCGAAGAAGTGCAATAAGTTAGTTAGGCATGATCTCCCCCTGCAGAAACCATGTTGGTTGGTTATCAGAAATTCATTTCTTTTAAAATGTTCATCGATGTTTTCTTTTATCAGTGCTTCTGCCATTTTCCCCGGAACCAAGGTCAGACTCACCGGTCTGTAGTTTCCCGGGTCTCCTCTTGATCCCTTTTTAAAGATGGGCGTAACATTGGCTATCTTCCAATCCTCCGGGATCACGCCTGTTTTCAGGAAAAGGTTGCAAATTTGCTGCAGTAGTTCCACTATCTCCTCCTTTAATTCCTTCAGAACCCTTGGATGGATTCCGTCCGGACCCGGGGATTTGTCAGTTTTTAGTTTTTCTATCTGCTTGCACACATCTTCAAGGCTCACTTCCATGGATGTTAATTTTCTACTTGACTTCCATTGAAGAATTGCTCAGGTTCCGGTATGTTGGTTGTGTCTTCGTTTGTAAATACAGACGAAAAGAACATGTTAAGTCTTTCCGCGACCTCTTTCTCCTCCTTCACCACTCCCTTCCTGTCACCATCATCCAGCGGTCCCACCTCCTCCCTAGCCGGCTGCTTCCCTTTAACATATCTAAAGAACGGTTTGAAATTTCGTGCTTCCCTGGCTAGCCTCTCTTCATACTCTCTTTTGGCTTTTCGAACCACATGGTGACATTCTTTTTGATACTTCCTGTGCTCTTTCCAGTTCCCCTCGGTTTTATCCTTTTTCCATTTTCTGAATGAATTTTTCTTATTGCCTATCACTTCCTTCACTATATTAGTTATCTACGCCAGGTCTTTTGTTCGACTCTTTTTGCACCCCTTTCTGAATCTGGGGATATACAGATTTTGCGCCTCGCTTACCGTGTCCTTGAAAAAGACCAGGCATGTTCTACCGTTTGCCATTTTTTGGAAATGTTTCTAAGTTTCTTCCCCTCATTGCTTCATAGTTTCCTTTCCTGAAGTTGAAAGTTGTCGCTATGGTTCTCTTTCCTTCTGGTATTAGTACCTCAACCTTGAACTTGATCATATTATGATCGCTGTTTCCCAACGGTCCCACTACTTCCACTTTCTTTGCAGGTCCCCTTAACCCATTTAGGATTAGATCCAGAGTGGCATTTCCTCTAACAAGCTGCTCCATGAAGCAATCTTGTGTAGCCTCCAGGAATTCTGTCTCCCTAGCGCATCTTGAGCTTCCAAGAAATGTTCGGTTTGTGCCGCGATAATGTCCATCACTGATCCCTATGACATATGTTTGAAATGTCTGGGGTCTCAGCATAATCTGGAGAATTGTCAATACTGTGCCATCCTTACATGGCAATCCCGTAAGTCTAGAGAACAGAAATTAAAAAATTTTGCCGCAAACCCAGCTTATGCCTATCCCAATGGCTCTGACTCTGTTTTACCGGTTCCAGCAGATTTAATTCTGACCGTTCCATTGTTGGCTTTAAAATTTGCCTAAAAAGTCCAAAGATCAGGTTCAGCCTCTGAATCTTCAGTAGCGAATCAGCCCAAGTTTCAATTCAGGGAGAATTCTCCTGCCCCGAGTACTCAGCAGCATCACAGCCATCTGGGACCCCGATGAAGCCGTCGCATCAACGTCACTCAGAAGAGGAGAACCATCGATGTCAATCAGGAGAGAAGGGGCATCGACATCGATCAGGAGAGGAGGGGCACTGACCTCGCTCGGGGATCAGGGATGTCGACATCACTCCAGTGAGAGCGTGCATCGACACCGAAGACATCAATACTGGGGCCATTCATTGATGTCTATATCTAGCTCTCCTTCTCCTGCCAGACAACTTGCTGCAGTCTGAAGCTCTAGTACATTGACATCATCATCAATATCAATGCCGGCTCACACTGCCCCTCTCACTGCGATGCATGAAGCTGGAAAGGCACTAAAGCATACAGCTTTTTATCCCAGGACAAGCAGGCAGCCTATTCTCACATATGGGTGACGTCATTGACGGAGCCCCGATGTGGAAGCCTCGCAAGCAGACTTGCTTGTGGAAACTAGAAGTTTCGAGTCAGCCGCACCGCGCATGTGCGAGTGCCTTTCCGCCCAGCACAGGGTGCGTCTCCTCAGTTCTCAGTTTTCCACGGACCCAAGAAGTCCCTCTTTGACTCTCTGCATTTAACTTACTTACGTCGTGCCTTCTCTCACTGCGGTTTGTGTTCTTTTTCTTCACGAATCGCTGTATTTCTTTTATTTCTAGTTTAAAAAAACAAAACAAAACAATTTTTATTTCTTCCGTTCGGCTGCCGGGGCAGGCTGCTTGGCGCAGCCCAGGGGCTTCGACTTTGCGGCGGCTGTTTTTCCTCCTATGTCCCGGTCAGCAACAGGCTTCAAGAAGTGTAGCCAGTGTCAACGTGCGATTTCTCTCACGGACCCACACAGTAGGTGCCTCAAGTGCCTTGGGCCAGATCATCATTCAAAGTCGTGCGAGCGCTGTGCTGTTCTTCAACCTTGAGCCCTTAAACGTTGTCTACTTTCAGTGGAGAAGCTCTTCGGGATGGATTCGACCACTTCCTCGACTCTGAAGCGGACCTCGGTCTCACCTTCGACTAAGGGTCCTCCTGCCTCCGCTGCTTCGACCTCGAGCCTCATCAGACGTTCTTCGTTTGCAGTGGCTCTTTCCTCGACAACGTCTGCTGTATCTTCCCTTGTATCTTCAGGTCAGATAGCTCAGCAGAAAGTTCCAGCGGTAGTGCTTAAGGTGCCTAAGACTTCCAAGTCGAAGCACATTTCTACTGCCTCTGTGGAACCTCCAGCCAAAGCAGGTGGTCCGGTTTCAGACGCGGATCCATCCTTGCCGGTTTCTTTCCAGACCATATTAGAGAAGCAATTCATTCAGTTCCTCACTAATATGGGACCGAAGCTTGTTACTCTAATCCATCCTGGGCATTCTGCAGACTCCCGTGAGGTCGAGCCTCTTCCTATGCCTCAGTCTGAACCTATACACTCTGTTCAGGGAGCAGAGTCTATGCGAGTGTCTGGTCTGGCATCTATGCACGTGAAGCAAGGAGCAGATTCTTTGCAAGTGCCTCAACAGGAATCCTCACACTTCATACAAGGAGCAGAGTCTTTGGGAGTGCATCGAGGTTCCTCCATCAAGTCTCTGGAGCTTCGATCTACAGCTTCCAGCCCTATCCATTCCTTGGTGGCATCGACTGCTTCCATCTCCAGGGCGAAGTCTCCTTGATCTTAGAGACCTGCTTCCAAGCACCATTCTCACCAACAATCGAGGCCTTCCTCGAGGCATACATCCAGGCATGGCTCTTCTTCCAAAGAGCATCCTTCTTCAACTAAGCCTTGATCTACACCTTCTAGTTCTACTAGATCATCGACTCCTCGATCAAAATCTCCACTTCCACACCTTGAGGACTCAGCGGTTTCGATTGCTTCGTCCAAGTCTCCCTATTCTTTTGATGCTTTTTTTCCTGCCGAAGCTTCATCTACGACCCAGGCTGCCTCAATGACTTTGAGTCCTTCTCGATGCAAGGCATTGGCGGATCAGCTATCTTTCTCTTCATTTCTTCGTCAGATGGCTATTGACTCTGACCTTCTATTGGATGCTTGTTCCAAATACTCTAAGGAGTATCTCCGGCAGAGTCACTTAAGCTTCCTCTTCACAAGCTTTTTGTCTCAGACTTTTACCAGATGCCTGGAGACTCCTTAAGCAATTCCAGCTGTTCCAGGCAAATTAGACTCCAGATATAAAACTCTCCATTGCAAAGGATTTGAGAATTCACAATTATCTCACCAATCCCTACTTGTGGAGTCATCTTTGAAAAGGTCCCATCCTTCCAAGGTTTATGCTACCGTTCATCCTGGAAGGGAAGGGAAAACTATGGACAAATTCGGACGTCGCATCTATCAAAATGCCATGATGTCCTCTAAAGTCCTTAATTACAATTTCTATTTTATCACTTATTTTGAGTTTCTCATTGCTCTTTTGTCTAAATTTCTCAGTTATTTAGATACTCAAAAGCACTTTGAATTTCAAGAAGTCATAGCTTCTCTATCACAACTCAGATTACATCTACTTCAGTCTTCTTACGATGCCTTTGAGTTGTCTGCCAGGGTGGCTGCTTGTTCTGTAGCAATGCGCCGCCTTGCCTGGCTTTGTACCATTGACATGGATCCTAATCTTCAGGACCGCTTGTGCAGGCAATGACCTCTTCGATGAATCTATTGAGGCAGCCACCAAGAAATTGTCTGAGGATGAAAAATCCTTTGCTTCTATTGTCAGACCTAAGCCAAAGCCAGCTCCTGCCAAGCCTACATGCCCTCCTCCTATTTACCAGAGGCATTTTGCTCCGAGAGCGGCTCCTTACACTCGCCCTCCTCCCAAGAAACAGCAGAATCAGAAACAACAGAAATCTCAACCTTCTGCTGCACCTAAGGCTACACAGCCTTTTTGACTGTTTAAAACAGAGCATAACCTCCACCGTTCTGTCTCTGAAATATCTTCACCCTATTGGAGGTCGTCGCCATCATTTTTATCACCGATGGGAGACAATCACATCCGACCTCTGGGTGCTGTCAATCATCAGGGAAGGATACTCTCTTCATTTTACTCAGGTTCCACCAGAGTTTCCTCCAAGAGAGTATCCTTCCAGTCCATCCCAGACCGCCCTTCTTCTTCAGGAAACTCAAGCTCTGCTTCATCTCCATGCCATCGAACCAGTTCCTTTGGAACAGCAGAACAGGGGGTTTTACTCCCGTTACTTCCTTGTACCAAAGAAGATGGGCGATCTGCGGCCCATTCTGGATCTCAGGGCTCTCAACAAATTTTTAGTCAAAGAAAAATTTTGCATGTTATCCCTAGAATCCCTTTATCACCTCCTAGATCAGAACGACTGGTTATGCTCTCTGGATATCAAGGAGGCTTATACTCATATTCCCATTCATCCGGCCTCCCGCCAATATCTCAGATTTCGGGTGGGGAATCTGCATTATCGATACGGAGTGCTGCCCTATGGCCTGGCTTCATCTGCCAGAGTGTTCACCAAGTGCCTGGTAGTGGAAACCGCAGCTCTCAGAAACCATGATCTTCAGGTATTTCCCTACCTGGATGACTGGCTCATCAAAGATTCAACATCTCAAGGGGTTATTGTAGCGACCCAAAGGACTACCTGGTTCCAACAAAGTTTGTGATTCGAAATCAACTTTCCCAAATCCCAACTCAACCCTCTCAGAATCTACAATTCATCAGAGCTGTTCTGGATACTATCCAACTCAGAGCATTCCTCCCGCAACAACGTCTGGAAGCCCTCCTTCAACTCTGTCATACAGTGTCTTCCCGCTCCTCCATATCAGCGAGACACATGATGATACTCCTGGGTCACATGGCCTCCACAGTACATGTGACTCCTTTGCCAGACTTCACCTCGGAATTCTTCAGTGGATCCTGGCATCTCAGTGGATGCAGGTTTGCAACCCACTTTCTTGACACATTACAGTCACTCCTTCATTGAGACAGACTCTCCGCTGGTGGATGCTCTCTTCCAATCTCTCCAGAGGCTTGCTGTTTCAAACGCCCCCTCATCAGAAGGTCCTCACAACAGATTCCTCGACCTACGCTTGAGGTGCTCATTTCGATGGTCTCCGTACTCAAGGCCACTGGACCAGTACGGATTGTCAGTGTCACATCAATCTGTTGGAACTCAGAGCAATTTTCAAGGCTCTCAAAGCTTTCAACATCTTCTTCAAGATCAGGTAGTCCTCATTTGGACAGACAACCAAGTCGCCATGTATTATGTCAACAAACAGGGAGGTACGGGATCTTCCTTCCTTTGTCAAGAAGCTCTGAAGGTTTGGGACTGGGCAATCCACCACAACACCTTCCTCAAAGCTGTCTACATCCAAGGGGTGAAAAATTGCTTGGCGGACAACTTGAGTCGTCTTCTGCAACCTCATGAATGGACACTCCATTCCTCGCCTCTTCATCACATTTTTCCACAGTGGGGAATGCCTCAGATCTCTGTGCAGCTCCTCATAACCACAAACTGCCTCAGTTCTGCTCCAGGATTTATTCTCATCACCTCGAGGCAGATGCTTTTCTTCTGGAATGGACAAATCTCTTCCTGTACGCATTCCCTCCATTACCTCTCATTCTCAAGACTCTTGTCAAGTTGAAGAATGACTATTCCACCATGATTCTGATTGTTCCTCGGTGGCCGAGACAACCTTGGTACTCCCTTCTCCTTCAACTCAGCAGCAGGGAGCCATACCTTCTACCAGTTTTTCCATCTCTGCTTACACAGTCAGGGATCTCTGCTTTATCCCAACCTGCAGTCTACACCTGAGAGCTTGGTACTCTCAACATAACTCCTCTTCAGTTTTCTCAATCTGTAAAAGACATTTTAGAGGCTTCTAAGAAGCCTACCACTGGACGATGCTATCACCAAAAATGGACTAGATTTTCTACGTGGTGTTTTTCTCATGATAAGGAGCCTCAACATTTCTCCTTATCTTCTGTTTTAGACTACCTATTGCACTTATCCACCTCTGGCCTCAAGTCTACATTGATCCGAGTCTATCTCAGTGCAATTGCTGCTGTCCATCAGCCTATTGAAGGAAACCCCCTTTCTGCTCATCCGGTGGTTTCCAGATTCATGAAAGGACTTTCAATGTCAAACCTCCTCTCAAACCACCTCCATTGGTTTGGGACCTCAATGTTCTTACTCAATTGATGAAATCTCCATTTGAACCAATGTCTACGGCTCATCTGAAGTATCTCACTTGGAAAGTAAACTAAACTAAACTAAACCTTAAGTTTGTATACCGCATCATCTCCACAGAAGTGGAGCTCGACACGGTTTACAGGAATTAATAAAGAAAAGAACTCCAATGGAAAGAAGAAGGGCTTAGCAAAAAGGAAATAAAGAGGGGACTTAGTATAGTGGAGAGGGAGGGAGTAGTTACATTTTAGAGAAAAGGCAAGTTTTCAAATGTTTTCTGAAGCGTTGGAGGGAGGTCGAACTCCGAAGAGGGGCAGTAAAGCTGTTCCACAGCTCGGTGATCCTGAAGAGGAGGGATGTTCCAAGTTTGCCTGTATGGGATATGCCTTTTAAAGAGAGGAAGGATAGTTTGAATTTTTGAGTGGATCTGGTGGAGTTAGGATTCGAGGAGAGCCAAGAAAGTGGAAAAAGGGGAGGAAGGATGCCGTGAAGAGACTTGAAGGCTAGACAGGTGCATTTGTAGTTAACCCTGAGGATAACTGGGAGCCAGTGAAGCTTAGACAGAAGCGGGGAGACGTGGTCGAATTTGCTTTTTACGAAGATTAGTTTAGCCGCGGTATTCTGAATCCGCTGCAGTCTGAGAAGACTTTTCTTTGTTAGGCTTAAGTAGATGGAGTTGCAGTAATCCAGTCTGGATAGAATAATGGATTGGACGAGGACAGCAAAGTGTTGTTGGTGGAAGCAGGATCTGACTTTCCTTAACATGTGAAGGTTGAAAAAGCATTTTTTTTACTAAGGAGTTGAGGTGATCGTTGAAGGACAGTGTAGAGTCAATGATGATTCCCAGAACTTTGCTTGAGTGCTCAAGCTGCAGTTTGGTGCCAGAGGATAGTGGGATGAGGGTGGGCAGCTGATCTAATTTTGGGCTGAGCCAAAGTAGTTTTGTTTTGGTCTCATTTAGTTTCATTTGAACGGTGAGAGCCCAGGATTGGAGATTCGTTATACAAGAAGAGATGTTATCAGAGAGGTTGGTGAGGTTAGAGTCAGTCTCGAGGAGGACGAGGATGTCGTCGGTGTAGGTGTAAAGTGTCTCCAAGTGGGATAGTTGGAGGAGTTTCAGGGAGGACATATAAACATCGAAAAGAATCGGGGATAGAGGTGAACCCTGAGGAACTCCGCAAATCGGTTTCCAAGGGGAGGATGAGGTGCCATTCATGTTAATGAAGTAGGAGCGGGAACGTAAGAATTTTGAGAACCAATCTAAGACTGTGGAGTTTATGCCAACTTCAGAAAGTTGGAGGATTAGTATGTCATGATGGACAATGTCGAAAGCTGCAGAAAGGTCAAATTGAAGAAGGACAGCGAACTTGTTACAAGAGTGAAGTTGTTGGACTTTTGAAATTAAAGAGACCAAAAGGGATTCGGTGCTGAAGTTGGGTCTGAAGCCATGTTGGTAGGGTAGGAGAATGGAGAATCTCTCAAGATAGGATGAGAGTTGGGTGGCTATGATGGGACTCTAGCATCTTGTTCAGGAGAGGAATGTTGGCTATTGGGCGATAGCTGGATGGTGTGAAGGAGTTTAGATTAGCTTTTTTTAATAGAGGGGATAAGGCAATGTGTCCCATTTCTGCAGAAAGTAGTGTTTCTCATTGCCCTCACTTCTGCTCGAAGAGTCAGTGAGCTGCAAGCTTTAGTTGCTGATCCACCTTTCACTGTGTTCATCATGACAAGGTGGTTCTTCGTACTCATCCTAAATTCCTACCTAAAGTGGTTTTGGAATTTCATTTCAACCAATCCATTATTCTTCCAGTGTTCTTTCCAAAGCCTCATTCTCATCTTGGAGAATCAGCTCTTCATACTCTGGACTGTAAACGTGCTTTGGCCTTCTATTTGGAACACACCAAACCACACAGAACTGCTCAACTTTTTGTCTCCTTCGATCCAAATAAGTTGGGACATCCTATCTCTAAGCGTACCATCTCCAACTGGACGGCCGCTTGAATCTCCTTCTGCTATGCCCAGGCTGGATTACCCCTACAGAGTAGAGTCACAGCCCATAAGGTCAGAGTAATGGCAGCTTCAATAGCTTTCCTCAGATCTACACCTATTGAGGAAATTTGCAAGGCTCAGTTCATACTTTCACTTCTCACTATTATCTGGATGTTTTCTCCAGACGGGATGGCCATTTTGGCCAGACAGTATTACAAAATTTATTCTCCTAAATTGCCAACACTCCCACCATCCCATTCTGGTTAGCTTGGAGGTTACCCATATGTAAGAATAGGCTGCCTATTTGCCCTGGAATAAAGCACAGTTACTTACCGTAACAGGTGTTATCTAGGGACAGCAGGCAGCTATTTTCACAACCCACCTACCTCCCCTGGTTAGCTTCTCTGCTAGCTTTCTGAACTGAAGAGACACGCCCTGTGCTGGGCGGGAAGGCACTCGCGCATGCGTGGTACGGCTGACTCAAAACTTCTAGTTTCTACAAGCAAGTCTGCTTGCGAGGCTTCCGCATCAGGGCTCCATCGATGACGTCACCCATATGTGCCTGCTGTCCCTGGATATCACCTGTTACAGTAAGTAACTGTGCTATCTGACCTCTCCAGTTCTCCTCAAAAAAAGAAAATGCGTACAGAAGTTCCACCATCTCTCTCCTTCTCCTCCACCTCTCTCAGACTGCGGGGCCTCTATGGTAGCTCCTATTATCCCTACAAAAATTCTAACTTCTCCTCAGCCTTATCCAGTTTTTACAGAGTTGTGGAGGCAGTTCTTGGAATCTAAATATGGGGTTAAGTCTCTTCCTAGTACTTAACACTCTTCACCTCCTGGTGCCAACCAGCTTGCTTCACCTTCTCATCAACGGCCTCTATCGGAGCCTCTGATTCAGGATGTGTCTCCTATTCAGCCATTTTCTAACCATGCCACTCCTCCAGACTCTACTCGTCCTTCACCAGGCATCTCTTCTGATCCGTCTCTACCACTTCCAGAGAATCAGGATCCTCCGGAGGATGTTTCCTACCCGACTTTTCTTCCAAAACTGGCTAGACAACTTGCACTAGCTACTTCTGATAAACCAGGTCCACACAGCAAACATTTAAAAGCTTTGAAATATTTGGAGGTCCCAAAAGCACAAATTGCCTTACCCATTCATGAACATCTGCTAGAACAGCAGGCTGCAATTTGGCAAGAACCACTCACGTCCTCCTCTATGAGGAAAGGGATTGAGACCAAATATAAGGTACAATAAGCCCTGGGCCACAACAAATTGCAGCTCTCTCATCAGCATTCTGTGGTGATGAAGTCCGCTCTTAAATGTTCTAAAAGTACTCATACTTTTTCAAATGCTCCCCTGGAAAGGATCACAAGTTATTTGACATAGTTTCCAAAAAAGTTTTCCAAAATGCCATGCTACTCGCAAGGATTGCGAATCACCAATTTCATATCGCGCAATATTTGTTTGAATTGCTTGAACATTCAGATCAATCAGCAGTCCTTCAGGATCTTCATGAGTGCACTAAATATCTTATTTGCACTTATTCTGATTCTTATGACACCACTTCCAGGGCTGCTGTGATAGCTATTGTGGCCAGGGATATGGCCTGGCTCAGGGCCTCTGGTATTCGAGAAGACGCTCATGACAAACTAGCTAATGCACCAAGCACCTCTGATGAACTCTTTGGTGAAAAAGTGGAGACTAAATTCACTAAACTGAAAGAAAATGATACCATCTTGCAAACGCTTGCTCAAGACAACATAGAGCAATCCTCTTTCACCCAAAAGCGCTATACTAATCACTCCAATAAACCTTTATGTAGGTCAAACCAAAAATATAATCAACCCAGATATAATTATGGGAAGTACAAATACAATAAGCAGCCCACTCATCAGTATGGTAAGCAATGAGCAAGAGAGAGGAAGGCATCCAAACAAGCTCCAACAACCCAACAAAAGCCAGGCATGAGTTTTTGATTATGGGCCCAATCTGACTCATTCGGAGCCTGTCAGAGGTCGCCTGTCCTTCTTTCACAATCAATAGGCAGAAATCACAATGGACACATGGGTATAGAGACACTTTTCCTCAACACCAAAGTTTCACAAGTTACGGCTTCACCCACCACTGCAGGATCAACTTACTCTTCTGCACCAGGAAATTTCCAATCTCCTCGAAGCACGCTGCATGGAGCCTGTACCTCATCAACATCATCAAGGTTTTTAGTCCAAATATTTTCTAATACTAAAATAGAAAGTAGGACTCAGACCCATTTTAGACCTCAGAGGCCTGAAATTGCATATCCACAAGGAGAAACTCAGAATGCATATGCTGTCCACAATTCTGCCTCATTTCCACTGCAACAACTGGATGGTTTCTCTAGACCTCAAAGATGCATATGCTCATATTCCATTTTGTCTATCTTTTTGACAATTCCTGCAGTTCATATGCGACAACCAGCACTTTCAATACAAAGTATTGTCTTTCGGTCTGTCATCAGCTCCTCGTGTCTTTACAAAGTGCATGGCGGTAGTGGCAGCTCATCTAAGACAACAGATCATCTCCATCTTTCCATACCTGGACGACTGGCTCTTAGCAGCTCCATCACCACAAGTGGTGCATTTAACACTTCATCTCATGCAATCTTTGGGTCTCTTAATCAATTTTTGAAAAATCAATTCTACAACCTACACAGTCGCTGGAATATATAGGTGCTTACCCCTACACCCCATTGGTCACAGCATATCTTCCTGTTGCACATCATCTGCACATTCTGCAACTATCTCAGGACTTGTATTCCAAACACTTTGCCCCAGCAAGAATTTTCTTGTGTCTTCTGGGACACATGGCGGCATCTGTTTACACCATTTCATATGCACATTTTCACATGTGTCCTCTTCAGTGGGACTTAAAGTCCAAATGGAACCAGTACCTTCATCCACTCACATTGTTCCCGTTATGGAAGAAACTCAGGATGCACTTCAATGGTGGCTTCAGCCCAACAATCTGCTACAAGGGAAGCTATTTTATGCCCCAAAACCACATATTATACTTACCACAGATGCATCTCAGAAGGGGTACACATATCCCTCAGCTCAGTACTCAAGGTCTCTGGTCCTGCAAGGAACATGTTTATCAGATCAATCTGTTGGAACTTCGAGCAGTTCACTATGGTCTGCATATGTCCACCCCTCAACTAGCCGACAAATTGGTGCAAATCCAGATGGACAATCAGGTCACCATGTATTATTTAAACAAGCAAGGGAGTACAGGCTCGCATCTTCTTTGCCAAGAGGCACTTTGTATTTGGTGCTTCGCACTATCCTACATTTTTCTACATGTCATCTACCTGCCAGGAGTGGACAACCATTTAGCCGACTCCCTCAGCAGGCACCTCCTTCCACACGAATGGTCTCTTCATTGCATCTCCAGTCAACAAAAAATGCCAACAATTCTGCTCAAAACTGCCCTCCACTTACAGCCTAGCAAGCGATGCCTTCCTTCTCTCTTGGTCAGACCACCTTCTGTATGCATACCCTCTGTTACCTCTCATTCTGAAGGTTCTCCTCAAAATATGCCAAGACCGCTCACAATGCATTCTGGTGGATCATTTTCATAACAGTCCTGGTTTAAAATATGGCTTCAGCTGTAAATCAAACCTCCCATTCGACTGCCTCTTCATCCAGATCTCATAACCCAGCATTTGGGATCCATACTACATCAAAACCTACGTTCACTGACATTGACTGCGTGGAGGTTGAGTGGAGACCATTTGCCACTCTGAATCTGACTCCAGACATTGAGTCAGAAAACCAGCTACTCATACAGCATATGCTTTCAGTGATGACGTTTTTCATACTGGCGTTCTAATACTTCAGTTTCTCCATTTACCTGTTCAGTTTCAGCTTTACTGCAATATCTTCTCTATCTTTCAAATTCAGGACTCTCTGTGGCCTCAGTAAGGGCCCACCTTAGTGCAATTGCGGCTTTCTATGAGCCTGTTTCCAATCATCCAGTTTCTCAAGATCCTGTTATCTCCAGAATTCTTAAAGATCTTTTGCATCAGAAACCTCCCAACTTCAAACCATCTCCACGATGGGATCTTAACCTAGTTCTGGACGCATTAGCCAGTCCTCCCTTTCATGACAGACAACACTGACTTAAAAATTTCTCACCTTTAAAGTTCTCTTTTTAGTTGCCATAAGCTCAGCTCTTAGAATCAGTGAGCTTCAGGCACTTGTGCATTACCATCTTTATCTCCAATTTCATCCAGAGAAGGTGCTACTGCGGACACATCTTTAATTTCTTCCTAAGGTGGTATCCTCCTTCCACATCAATCATTTTGCCCACCCACTATGACACCAACACCAGTTTGTCGTCTTCTCCAGTTCCTCACTCACTGGACTGCAAGAGGGTTTTGCAAGCATACCTCCATAGAACGACTGCACCTCATCGTCCATCTCAGCTGTTCATGTCCTTTAACCCAGCATCTAAAGGACGCCCAATTACCAAATGCACAATGTCGAATTGGTTGGCAGATTGTATTGTTTATTGTTATGATGCTCATTCAGCCCTTCCAGCTAGAGTTACTGCTCACAAAATTAGAGCAAAGTCTGTTTCCCTTGCTTATTTAAAGAATGTTCCCTTGTTAGATATTTATAGAGCAGTTACATGGAGTACTCCATGTACTTTTATCCAACACTATTGTATTGATCAATCTTCATGTTGATTATTTACCTACTGTTTCAATAAAAGAGGCTACTACTTGAAATTCAGCTGGCCTCCTTCTCCTTGGAGAAAGAAGATGTTGCACACCTGTAACAGGTGTTTTCTGTGGATAGCAGGATACAACAGCCACACAATCCCACCCTTCCTTTCCCTTGCTGAATTTTATTTTCTATTCATGTTTCTAGGCATATCTATTATGGCTTTTGTAATTTAACTGAAGGGAATGGCTGGTTCAAATAGATACATTCAGGCGGGAACCTAGTACACATGCTCAGAAACCTTTTAAGGTCAGTCTGAGCTCTTTGAACAAGGGCCAATCGGCGCCATCAGCTGTGACCTCACCCATATGTGTGACTGTTGTATCCTGTCCACAGAGAATACCTGTTACAGGTGTGCAACATTATCTGTCACTCTCACTCAGATCAACTTCCTGTTCCCAACACTCCTTCTCTTTTTCTGTCTTTCTCTGACCCCACTAGTCATTCTCTGTGAGTCATCTGCCCCGTTTTACACCTTGGCAGGCAGCAACAGCAGTTCTCTTCCTCTGAGAGTGAATTGGCAAGATGGTGCCTGATGAATGCCCCTTTGCCCACTAGCTCCTCCTCCTTATGGTCATGTTGTTTGTGACATCCCTCACAGGCGTCTCCTCCCTTTAGGCCACACACCCCAATTGGCTCTTCTTGCCTTCCACTACACAACCACTAAAATCTCCCATCAGCTACTCCTCTATTTGACTGTGGGTTCAGTGCACAGTGCAGCATGTCATCTGCAAAAGGAGCATTTCTGTAGTGGGTTTAGTAAACATCCATACCCCAAACTTCAGCAACATACACCTCAAGCATATTTTATATAGAGAGAATACTTTTTATTGTATTGCATTTTATTGTAAATCTTTTTGATTGGCTAGTCCAAGGAAGCACAATAGATATATTTTAAATAAATATGTGTGTAGGGGTGTGGATGAATTCTGCATTGACAAATGCTCTTTGGTTGCTCAGGACGAGGATGAAAGGTGAAACACCTGTGAACAGCACAATGAGCATTGGACAGGCACGCAAATTAGTAGAGCAACTGAAAATTGAGGCTAGCATGTGCCGCATAAAGGTAAGGACAGCCACAGGACGCTTGTCCTGCTCTAGTTCTATAATATGCTTAGTTGTAGGCACTAACCATGCATGTAAATGTTCGTATTTTAATCATTTACATGCATAAGTAATTACTTTTGCATGTAAATGACTCCATAAAATATTGTCTAAAATAAAAGTGCATGTTTCTTCCTAAGGCACATACTTTGATGGTGGGTGTGCATATGGGTAGAGTTAGGATGGAGTGGTATAAAGTATACATGTATGTACATTATAAAATGACAATGATTTTATATGCATTCTTACTAACATCTAGGTATGGGCATTTACACCAGCTTAGGCTGGTGTAAGTGATTATGCCTTGAATCAAGGACACATTTTCAGCCCAGTTATGCCAATATTTTATAAAGAAAAATAAGCACCTACTTTTCCTTACAAAATGCTTATATGGAAGCCTTAAACAGCACTTTTAGTAGGCACCTTGTTATAAAAACTACTCTCTGCAGGGATAATTTTATAAAATATTTTCTACTTATATACAGTAGAATCTCAGTTATCCAGCACCCACGAGGATTGCGGATACTGGAATAAATGTTTTTCTAGTTAATTGAGAGTGTATTAGAAACCTTTTCTAACAGAGTCTCAATTCCCCCCCCCCCCCCCCCCGAAGTACCAGCATGGCAGTGGTCCTGAGCCGCAAAACCCTCCTCCCTCTTTCCCTTCCTTACCTGAAGCGCAGCAGTCAACAGGAGGCAGCGACAGCCTCAAAACAGGCTGTTCACGGCCAGCCCTGGCAGGGCCTTTCCTCTGATGCATCATAAGCAGCCTGCTTTGAGGCTGTTTCCTGCTGACCGTTGTGCTTCAGGTAAGAAAGGGAGGGAGGGAATGAGGGGGTTTCATGGCTCAGGACCGCCACCTGCTTCTGCCACCAAGGGGTTTGAGGGAGGACTTTGTGGCTCAGGACTGCTGCTGCGCTGGTACTTTGGGGCAGAATGGAGGGCGGTTTGACTCTCAGCTGCTTGGGGGTTTGAGTGAGAGGAGTGGGGATTTGTAGCTCGGGATGTTGCCATGCTGGTGGCTTATGACTGCCGCCGCTTGTAGTTTGCCGTGGCTTGAGAGAAGGAGGGAGGTTTGCAGCTTAGGATCATTGCTATAGGTGCTTCGGGGGACATTTTTTCCACCAGGGATTTTTTTGCCAATTGGGTGAGAGTCCTGGTTAACTGAGACCCAGTTAACTGAGATTCTACTGTAAATATTTTACACATGGAAAAAGGCTTTTACAAAATTGAGTGCACCGACTTTAATGCAATTTAAGCATAGGCATTCCCAAGAGCATAGTCTGAGTGCAAAATCTGTGATGCACAAGGAACAATTATTTCTTACTTGGTAATTTTCTTTCCTTGAGTTCCACCAATCCAGTTCAGAACACGAGGGTTATACTGTCAACCAACAGATGGAGACAGAGAACAAAGCACTGAGAGAACTACCCTATAAGGGCACCCTGTAGAGCATGGATCTCAAAGTCCCTCCTTGAGGGCCACAATCCAGTCGGGTTTTCAGGATTTCCCCAATGAATATGCATTGAAAGCAGTGCATGCAAATAGATCTCATGCATATTCATTGTGGAAATCCTGAAAACCCAACTGGATTGCGGCCCTCAAGGAGGGACTTTGAGACCCCCGCTGTAGAGTGAAGTCATCTGTATTTCAATAACCAAGCAATTGTATTTTGATCTGAACTGAAAAAATAAATATTATCTTCCTTCATCCTATAAGATTAACATATGTTTACCTTTTTTTTTTCTTTTTTAAAACAAACTGCAGCATCAAGTTGAAACCACTATTAAAAATATACCAAAAGGTTTGGGTGGGGGATCGGGATTAGTCTGCTAGGATTCAAGGAAAGAAAATTAACAGGTAAACACTCATTTTACTCTCCTATTGTCCTCATTAGATTGTTCAGAACATGTAGGATGTAGCAAAGAACTTCTCAGCATGGGTGGGATTCGGAAACCCTTGCCCCAATCACATGAACTTCAAAGGCTGAGTTTTTCCCAGTTGTCACAGCAATCTTATAGGGCTACAAATATCATCTGACAACACTACAAGCTTCTCTGCCCATGAGATTACTATACCTCTTACTAAGTGAGCCCTCAAACCTTGAGAAATTTGTTTATCCGCAAGAATATAAACACCTTGAGTTACTGAGTCAGTAGATTTTAAAGCTGTAAGTCCCTTTCTACCATCTCTAAAGAGCAGAAAATATCTGTCTGATCTGAAAACAAATTTTAATTTTTTTTTTTTTTTTTATTGCTCCTGGGTAATAAGTGATCTTTCTTAATTGCCTATGCCACAAAAGTATAGAAAATGGCTAACATTCCCCTCAAACTTTGCTTTTGTGACCAGGACACTGATATTTTGAAATGTACCTTTTATGCAGAACATTTCAGATTGATTCCAAGCTGAATAAACTTAGGGGCCCTTTAGATGTCTAGGCTCAAGCAGTAGAACTTGTTGGATAAAAGTGTGTAAGTCATAGAGCAGAGGATGCATCAACAAACTTTTTTCAGTCATTAAGATGGGCTCTGCTTCTGTTACAATGTGACCAGTCTGTTTGAGGAAATTGGAATCACCTGTAACCTGAAAGAGTGGCATCTCTTCATTGACAGCTCATCCAGGAGTATCAAAGCCATACTGCTCCATAACAGGAACAAATACTCGTCTCTTCTACTAGCTTACTCAGTGCACCTCAAAGAGGACTACAACAGCATCAAGACCTTACTAGGCCTTGAAGTATAATGAGTATTGCTGGGAGGTCATCGGAGACTTCAAAATAGTAGCATTCCTAAAGGGTCTCCAAGGCAGTTTTACCAAGTTTCCCTGCTATCTCTGCCTTTGTGACAGCAGGGACACACAGGTGCACTACCATAAGCAGGACTGGTCACAGCAGACTGAGTTATCTGTGGGGAGAAAAAATGTCAAATAGGAACCACTAGTGGACCCCCAGAAGGTGCTGATGCCAACATGGCACATCAAGTTGGGCCTAATGAAACAATTTGTCAGAGAAGGTTTATCAATATGGAAAAGGTCAAAAACGGATGAAAACTGGAAAAAGCACAAACAGCATCAATGCAGGTGCCATAAGGCAGTAAGAGGGTCCAAAAGAGACTACGAGGAAAAAATAGCCAAGGAGGCAAAAAACTTCAAGTCGTTCTTCCGATATATTAAGGGGAAACGACCCGCGAAGGAAGTGGTGAGGCTGTTGGATGACCATGGAATAAAGGGAGTGCTAAAGGAGGACAAAGCCATTGCCGACAAACTGAACACATTTTTTGCGTCTGTGTTTACCAAAGAGGATATACACAATGTACCGGAAGCCGACAGGTTATACGCGGGAAACAAAGACTGGAAACTGACAGGGTTGATGGTCAGTCTAGAAGAGGTATGCAGGCAGATTGATAGGCTTAAAAATGATAAATCTCCGGGACCGGATGGCATCCATCCGAGGGTAATCAAGGAACTGAAAGGGGCTATAGCTGAACTGCTTCAACTAATAGGCAATCTGTCGATCAAATCGGGAAGGATTCCAGAAGACTGGAAGGTGGCGAATGTTACGCCGATCTTCAAGAAAGGTTCGAGGGGTGATCCGGAAAACTACAGACCAGTAAGTCTGACCTTGGTACCAGGAAATATTGTAGAGGCGCTGATAAAGGACTGCATCATTGAGCACCTTGACGGACACAATCTGATGAGGTCCAGCCAGCACAGCTTCAGCAAAGGAAGATCTTTCTTGACGAACTTGCTGCACTTCTTCGAGGGAGTAAACAGGCAGATAGACAAAGGTGACCCGGTCGACACTGTATATCTGGATTTTCAGAAGGTGTTTGACAAGGTTCCGCATGAATGACTACTTTGAAAAATTGCGAGCCATGGTATTGAGAGTGAAATACTCACATGGATTAAAAACTGGCTGGCGGATAGGAAACAGAGAGTGGGGGTAAATGGACAATACTCAGACTGGAAAAGCGTCACCAGTGGAATGCCGCAGTGTTCAGTGCTTGGACCCATGCTCTTCAACATATTTATAGCAATCTGGAAATTGGTACAATGAGTGAGGTGATTAAATTTGCAGACAATACTAACTTATTCAGAGTAGTGAAGACGCAGGCGGATTGCGAAGATCTGCAAAGTGACATAAACATGCTTGAGAAATGGGCTGCAACATGGTAAATGAGGTTCAACAAGGATAAGTGTAAGGTGATGCATGTCAGTAATAAATCTTATACATGAATACAGGATGGCCGGGGCAGTACTTGGAAAGACCCCCCAGGAAAGAGACTTGGGAGTGCTGGACAACAAGTCGATGAAGCCATCTGCGTAATGTGCGGTGGCGGCGCAAAGGACGAACAGAATGCTAGGAATGGTTAAGAAGGGGATCACAAACAGATCGGAGAAGGTTATCATGCCGTTGTACCAGGCAATGGTATGCCCTCACCTGGAATACTGTTTCCAGCACTGGTTGCTGTACATGAAGAAGAACACGGTACTACTCAAAAGAGTCCAGAGAAGAGCGACTAAAATGGTTAAGGGGCTGGGGGAGTTGCTGTACAGCAAAAAATTAGAGAAACTAGGCCTCTTCTCCCTTGAACAGAGGAGACTGAGAGGGGACATGATAGAAATATTCAAGATACTGAAGGGAATAGACTTAGTAGATAAAAAAAGGTTGTTCACACCTCTCCAAAGTAGAGAGAACGAGAGGGCACTCTCTAAAGTCAAAAGGGGATAGATTCCATACAAACGTAAGGAAGTTTTTCTTCACCCACAGACAGAGTAGTGGAAAACTGGAACGCTCTTCCAGAGGCTGTTATAGGGGAAAACACCCTCCAAGGATTCAAGATAAAGTTAGACAAGTTCCTGCTGAACTGGAACGTACACAGGTAGGGCCGGTCTTTGACCTAGGAGCCGCCGCGGGAGCGGACTGCTGGGCACGATGGACCACTGGTCTGACCCAGCAGAGGCAATTCTTATGTTCTTATGCTTATTTTTTTCTTTGCATTTTGTCTCCAATAGGCTGACTCAGTCATTTCTAATAATCTTACTCTTTAAATAGATTAACTTGCCAATTTATCATTAGAAGATCAAATATGCTCGTGGGACTCTTCCATACAAAATTTACTAGCTCTTGGTATAATTTAAAACGTGTATTACTTAGATGCCAATTACGGTCAGTGGTATGACAAGGGTGGAAACTCCGTTCACATTCGTTCTCTTGCTATCTATAAAGAATGTGCTCTCTTTTACAAAGAGAAAACATTAGCAGTAGAAAAAAAACCAATACTATACAGCACGTATTGCTAAGGCTACAATCTGTTCTTTATTCAGTTCTAAAAACCATAACTACTGTACCCAATACCAGTGGCGTACCTAGTATATGTGACACCCGGGGCCCATCATTTTTTGACACCCCCCATCTATATGAAAAATATGATTTTTAGTAACAATCCACATATCGCACAACAAGAGTGTACTTAGGAAAAGGCAGCATCTTAAACACTGCAGTGAGCACTAGAACACCAACACATACATTGTAAAACTAAACAAGCCAGATCCTGCACAGTCAATTGATCTTGCAGTCAAGGCCAACTGAAAACTATGTCCTTTTCATACACACAGAACAGAGAAACACCCTCGCCCACTATGGAATAATCACAAACTGAAAATAGAAATATGTAGACAAAAGTTAAACTGAACCGCCAAGAAACCAGACTCTGCATACAATGCAACACCGCAACACCACAAAAACACCCCTAATACTGTGCCAAATATAAAGACAGTAGATGTAAATTTGAAAAAACTGATACATAACAAACACCACTTTACAAATTAACAAATAAAAATAAAACAAATAATGAGAAATAAGAAAATACCATTTTATTGTACTAATCCATTTTTCACTTAGCTTTCAGAGGCCAAATCTTTCTTCAGAACAGTACAGTATACTGCTGTTATGGTATCCTGTCCTGACCCTGAGGAAAGGGGTTTAGTCAAAAAATTGCCTTATTTCCATTTCCTATTTATAAACTTTTATCAATACAGTTACAATACTACTTGATTCTAAGTAAAGCAACAAAAAAAATCTTTCTACCTTTTCTCGTTTCTGCTTTAATCATCTACTCTTTGCTCTCTTCTTCCTATACAGCATTTGTCCTCTCTCCCTTCCATGCAACTTCTGCCCTCTCTCTCTACCCCATCTACTGCCCACACTCTCTCTGCCCTTTCCATCTACTGTCCACCCTCTCTCTCTTCCATATGGCATCTTCCCTCTTTCTATGTCCCTTCAATAAACTGTATATCCTGTGTTCCTTCTCTCCTTTGCACATAATTCATTTCAGCTTCACCCCCTCTCCATTTTTATGTCTCTACCCCCTCCCCATATGCTTTGGCATCTCTCTCTTTCTCTTCTCCTTTCCTTCCTTCCTTCCCACTCCACACCATGGTCTGGTATCTCTATCTCCTTCCCTTCCCTCCTCCCATGCCAAGGCATCTCTTCCTCCCCCTCCATGGTCTGGTATCTCCTTTCCTTTTTTCCTTTTCCTCCCTCCCATGGACTTGGCATCTCTGGTTCCTCTCCCTTGTCTTCCTTCTCCCTCCTTCCCTCTCTCTCCCCAATTGGGTGCTGCAGCAGCAGCATTTCTCTCCCCCTTTCCCTATGCAGCAGCAGCATTTCTCTCCCCCTTGCCTGTGCAGCATTTCTCCCCCCTTCCCCTTTGCAGCAGTAGCATATCTCCCCCCTTGCCTGTGCAGCATTTCTCCCCCTCTGCCTATGCAGCATTTCTCCCCTCCCCCTTCCCTGTGCAGCAGCAACGTTTCTATGCCACGCCCCTTCCCTGTGCAGCAACAATATGTCCCTGCCCAGCATTGTTGGCCGGTTCCCCTGCTCAAAGTCATGGGCGTCTATACCTTACACGATCCGCGGCTGCATCAGAAGCCTTCTCCAGAGGGAATGCTTCCGATGCAGCCGGACAGAAGCTGAAGAACTGCCGGAATGAGCACCCGCGGATACCCCTGTTTACTGCCGCTGCTGCTGGTTCAGGAAAGCAGCAGCGGCAGAATAGGGAGGTTGGCCAACTGTGCACCCCCTTGGGGTGTGCACCAGGGGCTGATGTCCCCCCCCCTTGGTATGCCACTGCCCAATACTAGTAGTGATCTCTTTTTGACTCCATCTGCATAACCGTTCACATCTTCATTTGAAAACTAACTGACGAATTTACAATCAACATTCACTATGCAGTCTACTCCTTCTTTGATCTCTTCCCTCAGAAAAAAAAAAACAACTTTCATTGTACAAAGTACAATATCTGAAATCAATCCACCAATAAAGAATTAAAACCATAAAACCTTCAAAAGCTCCTTATGACTTTCTTCCACCTTCTCTTAAGTGTCATTTCAGTATTTTGAGTCCATTCATACATAATATGATCACCAACTGCATTGCATTAGGCACAATGCCACACACATGGAAATTTGCTATAATAAATCCTATACTTAAGGATAAAAATTTGCTGTCCTCAGATTGTTTAAACTATCGTCCAATAGCAAGTTTACATTTCTTAGCAAAAGTTACAGAAAAAATTGTTCTTTCATAAAATAAATGTATTACATCCTAATCAAACAGACTTTGGAAATAATCACTGTACTATATTATCTCTTATATGTCTTAGTACTACTATATTTTCTTTTCTGAACCAATGAAAATCAGTACTTCTTTCACTAGATCTTACAGAAGCATTTGACACTATAGGTCACTCTCTTTTACTTCATTTTTTGTATGACATAGGCATAAGAGGAACCTTCTATAAATGGTTTGTGTCTTACTTTGAAAATTGTTCGTATCTGGTTTGTCATCAGGAAATCTCCTCCACAATTTTCAGCTTACCATTTGGAGTTCCCCAAGGCTCAGTTTTTTTATTATTATTATTGTTCATTCAACTTGTAAAAGAATATAAATAATACTTGAAAGGAAATATTAGAATTTAATAAGGAAAAAAATAATAATAAAATTATGAAATAATTTCACACGAATAACTATAATTAAATAATAATAATAATAATAATTTATTTCTTATATACCGCTATACCGTGAAGTTCGAAGCGGTTTACAATAAAGATACATTTGACAGTACATGGGATAGAAACGGTTTACAATAAAGATACATTTAGTCAGTACATGGGATGCAAGTGGTTTACATTAAAGATTCATTTTGTCAGTACATGGGATACAAGTGGGTTACAGTAAAGATATATTTTGTCAGTATATGGGATACAAGTGGGTTACAGTAAAGATATATTTTGTCAGTACATGGGATACAAGTGGGTTACAGTAAAGATATATTTTGTCAGTACATGGGATGCAAGTGGGTTACATTAAAGGGAGAGAGACTCAACCATTTCCAAGGGTAGTTGGATTCCAAGAAATAATAATGAATTGATCAAATTACAGAGTGCAGCTGAATTCAATTAATGGCCTGGTTGGGAGATTCCATGGAAATCTCTGGAATTCTTGTAGTTGCTTTTCCTTCAAGAAAAAATTGCAACTGATTGGGTTCATAAAAAATATTTCTATTATTCTGATAAGTAATGCAACATTTACAAGGAAAACGTAACTGAAATGTTGCTCCCAAACTCAAAACTGATTGACAGTAAGCCAGAAATTTCTTACGTCTGGTATGCATCCATTTCGATACATCAGGAAAAGTTGAAATCCCAAGGCTCAATTTTAGCACCTACACGTTGCCATCTTTTTCTTGCCCCACTTCTAACTTTAGCTCAGTCTGTTGAATTTACTCCAGATGACATTCAGCTGGTACAACCTATTGATTCATCTAATAAGCATGACATCCAGAATATCAGCCAAAATCTTGAATAAATCATTCCTGGTTATATGATTTTCTTTTTCTCAATCCTATGTCAAAACTATTATTGTTTTTAAGGGAAAATCATACTGATCTAGTGTCTCCAATATATCTCATGCATACACTGTTACCATTTAATTAATGATATTCCACCTAAATCTGAGCATGAATGCTCAGATTAGGTGGAATATCATTAATTAATTGGCTTCGAGCATAAAACTATTACTAATTATATTCTTTGGAGATAGTAATACACTGTTACCATTAGCATCATCAATCAAAGTTTTAGGAGTTATAATAGACAACAAATTATATTTCAACTTGTAAATTTCATCAGTGATTAAAAAATGCTTTAATAAACTGTGATTAATACAATTCTTTTCATCTTTCTTAGAAGCTTCTTCAATCAATATTCTGATCCATTCATTAGTTGTATCCCACTTAGACTATTGTAATGCACTTTACTCAGGTATTTGTCAAAAGGATTTAAGGTCGCATACAGGTCATCCAAAACACAGCAATAAAACTAATTACATTGGACAACAAAGTTTTTGCTTCTTCAACACTTTCAGGTGTATCTTACAGATTTTTGGCTGCTGATCATGAAAATCATATTTAAAATTCTGTATCGCGTAACGTTTTAACAAAAAAGTACATTTTTACAATTTCTTGTTATACTTTTAGGCTAATTAATAACTGATGCCAAGAGTAAGGAAGACATTTTGTCAGTCCACAGATCAGACACATCATCAATGATGAGAGGTTTGAAGATCTGTTAGTCAGACCAGAGAAAATCACCTGAAAAGCATTCAATAATATTGTTGAGAATTTTCTTGGCAGTTACAGATTCAACTGGTTGACAAACTTCTTTATATGATACAAAACCATGAAGTGCAACATTTCACTTATGATGTACTTTCTACATTCACGCTTGGACTTCTTCCCCACAAATCTTGGTGCAGTCAAGTTTCAAGTTTATTAGGGTTTTTACATACCGCATATCAAGGTTATCTAAGCGATTTTACAATCGGGTACTCAAGCATTTTCCCTATCTGTCCCGGTGGGCTCATAATCTATCTAATGTACCTGAATAAAGCAAAAGGTTTCATCAGAACATTACCACTATGGAAAAAAAGATATCAGGGCAACTGGAATCCATCAATACTGGCTGACTACTGTTGGACACTGCAACGAGATGCACCGGACACCGAGTACAAATGAAAATTAACAGGAAAACATTTTTAGCCACAGCGAACTATCACAGTGTATCAGTATACCTTTGGAAAAATTTGTTGTCAAGTGTTAACTGGCAAAAGGAAATATGATCATGTTACATCATTACTGAAAGCTACTTACTGGTTTCCTGGTAATTATAGGATATCATATAAGATCATTTTACTTGCATTTAAAATCCATCTCTTCTGTACTCTGCATTTCTTCATCAGCTTCTAATTCCTTTCGTTCCACTCAGAACATTACGTTCCACTCAACAGAGTCTTCTAGTTGTCCCAGACCCAAGACAAATTTTTTACAACATAAAAAGAAAACCAATATTTTCAGTAACTGCCGGAATATTCTTCTGATTCACCTTGAGATAGAAGCTTCTCTTGATAGATTTAAAATTTCACTAAAAATCTTTTTATTTGCAGATGCATTTAGCGTAGCATCACCTTTTCCATGATTATTTTTTAGTTATATTACTCAGATTCTGCAAGCTTCTCCTTGCATGCTTTCTATTGAAGACAGTCTACGAAGGACTTCCCTTCTTCCCTCTCCCTTATTTCCCTTTCCCCCTCTTTTCTATTGTAAAAAAAAAAAATGGCGTTCTCCCCCTTCTTTCCTCATGTTTATTCCTTTTATTCCTTGGAGTAATTTTGTATTGTTTTGTATTTTTTTTTCTGTCTAATTTATATGAATTAACATTTTAGAGTAATTTTGTATTATTTACTATATTTTAAAGATTTAATTGTAAACTGCGTAGACATTTTGATGGGAGATATATCAAATTTTTAATAACCTTGGAAACTGTAGCTAAGGAGTCAGCAGCCTTCAAGTACCTTCAAAACAACTTTCCTAATCTGTCTGAGATAAAGGTCACAGCTGGTGTCTTCATCGGACCACAGATAAAGAAGATCCTAGAGTGCAAGGAATTTCCCAAGAAACTAACTAAGAAGGAGATAGCGGCTTGGAACAGCTTTGTCAAAGTGGTGTGGAGTTTCCTGGGCAACTGCAAGGCTGAAAGCTACGTGAAGTTAGTTGTTAATCTGGTGAAGAATTACAGTAAAATGGGCTGTTAGATGTCTCTTAAAGTCAATGTCCTTGATGCTCATCTTGCGACATTCAAAGCAAACATGGGAGCCTACTCAGGAGAGCAAGGTGAGTGCTTCTACCAGGACAATATAATGAGAACAAGATGGGAGAATATATCTGGGGGCTGATTCATGGAAGTGACTTACAATATAATCATAAATCTAAAAAAACTGCTCACTTCTAAATTTTTTGTGGTCATATGTTGCTTTTAATTACTTTATAAGAATGAAAAAGAAGAAAATTTGGTGTTTTCACATTTTAAATAGGTAAATTGCAAAATTTGACTCTCCTGGTCACAAAAGCAAACTTTTACAGAAATAAGACATTTTCTATACTTTTTATGCACGAGCAATTAGAAAATTACACTTACTGCCCAGGAACGAATATCATGTTACATAGTGAAATCATTGCTTACTTCTAGATGGTACATAACTCTATGAACATCCAACAAGAAAAACTGATTCAAATGAGACAGAGACTACCTTTGGAAGAAACAATGGAACCATATGAATTCATACTTCTGCCTCTATAAAATGAAGGAAAGGATCTCTGCATGATAAAGCTTGAAACAATGAAATATTAAGAGAAGAAATGGTTATCAAAAAGATTGACTAAAGTAAGATATCTGAGTCATCTCTTTTAAAGGGTTGAAAGGCCAACAGCCTAAAGTTTTAAGAACCAAAATTCAAAATTACAGTTATGACAAGACAGCCTGAACAAAGGCCTGACTCACCACACCCTCTTCAAAAAACAAACTACATTAAAATAAGATGCTAAAGTCCTCTCCAAGCAACCCCAAAATAATGCAAGAGCTGCTACTTGAACCTTTAAGTACCCAATTGATAATTCTGTTATGTCCCTTCCGGATTCCATATGCTAGGTGTTCAATACCAACCCGCAATCACAGAGTTGCAGAAATTCAACACTTTTATGAGCACATGCTCCTCCCCCTTAGATTGAGCGCTAGAGCCCTATCCAGTTTCAATTTCTGAAAGCAATCTGTGCAGAAGTCTTTTGAATTGTTCTGCTTCTTTTTCTTATTTTTTTTGCTTAAAGTTCATCTTTTTTGGTGGCTTCAGTGCCTTGAGAACCCCTTTGGAGGAAAGGATGCTGAACTGAACTCCTGCTTCACAGAGAAACTTTGGTGGATCTGTAGAGCCAGCCTGCTGTGTGCTACTCTTCTTGGACTCGGGGTCCATTCTTCTGGGACTTTGCTTGTCCACTGACCTTGTCAGGGGTTTAAGTGCTGGCTGTATGCATCTGGAGTTAAACTCTCCCGGGTTTCAGGGCACAGGCTGCGTTTCCCATCCTCGATCGTGTGGCAAGGATGTGTGGGGGTGAAGGTTATAGTCCGGTGTCCTGGCCGACGGGCAGTCTGAAGATCTTCAAGTCTGATCATTTTGGAGCAATTTCTGAGATAGAAAATCCTTTTCTGCTATTCAGCTGCTGTGTGAAAGTGCTGACAGACTGGCACTGCAGAACTGTGAGTAACCCTCCATTATTTCCTATGGGAATTTCAGTGATGGCTTGTTAAATGTTAGAAAAAATGTTTTTCACAGTTTCTGAGGGTAGGGTTCAGGTCCCCCACTTCCCCAGACCCCAAATCGCCATTTTTATTTTCAGATTTTGTTTAATTTTTACCAATTTGGCACAAATTTGTTGACAGTGGCCATTTTGGATTTTTTTTCCAATCATGTTTATTAAGTTTTCAAAAAATATAAGCAATTACAACCATGTTACATTACATTACATTAGAGATTTTTTATTCCGCCATTACCTTGCTGTTCAAGGCGGATTACAAAAGAGTTATGGAAGGTGGGTTACAAAAGAAGATCTAACTGGTCATTTCTAGAGAAAGTAAAGAGTTGATCAGGTAGATTCGGGGAGTCAGGAAGAAGATGGGAAGAAGACAGGTACTCTTGGTGTTAAGACTTTTTCAGGGATTTTTTTAAGAGTAGTCTTTATTTCTTTTCTGAACAGCTTGTAGTCTTGGGGTTGTTATCAGTAGATTGGCAATTTGGTTGTCTAGTTTTGCTGCTTGGGTGGCTAGGAGGCTGTTTTAACTTCTTTGATTGGAGAGTGTGTGAATAGAGAGTGGGTTTTCCTATGCCTGGTTGTTTGGATGAGGCGGTTGTTCAGGTAAGTTGGGCTGTCTCCGTTTATAGTTTTAATTAGCATACAGTAGAATTTAAATAGTATTCTTTCTGGAATTGGAAGCCAGTGTGAGTTGAGGTAAGCCTCTGTAATGTGGTCATGTTTCTTCAATGAGTAGACGAGTCTCAGAGCTGTGTTTTGAATTGTTTGTAGTTGTTTTATTATTGTTGCAGGGCAGGGGAGATAGATGATGTTGCAATAGTCTAGTAGACTTAGGATTAGGGATTGTACTATGAGCTGGAATTATAATCTTTCAAAGAATTTTCAGATTTGTCTTAGGTTTCTCATAACTGCAAATGATTTCTGTATTGTTTTATTTATTTGTGGTTGCATGGTGCAGCATCTGTCTATCGTCATTCGTAGTAGTTTTAGGGTGATTTAAATGGGGTAGTTGATTGAGTTTATTTCTATATTGGTTATGGTTGGAACTTTGTTATTTTCGAGGAGGATAAATTTTGTTTTGTCTGGGCTCAACTTCAGTTTGTGATCTTTCATCCAGGTCACTATTGTTTCTAGTGTTCGGTGTAGTATGTCTATCATAGAGGGCTTTGGTTGATCAAAAGGTATGAGAATGGTAATGTCATCTGCATAGCTATAGGAGGTTAGACCTAGTTTTTTAAGGCATGCACCGAGGGAGGCAGTATAGAGATTGAAGAGAGTGGGGGATAGTGGGGATCCTTGGGGTACGCCGCAGGGGTTGGACCAAGGTTCTGATTTTTCTTTATCTGATTTTACTCTGTATGTTCTGGATTTTAGGAAACCTTCAAACCATGAGTATACTTTATCTGAGATACCTATTATGTCCAGAATTTGCAGTAGGATGCTATGGTCTACCAGGTCAAATGCTGCGGTCAGGTCCAGTTGTATGAGCAGCATTTTTTTCCCCAGTGCTGAGGTGTTGTCTAGCTGTGTCAATAAGGGAGCCTAGTAATGTCTCTGTGCTGAAGTTGGTTCTGAAGCCAGATTGTGTGGGGTGGAGTATGTTGTGGTCTTCTAGATAGTTGGTGAGGAGTTTGGCTACTAGTCCTTCTGTTAGTTTGACATATAGTGGTATTGAGGCAATGGGTCTGTAATTGGATGGTTGATCTGTTGGTCCCTTTGGGTCTTTTATGATTGGGGTGATAATAATATAGTTGAGGTCAGTTGGGAAAAGGCCATCTGTGAGCATTGTTTGTATTCATTGTAGGAGTAGAGCACGGGATTTTGCGCTGGAGGTTGTTACACAGAAAAGAAAAGATTGCCATATACATTAAAGCAAAAAGCAAAGATGGTAGCACAAAGGCCAACAAGATAAGTAACTATCCATCCCTTTATCCAACCAACCCCCCCCCCCCCACCCCAGGAATGTAAGCAAAAGAACGACAAAACCCTCAGGGGCAACCAAGGAAGACATGGCTGCCATTTTAGATTTTAATATTTTTTTCTGCCTCAAAACCCCTCGATTTGATGAAAAAATCATTTTGGATGGACTCCCCAGACCCTAATCAAATGTCAGATTGGTACCGGATCTGCAACCGTATACTGCTTGCTACAGCACGCTGGGGGATGAGGCGGGAACTTCGAGCTTCACCATCTTCAGGTCCTCCAGGGCTGGGAAGCCAGCCTGGGTCTGCAATTTTGGGGAAATATCTTGCCTAGAGGCCATTCTGGAGTTTGGCATCAAATGTCTGGAGACTCTTTTGGCATGGTATGAGCGCCTCAGCAGGGCCTTGCAGTGGTCACAGTGTAGCTTTTCACCAGATGTTTTTTCAGCTCCACTGGAAAATGTAGTCTTCAGACCTAGCTCGTTGGACACAGCTGGCAGGCATGTCAGTTTCTTTTAACCCAGTTACGCCAGTGGCAGAGGTCTTTTTTTCAGGAGCCCTCTCGTCCAGCTATAGCAGAGCTTGATTGCATGATGCCATTTGGATATTATGCCACTTTTGTCTCCTGCCACTGCTTTTGTTTTAGATCCAGTTGATACCTTTGCTGGGATTAGTCCACACCATCACCCTGGGAGTTCGGTTTTGGCTGAGGACCCCTCCATAGTAACATAGTAGATGGTGGCAGATAAAGATCCGAATGGTCCATCCAGTCTGCCCAACCTGATTCAATTTAAATATTTTAAATTTTTTCTTCTTAGCTATTTCTGGGCAAGGATCCAAAGCTCTACCTGGTACTGTGCTTGGGTTCCAACTGCCGAAATCTCCGTTAAAACCTACTCCAGCCCATCAAAACCCTCCCAGCCATTGAAGCCCTTTCCTGCCCATCCTCCCCCAAACGGCCATATACAGACACAGACCATGCAAGTCTGCCCAGTACTGGCCTTAGTTTAATATTTAATATTATTTTCTGATTCTAGATCCTCTGTGTTCATCTCACGCTTCTTTGAATTCAGTCACCGTTTTCCTCTCCACCAGCTCTCTCGGGAGCGCTTTCCAAGCTCCACCACCCTCTCCGTAAAGTAGAATTTCCTAACATTGCTCTTGAATCTACCACCCCTCAACCTCAAATTATGTCCTCTGGTTTTACCATTTTCCTTTCTCTGGAAAAGATTTTGTTCTACGTTAATACCCTTCAAGTATTTGAACATCTAAATCATATCTCTCCTGTCCCTCCTTTCCTCTAGGGTATACATATTCAGGGCTTCCAGTCTCTCCTCATACGTCTTCTGGCGCAAGCCTCCTATCATTTTCGTCGCCCTCCTCTGGATCGCTTCAAGTCTTCTTACATCCTTCGCCAGATACAGTCTCCAAAACTGAACACAATACTCCAATGACCTGTACAGGGGCATCAACATCTTCTTCCTTCTACTGGCTACGCCTCTCTTTATACAGCCCAGCATCCTTCTGGCAGCAGCCACTGCCTTGTCACTGTTTTTTCGCCTTTAGATCTTCGGACACTATCACCCCAAGGTCCCTCTCCCCGTCCATCCATATCAGCTTCTCACCTCCCAGCATATATGGTTCCTTCCAATTATTAATCCCTAAATGCATTACTCTGCATTTTTTTGCATTGAATTTTAGTTGCCAGGCATTAGACCATTCCTCTAACTTTTGTAAATCCTTTTTCATATTTTCCACTCCCTCTTTGGTGTCTACTCTGTTACAAATCTTGGTATCATTTGCTAAAACCTTTTATGCATGAATTTGTCTACCCTTTTACTGCTGGGATTCTGATAGAGCAAAAAAAAAAAAAAAAGAATCTCCTCCTTTTTCCACCATCCACAGCTTCTTGGTCTAGTTACAGGACAATAGGATGCCCAGGCTGCTCTTTCCGGCTCTCTCAAGCTATGTTTTAAGCTTTCTCTGCTGGCTCCTGCTTTTCAATAGTGTTGAGCTCCCTAAGGTGGATTCTGCTGTGGCACTGGATGCCCGGTACACGGCCCTCCATGGTGTTGGAGGAGTAGTGTTTAAGGACTCCCGGGTTCGCAAAGTGGATATTTTATTAAAAAAGAAAAACAAACAAGCCATTTTTGAAGTGACTTCTTCAGGCTTCAAGGCGGCAGCAGCCTTCTTTGTGGCACATGCCTGTCACGTGAGATTGCATAGGGTATCCCCTGCGGAAGTGGATCTTTGTCCCCAGCTAGTGCTGGACAGTGTGCATTATGTGGCAGATGCCCTCTCTGATCTCATTCGAGTTCTTACCGCTTATGCGATGTCTGCGTGCCAGCCTCTTCAGATCTGTCCTTGGACTGGGGATGCTGCCTCCAAGGCCATGTTAAGCAGACTTCCTTTCAAGAGTCAGCTTCTCTTTGGGACATGTCTGAATGACCTCATGGCTGATGTTGCTGATCATAAACCTAAGTCTCTCCCTGTGAACATATCTTGCCAGACTTTGAGAGGGGATGGTAGTAATTTTCATCCCTCCTGCCGTTTTCATCACAGATACTCGGTCTCTTTCTCCAAGAAATATTCAAAGAGATATAGTCCCTGTGACACTTCCAATTCTAGCCATCCTCCGACATCTGGATCCCGGGTGGCTAATGCTCCTAAACAGCCCTTCAGAGGGCCATCTAGCTCAGTTTTACTAGGAGTGGATTCGCATGTCCTTGAATAAATGGATGCTGGACATCATTCAGGAGGGGCATAAGAAAGATTTCTTTTGCCTGTCTATGGATTTGTTTTTGGACTTGCTGACAGGTCAGCCAGAAAAGGAATCAAAGGTCCGCACTACTTTGCAGCTTCTTTTCAACATCTGAGCACTAGTACCTGTTCCAGAACATGGATCAAGTTTTGGCAGATACTAGTGCTGCCCAATTCAGGAAAAAAATTTTTGATTCGATTCAGCCTATTGAATCGATTTTTTCTTCCCAATTGGGTGTTTATTTCAAACATCCTGGTGGGTTTATAGTCTCTTCACCCCCTTTGCCCTCTCCTACCCACACTGGCACTGTGGTGTAAACAAAATAAACAAAAAAGACTTTTCCTCTCTCTCTGTTAAATCCTAGCTCATGTTCGCGGTCTAACACCAGCTCTAGCAGGATACACATTTCAAATCTGACATATTGTAATCACAAAACAGAAAATAAAATTATTTTTTCTACCTTTTGTGTCTGGTCATTATTCAAATAATGTTGGTCCAAGGCTCTGGTTGTCTTCTGATAACTCGCTTGCCAGGGTCTTCTGCTCTTTTGTCGTTTTCTTCTTTCTCCATGCTAACCATCCATCTTTTATCTATGTCCTCCCCTTCTGTTTCCCTTCCCTCCCCAGGAGGTCTGGCATCTTTCCTTTTTTCATCTCCATCCCTGCAGTTGCAGCGATGGACCCCACCATCCCCAGATCGACCATTTCTCCTTTTCTCAACTATCCTTTCATCCAGCATCTCTCCCTCCTTCCCCACCACCCCAGAGCCCACCAGCTCTTCCTTTCTCTTCCCAACTACCCTCCTATCCAATATCTCTATCTCCCACTCCCCCTCCACACCATCCCTTGTGTCCAACTTCTCTCCCTTTCTGTTCCTTCCCTCCCTAAATCCCATTGTCCACATCTTTCTCCCTCTCTTCTGTTTTTAGACCCATTGTTTCTTCCCCTTCCAAGAAGAGAATGACATGGATATGGTCAAATCAATGATCCGAAACAATATCAAACACAAAGAATTTCATTTCTACAAAATGACAAATAAGATAACACTCTTTTCAGCTACAATGGCACAAACCAAGTTATCTGTGTCATGAAATTTAATGAAATAATGTAATCCCTAGATACGACTAGGCTCTTCTAAATTGTAAATCGCATTGAACTCCTTCTGGGGCATACTACTGTAATGTAATGTAATATAATAAACCCGAAGCACTTGTCTTTCAGTGGCATGAGGTAAGTAAACCAAAAATTCACCAGCCACTGAGCGACTGGCCCCTTAATATAAAGAGAAGCACAAACCCAACTTAAGGCATTTTCTCTAGAAGCTGGTAAATCAAGCTGAAGGACATTGTTTCTGGCAAATTATATCTCTTATCTACTTCCCTGGAGAACGGTACACGTGCCCAGGCCATTAGCGCAGCTTACGAGTCTCGCGCTCCTCTAAGTGGCTCGCGGCCACCTCTGAGCGGGGCTGGAAGAGAAGAGGGAGACTGTATCACTGCATCACTGACATCATCAGAGACGCAGCAGAGGAAATTAGGGCAGAAGGACACGAAGCAGGTGTTTACTGTGCCTTAGACGCTGCTGGAGCCGGGAGGTTTGCGGCCGTCTAGCGGAGGGAGGGTCAACGGGGGTTTCGGGTGTGCCGGGTAGGGTTGACGTGGGGGGGGGGTTAAATGGAAACATGCTGCTCAGGGGGATGTGATGGAGGCAGGCAGACTGGCATCGGGGGGTGGGGTGGGACAAAGTCTGGAAGATAGTGATGGGGACATAGGAAGGAGGCACTGGGGGCACTAAGGACATGGGAAGGAGGCACTGGGGGCACTAAGGACATGGGAAGGAGGCACTGGGGGCACTAAGGACACAGTACAGAGGCACTGGGGGCACTAAGGACACAGTACAGAGGCACTGGGGGCACTAAGGACGTAAGAAGGGGTACTAAGGACATGGGAAGGAGGCACTAGGGACATAGAAAGGGGCACTAAGGACATAGGTAGGGGCACTAACGACATAGGAAGGAGGCACTGAGACACAGACAGAAAAAACGACAGACAGGCAGTGTCCAAGGAGAGAGAGACAAAGAAAAAAAAAACCAGACAGACAGACAGACAGACATCTACTCTAGCACCCGTTAATCTAATGGGCTTACACACTAGTATTCTAATATTTCCAGAGCATCACAGATTTCTGTGTTTCCATGTTCCGCAACAGCATTTCCAGTTCACAGCCTTTGGCCTCGTGACAGCACCCCACGCTTTCACCAAAGTGATGGTAGTTGTGACAGCTTTTCTTCTCCAGCAGGATTTTATTTATTTTATTTCTTCCATTTGTTAGTTGCACATAACCTGTACAAGCTCTAGGATGTTCTGGTTCCTCCTTACTTGAATGATTGGTTGATCTGGGCTCTGTTTCAATAGGAGTGTGAAAGTGTGGTGGATTCAGTAGTGTCTCTGCTACAAACTTTATTTTGGATTGTCAACTTCCGGAAGAGCCAGTTGATGCCGTCCCAGTCCTTGGAGTCTCTTGGTCTTCTCTTTGACATCCGGCAGCGTCATGTGTTTCTTCCCAAAGCAGGCACATATTTCAGTGCTTCAGGCTCTTTCACAAAGGGAACCCTTTCTCCATATTCTGGATGCAGCAGTTGTTCTCTGTATTGTACCTTCCTTTCTACTGAAGGTGGTTTTCGCCTTCCATGTCAACCAGGTTTGTTTGCCTGCATTTTCTTCCTCAGATTTGGAGCAACAGGATCAGATCTTGTGCAGGTTGGATGTCAGGAGAGTCTTGCTCCACTATTTGGAGAGGACTAATGATTTCCGGCTGTCTGATCACCAATTTGTCCTGACTGCTGCACTTCATCATGGTCAACTAGCATTGAAGTCCTTGATCAGTGGGTTCCAGTGGCCATTTTCTGCTTCTTACATCACCCGCGGCAAGCAGATGCTGGTTTCTCTTAAGGTCCATTCGACTAGAAGTGTTGCTGCGTCATGAGCAGAGTCTTGTGTGATTCATCCAGATGAAATTTGCAGGGCAGCTTAGTCCTTTCTTCATACCTTTCCCGGTTTTACCAAGTGGATGTGGCAGCTCACTCTGATGCTGCTTTTGGGACCTCGGTTTTGAGGGCATGCTTTTCTGTCCCTCCCTAGCTGGTACCATTGTTTTGGTATGTGACATAGCATATGGAATCTGGAAGAGATATAACAGAATGGAAGATTAGGCATATACCTTTGATAATCTTCTTTCTGTTAGTCCTTGTAGGATTCCATACAACCCGCCCTCTTTGTATACGCTCAGGTGTTTGGAATAGCCTGCTTCTTTCTGCCTTGATTATTCTCCTTGCAGGCTTGAAGACCTTACAGCCAGTTGCCAGATCCTGTGGGGAGTTTTCCACTTCTATGACTATGCTTAACTGAAGGCTGTCTCATGTGGGTGCTCATTGCACACAGCAGGTTAGTGCTACATTGTTCCTCAATGTTTTTCTGGGTTGCCTTTGTGCCTGTTTATTACTTGTTTCATGTTTCACTGAGACCAGTTCAGAAATTGTTTATCTTCAAGTTTATTGTGCACTTGATATACCCTCTATCAAGGTTTGCTTTGGATCTTCCCCTATACCCCCCTTGTCATGGATTTGTTTAGGTATGTTGCTTGGCTTTGGGACTCAACTGAATATGGCTCTAGCTCTCAATCTAAAGGGGAGGAGCATGTGCTCAGAAAAGTGTTGGATTCCTGCAACTCCCGGATTGTGGGTTGGGATTGAACACATAGTGTATGGAATCCTACAGGTACTAACAGAAAGAAGACAAATGTAAAAACCTAATCTTCCAATGTTTGCCATGTTCTTCCTGAAGAAATGCTTCCTGAAGAAGGGACTTTGAAAGGAAACACAGCTCTACTGGACCACCAGGCTTCAGAAACCCACCAAATTCTTGCATAAGCCAAAGAGATAAAACGCTATCTAGCTTGAAGGAAGGTGGAGATAACTTCATAGAGTAACCTCATTTCCTCAGATGTGACTGCTCAAGAGACAATACAGAAAACAAAAAGGAGCCAAATTTTCCATTATCACAGAGCCCTGAGAGAGAATTCCCCTTCCCTGGGAAAGCCAGACAGTAGTACTTACCTTGAAATGAATGACATCTTAGAGAATGACACGGTGACAAAATTCATCACCGTTCCCGTCCCCATGGATAACCGCGGGAAACCATCTTCATGTCATTCTTAAGGAGAGAGGGAAGAAGCAGAGTATGAACGGCCACAACCACTGACCCGCAATCTTTGCTTTGAAGAATGCTGGTGTAGAAAGACTGAGGCTGAAATAGACACTAAAAAATGACATGGGATTATTTCCCGCGATTATCCTCGGGGACGGGGACGGGGACGGTGATGAATTTTGTCACCGTGTCATTCTCTAATCTGTATACCATGGTTTTCTGGGCCATTCCAGTGCTATTAGGATCATAGGTCCTAGATGAGAAGCAACATTTTGATGACTGAAGCCCAATATTAGTCTTATAGTTATGGTTGTCTTTATTTAATATACTGCCTTTCCTCTGCAGATATCAAAGCAGTTTGCAATGCATTGAATAGTACTCTAAGTAGTTTCCCTATCTGTCCCAGTGGGTTCACAGAAAATCCTTTTTTGGCCACATCTGCATCTGTGACCAGGCCTTCTGAGATGGACTCCTTGCAATGATTAAAAATTGAAGGCGCTTTCACACTGGCCTTTGTAGCCATCAGATCCATGAAAGGACACTCTCAATAGCTGCCTTCACAACTCCCCATTTTCATGGATTCAGGGAGTGTCTGCTCAGGATGTCCACTTCCACATTCTAAACTCCTAGTCTGGGCTGCGGAGAGATCTACAAGCTGAAACTCTGCCCAGCACAGAAAAAACTGCTTTCTGGCCCTACCACTGCACTCCTCATACCTCCTACCTGTTGATATAAACCATAGCCATTGTGTTGACAGAAAATATCCTAATTGCCTTGCCCTTTCTTTAACTCTGCAGAGAAAAGCAAGGCTTTCCTTATTGCTCTGAGTTACAAATGATTTATAGACTACATCACTTTGGCTGGACAACAAGTTCCCTGCATTATTTGATCCTGACAGTGTGTCCTCACCCCTCAACCTAAAAGGCTGGCATTTATCTTTGAAAAAAACAAGAGAAAACATACTGTGTGTTTGTTTACCAGAAAAACCTACTCACACCCAATCATCAAAAAAAAAAAACAACAGACATAAAAACATAATAATAATAAATATAGAAAAACGGGCCTCATCCACGAGTAGCTGGGACTAAACAGTACCCTAAGCCACTCGTATCATCACTGGTCTGAAAAAAACTCTGTACATGTATATTATTGCAATCATTCATTTCATAAACTGCTTTTCAAAAGTTCATTTTCTATCAAGTATATCAATTTTATGTGAATAAAAGGTTAATTCTGTGTAAAACAAGTTGTAATGGCTACAGCTAGGAGTGAAAAAATTATTTCAAATTCATATCAAAGCATATATAGCATGTGAGGGTTTTAGCAAAACTTATCTCGGGGAACGCTTCTCTCAACACTTTTCATCCAATATATCAAAATACTTGTACTCGTTCCCCAGTACTTGTTCCCGACAGAAAGCATTTCTGTTTTGCCCAATCAGGGCTACTTCAGGGGGAAAATTCAGTGAAGTTTGCTTAGCATTGCTTTCCCCAAACACTTTCACAAGATAAGCAAGTAGCAGTGGCAATCCTCAAAATGGCCACGAGACAGAGACGCACCCAGCTCGTTCAAAAAAAGGAAGGAGCCGGGCGTGCGTGATATGCTAAACACGAGACTGTTAAAAAGGGAGGAATGGTTCAGAAATACAAAACCTATTCTGCAGCGACAGTATCCCAGAATAAAAAAATGAAAAAAAAAAAATAATCTGTAAAAACGGTATTACTAATTCAGTAGAATGGTTGTCATTCATATGTTGTATTAAGACCCAAAGGGTGTTGAGAGAAGTGTTCCCCAAGATAAGTTTTGCTAAAACCCTCACATGCTTTATATGTTTTGATATGAATTTGAAATAATTTTTTCACTCCTAGCTGTAGCACTGGTCTTTGACCTGAGGGCCACTGCGTGAGCGTACTACTGGGCAGGATGGACCACTGGTCTGACCCAGCAGCGGCAATTCTTGTGTTCTTATTCACATAAAATTGATACACTTGACAGAAGATGAACTTTTGAAAAGCAGTTTATGAAAAGAAAGATTGATTGCAATAATATACATGTATGGAGTTTTTTTCGGACCAGTGATGATACGAGTGGCTTAGGGTACTGTTTAATCTCAGCTACTCGTGGATGAGGCCTGTTTTCCTATATTTATTATTATGTTTTTCTGTCTGTATTTTGTTTGATGATTGGGTGTGAGTAGGTTTTTCTGGTAAACAAACACACAGTACGTTTTCTCTTGTTTTTTTCATATATATATACGGTTGTATCTCCCTCTTTTTTTCATTAGGTATGGCATTTATCTTTACCATGAGCTGTTTTGGAAGATGTAGAGACACTTCTTTTTGCAGATTGTGTGAATGAAATAATAATTATATATGTCTTTATGTCCACCATTTTGGAATAAAACAAGTTACAAATTTTAAATAAATGAAATGAAATTAGGTTTCAAGATTTCATTAAAATTTGATTTGATTGCTTATCCAATTTCTAAGCGAGTTTACAGTATAAAAAATAAAAGAAAAAAACAGAGCATGGACATAATAAAAATGCCATTAACAATACCATTAACACATACAGAATGAAAACAATTAGAGAAACATCAACTAATACTTGGCATATTAAAAGGGGATAAAAGAGTCAGACGGACGGGAGACAAAAGGAAATAGGGTTAGAAATACAATTTGGATAGGAATAAAAGCCAAATAAGGAAAAGAACAAAAGGAAAGGCTCATTGCTGCTTGATTCCTTAAGGGAGTTAAAGGGATATTGTAAATTTTAAATCAGATGTTAAAAGCTTCTTTAAATAAATGACTCTTGAGTAGGCTTTTGAAACATTCAAGATTAGCTTCTTCTCTTACGAGAACTGGTAGGGTATTCCAAAGTTGTGGGGCTACGACTGAGAAAATGTTGTGCCTTTTGGTTCCTATTATACGAAGGGAGGGGACCATCAGCAATTTACGATTAGAAGATCTAAGACTGCGGGGTGGCTCATATGGAATAAGATATTTATCAATAAATTGGGGCAGTTTAAAATGAATTGTTTTAAACATTATTAAAGAGATTTTGTAAGAGATTCTTTGATCAATTTGCAGCCAATGGGCATTTCGAAGTAGGGGGGTTACATGGTCGTATTTTCTGGATTTTGTTATTAATTTAATTGTGGCATTTTGAATTATTTGTAGACATCTTAATTCTTTCTGTGATATTCCTGTAAATAAACTATTACAGTAATCTAATTTTGCAATGATTAATGAATGGACCAGAATGTTAATGGATTTTGATTCTAAGAATTTAGAGACTGACTGAATCAGTCGCAGCTTGAAAAAACATGATTTGATTACAGAACTTATATGGTTATGTATGGATAGTTTTTTTTTAATCAAATACAACCCCTAGGATTTTTATAGAGTCAACATGGTCCAGGGGAGAGGTACTGAGAAGAATTTGGGAGTTTAGCGCTATTCCCTTTTTCCAGGGGAAGAATATTATTTTTGTTTTTGAAGCGTTTAAGGCTAACATATTTTCTTTCAGCCATAATATAATCTGGTTGAGTTTATTGTTAATTTCAGTAATTTCATGGGTATTTCTGGGTTTAGCGGGTGTAGTAATTGGATATCATCTGCTTAAGCAAATGCCAAGAAACCGATTGATTGACAGAGTAAGTAGAGGAGAGAGGAAAATATTAAATAGTATAGGAGAAAGAATAGAGCCTTGTGGTACTCCACTTAAACAAGCAAAGAGATCTGATGAGGTATTATTGAAAATGACTTTAGATTGATGATTTGAGAAATAGGATTATAGCCATTTGAGAACCTGGTCTGAAATTCCATTGGATTCAAGTCTTTCTAAGAGAAGTACACAATCTACCATGTCAAAAGCAGCAGAGAGGTCTAGGAAGATAAGGATCACTGATTTGTGGTGGTCTATGTGGTAACGTATGGTAGTTTGCATCCCTAATAGAGAATGTACGGTTGAATGATTTATCCTAAAGCCTATTTGGTGCGGGTGCAAAATGTTAGTAGATTCAGCAAATTCTGATATTTGGTTAAAAACAATTTTTTCTGTCAACTTCGCTAAAAATGGAATTTTCGCTATTGGGCGATAATTGGATTCTTCAGATATGCTAACTTGTTGATCCTTAATGATGGGGTTAATAATAGAAGTTTTCCAGAGTTGTGGTAAGCTGTTAATTACTAGAGTGTATAAGGACCCCAAACTGAGAAAAAATATCTTCAAGATGAATGGGGGTATCACTTCCACTTTAGATCCCTTGATGTTAATATCCTGAAAGATACATTGAATTTCAGGTAGGATAGGAAGGTTAAAGGTAGATCATTTGGCAATTGGGATATGAGTACTAGAGGGAGGGAGTTGATCAGTATGATTTACAGTATAGTGAGGATGGAGTTAGGTTGAGTCCCAATTTGTTTTCTGATTTTCTCAATTTTTTGTTGGAAGAAGTTTGCCAAGGATTAGGCAGATGGAAGATTAGTAGATGTTCTATTTTCTTTGAGCTGGGAGATAGAGATTTTAGAATTTTGTAGATGATTGCTGGGTTTTTAGCTTTATTAATGCATGATGAATAATACGATTTCTTAGAGTGGTTAATTTTAGCCTTATAGAAGGAAGCTTGGGCATGAAATTTGTTTAAATTATCTATGGTCTTGTTTTTCCTCCATTTTTGTTCTAGACTCTTAAGCTGAAGTTTTAGAAAGTGTAATTCTTTAGTAAACCATGGATTATCTTGCATCTTGGATGAGATAGTTTTTGTTATCTCAGGAGCAGTATTTAGGATGAGCGCATGAATTGAAGTATCCCATGTGGACAATTGATCATCCATGTTTTTGTTGGAAAGATCTTTTTTTAAAGTCAAGAAAGTAGAAACCGAGGATGAATCTAAATTATTAAAATCCCTATTCTTTATTACTTTGGTTTGAAACCGATTAATGTTAGATGGAATCTTAATGTCTTGGGATTAGAACATTTAGATGCTAGATGTTCAGATCACATCTAAGGTGTGATCTGCTATATGTGTTTGTTGGTTGAGAGTTCAGAAACGTAAGGTTCAGATCATGTAAGAAGGTTTTTAGGTCTAATGTAAGCGGGTTTGAATTATCATCAAGATGAATATTCAGATCACCTAGATTTATAGGATTGTTGGTTGAAATACTGAATTCAAAGAGGAGGGTTTGTAAGATTGTAAAATTGTCTCTATTTAAGGGAGGAGGTGCATAAAGAAGCAGTAAGTCTATCAAGGGATTGGTATTTATCTTTAATTGAAGCATTTCAATTAAGGCTCTTGAGGAGGACTGTTCTGTAAGAGAAATTAATCCCTCCCAAAAAATTACTGCAAGTCCCCCACCTTTATGCCCAAAGCGATAGTTGAAGAGGTAGGAAAAACCAATAGGGCTGGCATGTGAGATTTATCCTTCATCTCTATCAGCTAACCATGTTTCCACAATGCTAAGATTATCAAGATGATTAAAAGTAATGATGTCTTTAATGAAATGATACTTGCCTCTAAATGATCTGGTGTTGATCAGACCTAGGGTAAATTTATTCTGATTATTTTATGAGGTAACTGTTTTCTCATTAAATTCTGTGGTCGTAGGTATTTCTTTCCGATAGGGAACTCATAAAGGATTAGCTGTAGTTTGCTGAACTGATTCTGAGGCAGCGTCAGGTAAAGGGAAATTTCTCTTGTAATTGGAGGCTAGAGGGGGATGACGATTAGGTCGATTTCCCCAAAGCACTGGAATAGGCTGCATATTAGCTTCCATAGTGTGGGTGTAGAGAAATTAATTCTCTAGTTGCGTCAAAAGAAGAAAGATGAGAAGGAAAAAGGCTTTATGGTTAATTGAAAAGACATAGTTAGAGCCTGTGAAGTTTGCGCTCTTCAGTTGCGCACAAAGGAGCACATTAAGGAGCATGGCCTGCTCCTTAAGCGCGCTCCTTTGGTATGCGCTGCTAAGGAGCTTGATTTAAAGGGCATAAGGCAGACCTGATTTGAAAGGGGCGGAGTCCTGCTTCGCAGCGGCAGATCAGTAAGAGAGAGCTGAGCCTGAAAATAATAAGTAGCACTTAGTTAAACAGAGAAAACAAAACAAAAACAGAAGAAAACAAAACAAAAACAGATTTGCACAAAAAAACAATAAATACTGCAAGATGCTTCGTCTAATTTTCAGGGGAGCCAAAACTTGAAGTCGTGCTACAAACCAGACATAATTGACCCCAAGACCTGCATATAATCCGAAACTCAAGGTATGAGTGCATGCAAAGAAGATGCAGATTTAAGTTTGTAGTTTCAGCAGTCTGCCTCATGATAGACATTGCCCTCCAACATGTCAAATGTCACTCCCAGGTATTCAATGGATTGGACTGGAATAAAAGTGCTTTTGTCAGCATTAATCATCCAGCTGAGAGATTGAAGTAACTGAACCACATGTTTCATTGCTAGACAATACTCGCCAATCATTCAGGCAGTGATAACCCTGCTTCCCTGATGTTGAAGAAAGGCCATCAGTACAACCATGATCTTGGAAGAGGTCTGAAGAGTTGTAGCTTGAAACTGGAAATATTACCCCAGAATTGTGAATCATAAGAAGCATTGTTGAAGGAGCTAAATAGGAATGTACAGACATGCCTCGTTAAGATCTAGAGAAGTAAGGAATTCATATCAGACAAACAGGTTTTAATCAATGGTCAAACCTTTGAAATTGTTCCTTCTATCAGGATCTTAGGGGTTACATTAGATAGACAGTTAACATTTGAAGATCATACTGACCTTAAAATAAAACGATGTTTTATGATCCTCTGGAAATTTAGAACCATCAAAAGATATTTTGATTCAGTTTCTTTTAGAATTTTGGTACAGTCTTTAATTCTGTCTGTCCTCGACTATTGTAACATTGTTTATCTTGCATCATTTAAGAAAAACTTACAATGCATTTGAGTAGTACAAAATACAGCAGTGCATTTAATTTTTGGCCTAAAGAAATACGACCACATCAGCCCATCAGCAGAACTTCAGATCGGCAACAGGTGCTCAGTCAAAAGCTTCCCCTGACTGAACTGCTTGGGCGGAAACAGGAAGCTGAGTCAGGTGAAGCTTTTGACTGAGCACCTGTTGCCGATCTGAAGTTCTGCTGATGCCTGGAGAAGGAGGCCGAACTTGAGTGCTGTCGCGGGGCAGGGGGGGCGCCGATGCCACTGAGTGACGTCGTGGAGGGGGGCACCGATGCCGCTCAGTGCAGAGGGGAGCCTTGCCGATCTTGTTGCCAAAATCTGAAAGGTGAGGGAGAAAGATGGGCCTGTGGTGGATGGAGAGATTTAGAGAAGGGGACAGATGATGGAAGTGGGGGAGAGAGAAGGGGCAGATGATGGAAGTGGAGAGAAGGGGGAGAGAGAAGAGGGCAGATGATGGAAGTGGGGGAAAGAGAGAGAAGGGCAGATGATGGAAGTGGGGGAAAGAGAGAGAAGGGGCAGATGATGGAAGTGGAGAGAAGAGGAAGATGATGGAAGTGGAAAGAAGGGGAGAGAGAAGAGGGCAGATGATGGAAGTGGGGGAGAGAGAAGGGGCAGATGATGGAAGTGGGGAGAAGGGGCAGATGATGGAAGTGGGGAGAGAGGAGGGCAGAAGGAGGGGGGAAAGAGAGAGAAGGGGCAGATGATGGAAGTGATGAGAAGGGGTAGATGATGGAAGTGGGGGGGAGAGAGAGGGGGCAGATGATGGAAGTGGGGGGAAAGAAGAGGGCAGATGATGAAAGGAGGGGGAAATTGAGAGAAGGGGCAGATGATGGAAATGGAGAGAAGGGGGAGAGAGAAGAGGGCAGATGATGAAAGGAGGGGGGAAATTGAGAGAAGGGGCAGATGATGGAAGTGGGGGGAAAGAAGAGGACAGATGATGAAAGGAGGGGGGAAATTGAGAGAAGGGGCAGATGATGGACGTGGGGAGAAGGGGGAGAGAGAAGAGGGCAGATGATGGAAGTGGAGAGAAGGGGAAGAGAGAAGAGGGCAGATGATGGAAGTGGGGGAAAGAGAGAGAAGGGGCAGATGATGGAAGTGGAGAGAAGGGAGAGAGAGAAGAGGGCAGAGGATGGAAGGAGGGAATAAATAAAAGGAGGGTACATGATGGGGGGAAAAGGATTGAGTTAGGGAAATACTGGAGGGGGTGAGGGAAAGAGGTGGCGAGCTGTAGGTAGACAGTAAAAAAGGAAATTGATGAGAGGGTAGTAAGAACGTAATCTAGATGGATGCAGAAAATAAATTGAAAAGGAATATGAGGGAAGAAAGGGATTGCAGAAGAGAGGTGTGGGAGAGGGAAGGAGAGGAGAGAGATGCCAGACCAATGGGGGTGAAAGGAGAAATGGAAGGGGGAGTCATACAGTTTCTGGAAGGGGCATAGGACAGAAGATGCCATATAGGGGCAGAGAGATGGCAGACAGTGGATAGAAAGAAGAGAGTAACAAGGCGATGAGGAAAGCAGAAACCAGAGAAGACAAAGGTAGAACAAAAATTTTCTATTTATTTGTTGCTTTAGGAGACATGTGTCACTGTTTCTGTGGTGTTACATTGTATGCAGAGTCCAGCTTCTTGCTGGTTCAATTTAACCTTTGTCTATGTATTTCTATTTTATCCCCCCTTTTACAAAACTGTGGAGCGTTTTTTAGCGCCAGCTGAGGTGGTAGCAGCTCTGATGCTCAGAATTCTATGAGCGTTAGAGCTGTTACCACCGTGACTAAAATCCACACTACAGTTTTGCAAAAGAGGGAGGGGTTAGTTTATGATGACATATTCCATACTAGGCGAAGGTATTTTCTGTGTTCTGTGTGTTCGAAAGACATGGTTTTCTTTTAGGATTGATGGTGTAGGATTGATCTGTACTAGTCTGGCTTGTTTAGTTTTACAATGGGTGTATTGATGTTGTACTGCTCACTGCATATGTAAGATGCTGCCTTTTCCTAGGTACACATGTGTGACGTGGCTTGTTACTAAAAATCATGTTTTTCGTACCGTTTGGGGGGGGGGTGCCAAAAAATGATGGGCCACGGGTGTCACATATGCTAGGTATGCCACTGCCAATTTCTTAGCCAGAAAAATTCTGACAAATTCATACAAGGTGGCTGCCACATAAGAGAGGTTGGTAGTAGAAAATGACATGGGGACATTTTTCCTGTCCCCGCAAAAACTCATTTTCCCATCTTGTGAATTCTTTTCTGGTCCCTGCTCCATTTCTGCAAACTCTGTCCTCATCTGCACAAGCCTCAAACACTTTAAAATCATAAATGTTTGAACTTTTGCAGTTAAGGCAGAGCTTACAGAAATGGGACAGGGACAGTGACAAAACTCACATGGAAATTGAGTTACTGTGGGGACAGGAAAAAATTTGATCCCATGTCATTCTCTAGTCTGTAGTGCCAACCTATAGTTTGTGAAGGGCTGCTCTAACTTCCTGTCTTAAATATCCTTTAAAACTGTACTACCTATAGCAGTGGTCTCAAACTCAAACTCTTTGCAGGGCCACATTGTCTTTGGAAAGTTTGCGACAGCCCGCACCACACATGCACAAGTGGCTTCCCACCCGACGTAAGCACGCAGTCCCTCAGTTAAGCCAGCTAAGAAGCCAACCTGGGGAGGTAGGTGGGTTGTAAAAATATGTGCCTGCTGTCCCTGGTTAACACCTGTTACGGTAATTGTGCTTTATCCCAGGACAAGCAGGCAGCACATTCTCACTGATGGGTGACCTCCAAACTAACAAGAATAGGATGGTGGGAGTGACCTTTAGAAGAATAAATTTTGTAATACAGATTGGCCAAAGTTCCCATCCCATCTGGAGAGACTCCAGACAATAGTGAGAAGTGAATGTATGAACTGAGCTTTACAGATTTCCTCAATGGGAGTAGATCTAAGGAAAGCAACAGAAGCTAGCATAACTCTGATTTTGTGGGCTGTGACACGACTCTCCAGTGCCAGTCCAGTCTGAGCATAACAGAACGAGATAGAGGCAGCCAGCCAGTTGGAAATCGTTCTCTTGGAAACAGGATGCCCCAACTTGTTAAGATAGAATGAGATGAAGAGTTGGGGAGAAGTAAGATGAGGCTTTGTCCTATCGATGTAATAGGCCAAAGAATGTTTACAGTCCAGAGTGTGCAAAGCGGTTTCTCCAGCATGAGAATGAGGTTTAGGAAAAAACACTGGCAGAACAATCGACTGATTAAGATGAAACTTCGTGACAACTTTCGGTAGAAACTTTGGATGCGTGCGTAGAACCACTTTATCATGGTGAAAAACTATGAACGGTGGATCTGCCACTAACACTTGTAACTCACTAACCCTCCTGGCAGAGGTGAGAGCAATAAGGAAGACAACTTTCCAGGTGAGAAACTTGAGATGAGTGGTGGCCATTGGTTCAAATGGTGGCTTCATTAACCTGGAAAGAACCACATTCAGGTCCCAGACTACAGGAGGAGGTTTGAGAGGTGGTTTCACACTGAAAAGTCCTTTCATGAATCTGGAGACCAGCAGATGAGCAGTGAGAGGCTTTCCCTCAACTGGTACATGAAAAGCTGTAATAGCACTGAGATGGACTCTGACAGATGTATATTTGAGTCCAGAGTCAGACAGATGAAGTAGATAATCCAACACCAAATCTACTGATAAGGAAATTGGATCGTGATGATGAAGACTCAAGGAAGAAAACCGAGTCCACTTTTGTTGATAACATTGTTGGGTGGCTGGTTTTCTGGAGGCATCAATAATATGTCAAACAGGCTGGGAGAGATGTAGATCAAATGGATTGAGCCTGAGAGAAATCAAGCTGTCAGGTGCAAAGATTGCAGGTTGGGATGTAAAAATGATTCCTGATGCTGAGTAAGCAAATTGGGAAAAACAGGAAGAGGTATGGGCTCCCTGGAGCTGAGCTGAAGAAGGGAGAACCAATGTTGTCTGGGCCACCGAGGAGCAATAAGAATCATGGTGGCCGCCTCTCGTTTGAACAGAGTCCTTAGCCAGAGAGGAAGTGGAGGAATACATAGAGAAAAAGACCCGTGCAATCCAGGAGAAAGGCATTGGCTTCCAGACGGAGAGGAAAGTCTGGAGCAAAACTGGGGTAACTTGTGATTGTAGGGAGCCGCAAACAAGTCCATCTGTGGAGTGCCCCATTGAGCAAAGATGGACTGGAGAGCTGCAGAGTTGAGAGTCCATTCGTGAGGTTGAAGAGGTTGTCTGCTAGGGAATTCTTCTCCCTTGAATGTAGACAGCCTTTAAGAAAAGGTTGCGAGCCATTGCCCAAGTCCAGATTTTCTGGGCCTCTTGACATAACAGGAGAGCTCCTTGCTTGTTTATGTAGTACATTGCTACTTGATTGTCTGTGCGAAGATGTCTGCCGTAGATTTCCTCGAAAAGGAAGGTAGCTGTCTCGAGGATTGTCTGTGCCTTGAAAAACAAGGTCTGTCTTGAGAAGAGGACCTGGGTCTTGATGAAAACCTCGACAGATGGTGTGGAGATGAACTGTGCCTCGGAGAACGAGGTAGTGATCTTGAATGCAGCCTCAATGAGGAATGTCGAGGAGTCCTCACCCTGTGCCTCGAAGAAGGCAATGCCTTATGCTTAGAGGTAGGGTTGAAAGTTGGAGATCAAAGTCGAGACACTGATAAGGACTCAGCTCCTTGTGCAGAAGTATCTCGAGACACTCACAAAGACTCAGCTCCTTGCATAGAATGTGTAGATTGATCTCGAAGGCACTCTGATGGACTCGACTCCTTGTAGTGTGTTGATTTTTCTCAAGGCACTCTCAAGGACTCAACTCCTTGTATTACTACCGAATGCTCAGGCTGGCCTGCAGGAAGCAGGGTCAAGGCAGGAGTTAATTTGGCAAGCATGTTACCAAACTCCTGATGCAGAATAACTTCCAACATACTCTGCAAAACCGGCCACAAGAGTTGGTACAATTGGTGTGGCTATAGGGGAGAGTGTGGCACAGTGGTTAAAGATACAGCCTCAGCACCCTGAGGTTGTGGGTTCAAACCCACGCTGCTCCTTGTGACCCTGGGCAAGTCACTTAATCCCCCCATTGCGCCAGGTACATTAAATTGTGAGCCCACCGGGACAGAGGGAAAACTGCTTGAGTACCTGAATAAATGCATGTAAACCGTTCTGAGCTCCCCTGGGATAACGGTATAGAAAATTGAATAAATAAATAAATAAATAAATAAAATAAATATAGACTCGGAGGAAGATGACCTCGAGGAAGAGTGTTGCCTCAATTTCGAGACATGTGTCCTGGAGATCATCAGACCCACTGATTCTAGAGGTGGTATGGCTATAAAGGTGGCTTAGCAATCGTACCTGATGGAGACACTAAGGATAACGGCGCCCCAGGGAGAGAATTAGCTGAGCTCCTCGAAGACTTCCCCATCGAGGAAGGTTTGATCGAGGTTGAGGTTGAAGATTTTGACCCCGGAGAAAACTGTGCTTGAGTCGAGATCGGGGCAGGAATGGGATTCAAGGTCTTAGGCAAAAGCTGACATCATTTGGTAAATGTAGCACAGTGGGCGCCCGACTCCAAATGTGGTCAGGCTACACTTCGTAACCCTGTGACAGGCCGGGACTGGAATGAAACATGGGTGCGGCAAAATCGAGGCCCGCAGGCTGAAGCCGTGAGTAGGCCCCACCGTGACATGAAGAAAATAAACTAAATTTTTTTTTTTAAATGAAATGCGCAAATAAACACAGCGACCCTGTAAAGAAAATACATGAGCTTAGGTGAGAGAAGGCATGAGTACAACTAGGTCTAGTCCAGAGCATCAAAACGAGTGGCTTGTCGGCTCTGCGGAAAACTGAGACGTGGAGACGCGCGTCCTACATCAGGCGGGAAGGCACTTGCGCATGCGCAGTTGCAAACTTTCTTAAAGTTTTACAAGCAAGTCTGCTTGCGAGGCTGTCCGCCTCTGGGCTCCGTGGATGACATCACCCACATGTGAGAATATGCTGCCTGCTTAACCTGGGATAATAGTTTTAAGTCACAAACACTGAGCACATCTGACAGAAATCTGGCCATCAGAGCAACTAAATACCAACTTACCCACTCTTCAGAAATCTTTTATGACAGATAAACTCAGCCCATTTCCATAGGCTATGCTTGCTGGCAGTGCCAAGAATTTCCTTAAAAATAGAGAAAATCCTTCCTACAATCATTTATTTATTTTTTAAATTCAATGAAGGGACGATTTGGAGACAGAAATGCCACAAACTCACAGCTACTCTGCTAGGAGAAGAAATGAAAGATGGAAGGGGAGGGCATAGGACTCAGACTCCCCTGAGTTTCCCCAATGAGAAATAACATAATACTCCTTGCTCAGATGGTTTCCAGTTCTCCAACTGGGCCAGAAATTGCCCCATGAAGACCAGACCAGAAGCTACAATACCACCATCACATCTACTGAAGACAGAGAAAAATACCGATAACCTCATTCTAAAGGGTAGGCTTCACAATGCTTTGGTCTCTGTCTCCATCTGCTGATCAATGGGCATAACCCACATTTTTGTGAGGACAATAAGTGTATTTTATACAGAGAGGGGCCGATATTCAGTGTTATTTGGCTGGCTAGCTGCTGATATTCTGTGGGAGATAACTATCTCCCACTGAATATCCTATTTATTGGATTGGCCAGTGACTTGCTCTGTCATGTGACATGACCAGTCACCACCAATATTCATCGGCTCACCAGCTAAGTTCAGCAGCCAGATAGATCTGCTTAAAAAGCAGGTCTCTCTTTGGCCACTAGAACTTAACTGGTCAGCTGCTGAATTTCAGCTAAGCAGGCTATGTCTCAGCAAGTAAAAAAAACAACAGAAATTCAATGCCAGCATTGAATTTTCAGTTTCGCCACCAGCCACTGAAGATGGCCAGTCTGAATATCGGACCCAGACAGTACATGTATACAATTATACTTTTTTTTGAGCAAGGACATTTTGTGCTGTTGGGGCTAGCTGTAGGTATCTATGTTGCTTTTATAAAATAGGTAATTTTTGCAGCACTGGCTCAAGGTATGAAGTGGGTGAGACACTGGCCCAGGGCACCAAAGCTCAAGGATGACAAAAGCCTGTCTCACTGGCTCAGCATTCAAGTGGTGTGTTTTGCTGTTGCTGCTGTGCTGTCTTGTCTGCACAACCACTGGCACCACTGCAGGTTAAACACAAGAATAGGTACTTCCTGTTCTCAAATCAGGATGGTACTGGCAGCCATGCATGGAGGAGAGAACAATACAAAAGCAAAAACCTCCCAAACCCCAAGAATAATAACTGGACAAGGGAGAGAGACAACAGCAGGACCAACGAAACAACACACCACAATCTGTAAATAATTTTTAATACACGGGAGAGCCCTCAGTCACACAGCCACCCACTGAAAGACTCAGTGGCCATTTCCTGCTTTGTCAATCCATGCTGTGCCGGATGATTGAGATGATCACAGCGTAGCCCAGCCGTTCCTGAAGAAGGGGGTGTGCACCCCCGAAACAGAGTCCCGTTGGACGAATAATATCTTTGCTGGCTGTGTGTTTCCACGGAGAAGCTAAGTACTTCCTGTTGGTTTTTTTTGCTCTGCTGGATTTGGACGCTTTGGCCCCCTGGACAAGGGGCAGACACAATTGTAGTTAATGGTAAAGTGTGTTTTTTTGATTCATTTATATCTTTTTTCACACTTAGCACTGTTGGGTGCACTTTATTGAAAAAAACATGGAGTAGAGCCTGGGGATGTTTCACAGTTAACACTCTTTTGGTGACAGCCTGTTCCACTGAGTCTTTCAGTGGGTGGCTGTGTGACTGAGGGCTCTCCCGTGTATTAAAAAAAATTATTTACAGATTGTGGTGTGTTGTTTCTTTGGTCCTGCTCTTGTCTCTCTCCCTTGTCCAGTTACTATTCTTGGTGTTTGGGAGGTTTTTGCTTTTGTATTGTTTGGTTTACCTTCCATTTTTTCGGGTTCCTTTGACTTCTTTGGAGGAGAGAACAGACATAAGAACAAAATGACATGATCACTGCTGTAAAAGTACAAATACAGCTGATTCTGGTAGGCAGAAGTAGATGGCACCAATATAGATGAGAGGGAGCACTGATGCAAACAATGCAGGGGTGAAGGTACCAGTGCAAGTTGGCTCAAGGCACCACACCTTAAGCCAGCACTGCATTTTTGTACTTTTTACACAGGCAACCTGCTATAAAATTATCCCCTAAGTGACTATTGGAACTATGAGAACCCTTACAAACCCTCATGATGCAAAAGGCTGGGATTACAGGAGCTGTGAGCTCCTCCAGGATCCCTGAGCCAGCACTCCTGCACCATTTCCCTACAAAGCCTCTTGTTGAGAAAGGCTGGAATGGCAGGAACTGTGCAGTTTCCCAACCATAATTAGTGTTCCTACACCATTCCACACATTTTCTCCTGCTGGAAAAGGCTAGGATTTTGAGTTCCTCCAAAGTGAACATTCCTGCATAATTCCCTACAGCAAGAAGCTGAGACTACAGGAGCTATAGTTCCCCATAGGCAATATTCCTGCACCATTCCTTATACTGCTTCCTGATGGGAAAGGCTGGGATTTCTGGATCTATGAGTCACTTCTCCATCATTTCTACAGTGCCTCCTGTTGGAACTGCAGAAGCTAAGATCTCCCACTGAGTTGCTGTCAATTCTTACAGATGACTCTCAGGGTACAGGACTTGAACAGTCAATTTTTATTGTACGTTTCAGGTTTCCAAGGCAGCAGCAGACTTGATGACCTACTGTGATGCTCACGCCTGTGATGACCCACTAATCACACCTGTGCCAACATCTGAGAACCCATTTAGGGAGAAGAAATTCTTCTGCGCTCTGCTGTGATCCTTCCATGTTGACTACAGGACAGAGGGAAAGGAAGTCTTTTACCCAGTTCAATCCTGCGCAATTCCTCTCCTTCTGACACAGAGTGCCCAGTCAGCTTCCAAGTTACACTGTTCCTGGCAGGAGATTTTGGCTTCTAGCTGTCAAGACACTTTTGAGTACTCTAGCTCTGTCTCTGACATTAATATGGTCTAACCAGAAAAATTAAACTGAAAAAGAAATAAATAGCTTGCAACAAATCCATGGAGAGTAGAAAGAAAGATTCCCATTTCTGCTTCCAGACTTTTTTATTGACTTCCTCAATGGTCTGTGTTGCTTAATGCTATCTACCCAACTTATTGTTTAAAATTAATTGATACCAGCTACAATCCTGCCCAGTTGCAATAACCTTGAGTTGTGATGTCAGACAGCTGGTATGACAGCTCAGGAGAGACTGCTACAAAGGGCAGGAAATGAACCTTAGAAAAAATACATTACTGTTAAGATAAAAGTGAGCAGAAATTGTCTGGAGAAACTGAAGCACCCATCTCATGGCTGCTTTCTCACACGACTGGAGAGCTAAATCTCAGTCCAGTGCAGCACAACAGAAAATGAAGGTGGAGTGACAGGCAACTGGCACTCCACATGAGGCTGCACTCACTGCTCTGTCTCTCTTGGCTCTTTTTGGTATCAGATTATACACTACGTGTGAGGCTGTCTTATCCTTGTGTGTGTGCAGTTGCTCTCACCACACTCTCTCCTGACTGTATGTGCAGCTGCTCTCACCACACTGAGTCCCTTTCCTAGATCTATGTGTGCAGCTGCTCTTGCAGGTGCCTTCAGTCTCTCTTCTGGCTGTTTACAGTGACAGGTCAGATACTGCATGATCATTTGTTCTTACTGCACTGTATCTCTTTGCTGGTTCTGTGTTGGTTACTGCTCTACTGCCCTGTGTCTTTCTCCTGCCTCTATGGAGGAAATTTTATAAAGTGGGTGCCAACATTTAGGTGCCAAGAATGTGTGTAAATGACAATATGTGCACATACACTCATTATCGAAGGTAAAAACCTACTCTTCCAATGTTCCTATTCTATAAGATAATGCCTACATGTGATGGCATGTAGTTTGAAGGTGGGCAAACACATGGGTGAAGTCTGGGCAGGACAGTTAAATGTATACACTTCCCCCTCAATATGCGCAGGTTCAGCATGCATGACTGATTATTCGTGGCTTTTTTCCGCCTCGCAGATTTATTTCTTAAATATTCTACATTTTACTTAGGGCCAACTCTGACCCACACCCGGCTCCCTCCCACTTCCCAGACCCCTCCACAACTTACTTTCGAAAGCCTGGTGGTCTAGCAGTAAAGCAGGGCAGTAGCAATCTTTGTACATTCCTGACCTGTGCAGAGCCACAAACAAAAATGGCTGCTGTGAGTTCCCACTATACTACAGCAGCCATTTTTGTTTGCGGCTCTGCACAGGGCAGGAGCGTACAAAGATTGCTCCTGCCCTGCTTCACCACTGGACCACCAGGCTTTTAAAAGTAAGTTGCGGAGGGGTCCAGGAGGTGGGATGGAGCTGGGGGTGGGTCAGAGTTGGCCCTATAGTTAGTCATGAATTTTTGTTATTGGTGGGCTGGCTTTGCCCCTAACCCCTATGAATATTGAGGGGGAAATGTAAAACGTAGAATACTATAATTTACACACATTTTTCAGCAATCTAAGCATAAGCATTTAGGGCCTGATTCTGGAAACAGGTGCCTACCATGTGTCAATCACCGGTAGCCGCTGTGTGACTAATCATATCTAATTTTTTGTACAAACACCTTAAATGTAGGCCACCGTTTTACAGGCATACATTTAAGGAATCTGACTCAGGCCTATGGCAGCACCTAGGAATGTCTAAGACCACTTCTGGCAAAAGCCACACCTACACCGGCCTTAGGAGTCCGTTGGGATGCCTAGGCGCAACTCAGATGCCTACATTGTAGGCATCATTGCCGTATTGATTTTTTTTAAAACGTGCATCCTGATTGGCCTGTTAAGACAGCGGTAGGACGCCTAACGTTGCCTACCATCGTGACGTTTAGAAAATCAGGCCCTTATACCAGTTCTGTGGCTGGTGTAAGTGGTCATACCTCAATTATACACACATTTGCATTGTTACATTAGTACTCTACACAGAAAAATAGGTGCCTACTTTCCTTTACAGAATAGGATCCAGATAGGCACCCCTTTATAGAACTGCTCTCCTAGGAGGCTGTTGCTTTCACTGATCTGCATTTCTCACTTGGTTGTATGCAGCTGTTCCCCATTTCTGTCTAGTTCATGACTGCTCTCCCTGCCCTGGGTCTCTCTCCTGGTTCTGTGCATGGCTGTTCTCACTACCTTGCCTCTCTTTTCTGGCCCTTTGCGTAGGATTGCTGTCACTGACTTGTGTTTCTCTTCTAGCTCTGTGGACGAGATTGTTCTCACTGTCTTGTGCCTCTTTCCAGGCTCTATGGATGAGATTGTTCTCATTATCCTATATTTCTCTCCTGGCTGTCTGCAGTTAAAGGTCAGAAACTGTATGAGCAGCTGTTCTCACTGTCCCATGTCCCGCTCTTGGTTCTATATATGCAGCTGTTCTCATGGCTCTGCATCTCTTTCCTGACTGTTTGGTGATGTGTCAAGATACAGTGTGGGTGGTTGTTCTCACTGCAGAGCAACAGTGGTCCAGTACTGTGTTGTGGCAAGCATCGGACAGAACATATATGGCTCTCACCACCTCTTTTCTCTTTCTGCACTCTGTGGTGTTAATAATGCTGTAAAGTGGTCTCTAATAAAGGACCTGAAGTTACCAAGACATGTCTGATGTCTCAGTAATATCCCTGTGGTCAAGGGGGTATAAATGTAAGGGGTGATAAGGACTTGTTTCTCAACTGAACAGTAAGTACTTTTAATGTTTTATTAAATGGCAAGGATGAAAACATTGTCATATGAAATAAAATCATTACAGTTATGTAGTAATTAAATTCATGTATGTCCTCGAAAGAGAGATGAACCACCCAAGCCCAGAGACTATAACACATCCCAGACATTGGAAGGCTCCTTTCACTCCCAAGCCTTGTATTCTTTGGTCACTGTAACTGCCAGCATCCTATAAAACCCTTGGAAAAACTTGGCTTACAAATGTGCTTACTGCATGTGACAGGTCACTTGGACACATGAAGAAATGAAAATTATGAAAAGGATCTGCAAAAAAAAGCAGGGATGCATAAATTGTTCATGAGCCTAACAAAGGAAAAAGAAATACCAACCAACCATAGCATAACTAAAAAGAAAGTTTCAATCCCACCAGAAACAGTAAGGTTCCTAAACCCTACCACACATGTAGACTCCCACAGAAGCAAGCACACACCAAAGGCATGTATACCAGCAAGCATGAGCACACTGGGACCTCCTATAAGAAACTCCTGTAAAACTGACAAAATGTGTAAAAAATGAGGTGAATTTACTAGAGGGCTGTGGCCATTTTCTCCACAGTTCTTTAGTGAGGCATGTGGTTCTAGGCTAGAGAACAGATTAAAAATTCAAAGGAGGGAAGTGAATCCAGCACATCTCAAAGGAAGTCAGGGAGCCTGATCTTGCTCAGGCATAGCACTCAACTGCAAACAGTCAGTGCATCTGACCCATTTCATTGTGAAGCAGAGAAAAATAGCTGTCAGTGCAGTCTTATAATTGCACACTCCCACACACATTAGCCCAGCACAAAACTGGTATAAAATGAGCCACCAGCAGTATAAGCTTTCTACTATGCACATACACACATAATCCACATTTCTACCTTCCGTGTTACCAAAGTGATAGAAAGCATCTCACTGCACCTGGTATAGCAAAATAGTTCTCAATGCATCAGACATTTCTGGGCATTTTTCAGTAACTTTGTAAAGCTTCGGATCTCAGTTTTGCTGCACTTCCAGCCAGGGAGTCTCATACACCACTTCCACTTTATTAAACACTTCCTGATTTATTGCAAACCCAAGAAAAATAAAAGCCTAGGTTGGAATATAGGACCAAGACAAGGTCACAAGATCATTGCAGAGGCCTGAATGGCCTGGTAGCAAAGCAACGCTCTTTTCTCCACCCCAGAATGGGGAGTACATACCTGAAGCAACTCCTGCTGACTTATCAAAATAACCCTTTCCCCCAAACTCTTACACTAATCTGGGAAATAGGGTACTCTGTCTTCACATAATCTGTATTCAACTCCAACCTGACCTGTTTCCAGATCAAGACTATCTAGCTTGGTCAAAGCAATGCTGCAGAGAAAGTAAGAAAAAAGAAAATGAGTTTTTTTCCAAGACTAAGCACTGGGGCTCCACAACTGCCTCTTGATGCTCAGGCACAAAGACCCACAGGAATCCAAGCGGAAAGCAGTATGTGCACTGGCAGTACAGAAATGTATATATTTTTGAGATTGGGAGCTCAGGCTAGCTTTGGCTTAAATGAAAAGGCTCATCAGTGGTGAATTCCTTACGCACTGAATCCATTGATCATGTGAGCATATTTCACCAAGACCAGATCCAGCCAGCCAAAGAGCACAGTTACTTACCGTAACAGGTGTTATCCAGGGACAGCAGGCATATATTCTCACATGTTGGTGACGTCATCTACGGAGCCCCAGCGCGGACAGCTTTTCAAGCAAACTTGATTGAAGTTTCAAGTTTGCTACACTGCACCACGCATGTGCTTGCCTTCTTGCCCACTAGAGGGCGCATCCCCACCTCGTGGTCCTCAGTTCCATAACCAGCAAAGAAGCCATCCCCGGGGAGGAGGGAGAATATATGCCTGCTGTCCCTGGATAACACCTGTTACGGTAAGTAACTGTGCTTTATCCCAGGACAAGCAGGCATGATATTCTCACATGTGGGTGACCTCCAAGCCAACCAAAAAAGGGCAGGTGGGAGGATGGCAAGTTAGGAAAACAGATTACGTAACACCGACTGGCCAAACCGGCTGTCGCTTCTGGACAAAGTGTCCAGACAGTAGTGGGAGGTGAACGTATGAACCGAAGACCAAGTGGCAGCTTTACATATGTCCTCCACAGGAGTAGACCGGAGGAAAGCAACAGAAGCTGCCATAGCCCGGACCTTATGCTCCGTGACTCGACCATGGAGCGTGAGACCAGCCTGAGCGTAGCAAAAAGAAATACAAGCAGCCAACCAGTTGGACAAGGTGCGCTTGGAAACAGGATGTCCCAACCGATTAGGATCACAGGACAAAAACAATTGAGGAACCTTCCGATGAGACTTGATACGTTGGAGATAAAAGGCCAACGCCTTCTTACAGTCAAGCGTGTGAAGCGCCGCCTCACCAGGATGAGAGTGGGGCTTCGGGAAGAACACCGGAAGAACAATGGACTGATTGAGGTGGAAATCAGACACAACCTTAGGCAAAAATTTAGGATGGGTGCGAAGAACCACCTTGTCATGATGAAACACAGTAAAAGGTGGATCCGCAACCAAAGCCTGCAGCTCACTAATCCGACGAGCGGACGTGAGCGTAAGCAAAAAGACCACCTTCCAAGTGAGAAACTTAAGATGAGATTTGTCAATAGGCTCAAAAGGAGGCTTCATCAGTTGAGCTAAGACCACATTAAGGTCCCAAACTACAGGAGGAGGTTTCAGAGGAGGATGAACATTCACGAGACCCCTCATGAAACGAGTCACCAGAGGATGAAGAGAAAGAGACCGACCCTCGAGATGCCGATGGAACGCCGCAATGGCACTGAGATGCACCCGAATGGAAGTTGTCGTCAGCCCAGACTTAGACAGATGCAACAAATATTCCAGCACCGAAGACACTGGAACCGAACTAGGGTCCAGATGGTTCGAGGAACACCAGGATGAAAATCTGGTCCACTTCTGGGAATAACAAAGCCTAGTCGAGACCTTGCGCGAGGCTTCCAAAATCTCCCTCACCGACTGAGAAACAGGAACCGAAGTCAAGGGGAAAGGAACCAAGCGGTCAGATGTAAAGACTGAAGATGTAACAGCGAACCCCGGCTCTGAGACAGCAGAGAGGGAAAAACAGGCAGAAGCAGAGGCTCCCTGACACTGAGTTGAAGGAGCAGGGAGAACCAGTGCTGCCGAGGCCAACGAGGCGCAATGAGAATCATAGTGGCTCTGGACGCCTTGAGATGAACCAACGTCCTCAAGATCAGAGGGAAAGGAGGAAACGCATAAAGGAACCTCCCTCCCCAGTCGAGAAGAAAGGCGTCGGCCTCGAGACGGTCCGGGGAGTACATCCGAGAACAATAGAGGGGCAGTTTGCGAGTCTCCGGGGAGGCAAACAGATCCACCTGAGGAGTTCCCCAGCGGTCGAAGACCTCGCGCAGGACCCGGGAGTTCAGCGACCACTCGTGCGGCTGGAGAAGACGACTGAGTTTGTCTGCCAGACAGTTCCTCTCTCCCTGAATGTAAACCGCACGTAGGAAGATGTTCTGGGAGACCGCCCATTCCCAAAGGTGCAGGGTTTCCCGGCACAGGGACCAAGAGCCCATTCCCCCCTGCTTGTTCACATAATACATTGCCACCTGATTGTCCGTCCGCACGAGGACTACCTGATCGTGTAGCAAGTGGCAGAACGCTCGAGCCGCCAGAAAAATGGCACGAAGCTCCAACACATTGATGTGACAAAGACGGTCCTCTGCCGACCATAGACCCTGAGTCCGCAGACCGTCGAGATGAGCCCCCCACGCGTACTCCGAGGAGCCGTGGTCAGAACCTTGCGATGCGGAGGAACGAGAAAGAGCAAACCCCCTGAAAGATTGGAAGAGTTGGTCCACCAACGGAGCGAGCATCTCAAAGAAGGAGTCACCGTTATGGGACAAGAGACTGGGTCGCGATCCTGACGCCACTGCGAGGCCAAGGTCCACTGAGGGAGCCTCAGATGCAACCGGGCGAACGGAGTGACGTGGACCGTCGATGCCATGTGGCCCAGAAGCATCATCATGCGCTGAGCCGATACTGCGGGCATCAGCAAAACATGGCGACTCAACCGAAGTAGGACCTCCAACCGAGGAGGAGAGAGGAACGAACGGAGGCGAACCGTGTCCAGCACGGCTCCGATAAACTGAAGGGATTGAGCCGGGCACAACTGAGATTTGGGAAAATTCACTTCGAACCCCAGACGTTGAAGGAAGATGATAGTCTGTCGGGTCGCTGAGATAACTCCCTCCCTGGTCAAAGCCTTGATCAGCCAATCGTCCAGGTAGGGAAAGACCTGTAGCCCCCGAGATCGCAGGGCTGCAGCGACTACCACCATACACTTCGTGAAGACTCGAGGGGACGAAGTCAGTCCGAAGGGGAGGACCCGATATTGAAGGTGCAACTCCCCCACCTGAAACAGTAAGAATTTGCGGAAGGCGGGATGCACCGGAACATGAGTATATGCTTCCTTTAAGTCCAGGGAGCACATCCAATCCCCTTCCTCCAAAAGAGGATACAACACCGGAAGCGACAACATACAGAACTTCTCCCGGACCAGGAACTTGTTGAGCTTCCGGAGGTCCAAAATGGGGCGTAAGTCCCCGGTCTTCTTTGGGACTAGAAAGTAACGGGAGTAAAAACCCCGCCCCCGTTGGTCGGGGGGTACAGGTTCCACCGCCCGAAGGCTCAACAAGGCCCTCACTTCCACGAGAAGAAGAGGAAGTTGGGCTTGACTGAATGGGTAAGCCCCCGGCGGATGCTCCGGCGGCGTGGCTGAGTAGCCCTCGGAGATAATCCGGAGCACCCAAGCATCTGATGTGATCCCGGTCCAGGCCGCATAAAAGGCTCGGAGCCGACCCCCGATAGGAAGGGGGTTCGGCAAGAGTGCGGAGGGGGCCCGCCCCCATCCGCACATCATGTCAAAAAGAAGGCGCCGGCTTGGACGCCCCCTGCGCCTGAGGTTTTTGTTGGCCTCCCCTACCCTGTTGCGGCAGGCGCCGGGGCGGAGGTCTAGAGAAGGCCGGCGTGGACTTCTGCGGGTATCGCCTCGGGGGAGGCCGGAATGGCTTTTGCGGCGGGGCCCGAGGTTTAGGACGGACCAAGGAGGCAAGGGAGCGCTCCTGTTCCGACAGACGTTTGGTCGCCGCCTCCAGGGACTCATCAAATAATTCAGAGCCAACACAGGGTAGATTGGCCAGACATTCCTGCAAGTTCGGGTCCATGTCCAGGGTACGTAGCCATGCCAGCCGGCGCATTGCCACTGCAAAGGCGGATACCCTGGAGGCCTGTTCAAATGCGTCGTAAACAGCGTGAAACAGGTACAGACGCAGCTGAGATAAGTTGGACATGAACGTGGCAAAACCCTCCTTGTGGGAATCCGGCATGACCCCTTGATAACGAGGCAAGTCTTTGACCATGCTTCGAAGATAAGAGGAAAACGTAAAGGCATAATTGAGGACCCTGGTAGCCATCAATGAATTGGAATAGAGGCGACGACCAAACTTGTCCAGGGTCCGCCCTTCCCGTCCGGGCGGGACCGCCGCCGAGACCTTAGAGGGCTGCGACTTCTTCAGCGCCGACTCAACGAGCAACAACTGGTGAGACAGTTGTGCTTTCTCGAAGCCCTTACATGGGATGGTCCGGTACTTGGACTCCATCTTAGAAGGCACCGCTGTGACTGTAAGAGGGGAGTCCAAATTTCTCAGGAAGGTCTGGTGGAGGACCTTATTGAGAGGCAGATGAGGAGTTTCTCTCGGGGGAGTGAGCAAGTCTTGTTCCTCCAAAAACTCCTTTGTGTACTGGGACCCAGCAAGCAAGTCCAGGTCCAAAGCACGTGCCATATCCTGCACGAATTTTGAGAAGGAAGAGGGCCTGGCAGGCGGGGAAGGAGTTCGCGAAGTCCGTGCCGCCAAGAAAGAGGGGGAGGCCTCGCGGGAATACCGAGGCTCCCTACCAGACCCCGATCCCCAGGAGGCCGTACCGAGCGACCTCGAAGGGGTCGGGGACCGCCTATGCCCCGAGGAGCCCTTGGGGGAAGTCCCCGGGGTATGAGGAACCGAGGCACGTCCCCTCCGTCTCGGCGAGGAGTCTCTCGAACCCCTCCCCACGGGGGACCGGAAAAGCCTCGGATTGTCGAGGCGGAGCTCCGAGACACGCAAGGTCTCACCCCCGGTCGGCGAGGAGCGACCGCATCTCCGAGGAGAACCCCGAGAACGCTTGGGCTTCCTCGGCCGGCGCCTCGCCCGAGGCCGAGGAGCCCCTGGAGGACCTCGAGGAAGAGGACGTGGAAGAGATCCTCCTAACCCGACGCACCTTGTCCCGAGGCCTGACACTTCTCTCAGGCTGGTCAACCGAGGTCGAGGGCAAGGTCGGGGTCGAGGTCGGCAGACCCCCGGGGGCCGAAGCCGAGGGCACCGAGACCGAGGCCGCTGACGCTGGGGCAGTCGAGGCCGGAGCAGTCGAGGCCGAAGCCTGCTGCAGGTGCGCGAGGGCCCCGGACAGCTCCGAGGCAATCAGCGCTCAGAGCAAGTCCTGGAAGGCCGGAACCTCCATCATGGCTGGCAGGTCCGGGGCCGAGGGGTGCTCCCTGGAGGGCGACCTAGGTCTCGAGTATTCCCTCGGGGCACTAGACTTTGCCATTCGGGGCGGGGCCGAGGACGACCCACCCGCAATCGAGGAGCCCGAGGATGGCTTCTTCACCGACCCTGGAGTCGAGGATGGAAGGGAGGACTCACCCGAAGCAGGCTTGGTCGAGGCAGCAGGCTTGGAGGAAGTCGAGGGTCGCGGCGAGGTCGAGGGACCGGAGGCCGAGGTCGAGGCCGGGGCCGAAGCCGAGGCTGACGTCGAGGCCTTCCCCGCCGCGGGGTCTGCAGAGAAGAGCTCTGCCATCTGGGCACAGCGTCGGCGGAGCGCTCTAGTCTGAAAAGTTGAGCACCTATCACAGGACTCCGTAGGATGCTCAGGACCCAAACAAATCAAGCACCACCGGTGAGGATCGGTAATCGAAAGCAACCGATCACACCGGGTGCACTTTTTAAAGCCCGTCAAGGGACGGGACATGAAAGCCGAAAAGGCCGGGAACGAACGATGTCCCGCGGCCGCGGCACCCGGGAGCCCCTGGAGCCGAACGGAAGAAAAATAAAAGATTTTTTTTTTTTTTGACGACAAACGACCGACTAAGTAAGAGAACAATAAGAAAAGCACAGCGACCGAGCGAAAAGACCCAGATGCGGTGTCAGAAGGCCAAAAAAATACGAGCACAATTTCCACAGGGCTTCTGGCTCCGCGGAAAAAACTGAACTGAGGACCACGAGGTGGGGATGCACCCTCTAGTGGGCAAGAAGGCATGCACATGCGTGGTGCAGTGTAGCAAACTTGAAACTTCAATCAAGTTTGCTTGAAAAGCTGTCCACGCTGGGGCTCCGTAGATGACGTCACCCACATGTGAGAATATCATGCCTGCTTGTCCTGGGATAACATCTTTTATGTCCTGTTATGACCCTAAACTGCTCCTATAGCCACAAGACTGCAACAGGTCTCCAATTTCCTAGGGGTAAAGAGAAGAGAGATGTTGTGGCTTGCCGCCCTGGTTATGTCCTTTTCTTTCCCTCAACCATCTGCAATAACCAAAGTCCATCAACAGCAGATTAATAGTTTGCACTACATCCAATGTCACTTTGCTAAAAGATAAACTTATTCTTTTGTTCTGTAGGGAAGGCTCGCATCCCAACCCGTGAGGTGTATGATTTCACCAAACCATACACCTCAATATAGTGAGGGGCAATTCCCAGACCTGTGTAATCATCTTACTGTGCAGTTAGAATTACCAGATTCCCTCTTAAAAAAAAGACATGTGGCCCCACCCCGTTCTGTCCCCAGCCCTGCCCCCACATGGACCTCATGTCTCCTTGCCCGAGCTCCAGGATGCGTCTAGAGGGCCTCTGCGCATGACGCTCACACTCATGTCAGCATCTGTGCATGCGTAGAGGCCCTCTTGACACGGCCCCGAGCTTGGTGCCTTTGAAAACCCAGGCAAACTGTCACAGCACCCCAGCTGTGGAATGCTCTTCCTCCAGAGCTAAGAGAAAAAAAATTACTTGACCATTTTAAAGGGAAACTGAAAAGTAATCTATTCAAAGATGCATTCTTGATATAACTTCAAGTTACTTAATGCCGTTATTCATAAAGAAAGAAAATCCCTAATTGTTCTATCCTTGAATGTTTTTCTTTTCTTCAACAATTGTAGTTCCTCCCAGCCTACCCTTCATGTTCCGGTATGTCTGGTGAGTTTAAATTTATGTCTATGTATTTTTTAGCCATGTACAATTTTATTTTGTATTTCACCTAGAAATCTTTGAATAGGCGATTATATCAAATTTTAATAAAACTTGATAACTTGACAAATATCTTCCTACTTGGGGCCATGAAACCAATGACACTTCACAACATTCATTCCTACCAGAACACCTGACCTTGGTCACACATGCAGAACACAGATAAACATACGAATACAGGACTACAAACTAAGTGTCCTAATATTGTGACAGGGACCTGCAATAGGCCAAGCAAGTACCTGAGCAGGGTCACAAGGTCAGGATTTCCCTTCCCCCGGTATCTACAAAAGCACACCAGGACTCTTGGAAAGGAAACAAGCATAAAAAACACAACAATCTTTCCTTCTTCAGGATGTCAGTTTATCAGGATTTTCCAAACACAAAAAGCAACAGAGAACAAAAAACCAGCAAGAGCAGTTTTCAACATTCATTCAAATTGTCCCACTTTGCATTAGAAAGAAAACAAACTTCTTTTGAATCTGAGCAAGGCTCAGGCTTCTCAGTTCAATGTCCTGGAAAAACAGTTAAAAAAATGTCCTACTTAGGACTTCTTTTCTCAGTTTACTAGTACTTAGTACAACACAATATTTAAACCTGCAAGTTCATTTTAATGCTGTTCCTCTTCTTAATTCACCACTTGAGCACACGACCCTCCCCTTCTGGAGAAACCCAGCTTCAAGCACATACAACAAAACAAAACATTTCATAAATGCTTTTATTTCCTCTACCTCTGACCTTAACAAGGCAGGGCTTTGTGCCAGAACAAACACAAGCCCCCTCAGGATGGTGGAGCTTATACCTACTGGTCTTTCCACCCTCCCCAATAGTGTAAAGCTTCCAGCACTCCAGAGTCCTTGCTGTTAGCTTTCTTACCAAGCACAGTTCTCTTCAGAGAAGAAAAAAAACATTTGGCAAAAGAAAACTGGGAGCACATGTTTTCCCTCCCTGGGCTTTGTTACCAACACTCAATTAGCTTTAAGTCCTTATTCAGATAATAAAGCAGAAAAAAAACCACATCAGCTTCAGTCTTTATCAGTTTCCCCCATGCAATAGCTTTTATCAGAAAAAAAAATTTCACCCAATCAGGACAGAGCATCAACATTAGTATGCAGCTTGCCTGGCCTATGGAGCAACTGGAATTTGTAGCATTGTAAAGCTAGATACCATCTGGTAAGATGGGCATTGTGGCTCCTCATGGAATTTAGCCACCAGAGAGCAAAATGGTCAGTTACTAAGGTAAAAGCATGACCACTTAGATAATGGCTCAGGGCTTCTATAGCCCATTTAATGGCCAAGCACTCTAGTTCTATGGTCACATAATTCCTTTCATTTGTATGCAACTTTCGGATGAGGTACAGCACAGGATGTTCTATTCCTGCCTGTTCTTGTGATAGGATAGCCCCCAATCCCAACCCAAAGGCATCAGTTTGCAGAATGAACGGCTTCTGAAAATCAATCCCTGCAAGGACTGGCTCATCACAAACTCTTAAGATCCAGCAGAGCCTGCCTTCTCTCAGGACCCCACTGTATTCAATCAAGAAGATTTTTTTTTCTTAACAGGTCTGTTAGTAGGACAGCCCAGGTTGCAAAATTGGGAATAAACCATCTATAGTAACCCACTAGCCCTAGAAACCCCCTAAATTGATGCTTGGTTTCGGGTTTGGAAAAATCCCTAATACATTGAACTTAGCCGCATTCTCCCATTGCCCACAAGATACCACCAGGTATTTCACCTCTTTGCCCCATTGAGCATTTCTTTGGATTGACAGTAAGTTTAGTGGTTCGCAAAGCCTGCAGTACTCCACACACATGCTTCAAATGTTATGGCCAGGTTTGGGAAAAGATGACCATGTCATCCATATAAGCTTGCAGCCCTGCAGTACCTTGTTCATTACATGCTTGCAGGATGCCGCAGCACCATGGAGTCCAAAGGGCATGCATGTATATTGGTATAGCCCTTGGGGTGTCTGAAAGGCCGTTTTAGGGCAGGGATCTGCCAGTATCCCTTAGTCAGATTTAGGGTAGATATCTGACTGTTCCCAAGCAATCCGGTATCTCATCAATCTGCAGCATTGGGAAGGCATCAAACTCCAAGATCTCATTGACTGCAAAAATCGATGCATTATCTGTGTGTACCATTTGCCTTTAGTACTATCATGAACGGGCTACACCAGGGACTCTGTGATCATTCAATAACCCCTAAATGCAGCATTTCTTCTACTAGGTCCTGTACCAGGGTCTTCTGCTGTTAAGACGGGTGATACGGCTACACCTTCATTATCCATCCAGGGATGGTCTGGATATTGTGGGATACCAGAGTGGTGCATCCAGGAAGGGTGATAGCACATCTGCAATGTCCTCCACTACTCGGTTAAGTCCCCTTGCTTGGTCTGAGGACAAATTTGGGTTAACCACTACTTTGGCCTCTTGATAGAGATCTTCCATATGGGGACCAAAATCCTCCTCAGCCCCTTCTGCCATCAAGGTCAGGGTCTGACACTCTCCCCCTTCTGGTCCTTGAACTCATAATCCACTGCATTTCTGTCGCGTTACCACGTAGGGCCACTTCCATTGTGCTAAGAACTTGTGAGGATCATCTGGAACTTGCTGTCCCACTTGCAATCTTCTCTCCTTGGCCCCCCAAAGTACTGCTTGTCTCTTCTGGCTTCATTCCAGGCTTTGCCTGTCCTTATCCTGGAGACTTCCCAGACGCTGTTTCAGCTGGGCCATGTAAAAAAATCACATTCACCGAGGACCCTTCTTGGGGGTCCAAGGTATCTTTTAGAAGGTCCAACAAACATACTGGGGCTCTGCCATACAGCAGCTGAAAGGGACTCATGCTTAAATAATCCTGCACTTTTTCCCTTGCAGTATATAACACAAATGGAAAAAAAAATAGGTCTCAATCCCTTAAACACTCCTTCCCCATCCTCTGCAATATCCCTTTCAAGGTCTTATTGAATCGTTCAACCAATCCATTGTATTGCAGATCATACGCTACGGTTCTAAGGTGCTTGGCTCCAAAGGTCTTCCCCCTAAAATGCATTTCATTATACAGGAAATTTGTGCCCTTATCAGTCAATACCTGAGGGAACCCCACAATGCAGAATAACCTCACCAATTCCCCTATTAAACTCTTAGTGGATATCCTTCTTAAGGGAAATGCCCATGGAAACCTGGTCCCAAAGTTACCACTACTACGATATAACTACACCCCAGACTGTGCGCTCCAACAGACCTACAATATCCTGTCCCAACTTAAATAAAGGCTGAAGCACTGCAGGAATGGGTATTCAAGGGGCCTTCTTGGGAAAATGATAGATCTCACTCCTGACACCAAAATGTGACAGGGACCTGCAACAAGCCAAGCAAGTACCTGTGCAGGGTCACAAGGTCAGGATGGCTAATTGGTCTTACTCTAGATTTCCCTTCCCCGGTATCTACCAAAGCATACCAAGACTCTTGGAAAGGAAACAAGGCTGGTTTATTAGCACAAAAAACAACAATCTTTCCTTCTTCAGGATGTCAATTTGCCAGGATTTCCAAACACGTAAAGCAACAGAGAAAAAATCCCAGCAAGAGTAGTTCTCAACTTTCATTCAAATTGTCCCACTTTGCATTAGAAAAACAAACTTCTCTTGAATCTGAGCAAGGCTCAGGCTTCAGTTCAATTCCCTGTTCTGGAAAGTTAAAAAAATGTCCCACTTAGGACTTCTTTTCTCAGTTCACTGGTACTTAGCACAACACAATATTTAAACCAGCAAGTTCATTTTAGTGTTGTTCCTCTTAATCACCACTTGAGCACATGACCCTCCCCTTCTGGAGAAGCCCAGCTTCAAGCACAAAACAAAACATTTCATAAATGGATTTCTTTCTTCTAGCTCTGACCTTAGCAAGTCAGGGCTTTGTGCCAGGACAAACACAAGCCCCCTCAGGGTGGTGGAGCTAATACCCACTGATCTTTCCACTCTCCCCAATAGTGTAAAGCTTCCAGCACTCCAGAGTCCTTGCTGTTAGCTTTCTTACCGAGCACAGTTCTCTTCAGAGAAGAAAAACATTTGGCAAAAGAAAACAAGGAGCACGTTTTCCCTCCCTGTGCTTTGTTACCAGCAAATTAGCTTTAAGTCCTTATTCATATAATAAAGCAGGAAAGAAAAACATCAGCTTCAGTTGTAATCAGTTTCACCCAAGCAATAGCTTTTATCAGAAGAAAATAAAACATCCAAAACACTTGTGGCAGTTACTCACAGTTCCTCCATGATCTCAGGACACTGTTCAGTCCATGCGTTCCTCTGAAACCTCCAGTACTTCAGAAGCAGGTTGCCAGTCCATTACTTCCTCTTGTGGTTCCCAACCTTTTTGAATCCACTTCCTGCATTTCAATATCAGTCAATTCTACCTGCTCATTTTTTTTCTCACCGCAGTTTTCACAGCAGCTCAATATTTCCCTTTCTGGACTGCTTCCTTTCTTCATGGCCAGGTGCTATCTCCCCTTGAAGAAAGCTGTTTTCTAAAGTTCTGTACTCCAGGGCCCCACCTCCTCTTTAGCTGGGACAGGATAAGATTTAAAGGGAACTGTACTCTTAAACTGGAACTTAGCTCTTGCAGACTTTAAAGCAGGGGTGTCAAAGTCCCTCCTCGAGGGCCGGAATCCAGTCGGGTTTTCTGGATTTCCCCAATGAATATGCATTGAAAGCAGTGCATGCAAATAGATCTCATGCAGATTCATTGGGGAAATCCTGAAAACCTGACTGTGACAGCTTTGTATCTAGGACTTTTAATTTGGTTCTGCCTTTCTCTCAGATGTTCTAAACCCTTCCTTCTTAGGCTACTTGTAGGTTCATATACCTGGGGTTCAAGCTCAGGGTTTAAAGAGTCTGTCACAATATACACAAATGAAAACCTAAGATGCCACTCTGCATGCAGTGCACCAGAGAAATAGAAAGAAATGCATTTCTTCAACAGTGCAAAATATAGACAGCAGATGAAAATTGAATATAAAATCACTTCCTACCTTTGTTTGGTGATTTTATTTTTCTACTCTTTTCCCAGTCTCTGGTTGCACTTCCTTCTGTCTGTGCTTATCTATAATTTTTCATGTCTTCCCTTCCATCTATCCATGCGCACTATCTCCTCGCTCTCTGCCCTTTTTCACCTTGTTTGCCATCTTCTCCCCTATTCCTATCTATCCATAAACAGCATTTATTCCATCTCTCTTCTTGTACAATCCCACTTTATTCCAGGACCAGTGGGTTATTTGCCTCTATTTTTTATTTATTCAATTTTCTATACCGTTCTCCCAGGGGAGCTCAGAATGGTTTACATGAATTTATTCAGGTACTCAAGTATTTTTCCCTCTCTGTCCTGGTGGGCTCACAATCTAATGTACTTAGGAGCAGCGTGGGTTTGAACCCACAACCTCAGGGTGCTGAGGCAGTAGCTTTAACCACTGCATCACTCTCCCATTTGGCTCACAATCTAATATACATGGGGCAATGGAGCACTTTGCAGGAAGTCTCAAAATTTCAGAGACTTATCACTGTCAGCTCCTCAGTCTTTCTTCCTACAAGTCAGGCTATAGGAGCATATCTTTTCTGCTCGTGTTTAATTTTGCATATTTTCAGTATTTTGCGTTCATGGTTTTCACCTCGTGCTATGGAGATTCCCAGCGGGGACATCCTTGACTACAGGAGATCAGAGATCTTTGGAAAAGTCTGCTTCTAGGGGGTTGCCTACTTGTCAGTAAGCCCCCTGGACAGCCTGCACATCAGATTGGGGCTCAGGGACCATTCCCTTGGTATCGTGCTCACCCCACATTTGTCCGCTAGTGTGTAGAGCACAGGCTGAGTGGATCCATGGAGGCGTGACTGGAATCGGAGCGACTGCATTCCTCCACCAGGCGTAAGGCAGGTGGGGCAATCAGAAAATTTAAAATCCAGATATCCAGTTCTGAGGCAAAGGATCTCCCTGTGAGCTATTTTCAGCTGTCTGCAGTTTTTTCCATTCAGCAACTTGGGGGGTTCTTAAAAAGTGGGTTTTGGGTGGTTTTTCTGCATGTCCTCCCCCTCCTCACCTCTAAAATCCCCAATACCAGTTTAAGGGTTCCTGTGATTTTCCCAGACTATTTTTAATCAAAATCGACACCTGCGGTGGCCATTTTGGATGTTTCCCAATTTGAATTTATATTTTTTATACTTCTAAGCTTTGTTTTTGCTGGAAAACTACATAGATGGCCTCCCCAAGGCAGGGTAGGATGGATTCAATCCTCATTTGCGATAGTTGACTGTTGGCTGCACAGCCGTGTTTCACATGCACTTCAGCCTGTGAGGGGTGTGAGGCTTGCCCGGATTCAGTGCCTTCAAATTCCAAGGAGGGTCTTCTAGCACCTTCTGCCCTGACTCCCGTGAAAGTGATGTTGGGGGACCCTGGGGAATGCACTGGCGATGTTTCGGTTAAATGCAAGCACGTCTCTGGCAAGAAACCTTGCAGATCCTCCAAACAGTCCAAAACTGATGTGCAAAGGACAGCTCCCATTGTGGAATTCTTCCCAGAATTTGTGAATATGCTTTATCAGGCATACTTAGTTAAAAAGTCTCTTCCTGTTTCTCTTCCACCGGCAACTGTGCTGGTCACAGGGACACCTGCTCCTCTGGAATAGAGTCTTTTCTCTTCATGGGTACCAACAAGTAAGCCAGCTGTGCCTGCAGCTGCACTGGACACCCTTTCCATACTTCTGCTTTCACCGGGGGGCACTGCGGCAGTCGCAGATGTGGCGAACTTGGTGGATCTCCAGGATCTAGATCAGTGCAGAGCCCCAGATTTGAGGAAGGATCCCACTGTGTGCCCATTTTTCAAACATGTGTACCTTGTTGATTTGATCTCAGAATCTCTTCAAGATTTGAAACTGCAGGCAGAGCAACCAGCCACTACAGAATATTCCCTCATGAATGACCATAGGCCACAATCTGCCTCGTCTGATAATCCTGACCTCATACAGATTCTTATGGACATCTGGGAGAGACTCCTGAGGGTCCCTTGAAATGTGCTCGTGCCATAGCACGGCTTTATCCCAGGGCAGATACCTTTAACAAGCACTTTGCTTCCCCGCAGATCACCAAGCGCACATCTCTCCCGTGATGGTGGAGTAATCCTGAAGGATGTTCAGGACATGTGGATTTTGTCCTTAAGAGTGTTTGATTCAGCTGCTGCTGGAAAGGCAGCGTTGACTCCTATCACTATGCAGCAGGCGGCATGTCCCCACAGATCACGGAGATTGAAGTGCGCATGCGCGCTAAGGGTTTTATTATAGCAGATACTTTTTTAGAGAAAAGTTGGTAGATGCGAAGTCTCCCAGAAAAAGTGGCAACAGACTGAATTCAAGGTGTGGGATAGGCACATGGGATCTCTTAGAGATAATGGCTACTGCAGATGGGGAGACTAGAATAGCCATTTGGCCTTTATCTGCCATCATGTTTCTAACTTCAGGAAGAGTTACCTTGAGCTGACGCAGGATTTGGAATACCTGCTTTGACGGGTTGTCAGAGACGTTCTGGCCAATCCAGTTCTGACGGCATGGTAGTACCTCCAGTTTTGGGGACCATAGTGGCAACGATCGATGTCCCTTGGGCTAGTGCCCATCTGCATCTGCTGCAGGATGCTGATTTCATGCTGGAATCCCTAGCAGAATCCATTACTTGCACCCCTGCCCAGGATGACTGTGGCACGGAACAGTCTTGCATGGAGGTTGTGACCCCTCTCGCTTTCCAGGGGCCTTCCCCCTCCAGATCTCAGAGTGGATTATTCTGTCTACGGATGTGAGTTTAAAAAGCTGGGGAGCAGTGTGTATGACCATCTGTGTTCAGGGCCAGTGGGTGCCCTCAGAGTGCAAGTGGTCAATCAGTCGCCTGGAGCTTTGGGTGATTCGGCTGGCTCTTCTCTTAGTCTCCGTTACTGAGCCACAGTAGTGGTGGCATGAGGAGTCCCTCTCTGAGCGTGGAGATGCAGCTTCTCCTCTGGTGGGTAGAGGAACCTCCTATGTCGCTGTCAGCAGCACACATGGCAGGAGTGAACAAGGATCAGACAGACTTTCTCAGTCATCAGATGCTGGACCCTGAAGAGGTCGCAGAGCGTTCGAATGCATAGATCAGTGGGGGTGACCCACGTTCAACCTCATGGCGACTGCGGCCAACAAGAAAGCCGATCAATTCTTCAGTTGTTGCAAGAGCAGCAGCGAAGGACTGAATGCTGTGGTTCAGTCATGGCCATGGGAAGGTCTCCTCTATGTATTTCCTCTGTGGCCCATGATAGGGCATCTGTTGAGGCGGATCGTGGTGCACGAAGGTCCGGTGATTCTGGTTGCACCAGACTGGCCAAGGCAGCCTTGGTATGCCGACCTGATTCAGCTCTAGCAGGATTGGGGGATCCAGTTGCCTTGTCATTTGCATCTTCTCACACAGGATCCTATTGCGATGCAAAATCCGGACTGCTTTGGTGTTATGACATGGCTCTTGAGGGCATGGCCTTGACTAGGAGGAGCTACTCTTCAGTGGTGATTGCCATATTGCTTCACAGCAAACGGAAGTCCACAGTGGCAGCCTATGCAAAGGCTTGGAGGTGTTTTCAGTCCTGGTCTGCTTTCAGACAGGTAGATCTCTCTCCCATCCATTCATTGGGTCCGGGAGTTTCTGCAGGATGGCCTAAAGGGCCTAGCGGTATCTCCGCTCCGAGTAGATTGCCAGTCTTCCGTGTATGGGCCCTTCTTCCTTGGGCTCATTGGCAGTTCATCTGGATGTGGTTCATTTTCCGCAGGGTACTCTGACTTAGGCCTCCCTTGAACCTTTCTCTGTCTGACCTGGAATCTTAATCTGGTTCTTCGCTCTCTGGATCATCCGCTGTATGAGCCTCTGGAGCAGGTGTCTCTTATGTATCAAGATGGTCTTCCTGGTGGCTATTAGCCAGTAGGGTTTAGGAGTTTCAGGCTCTTTCCTGCAGGGTTCCCTTTCTGCGTATTATGGATTCTGCTGTGTACTGTTCCTTCTTTTCTTCCGAAAGTGGTTTCCACTTTCCATGTGAATCAGGAAGTCTGGTTTCCTGCTTTTGCTTCCTCTGGTTCAAGGGAGCAGGACCGGGTGTTACGGTCCTTGAACGTGCACAGAATTTTATTGTGGGTGTCTGGAGGTCACCAATGAGCTTTGCTTCTCTAACCACCTGTTGTTCTGGGGGGTCCTGCCCGCAAAGGTAGGCTGGCTTCTAAGGCTACCATTTCCAGGTGGATTTGCATGGCCATTTCCGCAGCTTAAGTGGCAGCTGGAAAGCTGCCCCTTGTGTTGCGGGCTCACTCAACCAGTGTTGGGCAGTCATCGGCTGTTTCTCTGGACGAGACTTGCAGTGCCGCTACCTGGTCCTCCTTACATATATTCATCAAGTTCTAAAGGATCGATGTGGTGGCCAAGCAGAATGCTGGTTTTGGTGCCTCTGTTCTGGCAGTGGGCTCATCAGTCTCACCCTGAATTTGAGACTGCTCCCTTTACATCCCACTGGTCCCGGAATAAAGCGGGATTGTATAAGAACGAAAGATTAGGTTTTTACCTTTGCTAATCTTTTTTGTAAATCCACACTTTATTCCGGGAACCCACCCTATTCTTTGCCGATTCGCTGATCATCTGCCTTTACAAGTACTGGTAAGCTGGCTTTCTAGTTTCTGACCAGCCTTTATAAGAGTGCCATCAGAATGAGTTTAGCACTTAGTTTAGGAAGGTCCCTGTTCCAGACACCCCCTTCTGATAGTGTCTGATGCTGTCTCCCTAGAGCACTGTTTTGTCATTCAGGTTTCTAATGTTTCCTAACCTGTTCTTTCATTGCTTCTGTTTTGCATTTATTGATATGAGCAAAATTGATTTACTTGTCGGGGAGTTCTCTCCGTTCCCCTCTCTTGTTTTTGTCCTCTACAGTTTCTGGCTGGTTGAAAAACTGAGGCACTAGCACAGGGGTCAGGAACCTTTTTGGCTGAGCCATAAACACGACATATTTTAAAATTAATTCCGTGAGAGCCATATGTTTAAAACTAAATACAAGTAAATGTGTTTTATGTAAGACCAACACTTTTAAAGTACAATAAGTCTCTGAATTCTATTTAATAACGTTGTTATGCTGTTGCTAACCAATGATGAATAAAGTAGTTCTGGTGCTGCTTGGTTTTGCTGATGGCTTTGTAGTCTGGTTGATACGTGGTGAGGTTAAATTTCATGCAGGCGTTGAGATTTCCATCCGTTAAACGTGATCATAGGTTGGTCTTAATGTTCTTTCGATGTGAGAAAGACTGTTCACATGCATACGTAGAGCCAAACATTGTCAGTACAGCAATACTCACACGCTGCAGTGTGTGGTATGTGACGGGAAGCACGTTCCAAGTTTTGACAATCAGCTGGTCTGCGGGTTGAAGTTTTTTCATTTCTCCCCACTTGTGTTTGCTCACCAACTCTGCTTGCTGTCTTTCCAAATCTTCATTCAATGACTTGAACTTATTCACCTACTTGTCTGAGGCCTTCAGGTCAGTAGCTTGGAGCTCAAAATCTCTGACGGAGACACCGGAGATGTAACTCAGTTCGGCGCTATCCACTGCACACTCGTGTGGATGGGTGAATTTAAAAACGAACGCACTCGCAAAATTTTCCAAAGTGCGCTTTGAATGACTGCAGATTAGATGTGAAGCCCACTAGCTGCTGAAGATCAAGATTGTTGAGCAGGGTCACTTGCTGTACATGCATCTTTAAACTCTCCGTTTTTCAAAGTGTAGTAAACGACCTGTTTCAATGTCAGCGATGAAGAGTTCTAGCTTGTTTTCAAATGCAAACACTGCTTGTTGAAGGGATAAGACTATTTCCAACACCTTGCTTTTTCACAATGAACTGGTCAAGATGGTAGAAGCACTGATAAAGGTCAAGATGGTAGAAGCACTGATAAAGGACAGCATCTGTGAGCACATAAAAAAAAATAGGCTGATGAAAGCGAGCCAACATGGCTTCTGCAAGGGAAGATCGTGCCAAACAAACTTACTGCACTTCTTTGAGGGGGTTAACAGTCAGTTGGACAAAGGGGAACCCGTAGACATCATTTACCTCGACTTCAAAAAGGCCTTTGACAAGGTACCCCATGAGCGGCTACTTAGGAAGCTGTGGAACCACGGGGTGGAAGGGGACGTGCACAGATGGGTCAAACACTGGTTGGCAGGCAGAAGACAGAGGGTTGGAGTGAAGGGTCACTACTCAGGCTGGAGGAAAGTCATGAGCGGAGTTCCGCAGGGGTCTGTACACGGACCGCTGCTGTTCAATGTATTTATAAATGACCTGGAAACGGGGACGAAGTGTGAAGTTATCAAATTTGCGGATGACACTAAACTCTGTAGAAGGGTTAGAAATGCGGAAGAGTGTGAGGACCTACAAAGGGACCTAAACAAACTGGAGGAGTGGGCGAATAAATGGCAGATGGACTTCAATGTAGGGAAATGCAAGGTCATGCATATAGGGAGAAAGAACCCGATGTTCAGCTACCAAATGGGGGGATTAGTATTAGAGGGAAGTAACCTTGAAAGAGATTTGGGTGTACTGGTGGACCCAACAATGAAGTCAACAGCACAATGTGCAGCAGCCGTGAAGAAGGCAAACAGAATGTTGGGTATTATTAAGAAGGGTATTATTATTACGACCAGAACGAGAGAAGTCATTCTGCTGTTGTATCGGGCAATGGTGCGCCCGCACCTGGAGTACTGTGTTCAGTATTGGTCGCCGTACCTTAAGAAAGATATGGCAATACTCGAGAGGGTCCAGAGGAGAGCGACACGAATGATTAAGGGCATGGAAAACCTTTCATACACTGAGAGATTGGGGCTCTTCTCCCTGGAAAAGCGGAGACTCAGAGGAGACATGATAGAGATCTACAAGATCATGAAGGGCATAGAGAGAGTAGAGAGGGACAGATTTTTCAAACTTTCAAAACATAAAAGAACAAGAGGGCATTCGGAAAAGTTGGAAGGAGACAGATTCAAAACGAATGCTAGGAAGTTTTTCTTTACCCAGCGTGTGGTGGACACCTGGAATGCGCTTCCAGAGGACGTAATAGGACAGAGTACGGTACTGGAGTTCAAGAAAGGATTGGACAATTTCCTGCTGGAAAAAGGGATAGAGGGGTATAGAGAGAGAGCTACTGTACAGGTCCTGGACCTGTTGGGCCGCCGCGTGAGCGGACTGCTGGGCGCGATGGACCTCGGGTCTGACCCAGTGGAGGCATTGCTTATGTTCTTAGATGTTCAATCATTTCCACGAGATAGTAGAACTTCAGGAGCCATTCAGTGTTAGCTAACTCAGGATGCTCGACATTTTTCATTTCAAGAAAAGTCTGGATTTCGCTCAGACAAGCCGCGAAACGGCTGAGCACCTTCCCTCTTGACAACCAATGCACATTGCTGTGCAGAAGCAGACCAAGATAATTATTCCCAACTTCATCCAGCAGTGTTTTAAATTGGCGATCATTTAAAGCTCGGGCAACAATAAAGTTGACCACCTGAATGGCCAGCGACATCACCTCACCAAGCTGCTCGCCACACATCTGAGCACAAAGTGCCTCCTGATGTAGGATGCAGTGAAAACTTAGGATGGGTCTCTTCATGTTCACGAAGTGCTACGAATCCTATTTTTCCCCACCATGCACGGAGCACCATCAGTACACACCGAAATAAGTTTATCCATTGGTAGATTTTGTTCTTTAGCGAGCTCAGTGAAATACATGAATAAATCCTCCCCTCTTGTTGTCCCTTTCATAGTGAAAACAGCAAGACTCCTCACGTAGTGTGTCACCGACAGCATACCTTGCAATCACGCTGAACTGGGATAAATGGCTTACGTCTGTTGACTCATCCAAAGCGAGAGAAAATGGTGCTGCATTTGTCCTTCACTTGTGTTGCCTCAATTTGATTTGCCATCATGATGGTACGATCGTGAACAGTTCTTGCCGACAGAGGCATGTCTTTTATTTGTTTGATTATCTTGACTTTATCCGAAAAGTCGTCAAAAAGTTCACTGGCAACATCATGCATGAATGTTCTGGCATACTCCCCATCTGTGAATGGCTTTCCGTTTCTCACAATTGCTAAAGCACCAGCAAAGCTAGCCGAATTCCAGTCACCTTGTTGGGTCCAAACACGGAGTTGCTGCTGACTAGCTTGCACTCTGCACAGTAGCTCTTGACATGCTCTTTCCCCCGCAGGATATTTTGATGCAAATGTAGTATGGCGTGTGTCGAAGTGCCGCTTTATATTTGACCGTTTCATCGATGCAATTTTATCATTGCATATTACACACTACAGAACCTGTTCTCTCCACAAAGGCAAATTCCTCTGTCCATTCCTTCTGAAAAGTACGATACTCATCTTTTTTTCTTTTAGCCATCTTCTTCAATAAAAGGGTTTCTGCAATTGGCTAGCTGACTGAGGTGAGGAGGATACCACCCTAGGTAGTGGTCTGTGGGGCAGGGCAGGGCAGAGGTAATGAAGGCAGGGTAGCCAATTGTGGGTGTAGCTGGTGGGATGGGAAGCTGGGGCCTCGATTTGAAGCTGCCTGTGAAGGACGATGCAGCTTCAGGCCCGTTCGACCGCGGATGCTGCGGGACAAGGTAGGGTGGGTCCCAAGGATGCCGGATGTGATGCAGAGGGCATGGCCTGCATTTAGCAGAAAGAAGACATGTTCTTCTTTCCCAGCATGCATCAAGCTCCAGCCAAAGATCTTTCCCACGCATTCATATAGTCACAGGGACACTGGGGAGATTAGGGGGGTTCTGGAGCAATAACAAATGAATTAGGCACACTCACAACTTGTCCCCTTCACTGATATAGCTTGCTGCAATCCAGACTAGAATCTGCAGCTGGGGGAGGTGCCACACTGTGCAGAACATCGGAAGATGGTCGCCGCTTCCCCATCCTGGCTCAGATCTGATCCAGCTCTGTCAGCGGCTCCCACTTCCGGGTGACCGGCAGAATGTCCCCAATGGTCTGGGTAGGTCTGCTCAGGTGTCCTCTGCTGCAGTGCACGTCTTGGAGATTTTTTCCGCTGCAGCAGAGATTGTAGTGTGCAGCCGCTCTCCTTGGCTCCGCCCCCGGAAGTCAGTGTCACGTTGGCAGTGAGCCAGAAGCAGCCATCAAAAGAGCCACATCTGGCTCGTGAGCCATAGGTCCCTGACCCCTGCACTAGCACAATGAGGGGGAGGGGTTTAAGTCTGAAATTTTGAAGCTTCCTACAAAGTCTTGACGAGTAGAGAGAAATAACCCACTGGTCCCAGAAGTACGGATTTACAAGAAAGATTAGCAAAAGAACCTAATCTTTTGTTCTTCCATTTTTCTTCCCTTCCCCAGTTCTCCCTGTGCACATGTCCTCCCTCTCACTCCCCTTCCCCTCCATCCCTGAGTATCTTTTCCCTCTCCTGTGGTCTGACATCCGTCTTCCCCCTTTCCTCCTAAGGTCTGAGATCTTTGCCTTCTCCTTCCCTTTGGCATCTCTCCCTTCCTTCCTCTACTCCCCTTTGTGATGTTATCTTTCCCTCCCTAGTCTGGAATCTCTCCCTCCACCTTCCTTTCCCTAGCATCTTTCTCTTCTTCCCCCTCCTTCCCCATTCAGTGATCCGATATCTCTCTCCTTCCCCTTTCCCATGGTCTGCCATTTCTATCTGCCCCTCCCCTGGAGGTCTGGCATTTTTCCTTTCTCCCCATCTCCCCAGTCCAGCATCTTTTACACTTCTCATGCTACCCTCCCCGTGGGGTCCAATGCTTACTTATCCAGAGCTGTTGTAACTCTTTGCCCATACTCAGTGTGAGTGAAGCAAACATACTACCTTCAGTGACCCAGCTTTCTCTCTACTACTTTCCCTTATGCAGGAACAGGAAGCAGAGAGAAAGCTTCTGAGTCATCAAAAGCAGCGTGTTTGCTTCACTCATGCTGCCAATGGCCAAAATTTACAGTAGTGCTGGGTGAGCAAGCATCATATCCCGTGATGGGGGAGGGAGCACTCCCGATAGGTGCAGGATGGTGGGAGAGAACGACTCGATAGGTGCAGGGGGGAGGACTCCAGATAGGTACGCGAGCTGCTATAGGTTTACTAGATGGCTTATTTCCCCAGACAAAAGCTGTAAAATAAAAAGCTGCCTGGACTCCTGACACAGTCCTTAAAAAGAGGACATGACCGGGGAAATCCAGCCATCTGGTAAACCCTAAGTTAGAGAAGGTGACAAAGAAGTATGTTGTAGTTCCTGGAAGGCAATAAACTTCATTAGCAGATTACAGAGCCTGTGTTGCTTACCATCTGAAGGTGCCTATCAGTATTTCTGCCCTGTCTCTCCTGTAGACTTCCTGTTGCTGCATTCTGCAGGGACTATTACCCTTCCTCCCTCTCCCTGGGCTTGCTTTTCCCTCTTACAAACTTCCAGTCCCATGTCCTGTCTCAAACAGAAAATTGCATCCCCTTTGCCTTTTGATGTGTTGCCTCCCTCATAGGCTCCCAGCCCTGTCGCCATGCCTGCTTCTTGGAATTCCCAGTCATACCAATGGCATCTGACACAGGCATCTAAGTTCCTTCTGTAGCTTACACAGGTAGATGTCCTCTTCACTTGTATTTTGGCTCCCTGCTCCTTGCCCATGTGGTGTAGCATGTCTCTTACTCCTCTTCCTCTCCTGTTGCTCGACATTTCTCACACCATCCAACCCCACCCTAGACTTTTGTGATTAGCAGTATAGAGCCTTACTTCTGCCACATAAAAATAGCCTTACTGTGTGAGACCAATGGTCCTTCTAGCAGAGTATCTTGTCTTTATGGTCACTAGTATCTGGCAAAAACCCAAATAGTAGCAACATTCCATTCTACCGATTCAGGGCAAGCAGTGGCTACCCCCCATGTCTGTCTCAAGAGCAGACTATAGACTTTTCCTCCAGAAACTTGTCCAAACCTTTTTTAAAACCAACTATGTTAACTGCTCTTACCACATCCTCTGGCAATGCATTCGAGCTTAACTATACCTCTGAGTGAAAAAATATTTCCTCCTATTGGTTTTAAAAGTATATCCCTGTAACTTTGATTGTCCCCTAGTCTTTGTCATTTTTGATAGAGTAAAAAAATTGATCCACTTGTACCCATTCTACACTACTCCGGATTTTGTACACTTCAATCATATTTCCCTTCAGCTGTCTCTTTTCCAAGCTGACAAGTCCTAACCCCTTTAGTATTTCCTCATGAGGCGTTCCATCCCCTTTATCATCTTGGTCCCTCTTCTTTGTACCTTTTCTAATGCCGCTATATCTTTCTTGAGATAAGGAGATCAGAACTGAATACAATACTCAAGGTGAGATCACACCATGGAGCATTATAACATTCTTAGTCCTATCATCCCTTTTCTAATAATTCCTAGCATCTTGTGTGCTGTTTTGGCTACTGCCGCAGACTGAGTGTAAGGTATCAATGTTTTGTCTACAATGACACACAGATCTTTTTCATGGGCATATATCCACAAGGTAGACCCTAGCATCTGGTAACTATGATTTGAGTTATTCTTCCTAATGTGCATCACTTTGCATTCGTCTACATTAAAGTTAGCTGCCATTTGGAGCCCTGTTTTCCAATTTTCTAAGATCTGCCTGTAATTTTTCACAATCTGCATGCATTTTAACAACTTTGAACAGACTAGTGTCATCTATAAATTCAATCACCTCACTTATCATTCCAGTTACCAGATCATTTATAAATAAGTTAACACCCCCCCCCCTTTAAAAAAAAAAAAAAATACTATGCAAGAGGTTTTTTAGCACAAGCCAACAATGCTTTGTGCTGTTCCAAAGCTCAAAGGAACTCTATGATCATCGGAGAAGCGCAGAGCTTTCAGTGTGCCGGCTGGTGCTAAAAAACTCTTGCATGGTTTTGTAAAGGGGGGCTTTCATAGCACCAGTCACAGAACAGATTCTTGTAGCACTCCACTATTTACACTCCTCCATTGAGAAAAATGGTCACTTAATCAATTCCTAATCCACAACTGAACATGTCTCCTATCCCATGACTCTAATTTTCTTAGGAGCCTCTCAAGAGGAATTTTGCCAAAAGCTTTCTGAAAATCTAGATATACTACATCATCCAGCTCACCTTTATAAATATTTATTCACACCTTCAAAGAAGTTAAGCAAATTGGTGAGGCAAGATTTCCCTCAACTGAACCCATGCTGATTCTGTTTCATTAAATCATGTTTGTCTATGTGTTCCACAATTTTATTTTTTAGAATTGTTTCCACTATTTTGCCCAGCACTGAAGTCAGGCTTACAGGTCTGCAATTTCCTGGTGCTCCCCTGGAACCCTTTTTAAAAATAAGCATAACATTGGCCACCCTCCAATCTTCAGGTACTACAGACAATTTTAGCGACAGGTTACAGATCATTATCTGCAGATCAGCAATTTCATGTTTGAGTTCTTTCAGTAGTAGCCTGGTCCATGTGATTTATCATTCTTTAACTTGTCAATTTGGCTTAGTACGTCTTTCGGGTTCACCAAGATTTCTTTCAGTTCCTCTGTATCATTTATTTTATTTCTTCCATTTGTGTGTCACACATACCTATACAAGCTCTAGGTGACATTACAGAGAAAGGGGTTAGAGGGTAGGGAGGACTATGGAAGGCAGGAAGGAGTAGAGCAGCATGTAGAATATTTCATAGAAATTCCTAACTTTACAGATAGGAACACCATCTATGTAAATGATATCTAAATGAATTAAAGTAATATGTAAAAAGGAATAGAAGGGAGGAACAGTTAAACAATAAAATTCAGGGAAATTAAATTAATAAAATAAAAACAATAGGGGTAAAAACAATGGAATAAAATCTAAAATAATTCATAAACTGGGAAAAAAAATCAAATGACAGAAGTCCAATTTTCTGAAGCAGCTCTGTTGCCTCAGCAAATTTTAAATTATCCCAACAGCAAAAGTCCAGACGGGACAGATATCAGCTGGGGCTTTCCAGCTGCTGCAGCCTCGACTCATTGCTTCCAGGCAGAAAATGCACAGAGATAGAACAATCTAACGCCAGGCCAGTGCTCTCGGTGGGTAGCGGATGCTCGTGGGCAGCTCCCGAAGAATAGAGCATTCTGCCTCCATTGGCAGACAACCGGGAGGAGTCCATGGCACGGCCCCACTCCACGCATCAGGAGACACCACCAGCTCCTCCCCAATGAGAGCAGACGCCGCCCCATCCTAGGCAACAACCAACAGCCATCAACCATGCCTCCACTGGTCCCGCCTCCAGTAACGATCTCCCTGCAGTGATCTCCAGTCACCACACGCAGGAAGGGACTCTGCTGAAAATTAACCATTCCAGGCCTTTAGGTTAGTAGACAGTTATGCTGTGATTCTATAACTTTCAAACTCCTCCTATCCAAGATGCTTTCTGACTTGCCAGAGTGAAAATTAAAAGAAAAAAGTACAGAACCCTGAAAAACTATGAATAAGGTAGATGAAAGAAACAAAATAAAGTAGAAACCAACAAAATAAAACAAAATATTTAAAAATATGAGAGAGAGACAATGAAGCCCAGGTCTTACTCGGGCAACATTCTAGAATACATCATCACCCTTGAAAATCATTTTTGGTTCAGGTAGAGCTCTTACATCTTCTGTACAGACTGAAAAAAAGAATTCAGTCTCTCCACTATGGCCTTATCCTCCCCGAGTGCCCCTTTTGCTCCTTGATCATCCTTAAGTCCTAAGGATTCCCTCACAGGCTTTCTGCTTCTGATGTACCTAAAAAAATTGTTACTATGAGTTTTTGCCTCTTTAGCAAGTTTCTCTTCATATTATTTTTTAGCTTTATCAATGCTTTGCATCTAACATGCCAGCGCTTATGTCTCTTCCTATTTTCTTCATTTGGATCCTTGCTCCATTCTTTAAAGGATGTTTTTTTTTGCTCTAACAGCCTCTTTCACTTTACCTTTTAGTCATGCTGGCTCTTGTTTCCACCTTTGTTAATACATGGAATGCATCTGGTCTAGGCTTCCACAATGATATTTTAAAATAATGTCTATGCCTATTTTACAGTCCTAACCTTTGCCAGTGATCCTTTTAGCTTCTTTTTAACCACATCACTCCTTCTCTGTAATTATATATTTATTGAATTTTTCAATATAATCAAGCATAAACTTGTACAGAAAGGAAATTCAGCAAGAAATTAATATAAAAGTAAACAATATAAAAAGATATCAAATAAGCATAAATTTCAACTCAAGTTCTCAAAAGGGATCCAAGGTGAATAATAGGCGATTAAAGAAAATTACATTTACAAAAGTAGTAACTAGTTGAAATGAGGTTAATGTACCCTTTAAGCTGAGCACTCATATTCCATCTTTCTCCAGACATGAAGTTGAGAGAAAGGTTGTCAGTTGAGATGGCTCGAAGAAAACAAATTTATGTGAACGATAATTTTACACATTTACATGGATGTCGCATGTAAAAGGTCACCCCCAGGGCTATAACACCAGGTTTCCTTAGCAAGAATTCACGTCTCCTTCTTTGCATATCCCTAGCCAAATCTGAGAACATCTGAATTTTACAACCTAAAAATTATTTTTGTTTATTTTTAAAGAAAAGTCTCAACAACCAGTTTTTATCTGGTGCGAGAGCTACTGTCAAAAGTAAAGTTGCTGGGGTTACTAATTCTTTATCAGATATTTCCAAAATATTAGATATATTCATTAAATCATGTTCCAATTTCCATTGCTGTTGTTGATCCTGGATTTTGTTTGGAAGATAGTAGACCTGTGTAAATGGTGGTAATGAGTCTTCAGAAAGCTCCAATATAGCGTTTCAACATTTCCCTAGGGGCTATCATAGAAACACTGGGGAAATTAATCAATCTAAGATTATTATTACGAGAAAAATTTTCCATTGCCTCCATCTTCCTTCTTAAGTTAGTATTGTCTTTAATTAATGTCTCAGTAATTTGTTTGGAGACTTTTAATTCCTGATGGACATTCTGTACTTAAGTCTTAGAGACCTCAATTCCAGTCTTTAAATTTTTAATCTCAGTTTCATGGTCATTAAGTTTCCTTTCCAGTTGTTGTAATTGCGGATTTATAGATCTTGCCAAATTGGCTACAAGATCCCACAGAGAATCCAATGTTACCTCCCGGGGCTTCTCAATTAGAAAATAATGTAAATTTAATTTGAATACCTCACCCTCTGGCAACATGTCTCGTCCAACAGTCTGTCGGGCTCGTTCATCACCCAACGCTTCCTCCTCAGTCTCCATGCTCAGATTCCTCTGCTCCAGCAAGAAATCCAGCAACACAATCCTCTCGTTCTCCTTAGCCTCCGGGAGGAGGTGAACTCTGACCTCCGGAAGTACCTCCGCTCGCGGGGAACTGGTGGACTGAGGGCGTGGGGGAGGTGCTCTCACATAGGGGCTCAGCAATGTCTCCAACCCCATGGAGAACAGCACAGATGCGCCTCCACCGTGCGTCTCCTGCAGGGGACTCCCCGATGATATCGGCGTGCCCCGCATTCTCCTCACCAGCTCTTCGATATTGCCGAAGACGGCCATTCTGGAGCGCTGCGAGGCTCCAGTAGTGCTTCGTCCTCTCCTCTTCGGCATTGCTCAAAACAGGTAAAAAATGTAGCGAACTAAGTAAATTCGAAGGAGCTTCAGGGAGAGTGTAGCTCAGACAACCTTACATGCGGCTATCTTGGATCGAGCCCGCCCACTCTGCTCCACATCCCTCCTTCTCTAATGCAACTTCCCTTTTCCAGCAGGTGGGATGCAGCAGAAGGAAGATGCAGTACACTTCTCCCTCCGTATTCACGGTTTCGATTATTCACGTTTTTTAGCTTGCTGACTCCTCCCCCTAATTACATCAGCTTGCATAGAGAAATCTCTGATTCCAAGCGTTTACAGAGAAAATAGCTGATTCCCAGCACTTTCTTCACCGTGTTTTGCCTCTCTTTCAGGAACAGGCCAGGTCTCCCACCATGTTATTCGCGGTTTCACCATATTCACGATGGTTTTTAATAGAAAACAGTGAATAACATATGATAGTTATTCTGGTTTTTCTGTATTCGCGGGTCTGTTAATCCCCTATCACAGCGAATACGGAGGGAGAAGTGTATATCTTGAGTCCTGCTGGCCACAAATGCAATTGCTGGGCCGTTGGTAGGGGAAGAAGGAAAGGAGAAAGATATGCCAGGACCTTTGCTGGTGATGGTGAAGAGACAACACAGTTACTGTAAAGGGTGTTATCCGGGACAGCAGGCAGATATTCTTAGATGTGGGACTCCTTAGCTTACTGCAAAGCGATGGAGGGAGAGTTGGCCGTTAAGAGAATAAATTTTGTAATATTGCTTGGCTGAAGTGACCATCCTATCTGAAAAAGATTCCAGAGAGTAGTGAGATGTGAATGTGTGAACTGAGGACCAAGTTGCTGCTTTGTAGATTTTATCTATGGGAGTAGAACATAAGAAAGCAACTGAACCTGCCATAGCTCAGACCTTATGTGCTGTTACATGACTGAGCAGTAGCCCAGCCTCAGTGTAACAGAAGACAATATAGGCCGCCAACCATATGGAAATAGTTTGCTTGGTTACAGGCCAGCCCAACCTGTTAGGATCAAAGGAATTGAACAGTTAAGGAGATGTTCTATGTGGCTTAGTCCTTTGTAAGTAATAAGCCAAGGCTCATTTAGTCTAAAGTATGAAGGGCCAATTCTCCAGTGTGAGAATGAGGCTTTGGAAAGAAAAATGGAAGCACTTTTGGCAAGAATATTGAATGGGTACGTGAGTGGTGGAAAACTGTAAAGGTGGGTCCAACACCAATGCTTGAAGCGATAGAGATTAAAAATATCACTTTCCAAATAAGATATTTAGGAAGAGAAGACACTGGCTCAAAATGGAGGCTTCATCAGTCTGGTGAGGACAACATTAAGATACCAAACTACTGGAGACAGTTTGAGAGGTGGTTTGATACTGAAAAGTCCTTTCATAAACCTGGAAACAAGAGGATGAGCAGTCAGAACTTTATTGTTGACTGGCACATGGAAAGCACTGATAGCACTAAGGTGAACTCTGACGGAAGTGGTTTTAAGACCTGAATTGGATAAGTGTAGAAAGTAATCCAACACTGAGGATAAGGATGAGGATAAAACATCTTGATGAAGAGCACACCTCATTGAAAACCATTTCCACTTCTGTTGGTAACACTTGTGTAGACAATTTTCTGGATGAATCTATAACGAAAGATTAGGTTACTTACCTCTGCTAATCTTTCTTGTAAATATCCTCTGGAATCTACACCATAGGGTTATCTTTTCCAGCCTTGAAACTGTAAGGAACTTAAAACCATTTTTTAGCCCCTCCTCTTGTGGTCATCTCCTGTTACATTCCCCTGGAATTCCAGTCAGTACCCAAGCCAGGAAGATCTAGATCACAAAACAGGAAACAAAAGAAAAGAGAGAGGGGGTGTGGGGACTCCCAGCTACATATCCATTCTGCACATGAACAATTTCAAATGAATAGAGCCCTAAGGCCAAACATTGCATAATAACAAATTTGAACATTAAACAAATTTAAAACAGCATAAATTTGAAAAAAGGAGAGACAGCCTGAGGGTTAAGAAAGGGGCAACCACCCAGGAACCCCTCAAACCCTAAGTTAAGGAACAAGTATGGTATTCTCAGCGAGGCTGGTCAAAGACAGAAATCCAGCTAACCAGTAACTGGTCAGGCAATCTGCGAATCTGACGGAAATAAACGGGCAGGTGTGTAGATTCCAGAGGATATTTACAAGAAAGGAGATTAGCATAGGCAAGTAACCTAATCTTTCATTCTTGTACAATTCCTCTGGAATCTATAGGGACCATAGGGACGTATCAAAGCAGTCCCAGCACATCAGGGGTCCCGATGAGCCTGTCGCCAGGACTGAAACCCCAAAAGCTGCATCTTGCTTTGCCACATCAAGTCGGTAGAACTTTGTAAACGTATACAGAGAGGCCCAAGTGGGTGCCTGCAATCTCCTCAGGAGACCGCTGTAGATTAGGCCCAAGGGGAAGCTTCTTCCCTGCTGACACATAAGCAGCATAAATGGCCACACGGATCCATCTAGAGATGGTAGCCTTATAAGCAGGCCAACCCCGCCGGGCGGGAACAGCCAGAACAGATGGTCCGAAAGACTGGCATCAGAACTGCTTCTTAGAGGGGGTAGGACATTTGGTGGAAGACTGTCATGCCAAACCATCAAAGCGAGGCTTAGATGGGGTGCAAACCGTTGTCCAGTTGCTGGGGGCTCGGCGTACTAATGAGGGCGCCGGTAGGGATGAAAATTTGGCTGTCCTAAACCGCTTGCTGGGTGAGGATTAGAACTGGGTAGCACTTTAGGCTTACGGTCCTGAACACTGGCCATGAGGTCATCTAGCCCCTGGCCAAAGAGCAAACCTTTGAAAGGCAACCTGCCCAGCATAGCCTTGGAAGAAGAATCATCCGACCACTGGCGAATCCACAGCATTCATCGGGCCGATACGGAATAAGCTCCAGGCTTAGCAAAAACCTTCATCATGTCAGAGGGCATCGTCAAATAATTCACCCCAGAAACTAGGAAGTCTAGGTCCTGAAGGACAACCATAAGAACTTAACCTCCTCGGGAACTTGGCGTAGCTTGGTGTGACATGCGTGGGCAACGAGGAGGTGGCCGCTGTAGCTCTCACTACTGCCACAGAATCGAAGACACTTGATGAAACCCACTCGCCTGTCCTGAACATCTTTCAAGACAACTCCTCCATCAGAGGGCAAAGAAGCCGCTGTAGCCCTAACCCCTGCCGCCGCGGAATCAAAGAGAAGCTTGAGGATGAAATCTACTCGCCTGTCCTGAACATCTTTCAGGACTACCCCTCTATCAGAGGGCAAGAAAGTGCACTTAGTGACTTGTGCCACAGCCGAATCCACTTTTGGCGGAGTCTGACATTTGGAGAACTGAGGCCATGAGATATAACCTCGCATTGGCCCTAGCGCATTTAAAGGGACCCCTCAGGGGACTCCTAGACTTCAGAAAGGATCCTAGCCAAATCTGGATTATCCGGAAATGAGGCGGACAACGGATGTTGGCCACTCATCAGGGAATATTCCGCCTGTTTGGGTTGATCTGAATTCAGGTTCAACTCTCGTAAGGACTCGGCAATATCCATCAGGCGGTTAGTCTCAAACAGCCTGTGCATGGCCGGATCGTCCCCAAGATTGCGGGACCCACTCGCATCTGTATCACGAAAATCCGCTACATTAGCGGACCCTGCCAAGGAAACCTGCGACAGAAAAGGAATGGAAACAGGCCATGGCGGGAACCGCCTGCCTGCTCTCTGGGGTTCCTGAGAGGGAGCACAGAGACATGCTGGAATCCAGTGGCTGGGAAGATTCCATCTGCTGCGCTGGATTCTGAGTGAAAGAAACAGGCATAGCCTTTTTTATCAAAAGCACCTGATACATCATATTAAATTCCGAAGGAAAGAATTCCCCTGCGGCAAGAGCCACTCTGTGTGCATCTGCTTAGATGACTTATGGGACTTGTCCCTGGAACTGCACTTGCATTTCGTTGAAGTGTCAGTCTTACTCTTTACCGGGTCACTGGACGTGCCTTTCGTGTCGCCGGCAGCATTAGAAGCGAGAGGGAACTCTCTAGAGGAGGGAAAAGTGGAATCCGCACATACCTCGCCCCCTTGCGGGCCGCAATGCACGTGAAACACGGCTGCAAATACGACAGCCATCCGCCGCAAAAGAGGCATGAATCCATGCCATTCTGTCCTGAGAAGGCCATCTGAGCAGTTTGGAGTGAAAATGAAGATCCTAAGCACAAAAAATATACTTTTGAAAAGTTTAAAGAAAATCCAAGATGGCCACCGCAAGTACTGATTTTGCCCTAAAACGACCTGAGAGAAACACAGGGAACCTGTGAAAACGGCGATTTTGCACTTTTGTAGGTGGGGGGGCTAGGTCATGCAGGGAAACCACATAAAAAACCCTTTTTAGGACCCCCTAAATCTCCAAAATAGTATGCACTCAGCTACTCACAGTGGCATGTGCTGCATAGAAAAGAATCAAAAAGTAAACTGACCTCACTTAAAACCTGTCTATGGAGATTGATCAAACTTTTTTAGAAGTTGCTCAGAGACATGAAACTCTTCAGGGAAGGTTTATACCCCCCTAGTATTGGTACAGAGTTTACCTTCCAGTCATTGCAGCTTTTTCAATAGTGATCACGCTCCAAGCCAGGAAAAATAAATAAAGAATATGTCACAGTCCTTTAAAACCACTTCAAAACATGATGGCATTCTTTGTATGTTTTATAAAAGCAAACATCACTTGAGATAGGTGAATTGTAATAATGTTACTTAGCTTTATAAAAGGTTTGGGGTCCCAACGTGGCCCCGTTTCATTTGTCTTCTTCAGGAGACCCAATTGTGAATAATGAGAATCCTTTGAAGCTTTAAATGACTATTTTAAATTAGTGATGTAAACCACCACTGCTGGATACAGCTACCAGAAAAAGAGGTTTCAACTGCCTCTTTTTCTTTAAGGCCAATCAGGCGCCACCAGAACAACATGCCTAGGATGACCTGCAATCTTCCGAAAGACTTGGCCGATCATTGGCCAAGGAAAAAAAGGCAGAGAACTCCTGGAGGCCACGGTTGCACTAGACTGGAGCATTGAGCCCCTTGCTTCCAGGCTCGGATCTGTGACTGAAGAAGCGCTGTGCCTTGTTCCTTGTTGTGGTCATGAGGTCGAAGCTGGGCGGGCCCCAGCACCGCACAATTTCCAGAACGCCTCCGGTGAAAGGGCCCACTAGCCCGGATCCAGAGTCCATCGGCTGACAAAATCCGCTTGAACATTACCGCAAGACAATGACATTCTGCCCAAAAGTAAAGCAGGTGGGCTTCATGAGCCAAGGGAGAGCTCTTGGTTTCTCCCTGGCGATTGACATAGGCCACCGCCGTAGCATTGTCGGAGAAGACCCAGACTGCCTGTCTCTCTAGGGTCACCTACATATGCTCTCAGGGTGAGACGAATGGCCCTGAGCTCCAGATGGTTGATTGACCACCTTTTCTGAGATGAAGTCCAACAGCTCTGAAGAGTACGATGATTGCAGTTCACTCCTCAGCCCCGAAGGCTGACATCTGTCGTCCAGGAGGCAATGTGTAATGGAACACACTTGCAGAGCGATTGAAGACGAAGTCACCAGTTCAGGCTTGCTCAGGCCTCCAAAGTACAGGGCAGACACATCTGTAAGGCATCCCGGGGGGGTGCCCAGCAGGAAAGCAAGGCATGCTGAAGAGGATGCATGTGTGCTCTCGCCCAAGGGACGACATTTAACATGGCCACCATGGATCCCAGAACCTGTAGGTCATCCCACGTTGCAGGAGCCAACTTGTTCAAAAGAGCCATAATCTGAGCACACAGCTTCTGCCTGCGAGCCTTAGGAAGGTAAACATGTCCTGCTGCCATATCGAAAAGAACTCCCAGGTATTTCAGCGACTGCATGGGCATCACGACTCTTCCTATAGTTCAGTGGTCCCCAACCCTGTCCTGGAGGACCACTAGCGAGTCGGGTTTTCGGGATAGCCCTAATGAATATGCGTGGGGCAGATCTGCACTCCTATCATCTTCATTACATGCAAATCTGTTGAATGCATATTCAATTAGGGCTATCCTGAAAACCTGACTGGCTGGTGGCCCTCCAGGACAGGCTTGGGAACCATTGCTGTAATTGACAATCCAGCCCAGTTTTTCCAGCACCTGGAGTACCTGCCCCATCGTGCGTTGCCCCTCTGTCAAGGAGGGGGATCTGATCAGCCAGTTACCTAGATAAGGGTGACCTGCAACCCTATCTTCCTCAGATGAGCCGCCATTAACCCTTGGTGAAGGTCTGCAGCGCTGTTGCTAGCCCAAAGGGCAGGGCAGAAAACTGGTAATGCTGACCCAGAACCAGGGCTGTGGAGTCTGAGTCGGAGGAAATTTCGGGTACCTGGAGTCGGAGTCAGAAGTACAAAAAACTGAGGAGTCGGAACATTTATCTACCGACTCCATTTTTGAACTTGGCATACCAATCACGAGCGATTCTTTCAGCTATAGCACCCACTATATACACAGCACAAATGTTGCGAGCAGCTTCTGCGGCCTTAGAACCTTGATTAAAAGCAAAAAGAAGGTGGTGTCGAAAATGCTCATTTCTCTCAACTTGACATTCCATTTTAACGATCTGAAAATTAACCAGTGCTGTGGAGTCTGAGTCGAGGACTCGGAGGAAATTTCGAGCCTGGAGTCAGAGTCTGAAGTACAAAAAACTGAGGAGTCGGAACATTTATTTACCGACTCCACAGCCCTGCCCAGAACATGAAACCACAGAAACTTGCGGTGGGTCAGAAAAATAGAAATGTGCATGTATTCCTCGGCAAGAAATTCCCCCCAGAGCCACTGGTGCAATGACTGACAGAACAGTCTCCATTCAAAATTGAGGAATCTTGAGTGCCGCATTCACATGATCCAGAATCGGTTTACAATCTTCTGATCCTTTCATTCGTACGATAAAGTATACAGAGTATCTGCCTGAACCCGCAAGGTCATGTGGCACCGGCTCTATAGCTCAAATATCCAGCAAGTAATCTGGAATTTGCATGCCTTGTCCGGGTGCCCAGATGGAGAATCCACGAACCAATCTGACAGAGGTTGGGCAAATTCCAGCTTGTAGCCTGACCGAATAATTTCCAAGATCCACTGGCTTGCTGTAATGTGCATCCAGACAAGCAGAAACTCAGAGAGCTAATCCTCTCTCTGCAGAGGGGCATGTGGCTCCCTGGTGTCATTGTGTCTTTTAGGCAGGTCATGCTTGATAAGCGGCGGATGGTTGGGAACGCCTGTAGCCCGCATACTGACCCCGGGAAATTTGTGAAGATTTCTGCGACGAGGAAGAAACATATTGCCTGTAGTCATGAAAATTTCTGCAGGAGCCACAAAAATTAGAATGCCCAGGTAGTGTCTTCGGGAAATGGTCCACTACTGAATCTATGAGGCCATCCAGTCCCTTACCAAATAACAATTGCTCCCTGAAAGGCAGCCATGCCAAAGTTGCCTGGAACACTGCTGAACCCAAAGCATTCGGTGTGCCGAAATAGAACACGCTGTCACCTTTGCCAGTACTTTCAAAAGATCATATAAGGCAGCTGCCATGTAATCTGTCACAGCCATCAGAAGCTGAGGCTCCACCGCATCAGTCTCCAGCATACACAGCCGAGACAGGTGCGTGCCACTGCTGCTTTAATGCCTAAATTTGCTGTCTTGAAAATTTTTCTGAAGATCACATCCACACGGCGGTCCTGTATAGCCTTCAACACCACTCCCCCAACACTAGGCAAACGAGACACTTTAGAATCAGTTAAAGTCTGAACCAACTTGCCCAAGTCTTCACCAAACAAGAAAGACCCCTTAAAGGGAAACTTTGTTAACTTAGCTTTGGACGCCGTATCCACCAACCAAGCGCGAAGCCACAAGGTACGGGGTGCTGCCACTACAAAAGTCGACGACTTGGCAGAAGCTTGCAAGAGATAAGCACCCAATTTAATTTTGGCAACTTTGTGCTTTATCAATTCCCAATCCTCAGATTTACTATCAAGTACATGCTCGGCCCAGCGAAAACATGTCTGAGCTACCAACCACCACACATCGCTGCCTGGACCGCAAGAGCTGTCACATCAAAATTCTGTTTAAGGAGGGACTCCAACTTACGCTCCTCAGGGTCCTTCAAGGCTGCACCACCCTCAACAGGCACAGTATGCTGCTTAGAGATTGCCGAGACCACCGTGTGCGCTTCCGGCACCTGCCACTGTGCGAGCAAAAGATTCTGAATATCCTGATGCATAGGAAAATAGCTGGAAGCAGAGCAAGGGGGTCCACCGTACGTGGGGGCTCCAACATGGTGTTCTCAAAGTTTAAAACATAAGAGACCTGAAGAATGAGCTCATGAATCTCATCCCACTGAAAAATGCGCACCATGGACACATCTTCGCCATCAGGCGGCTGCTTGAACCCACCGCTGGTGGAAGCGGACCCTGGAAATTTTCCCAAAGGTCCAGGTTCTCATAAAGCACATCCGACTCCTCTGGACAAAAAACCACGACGCAAGATATTCTCGGCCACTTGGAGAGAGGAGAGGGGGCGAAAACTAGCGGTCTGGGGCCAAACCAGAACAGTCATCGAGGGCACAACCCCCCCCCCCCCCGAAACCCCCGGATTGGAAACAGGACTTCCAGCCACCAGCCTTGCCAAGTGCTAAAATAAAATCAGGGGGGGAACCCCAGTGGCCCCAAGGGACTCCCTGCCACAGCAGGGGTCCCAGCACAAACCTGCCCCTGCTTCTCCAATACAGGGGCAAGGTCCCCTGAAAACATGAAAAAGATGGAGGTGTTTCCCTCCAAAAAACTGGCCAGAAACTACCAAAAGAGAGCTCAAGGCCTATATCACCTGAAAAGCTTGGGCGTATCCTGCCAAGGCTGACGAGCTCTCCATTGCGGCAAGGGAATCCCCAGCCGCTCCAGCGGTAAGGGAATCCTTTGTACCCTGACTATCGGCGGCTGGAAAAACTCCCGCGTGGGCGGCAGAGGAAGCCCAGGCTTCCCCCGAAATCGTGGCTAACTTGCGAAGCACTGGCGGCGGTGTTCCCTGTTCAATGGCTCCCGAAGCCGAGGATCCCCCCACCGCTCCAGCCTGTGCAGCACTTGCACTGGCGGCTGGAGCACTTTATCCCCTGCCGAGTGCTCATTGTGCTGCAAAACCACCCTAACTGGAAAAAGTGCCGGTTACATGAGAAATAACAGCAAAAGACAGCAAATGGAAGGGAAAAGAACATTTTCTTACCAGCACAGCCTCAGGATTTTTTATGCAGCGCAATTTTAGTTAATCAGAACAGACTCTATGGCTCTCAAAGCTGGAAGCCTGACCAACAACGGGGGCAAGGCTGCCAGCTGAGGCACCTCTGCAAAAATTTGGGGAGGTGGAGGAAGGTGGGGGGAGGGACCCAGACATTCCCCCGAGGTTGGACAGATCCCCAAACAGGACCCGTCCAAGCTCCATCTTGCACAAAAGGGGAACCCAGGAGTCCAAAACAAATTCCAATACTAAGAGGGGAGACGAATTAGTCTTACCATCTGCTGCTGGAGACTGAGATAGACTGGATTGCTAGAGGGAGCCTCAGCTAATATACTACAAGTTTTTGCCTCAGTCTCCACCTGCTGGTCATAGTGAGGTATAATACCCATTCATAAGGACTATACCGGTCTAACAGGCGCTACAGAACACAGGAGACCATTTGAAAACACAGAAAACCCCTCAAAATTAACTTTTCAAAATCGCTGTGACAGCCTGTCATCTCTGCTGTACTCACTGTTACTAGAGACACTGGGCTGCACCTGCTTGCAGCTCTGAGTCAGTAGCTGGCTAGAATTCACTGCCACACTGCTAGGAAAGCCTTCTCCAAGGTGATCTTTGGCCTGCCGGTCAGACTCCACTGTCTGACAACGCTTATAACCCTGCGGACCACTGGAAGCGCACCAGGATGGGCGGAGGTGCGAAAATACAGCCGGTACACTGCTGAACCCTCTAAGCGCACCTAACAGTCTGCGCTTGACCCTCGCTTAGCGGATGGTAAGACAACTTCAGGGACGGCCTTGAGCTCCAAGGATAACTATGCAGAATGGGCAACAGGTACTCAGAAGGGATCAGCCTGTCAGCTACAGACTGAAGTCTGTGAAGTTACAAGCAGGCAGAGCCCTCCAAATTGCTGTAGACACGAAAATAAAAAATATATCTAAGTAAAATAATAAAAATGAGAGCAGAAAACACACAGCTGCAGCCATGCGTGCAGAAGGAAAGACTGCAAGAGGGCGCTAAGCTAATCTGTGGGCAGAGTGAAAAATCTGGAGTGGATTCCTTCTGCAGTCCATGCGAGTATGAGGAAATAACTCTGTTGTCTACAATGTCTCACCTATTGCACTGGAAATAAAAATTTCCGAAACATTTGATCCCATTTTTAAAAATACAGATTCCTCTTCTGGAAAGTAGCTTTGCGTACTCCAGTTAGCAAGTTCACCTTCACACAATTTGTGCATAATTATGAGCAGCTCCTCAGGGAAGTTAGCATCATCCACTGAGAGTTGAAGGGACACAGAAGCACACTTTATGGTAAACCCTTTTACTGGTCATTTCAAAATGTTTTACAAAATGGTAAAAACATTTACAACCTTCATTTTCTCAATCTTTTCATCACATACCAGTTAAAAAACATACAACATGGAATCACAAATAAATCTGAACACTATTCCTTGTTTACCAATTTTTTTTTTTTTACAAAAAATATGTGCCAAAAAAAGACATACTTAATTGCTAAGACCTCAGTCTGACTGACAAGGATGTGGCAGTTTTCAGTCTTCCAATCCCAGGAAACAATTCTTTTAGAAAGGCTACAAGCTCTGAAAACTGCTCCCAGCACAAGAAGCCCTCACATCCTTCTGCTCAGTGAGTGCTTTTTGCTGTTCCAGCTCTTCTGCCACACACTCTTCCTGCAGAGACAGGCTGCCTCTCTGCTGTCCTTGGTTGATTATAAGAAGTACCCCTTCCCACCCTAGGGATGCTCAAATTCATAATATACAGCATTTAAAGGATAAAAACAGGGAGCACCCAACCTTAGCCCTTGGTCACTGCACTATTTGGTGTTGCAGATACAATTCCCTTTTCAGTTCCCCACTATGTGGAGAACTTAACCCACATTACTACTTGCAAGAACTTATCCAGCTCCTGATGCACACAATCTACAATAAACCGACATGCTGGGCTTACAGAGTGGAATCAAATGAAGTAAGAAACTATTTTCATGTGTCTAAGACTAAAAAAATTCTAAAGCCAAGGACTAGTATATAAGGGCAAACACCAATGGTTAGTCACAGCATCCTCAGTTCTTGCAGTTAAGGCCAGTGATCCCAATCTAACCCACTCCTCTAGTGCTGCTGATTTAGAGCTCTCTCACCACCTCAGGGTACTCCCAGTCTGTCACATTTCAAAAGCTTTCAGCTCCATTAAGTTTACTCCTATCCTACACCAATTCCAGTTCACTGCCATTTCCTTAACTTTGTCATAATTTTCTATATACAATTTTAAGTCACATTCCAAAGCACAGGACAAATTTTCACACTTGCTGTCATAACTGCTCAAACATGAGTAGAAACAAAAGTGTGTGGTGGGAGAGATCTATTTACAATGTATGATCAAGATGCCCTGAGAAATGTCAATGCCTCGATCACCAGAGCACAATACAACTGCTTTGTGGAAACATCTTGGGGTCGACAAGTCTGACAAAACATGAAAACCCCAACTTATTCCTTAAAGTTGTCAAGTATCAGTCCTCAAATCCAGGACATGAGTTGGCACTGAACGCCAGTGAAGATACTGCAACTTCTGGGATACCCTTTAAACAAACAGCTTGCTTAAAAGAGTGGGGATGGGCATTTTTTTAAATATAAAATGATGGAATTGTCGTTTATTATGCTACTTTTACTTCCTTTTGTAGTTTCATGGAAGTTTCTGAGATTTTTGTTTGGAAGCTTTTATGATTGATGCCTCAATAAAAGATATTTCAGCTAAAAGAAATTAGGAATTTTACTTGAACTAGGCAGACATGGCTGAGCAGTTGTACCACTCTATTTCCCTTTCTGACTTGCTGCCATAGCCCAGGGCACTTACATTTCCATTACACTTAGCTATCTGAGAAATGTTTATAGAAGACACTTTTCAACAAACTTTAAAAAAATGTACAAGTTCAGTTTTTAATCCCTTCCCTCCCCCCTCCCCAGTTGTTTGCTTCTACAGAAGTGAGTGGCACCTTCCACACTCATTGACTGGCTGAGGTCTATACTGTGCTCACTTCATTGGTAGCCCTGGTAACCATAATAGTTTCCATAGTATGGATCTCCTTCTGGGTAGTAGTTCTGCCACTGAAAAGAAAAATAAGTCAAAATTAAAAAATGCATATCTCATATAAGGGAAAAGGATTAGGACCAATCAATACACATTACCATGAGTTTCAGAGAGAGGGAAGGAGAAGAAATTAACACATTCATGACAGAAAACACTCAGGGTACATGGGGAGGATTTTTAGCACATAAGCCACAGAAGACAGTTGGATAACAGAGACAACAGCATTTATCACAGAAAAAAGTCAAGAGGACAGAAAGATGAAAGACAGGTATATACACACCTCTTCATATTGCCTGTAGTAATCCATGTAACTGTTATAGTCATAGTTTCTTCCATAGTACTGATCATAATCATCTCTGTATCTCTCATTGAAGTTACGGTATCCCTGAAAAGAAAAGGTGCTTTCAGTGAATGAGAGAAACTCTTAGTTTCCCACACCACTGAATCTTTCAATAGATTTAGGAGTTCCTCTACCTGTAACCACACTCACCCCTCGATTTCCAGATTGAGACCAGTACTGTTGCTGTGGTGGATGACTGAAAGACCGATTATCATAACCCCAGCGCTGCACAGGACCTGTGGACAACAACCAGCTGAAAACACAACATGCTGGTTCACACACACCTTATCTTATGCCAGTGTATCGCAAACTGTGTGCCACATGAGATTTCAGGTATGCCACAAGACGACGGGAAGGAGAGGTGCCAGCGCTGGCTGACTGTCTACAGGATGTGTCTCTCTCGGCGAGAGGCACATCCTGTAGGCAGTCAGCCGCCACTAGTACCTCTCCTCCTCTCTGGTGTCTCCCCTTCTCTCCATGCCTCTCCTTTTTCAGCATCCCCCACTGGCGGCTCAGGGCTCCATTTGGAGAGCCTCTACACATGTGCGGACATCAACATGACATCACGAATCCATGTGCCCTCGAGCCGAGGCCGCCAGTTTAGTGTGCCCCAGCTTATAATGTTTGAGATACTTTCTTATACTAACATTTTACAGGCTCAACAGTTTCTTCCTTTAGTTTGGGCTTCCATTTAACTGGAAATACCCTCTACTTTGGCTATATGGGAAGATTAAGTTCTTACTTCCATAATCTTCTTGTAGAAAGGCATATGTCTTGAATCAATGGGTTAATTGCAAGTTATATAGAAGGCTTCACCTACATTTTTCGGCTCTGCCTTCTGCATCCCTGGGCTGTGCTATAGCTCCACAATTTACACCAAAGCAGTTGAAAATCACTGTAAGCGGAACAAAAAAAGCAAGAGGGGTTGGGGAACTTCCCCAACAGAGCACATCTGTTCTGCTCTATAACAACTACAATAAACAAATCAATTTCAATAGAAACATAGTTAAAAACAAGGTAGAAACTAACAAGCCTCCTGTCTGAGTGCAACTAGCACCAACACTTATGCAATACTTACAAGCCTCTCATGTGCCTCTTTGGACCTCTTTGTTTGACAGAGAAACAAATATCTGGAAATACAAACTTGCCCAAAACAGGCTAAATGAAAATCTGACAAGGTAGGCCTTCAAGACTCATATGCCTTTCTACTAAAAAGAAAATTATCAAGGTAAGGAGGAGAAATGAGGTTCTTACTTGCTAATTTTCTTTTTAGTCCCACCAGACCGGCACAGAACAGATGAGTTTACGATCCTCTGCCAGCAGGTGGAGACTAAAACAAATTGACTTTTTTGGCAGTAGTACAAATGGGCTGTGCAGTCCCATCTACAATCTGTCTGACGAATAGCCAAGCGGAATAACTAGGCTGAACAAGAAAACATACCAACTTCACTCTCATATGGAGAAGACCAATTAAGTGTCTGGATCGGACCTGGAAAGATTGTTGGATAGTGATTAGAACAAGAACCTTCAAAAACATCCCCACAGTTCACCAGCTAAACCAGACAAACCAAACGTATATTCCCCAACAACCAAGACAAACAGTACCGCAGAAAAAAATGCACTTTCTCGACAAACACTAACTAAAACCACAGAGTGGGGTCTGTGCCAGTCTGGAGTGACTAAAAGAAAGAAAATTTGCAGGTAAGAACTTAATTTCTCCTTCTTTAGTGTCCCTCCAGACCGGCACAGAACGGATGGGACATACCAAAGCAGTACCCATTAAGAGTGGGACCCACAAAGGGCCATCACAAGAACACACTCACCGAACACAGCATCCCGATGTGCCTGAACATCCACATGGTACTGCTGAACAAAGGAATGGAAAGAACACCAAACCGCAGCTTTCAAGATATCCACTGGAGGCACAAAAGAACTCTCAGCCCAAGAGGATGCCTGACCCTAAGTGGAATGAACTTTGAGAAAATCTGGAACAGGTTTCTTCTGAAGGTATGCTGAAGTGATTGCACGCTGGCTCAAGAAGGCTATTATAGCCTTAGAAGAACCGTTCTCCCCTTGCAAAGACCCGCTAACAGAAGAAAAAGACCATCTAAATGCTGTAACTCCTCAATCTGCTGAACATAAGCATGAAGAACCCTACGGACATCCAATTTGCGCAACTGCTTCTGCTCCAAAGACCCCCTCCCAACTACTCAAAACCAGAAGGAAAGGAGAAGCAACTTTCTGCAGAAAGGAGGGAACCGACCCACTCCCTAGAGAACTCCAGGAAGGAAGGCCTACATGAAAAGGCCTGCAGTTCGGAAACATGTTTCGTGGATATAATGGCTACCAGGAACATCACCTTAAGAGTAAGGTCTTTAAACATGCAAGAGCCGAGCAGCTCAAAAGGAGGACGAATGAGCACAGAAAGAACCAGATCGAGATGCCAGGAAGGAACTGAAGGATGAACTGGAGGCCAGAGCAATTTCGCCACTCTCAAGAATTGAATCACATCCGAAGAAGAGGCTAAATGCCGATTCTGCAACAGACCATGAAAAGAAGTTAAGGCCGCAATCTGAACCCTAAGGGAGAACTAGGTGAGACCCTACTCCAAGCCATTTTGCAAAAACTCCAAGATGTGAAGCAAGGACACATGAAGGAGAACCACAGCACAAGCGGAACACCACTCCTCAAAAAGATGCCAAATGCGCACATAAGCCCGAGAGGTGGAAAGTCTCTGAGAACCCAAGAGGGTGGAGATCACCTTATCAGAATATCCTTTCCTACTTAGGCATTCCCTCTCAATAGCCAAACTGTAAGACAAAAAGGACTTGGATCGAACATGGGAATGGGACCCTGAGTCCGAAGGTCGGGCGAGAGGGGTAGAAGAGGATCTGCCACTAGAAGATGAACCAGATCTGCGTACCACAGACGCCTGGATCAGTCCGGGGCCACCAGGATCAAGCGGCCTGTGTGCCAGGCAATCTGAAGAACTCTGCCAATCAGTGGCCACGGAGGAAAGACATACAGCAGGCTGTCTGTTGGCCAAGCCTGCAGCAGAGCATCCAGCCCCTCAGCCTGGACATCCCTGCACCAACTGAAGAACCTCGGTGCTTTGGCGTTCACATTTGTGGCCATGAAGTCCATGACTAGTTGGCCCCATGATTGAACAATCAACTTGAATGCTTCCAGCCCGAGAAACCACACATGACGACTGAGGAAGTCTGCCTGGACATTGTCCACTCCCGCTATGTAGGATGCTGAGATGTCCAGAAGATGAGCCTCTGCCAATTCCATGAGAAGAGTTGCCTCCTGTGCTACCAGATGACTCTTGGTTCCCCCTTGACAATTGATGTAAGCCACCGCCGTGGCATTGCTTGAGAGAACTCAAATAGATTTGCCCTCCAGCAACAACTGGAAGGCCACTAACACCAACCGAATGGCTCTGGTCCCCAGAATATTGATTGACCAGGATGCATCCACTGGCAACCAGCTACCCTGAGCCAAGCAACCGACACACTGAGCTCCCCAACCGAGGAGACTAGCGTCCTTAAAAAGCACTGTCCACTGGGGCTGATCTAGACTCACACCCTGAACCAGATTGGAAGACTGTAGCCACCAGCTCAGGTTGCGACGAACTTTCCCCTGAAGAGGGATGGGGGAGTCCAGATTATGAGTCTGCAGCGGCCACCGCTGAAGAAGAGCAAACTGAAGAGGACGCATGTGAGCCCGAGTCCACCTGACAATTTCCAAGGAGGCTGTCATCGACCCCAAGACTTGCAGAAAATCCTGCGCCCGAGAACGACAACAATCCATCAGGGAGTGAATCTGCAACTGCAATTTCAACACCTGGGCCTTGGGACGAAAAACTCTCCCCAAGCTGGTGTCAAAAGAAACTCTGAGATATTCCAGGTGTTGAGACGGAGCCAACCAGCTTTTGGACAGATTAACCACCCAGCCTAGTGACTGTAGAAACTCCACAACCTGAGTCATGACCCAGGTTCTCTCCTGAAAAGACTGCTCGAATCAACCAGTCGCCAAGAGAGGGATGAAGCAGAATGCCCCCCTTGCACAAGGCCACCACCGCCGCTACCATAATTTTGGTGAAAGTCCATGGAGCCATGGCCAGACCAAAGTGCACAAAATTGATAGTGCTGCCCTAAAATCGCAAAGCGAAGGAAAAGCTGATGGGAGGCCTGAATTGGAACATGCCAAGTAGGCCTCCATCAGGTCGAGAAAAGTCAGAAACTCCCCCACGTTGAATAGCGAGAATTACGGATTTCAGGGTTTCCATACAAAAAGATGGAACCAGGAGTGCCCTGTTGACACCCTTCAGATTCAAAATGGGCCAAAAAGACCCCTCCTTCTTGGGCACCACAAAGTAAATTGAATACCTACCAGAACAAACCTCCTAAGGAGGAACAGGAACTGCCACTCTGAGGTCCGGCAACCTTTGCAGCGTCTGACAAAATGCCCACATCTTCCAAGTTGCCTGACAAGAAGAGACGAAACGATCTGGCAAAAGCCAGTACAACTTGAGAGCAACTTGAGAGCCGTCCAAAATCATCTCTAGGAACCACTGATCCATTGTGATCTTGGCCCACTCCCAGTAAGATTCCCACAACTGGGCTCCTACTGGAACTGGAGGAAGGACCTGAAGTGAGTCATTGGGCCAGTCAGGGAGAGGAGGAATCACTGGCGGAGTCCCGTCCCCCCCAAGCGGGCTCCCTGAAAGGACTGCATGCGCTGAAAGAAGCGGCCTCTGCAATGGAAAAGAGCAGAACCACTACAAAAATCAAGTAAACATCAAGTAAACGCCTAGCGAGGTTGGTCCTCTGGAGGTCGAGGCACCTTAGAATCACTCAAGGCCTAAATAAACTTATCCAACTCCTCCCCAAAGAGGAAGGAGTCCTGTAAAGGAGATTTACTGAGCTTAGCCTTAGAAGCCACATCTGCCAAACAACTCCGAAGCCACAGGGTACGGCAAGTAGCTACTCCGAGGGCCTGGACTTGGCTGATGCCCGCAACAGATCATACATGGCATTAGAGATAAGAAGCGCCAAGCTCAACCTTAGCCACTTCCTGATCCACTAAGGACCAGTTAGCAGACTCCCGGTCAAGGACACACTCAGACCACCAGAAAAAAGCCCGGGTCACCAGACCACCACAAATTGCCGCCTGGACAACTAAGGCAGCCATATCGAAACTCTGCTTAAGAAGAGAGTCCAACTTACGGTCCTGAGGATCTCTCAGTGCCAAACCACCCTCAAATTGTACAGTATGTCTACATGCAATAGCAGAAACCACCGCATCAACCACAGGAGACTTGAAGGCATCCCTATCCCCATCAGGAATGGGATAAAGCCTGGCCATGGCCCAAGCCTACACCAAACGAAAAGGCACATCCGGAGTCTTCCACTGATGCATAGGAAAGGCGCGGGATGCTAACTAGATCCCCCTGAAGAAGAGGGTCCACAACTCAAGGGGGATACTTTGCTTCTTCCTCAAAATGCAAAACTGAAGACACCTGGAGAATAAGCTCCTACAGCTCTTTCTGGTGAAAAATGTGCACGACTGAAAACTGCCACATCCTCACCAACCAGCTTCTCCAACCCCCTTATCATCCGTCCCCCCTAGAGGATGTTGGGAGTCCACCCCAGATCCAAGTCCTCATCCAGCAAAACCAGGTCAGCCAGAAACAATCCTTATCCCAAGACACCTGTAGCTGCTTAGACAATGGCTGGAAGCACTGGATAGGTGCAGACGCCGCAGGAGCCTGAACGGGGCAGATGTTGAAGTTAGAGACCTCCTAGTAGACCCCCAAGAAGCAGAACCCCCAGCCGCCTGCAAATAAGCCTTGTACATGGCTAAAACAAAGTCAGGGCAAAACCCCACGGCGGAATAACAGAAGTCACTGCAGGTGCAGAAGAAACAGCTGGGACCTGCTCCTGTTGCTCTAAAACAGAAGGAAGGTCACCTGAGGCCACAGGCAAAATGACGGAGCTTCCCGCCAAAACCGGAAAAAAGCCCACTGAAAAAATCTCTCTTGAAGCCAGAAGTAGAAACAAGGAAGGACTAGACCCAGCCACCAAATTAGAACCGCAGGCAGCAGCCACTTCAGCGCCATCAGTGGTAAGGGCAACCTTATTTCCCTGTTGGTGCCTGAGGAAACCCGTGTGGACTGTGGGGGAAGCACGGGCTTCTCTACTGCCCACAGATGATCGATGTGCATGTAAATGAGAACCCTGCATTCTGGCACCTGAAGCCAACGCGGATTCCCCCTCGAAGCAGAGGAGCACTTCGCAGCCGCATCCACTATTCAGCGCGCACATAAAATGCACTTCTACTTTTTAAAAAGTATTCATAGTATGTGCAGGAGACCAATGCACAAAACTGATGGTCAGAAAACAGGAAAACAATTAAAGTCAAATGAAAGCTTCCATTAGACCAGCTGCCTCAGGCTTTTTTTTCGTATTATGTTCCCCCAGAAAACAGCTGTAAAGGATAAGAGAGCAGACCCCACAGGCTCTCAAAGCTGCAGTCTGTGCCTGAAGGGTGGCCAGGCATACAGCTGAGGCTCCTCTAATGAAATTAAATAAGGGGAGGTGGGGGAAATGGGGAGGCGGGACTCGACTATGTGTGGCACCCCCGAGGTCAGATGGACTCCTGCAAGGGTCCCCTAAGCTCTGTCTGAATAGCAAAAAAGGGACAATAAAAAGGCCACTAATCAGATCCAATAGGCCCTAACTATTAAAAGGAAATACTGCATAGGCTTACCACCTCCACCTGCTGGAGACTGAGAACAGACTGATTGTAGATGGGATTGCACAGCCCACTTGCACTACTGCCAAAAGTCAATGTGTCTCAATCTCCACCTGCTGGCAGAGGAATATAAACCCATCTGTTCTGTGCCGATCTGGAGGGATGCTTCAGAACCTAATCTTTCCCTCGAGTGCAAAAGGCATATGAATCTTGAACCAATGGAATGTACCAAAGTAGTCTCCCAAGTCTAGGGCAGTACAGATGAGCCTGCTGGTAGCACAGAGGACCAAAAGAGGCGTCCAGTTATGCCGCCACATCCACCCTGAAAAGTTTTGTAAAAGTATGGAGGGTGGACCACGTAGCCACTCTACAAATCTCCTCTGGTGAAAATTTCCAGGACTCTGCCCATGAAGCCACTTTTGTTATAGTTCAAAGAAATTGGTGGTTGTTTACCACACCCAATATATGCTGAAGAAATAGCCATATGAATCCATCTTGAAATGGAAGCCTTAGAAGTCAGCTTATCCAGATGGCTAGAACTTAGCACAAAAAGACAGGGAGCGTTGGCTAGGCGGTCTTGGTGGTTGATGTCCAGATCAGATACCCTCAACCAAGCCAGGCGGCGCATGGCAACGGCCAAGGCAGATGCACGGGAGGTGAGCTCAAAGGAATCATAAATAGAGCGCACCATAAATTTCCGCAGTTGAAGAAGGCTGGAAATTTGCTGCTGGAAGAGCGGGACTTTGTGTTCCGGAATATATTTTTGAAGGGTGGACAGTTGTTGTACCAGATGTTTCATGTAAAATGAGAAATGAAATGTGTAATTGTTCGCCCTGTTGGCCAGCATTGAGTTTTGATAAAGGCGCTTGCCAAACTTGTCCATCGTCTTGCCTTCTCTGCCAGGAGGGGTGGAGGCATAAACACTGGAGCCCTGAGTTTTCTTCAAGGTAGACTCAACCAGGAGAGACTCATGGGGCAGCTGAGGTTTGTCAAAACCCGGGATCGGGATGACCCTGTAAAGGCTATCCAGCTTACGGGGGGCCCCGGGGACGGTGAGTGGTTTCTCCCAGTTCTTATAAAAAGTTTCCCGCAGTATGTCATGGACGGGTAACTTGAGAAACTCCTTGGGAGGCTGTTCAAAATCCAAGGCCTCCAGAAAGGCCTGGGATTTTTTGGAGTCAGACTCTAGGGGGATAGAGAGAGCCGCTGACATCTCCCTGAGGAACCTTGAGAAGGAGGATTGCTCAGGCTTAGAAGTGGTATCGGGCGCTGAGGGCTCCTCGTCCGATGATGATGCGCCCTCCTCGGTACCGGGAGGGGAGTCTTCCCATAGGTCCGGGTCCCTGACATCAGTGTGCGCATGTCGAGATATCGGGGTGGAAGGCTCAGTATGGTGGGTCTTAGACAGAGACTTGCCAGAGCGCACCGAGACATTACCGGGAGAGGAAGATCGGTGCTGGTCTCGGTCCCGGGAAGAACGGTGCCGGTCTCAGTCCGGGGAGGACCGGTGCCCCGCCTGGTACCGAGGAGGATCGGCATCAGCGTGGGTATGACCCACGGGGTGGGCAGGAAGGTGTTCAGCCGAGAGAATCGGCATGGAAGAGTTAAGGGGCACCGATGGGGTGGATACCGGTTGGACGGCACGAGGCTCGGGCCGGTCTGGTACCGAAAGGAGCGGTGCCAGGAGGGTCGGTAACAGGTGCTGGAGTTGTTGCTGCAGCTGTTCCTGTAATTTGTCTTGGAGGATGGTCGCGATGCGGTCATCCAGGGGTTGCACCGGAACCGCTTTTTTCTGCTTCGGTTACTTAGGTGCCGCTCCACGCCCCGGCGATGAGGAGGCCGATGACGAGGCACTCACCGAGATCAGGGTGGAGCGTTTCCGGGGTCGGCGTGAAGCCGGTAGGGCCGGTGTCGCCACTGTGGCCGGAGGGCGCTCAAGGGAGGTGGAAGGCTTCTTAGCCGGCTTACCTGGCGCCAGCGACGCCGATGAAGGATCGGGCGTCGTCGAAGTGGTGGGTGCCGATTTTGGCGGTACCGTAGTCGACGGAATCGGCTCCATAGCAGATGCAGTGCCGAAGAGGATGTTCTGCTGGATTTGTCGATTCTTGAGAGTACGTTTTTTAAGAGTGGCACAGCGGGTGCAGGAGTCCGCCCGATGCTCAGGACCCAAACACTGTAGGCACCAATTGTGTGGGTCAGTGAGTGAGATCGGGCGTGCACACCGCTGGCACTTCTTAAAACCCGGCTGCGGGGGCATGAATGGAAACACGGCCTCCGCAAAATCAAACCCGGAGGCCTGTATGGTGACAACAGGCCCCGCCGGGGCTGAATCGAAAACAAAGTAAAAAAAAGCAAAAAAAAATTTTTTTTATTTTTTTTTTGAGAAATGAAATAAGAAAAAACCCGAAGGGCAAAAGAGAAAAAAATAGGAGAAAATCGCAAGCGGTAAGGCAAAAAAGTTGGATTCAACGGTCGTTGAGATACACGCGTCTTCTTTGCTCCGCGGAAACGAAGAAACTGGGGACCACGCACTTCTCCGTCGGGCGGGAAGGCACTCGCGCATGCGCGGTGCGGCCAACTAGAACTTTCTAGTTAAAAAGGTCCGTACCGGGGCTCCGTCGGTGACGTCACCCATGCGTTAAGAATATGCTGCCTGCTTGTCCTGGGATAATGAAGTTTATGATAGTTTTTATTGAATTTAAAGAATATAATTGATTAGGGGGGATGGGGATAAATTCTGATAAGGAATTTAATAGAATATTAAGTGTTGTATTGGAGTTTGAAATGATATAAATGATGTTACACTTATTGTAAGTTTTTTAAAAATGAATAAAGAATTGGAAAAAAAAAAGCCACCGTGTCATTCTCTACTGAAAACTTTTCAGCGGCCCCTCATATATAGAGTATCTGCTCCAGCCCGATTCCTCAGCTGGAATTGGTTCTACAGCCTGAATATGCAAGAGCCATTTCACCATTGCTTGCCTCCTCTGGCCATCCAGCTAGAGTCCACAAATAAGTCCAGTAGAGGACAAAAGAATTTGAGCTTGTATTCCTCTCGAATGATATCCAGTAGTCCACATAAATCCAGTAGAGGACAAAAGAATTTGAGCTTGTATTCCTCTCGAATGATATCCAGTAGTCCACATAAATCCTCATCCAAACCTCCCAATAAGCATACAACCTCCATCCTATCCGCATCATTGAGACTTCTTGGAAGCTGCTACAGGGTGTGAATCAGAGGGTGGAGCGCGCCTTGACCCTCCAAACCTCTGCTGAGCACCCTGAAACAATCTCTGAGCAGATGACCCTTCTGAGAACTGACAAAATCCTCTCGAACCACGAAAAGTACCATGACCTGACCACCCTCCCTAGTGCACACTGTCTACTGTAGGGCAAAGACTTAGGGTGACAATCTGTTACGCTGGCCATCAGTTCGTCCAGTCCCTTGTCAAGAAGCACTTGGCCTCTGAAAGGTAGCCTGTTCAACATGGCTTTGGAAGCTGAATCTCCCACCATTATCTAATCCAGAGCATTCTATAGCTGGAGACACCATAAGCAGACACCTTGCTCATGACCCTAAACAGTGGACCCTGGCATTTCAATGGCAAGCTTATGATCCATTCTCTCAACACATTACAGTGACTCCTTCTTTGAGACAGTCTCTCCACTGGTGGTTGCTCTCTTCCAATCTTTCCAGAGGTTTGCTTTTCCACACGCCCCCTCATCAGAAGATCCTCACAACAGATTCTTCAACTTATGCTTGGGGGGCTCATCTCAACGGTCTCTGTACTCAAGGCCATTGGTCCCACACGAATCATCTCCATCATATCAATCTGTTGGATCTCAAGAGTGATTTTCAATGCTCTCAAAGCATTTCAACATCTTCTTCACGACAAGGTAGTCCTCATTCGAACAGACAACCAAGTCGCCATTTATTATGTCAACAAACAGAGGGGCACAGGCTCTCTCTCCCTGTGTCAGGAAGCTCTGAAGCTTTGGGCTTCAGCAGTGCCTCACAACATCTTCCTCAGAGCTGTCTACATTCAGAGTCAGCAGAACTGTTTGGCAGACAAATCGAGTCGTCTTCTCCAACCTCAAGAATTGGCACTCAATTCCTCCACTCTGCATCAAGTTTTTGCTCAATAGGGACTCCTCAAATAGACCTATTTGCGTCCCACCAAAACCATAAGTTGCCTCGATTTTGCTCCAGGATATACTCTCCTCTACACCTCTAGGCCGACGCTTTTTTCCTGGATTGGATGAATCAGTTTCTCTACACCTTCCCTCCGTTTCCTCTGATTCTCAGGACTCTTGTCAAACTCAAGAGGGAACAGGCCACCATGATTCTGATAGCTCCTCAGTGGCCCAGACAACCTTGGTTCTCCCTTCTACTTTAACTCAGCATCAGGGAGCCTCTACTTCTACCAGTATTTCCCTCTCTGCTTACAGAGTCAAGGGTCTCTGCTTCATCCCAATCTGAAGTCTCTTCACTTAACAGCATGGTTCCTCTCTACCTGACTGCCTCTCTACAGTTTTCTCAATCTGTAAAGGACATTTTAGAGGCTTCCAGGAAGCCATCCACTAGGCAGTGTTACTACCAGAAATGGACTAGATTTTCTGCTTGGTGTACCACTTGTCATTTGCAACCAATATCTACATCCCTGTCTCCAGTCTTAGATTATCTACTGCACTTATCTCAATCTGGCCTCAAGTCTACATCTATTAGAGTCCATCTCAGTGCCATTGCTGCTTTCCATCAGCCCCTTGACGGGAAACCCCTGTCTGCACATCCGGTGGTTTCCCACTTCATGAAAGGACTTCAATATTAAACCACCGCTCAAACCGCCTCCAAGTGGTCTGGGATCTCAATGTCGTCCTAGCTCAATTGATGAAGCCTCCCTTTGAACCAATTGGATAAGGCTCATCTGAAGTATCTCACTTGGAAAGTGGTGTTTCTCATTGCCCTCACATCTGCTCGAAGAGTCAGTGAGTTACAAGCTTTAGTTGCAGATCCACCCTTCACAGTTTTCCATCATGACAAGGTGGTCCTCCGTACTCATCCACAATTCTTACCTAAAGTGGTTTCAGAATTTCATATTAATCAATCTATTGTTCTTCCAGTATTTTTTCCAAAACCTCATTCTTTTTTTTTCTCCTCTTTATTCATTTTTAATCTCTCAACAAGTGTACAAATTAAACCATACATATACATGAAAACATCACTTGTATATCTGATAAGAATAACAACAAAAGGTATATATATAACCCCATACCCCACCCCTTTCTCCTTTATTATATTATACACAATAAAATAAAATAACCCCCATCCCCCTCTTTATTATTTATGGTGTATATTCCAATAAAATAGAGTAAATGGTGTCTAATCATCACAAAAAGATGTCATTGGCCCCCATATTTTAATAAATGTCTTATAACTACCATTCTGTACAGCTAATGATCTTTCCATTTTGAACATATGACATAATGAGTTCCACCAAAAGTTGAAATTAAGCCTACTGCAATCCTTCCAATTATTGGTGATATGTTGAATAGCGACTCCGGTCATGATTAATAAAAGTTTATTGTTAACTGATGATATCTGACTCTTTTTTTCTCATAGCTGTTCCAAATAAAATCGTATCATAGGATAGTGCTACATGATTTTCCAGTAAACAGTTTACTTGATCCCAGATAGAATTCCACATATACAGAATGGAAAGATCAATAGCGGTGCAAAATGGAAATTATAAAAACTTCATTAAAATTTGGGAACCATTAACGTCCTTTTGTCATGATTGATGCCATTTTCCTAATATTTCTATATTTAATATAAGATAAGGGTGGGGTGGGGGAGGATTTCTATTATATGAAAAATAAAAATTACTAAAAGGATTTCAGGATGGGAGAGGGAGAGTTATATTTACAGCTATAAGTTATAATGATAAGATGTACAAGTGGTTAAATCTATGTTATTGTGTTGCAATTTTTGTACACTTGATGAAAGTTTTAAAATGAATAAAGAATTATAAAAAAAAAAAAAAAGAATTCCAAAAGGCTAAAATATAGGGACAATAAAATAAAAGATTATCTAAAGTCCCTATGTTAAGATTACAATGCCAGCATCTATTTGACTTTGAATTATTCAACTTCTGTAACCTAACTGGGGTCCAAAATGCTCTATGCAACAAAAAAAAAACAAAAACATGTTTGTCTCATAGATGCAGACCTTGTACATCTTATCCTCCAAAGCCTCATTCTCATCCTGGAGAAATAGCGCTTCGTACTCTGGACTGTAAACGTGCTTTGGCTTTGTACTTGCAACGCACTCAACCTCACAGAACGGTTCCTCAACTTTTCATCTCCTTCGATCCAAATAAGTTGGGGCATCCTTTCTCAAAGCGAACCATATCCAACTGGATGGCTGCTTGCATCTCTTTCTGCTATGTTCAGGCTGGTCTCCCTTTGCAGGGTTGAGTCACGGGCCACAGAGTTCGAGCAATGGCAGCGTCTGTAGCTTTCCTCCGATCAACTCTTATTGAGGAAATCTGCAAGGCTGCCACTTGGTCCTCGGTTCATACTTTCACCTTTCATTATTGTCTGGATACTTTCTCCAGAAGGGACGGCCATTTTGGCCAGTCAGTTTTACATTTGTTTTACTAAATTGTCTACACTCCCACCATCCCATTCTGGTTAGCTTGGAGGTCACCCACCTGTTGAGAATATGCTGCCTGCTTGTCCTGGGATAAAGCACAATAACTTTAACAGTTGTTATTCAGGGACAGCAGGGAGATATTCTCACAACCAACCCACCTCCCCTGTTGGCTTCTTAGCTAGCTATTTGAACTGAGGACCTGCTGAGGAGACGCGTGCTTTAACTCGGGAGGGAAGGCACTCGTGCATGCACGGTGCAGCACTCGTAAGCTCTTAAAAGATCTTCAAGCAAGTCTGCTTGCGAGGCTGTCCGCTGCAGGGCTCCGTGGATGACGCACCCACCTGTTGAGAATATGCTGTCTGCTTGTCCTGGGATAATAAGTCTTTAAAGTTGCTATAGTATCTAAAGTCTAACATTCCTCAGCTGGCCATCCAGTGCAAATCTGGAAATGACCAAGAGTAAAACAGCCTAAGGAGTCCATATGTATTGATGTGAATCCAAATCAAGGTATTTTGAGGCAAATGGAGAAATTAGGTTCTTACCTGCTAATTTACTTTCTTTTAGCTTCTCCAGACCAGTAGAGGTTAATCTTTACGAATGGGTATATATCCAATCATGACCAGCAGGCGGAGACTGAAAACAAAACTGTGAGATAGTACATAAGATATCCCCTTCTCTATTCTCATCAGTCTGCCAAATAGCCAAGCAGAATCAAGCACTGAAAACAGAAATAAACAATACTCTGAACAGGAGTACCAACTAACGTACCCAAAATGCTGTTGGAAAATGTCCCCACAGCTCACCAGCTAAGCCACAGCCGCTGTTCTTCAATTCTCCCCGGCCCTAGAAAAATACTAGAAACCGCAGTAAAAAAAACAAAACTGCCCGTGCAACAGCCCCAACAACAAGTACATTAGCAGGTAAGAACCTAATTTCTACCTCTTTAGCACTCTCCAGACCAGTAGAGGTTAATCTTTATGAATGGGACGTACCAAAGCAGTTCCCATCACAGGCGGGACCCCCGAAGGGCCAACACCAGAACACGCTCACCGAACACAGCGTCCTGACGCTCGCGGTGCCTCCCTGACGATTGACCGAAGCCACCGCTGTGGCCTGTCCGACAGAACTCAGTCTGACTCGCCCATTAAAAAGGGAGCAGAAGGCTAACAGTGCCAGATGGACGGCACTGGGCTGCAACACATGGAACAACCAGGACGCCTCCTCCGTGGACCAGGTGCCTGGAGCCGAGCGGCCTAGGCAATGAGCCCCCCCAACCGAGACTAGCATCCATGAGAAGCACCGGCCACTGCGGTAGATCCAGACTCACCCCCTGAACCAGATGAGAAGTCTGAAGCCACCAATGAAGACTGCAGCGCGCCAAGCCTCGTAGAGGAACAGGGACATGCAAACTGTGCCTCTGGGGCGACCACCTCTGGAGCAGAGCATACAAAAGAGGACGCATGTGGGCCTGCGCCCACCTCACCACATCCAGGGATGCCGCCATCGACCCCAAGACTTGGAGGAAATCCTGCGCTCAAGGACACCGGGATGCCATAAAGAGGTGAATCTGAGATTGCAAGTTGCTTACCCAGGCCCCTGGAAGGAAGACCTTCCCCAAGGAGGTGTCGAACAGAACTCCAAGTTACTCCAGCCGCTGAGCTGGGACCAATCGACTCTTGGAAAGTTTGACCACCCTGTCCAGTGACCGGAGAAACTCCACCATCCGAGCCGTAACCGGGTGGTCTCCTGCAACGACTGCGCCCGAACCAACCAGTCATTCAGTTAGAGGTGCACCAGAATGCCCTCCGACCGCAAGGCCGCTGCGACAACCACCATCACTGTGGTGAACGTCCGGGGAGATGTGGCCAGGCCAAAGGGAAGCGCATAGAACTGAAAGTGCTGACCCAAGATCGCAAAGCGAAGGAAGCGCTGGTGAGAGGACTGAATGGAAACACGCAAGTAGGCCTCTGTCACAGCGAGAGAAGTCAGGAACTCCCCCGGCTGAACCGCCAGAAGGACTGACTGCAGTTTGTCCATGCGAAAAGAGGGAATTCTGAGAGCCCTGATGATCCCTGTTTAAATCGAGGAGGGGCCGAAAGTTCCCCTCCTTCTTAGGCACCACAAAGGAAATGGCGTACCAGCTGGTGCCGTACTCCTGAGGGGACAATGTAACAACTGCTTTGAGATCTAACAAGTACTGAAGGGTATGGCGAAAGGCTAGCGTCTCCCTTGCCGCCTGACACAGAGAGGCAAGATATGATCTGGCCGAGAACGGCAAACTCCAGAGCATAACCGTCCCGCAGCACCCCCCAGGACCCACTGATTGGCCCACTTGGGAAACAAGTAGCGCAGCCAGGCACCCAAAGGGGCGCCAGCCATCGGGCAGGACAGGCAGCGGGGAAACCGGCGGGGGAACTCCCAGCCAGCCAACGGGTCCCCTAAAAGGACTGCATGCGCTGAGCCAACTGACCACGGGGAAAAACCGGAAGCCTGAAAAGAAGCAGTCCGACGCCCACGGCGAAACTTGCAAAATATCCACAGACACCCCCGGGCAGTGCCACCCCGAGACGCCGGGTGGGCACGGTCCTCAGGCAGATGGGGCATCTCAGGAGGCATCTCAGAGTCCGTCAGAGTTGCCCTGAACCAACTTATCTAAGTCCTCTCCAACAAAAACGACCCCCGAAAGGGAAAGTTTTGGAAATTAAATTTTGGACGTGGCAACCGATGACCAAGCACGAAGCCACAAGGTACGGCACGCGGCCACCAAAAGCCCCAGACTTAGCCGCAGGCCACACCAAGTCAGAAAGAGCATCCGAGAGGAACGAGGCAGCCATCTCAATCTTCGCCACCTTCTGATCCACAAAGGACCAGATATCAGACTTACGATCCAGGACACGCTTAGACCACCGAAACACGGCGTGAGCCACCAGCCCCACACAAATAGCAACCTGGACCCCCAAGGCAGAGACATCAAGATTCTGCTTAAGTATCTCTAAAGTACGCTCCTCAGAGACCCTAAGGGCAGAAACTGCCGCTTACCAATCACCAAGACCACAGCGACCACCACTGGCGAAAATAAGGTAGCCCGATCTCCCTCCGGGATGGGATCCCAACGAGCCAGGGTGCACGCAAACCGAAACGGTGCCCCGACGAAATTCACTGCGCCAACACGATATCCTGAAAAATCCTGATCCACAGGAAAAGAGTGGGAAAACAGGACAGACCCCTTGAAGCAGAGGGGCCCCCATACACGGGGTCTCCGGTGGCGCATTGTCAAAAAAGCTTTTTGGTATGTCTATGAGAAAAGAGAGTCAGATATCAATATGTAATAACAAACTTATTGATTTTGACTGGAGTTGCCATCCAACATATTACTAATAACTGGAAAGATCATAGTAGGCTCAATTTTAAGTTTTGGTGGAATTCAGTATGTCACATATATAGAATGGAAAGATCAATAGTGGTACAGAATGGAAATTATAAAAATTTTATTAAAATTTGGGAGCCATTAACGTCCTTTGTCATGATTGATGCCATTTTTCTAATATTTTTCTATTAGTTATGTAAGATTTAGGGTTGGGTGGGGGGGTGGGTTTCCATTATATGAAAATATAATAAATAGAGGGATTCGAGGGTGGGAGGGGGAGGGTTATATTTATAATTATAAGATATAATGATAAGATGCACAAGTGCTTAGATTTATTTTATTTATTATAAATTTCTGTACACTTGATGAAAGTTTTAAAATGAATAAAGAATTAAAAAAAAAAAAAAAAAGCAGTACCGAGGAGACCTGCTAAATCAGGTCTAAAAGTGCATCCCTCTAAATAAAAAGCGCACCACGGATGCCTCTGCGCTGGAAGATGGGAAACCCGACGCCCCGCTGCCAGCGGCCATCCCCTCTAGAGGATCCTGGAAGCCCACCAAAGCGGCCAGGTCCTCAATCATGCCAAAACGCTCCTCCGACCACCAATCCGCAATCCAAGCCCTCCCGCGGGCACATGGATGAGGGAGGAGGAAGAGGGGACGCCAAACAAAAAGAGGGAGGCAAAACCTAAGGGGGTGCGGAAGGAAAACCACCCCCGAACCCCCCGGGCACACGTGGGATCCCCAACTGTCTGCACAAAGAAAGAAATTAAATCAGGGGGAAAAAAACCCCGGAGGTCCCCAGGGACTCCCTGCCCCAGCAGGGGACCCTGCTGAAACCTGCCCCTATGTTTGCAATATAGGGGGAAGGTCACCTGAGGTTGCAGACAAAATGTAGGGGCCAGACAGAGAAAATGGCGAAGTTCCCGCCAAAAATGCTCCCTCCATGGCCTATAGCGGCTGAGAAGCCTGAACAGTCCCAGCCGCTAAAACAGGCAAGTCGGCATCAGCTGTCAAAAAATCAGCTGAGAGGGAATCCTTTGCAACCCGACCATCGGTGGTTCGGGGAATCTCTCCGTGGGCGGTTGGGGAAGATCGGGCTTCCCCACTGCTCCCAGTCGACTCAAGAGGCACCATCAACGGGGAGCTCTGGGCGCCTGCAGCCGCTGCTGACGGAGCGCCACACCTCACCGGCCCAAACCGCCCAAGTTCAGGACAGCCGCCAGTGCCTCGCGGCTGGACAAAATTGTGTCACACTCCCCCGGAGAAGGGCACAATTATTCCATACGTGACCTAGCAAGAATAAAAGTGCCGGTTAGTGCAAAAATACAGTAAAATACAGTAAACTGACAGGGAAGCAACCCTGCAGACCAGCACTACCTCATGATTTTTTTTTTTTTTTAGAACAGACTCCACAGGCTCTCAAAGCAATATGCTTTGCTTGATTTAGGAGGCAAGGCTTACTGCTGAGGCTCCTCTAAAAAAATGTGGGGAGGTGGAGGAAGTGGGGGAAGGGACCCCACTCGAGACACGCTGGGTTTGACACCCACGAGATCGGACAGACCCCCAAACAGGGCCCGCCCAAACTCTGTCTGGCCAAAAACAGGGACTAGAAACCCCCTAAACAAATTCCAACAGCCCTATCAAGGGAGATGGGTACAGATCACTCAACACTTGATGGAAACTGAAGTAGACTGATGAGAATAGAGAAGGGGATATCTTATATACTATCTCACAGTTTTGTTTTCAGTCTCCACCTGCTGGTCATGCTTGGATATATACCCATTCGTAAAGATTGACCTCTACTGGTCTGGAGAGTGCTAAAGAAAGAGGGTTTTAAAATCAAATAGGAAAATCCAGGATGGCCACCACAGCAGTGTTTTGGCGCAAAAAAAAATAATAAAATAAATAAATAAAAAACCCAACTACAGACTTCTGACCCAGAGAGTCTGTCTTCTCCCAGGCAGAGTTGCCCCAGTAACACTGGGGACCTCTGAACCACTGATAAGCCTCAAAATCCAGATAAAACCCCAAAAATAATAAATCAGAGCAGATCAGATCAGATCAGAAAGACCCCTTTCAACTTGTGTGTAAAAGGAAAAACTGACATGCTACAGCACAACCCAGGAATGCAGGAGGTGGATCTAAAAATTTTAGATGCCTTCTATACAACTGCGATTAAAGGAGAATAACCCACTGGTTCAAGATTCATATGCCCTTTGCACTAGAAAGTATCTTTATTTTCAAATATCCAAGGTACTTACCCCATTAATCCTATCTCCATCTAATTCAGCTACTGCAGAGAGAATTCTTATCTAAGCCACAGATCTTCCCAGAAACCAGTACGTGTACCTATAATCTTGTCCTCTAGTGCTCATAGTGGAGTTGGACACTGTGTAATAAAGTCCCCTTACATCAAGCAGATCCTGAGACTGAAGGGCTACTCTAGCCTCTGTTGTATCAAATCTTACCACTGTATCCTTGGCCACGGCTTCGGCCCTGCCGGAAGCGCTTGTTCCGATTATTGCGCCGATTCATCCGTTTTTCTGGGTTAGCACGCAGTCTGCGAGCCTCTTCTTTAGAAGCCGCTACTAGCTTTTCAGCATCTTCTTTGCTTAGCTCTGGATACAGAACCTCATCCAGGTATTCACACTTCTGAGGCAGGCTGAAGTTCACTGACAAGCCACAAAAGAAGGAAACAGATAAAATACTACAGAAAAAGGGAAAGGATGACAGATGAAAAACCAACTCCATTTGTACAAATATTGGCTTAACTCTCTCCACCACTTTGGGTCGCAGGGTAATGTGTTCTCTTCTAGGGCCGAGATCAAGCTGAATCTCATCTCATGAGTCCTACTGTTAACTGTTTTTGTTGCCTTAGGACTATCAAATGTCTTCTGCCCTATTTAGGGTGAGATTGTCAGCTTTACAATACTGCTATTTAAAATAATGCAGTTAAGAATCCTGAAAATGCTGAGAAAGGTCACTAAATGATTCAGGGCAGGTCTGTTATATTTAACACAAGAATTATTGAGTCCCACTCACCATCTAGACAACTATTATATCTGAAAAGACAGGAAACCATGTGGCTTGAATTTGTAGACATCTACTTAACTGAACTAGAAGTCTGAACAAGTGCACTGGATATCAAAATACCCAAATCTTTAAGATCTTCTCTTTAAATGATAGCTAGAGAGAAAGAGTAAGCATAGGCTGGAAGACCTGAGCTCCACTGATTCAAACCGACAGCCCAACAGCTCTCTTCCTGGTAAAACAAGCGAATATAAATTGACCTGCTTTTGTAACTAACTTGGCAGAAATAAATCTCTTCCCAATCCAAAATATTTGTCAATTGAAAGAACAATGCTAGCAAGCACCTAACATATCCACTAATATATTCTTCCTCTAAAACCCTGCTTAATTTACTTCTGAATTCATTTAGTATGGCAGCCATAACCACCACTGCCACTTCACCTAATTATTTACCCTTTAGAGAAAAAAATAATAATTTCCTTAAAAGGTGGATTTCATCACTTTGAAAAGGGTGAATCAGCAAGAGGTAAGGGAGCTGAAAGCAGTGAATTAAATATGCTGAGAAGGAACAATTCCAGGAGGGAATCAGGGAGAAGGGATGAGCATGGGGGGAAAGGTGGCTAGAACAGTGTCTCTTAGACTGTGTGCCACAGCGAGATTCTGGGTATGCCATGAGATTCCAGAATTTTACTTTACTTTAGAGAAATGGTGTGGCAGCCATGTTAGTCCACTCAAAGATAATATGTAGAAATAAAGAGATAAAACAAAAAGAATCCAAGTGATAACCTTTTTTACTGGACTAACTAGAGCATAGTTAGATTAGCTTTTGAAGGTAATCCTTCAGATTTATTTTTCAAAACTCCCTTCATAAATATACACTAGAATAGATGACATGTACATCGCATACACAAGAGTCTATCAATGTTATGAGCATCTGTATATGTAAGAATACAACTGCCGAGACAAGCATCATTCTTTGATGTGACTGATCCTTGAAAACTAAAGGCATGTAATTTTAGTTTTATTTTTATGCCCTAGTTATCCTAAGTTGAGCAACAAAGCAATCAAGGCTTTGTTACTGTTTGGATCTTCTCATCTTTGTGAACTTGGATTTTCAGCTCTGACAGAAATTAAATTGAAAAAAGAGAACTGCAGATGGTGGATGATGAAATGTGCTGTCGACTATCGAGCCATGTTTTCAGTTAATTTGCACTCAAAAAACAAGCACATCCATCGCATTGATTAGCAATTCTATTCTACCTACTTTAGTTTCACTGTTGTTAGAAGAAAATAAATAACTCTCAATTTTAATTTTCTGTTGGTTTTGCAATTTTATAATTTCAATTATAATGTGCCGTGAAAAATGTTTCTCCATTTAGTGTGCCGAGCTAAAAAGGTTTGCGACACACTGGGTTAGAGTATCAGTAGTACCAGGGTGCTGTGAATAAACTACAGGGTAAATCTGACATTGACCTGTGGGGTTTGCTTAAGAGCTCTTAAAATCCAGAAAAAACAGAATTAATGTTTCTTTTTGTTGCCATTTGCTCTGTGAGATATGAGAGTCTGAGCTAAAGACATTATTTTAGCCTCTTAGCTCCAACTTTTCTTGAGAAAATCAAAACCATGAATTCTTAGTTTCAGTCCCAAGTTCATTGTCGGTAAAAACAAAACACATAAAATAGTTGAAATGTAGTCCCAATTGCATTAAGACCAAATTTAAACTCTATGCAGAAAGTAGTCTGATTTAAACACATACGCATAAGAAAAAAATCTTGCAGATATGAGGGGAAAATGAATCGGTGGGTATGTCTCAACTCCCATCTAGCTGCTCCTTTTTAACATATTTTACATGAAGCATGTCTTACAATCTCCATATCTTCTACAACAAATACTACACCAAACTAGTGGAGTCCTTATTAGACCAAAAAATATTGATCAGCTCATTAGAATAACTTTTTGCCTTAATGATCTTTCAAACACCACACCATCAGTTTTAAGCAACATGCTTCAGGCAGACTTAATCCCTGGATTTAAGCCCCATGGATCTATTCTCCTTGGGATCCCAAAAGATACTTGTGACCTGGATTGGCATCTGTTAGAAAACAAGATACAGTGCTCAATGGACCTTTGATCCCATCAGGTATAAATTGCTGAATATCCATTTAACACAAAAATAATGTTTAAAGAACTATGCATTATGAGATAGGACTAAGGGGGTGATTCTAATCACATCCACATTATGAGTATTTTCAGCACAGCTTCCCAAAGTGTGGGTCACCCCAACTGAGGTAACAACAGTCACATTTGGGGCCACAATTTAAGTTGGCTTTCCAAAGGTGCATCATTCACACAATTTTATTTGGCTGTGATCATGGGGATACAGCCACAAAAAGATTGACAAACACTGATTTTCAATATTAAGCCCTACTGCTGAATTACTGCTTCATCTCTAACTATCTTATTACTAACAAAGAACTAAACGCTCCTCCTGATTTCAGGACACTAAGTAGTCTCATTTTGAGAACGCAACACAAGGAAGATCTAAAGAAAAGCCAGTTGATTCACCCCCTCTGGCGTACAACATCCCACTAAGCTCGTATGCTTGCACCAGAATGTGCAGTATCAAGGAGAAATTAGATCCTACCTGCTAATTTTCTCTTTTAGTCCCTCCAGACTGGCACAGATGGATGGGTTTACACTCCTCTGCCATTAGGTAGAGACTGAGAACAAATAGGCTCTGCAATCCCCTTGAGATCAATCTACGAATAGTCAAGCAAGAACACTACCAAACCAAAACTAGAGACTTGTTTTGTTTTTTTTCAACTGTCAAGAATAGAACAGGTAACCAACTGAAAACTATAGTTCACCAGCTAAACCAGTCGAACCAGATGCTGCTGCTCTTCTAAGAATATACAAAAACCCATCACTGAGAAAAACATAGAAACATGATGGCAGCTAAAGGCCAAATGGCCCCTCTAGTTTGCCCATCCACAGTAACCATTATCTCTTTCTCTCTCCGAGAGATCCCACGTGCCTACACCTTGCCCTTTTGAATTCAGACACAGTCTCTATCTCCACCACCTCTTCTGGGAGACTGTATCATGCATCTACCACCCTTTCTGTAAAAAAGAATTTCCTTAGATTACTCTGGAGCCTATCACCTCTTAACTTCATCCTATGCCCTCTCATTGCAGAGTTTCTTTTCAAATTAAACACAGGATGGATTCTATGCTGGCCTGGATGGACTAAAAGAAAGAAAATTAGCAGGTAAGACCTAATTTCTCTTTCTTTAGCATTCCTCCAGACCTTCCACTGAAAGTACTCTTATACATAGGGGGGAGGGTATAAAGTTATATTAAAGGTATGATCAATAATTAAGAATATAATATTTATATGATATTTTTGAATAAAATATTTGTGGAAAGGGTGGGTGGGGAGGGTATAAATTTATGTTTTTAAGATGATGTTAGAAGAAATACAAGTGATGTTTATAAGGTTTAAATGATGTAATATTGTGTTCTTGATGTATGATGGAAAAATGAATAAAGAATTTGGAAAGCATTCTTCCAGACCAGCACAGACAGATGGGACATAAGAAAGCAGTGCCCATCACTGGTGGGAATCCTGAAAGGCAGCATCCCGACACGCCTGAACATCAATCCAGTAGTGATGCACAAAGGAATGCAGAGAAGACCAAATGCAGCCTTACAAATATCCACTGGAAGCACAAAAGAACTCTGCCCAGGAGGCCACCTGACCATGAGTGGAATTAGCTTTATGAAAGTCAGGGACCTACTTCTTCTAAAGAAGATATGCCACAACAATAGCTTCCTTAATCCAGCATACAATAGAAACCTTAGAAGCACCTTCACCATTAGGCCTGCCCGCTAGCAATACAAAAAGGAAATCCGTCTGCCTAAACTCGAGTCCTCTTCATGTATACACGAACTCTGCGAACATCCAACTTGTGCAACTGCTTCTGCTCCAAAGATCCCTCTCGACTACCCAAGGCTGGGAGGGAAGCCATCTGATTCACATGAAAAGAGGAAAAGACTTTTAGAAGGAAGGAAAGAACAGGCCACAGAACCACATACTACCTAGAAAATTCCAAGAAAGGAGCTCAACAAGAAAAGGCTTGCAACTCCAACACGTCTCACCTATGTAATGGCTACAAGAAACACTGCCTTCAAAGTAAGGTCTTTCATCATGCATGAATTCAAGGGCTCAAACGGAGAATGAACCAACACCAACAGGACAAAATTGAGATCCCAGGCCAGACTGTAACTATGGCACATTGCAACTTATAAACTGTATATTATGTATGGTAACCTGTAACCCATTCTGAGCTCTTTGTGGAGGACGGGATAGAAAATGAATTAAATAAATAAAAACATCAATAACTGAGGGGCGTATCGGCAGCTGAAGCAATTTCAACTGCTCTTAAGGGAGTGATGATATCAGGAAGAGAAGACAACCACCGTCCTTGCACTAAACCTCTAAAGGATGCCAAGGATGAAACCTGAACCCGCAAGGAGGACCAGACAAGGCCCCTCAAGGCCATCCTGCAAAAAAATCCAGGATGCGCGAAGTGCCATATGCGTACATAGGCACAGAAGTCGAAAACCTTTGCGAACCTAACAGAGTAGAGATCACCTTACCCGACTATCCTTTTCTGTTTAGACATTCCCTTTCAAGAGCCAAGCTGTAAGACGTATGAGGAGAGACTGGAAGCCCTGAATATGTATACCCTAGAGGAAAGGAGAGACAGGGGAGATATGATTCAGACGTTCAAATACTTAAAGGGTATTAACGTAGAACAAAATCTTTTCCAGAGAAAGGAAAATGGTAAAACCAGAGGACATAATTTGAGGTTGAGGGGTGGTAGATTCAGGGGCAATGTTAGGAAATTCTACTTTACGGAGAGGGTGGTGGATGCCTGGAATGCGCTCCCGAGAGAGGTGGTGGAGAGTAAAACTGTGACTGAGTTCAAAGAAGCGTGGGATGAACACAGAAGATTTAGAATCAGAAAATAATATTAAAGATTGAACTAGGCCAGTTACTGGGCAGACTTGTACGGTCTGTGTCTGTGTATGGCCGTTTGGAGGAGGATGGGCAGGGGAGGGCTTCAATGGCTGGGAGGGTGTAGATGGGCTGGAGTAAGTCTTAACAGAGATTTCGGCAGTTGGAACCCAAGCACAGTACCGGGTAAAGCTTTGGATTCTCGCCCAGAAATAGCTAAGAAGAAAAAAAAAAAAAATTTAAATTGAATCAGGTTGGGCAGACTGGATGGACCACTCGGGTCTTTATCTGCCGTCATCTACTATGTTACTAAGAGACCCAGATCAAACATGGGAATGAGACCCTGAGTAAGAAGATGGTCCAACAGGGTCAGAGGAAGGGGCTCTGTGACCAGGAGACAAACCAAGTCCCCGTATCATGGACACCTCGGCCAATCCGGAGCCACCAGAATAACTCGGCCTGCATGCCATGCAATGCAAAGAACTCTTCCTACCAGAAGCCACAAAGGAAAGACATATAGAAGGTCTTTCGTCGGCTAACACTGCACCACAGAATCCAGTCCCTCAACCAGAAAATGTCTGCCCCAACTTAAAAACCACTCCACTTTGGCACTGAAACGCGTGACCATGAGATTCATCATTGGCCGACCCCATGGCCAAACTAACAGATCGAAGGCCTCCACTCCCAGACAGGGGGGAGCGATGATAGAAAGCAGTTACTTATCGTAACAGGTGTTTTCCTAGGACAAGCAGGTAGCATCTTCTCACATGTGAGTGAGTGACGTCATCCACAGACCCCTGGGTACGGACAGCTACCAAAGTGCACCAACACCTTTAGAACTTAAAAAAGTTCTCATCTGACAGCACCGCGCATACACGAGTGCCTTCCCACCCGACATACACTCGTGGCTCAGTTCATTTTTCCCCACAAAGCAAGAATGTCGTTTTTTTCAACTGTTTATTTGCCCTTGCCTTCTCGCTAATAAGAACATAAGAACTGCCATCTCCGGATCAGACCCATGGTCCATTGAGTCCGGCGATCCGCACACGCGGAGGCCCAGTCAGGTATACACCTGATGTAGTTTTAGTCACCCATATCCCTCTATGCCTCTCGTAAGGAGATGTGCATCTAATTTGCCTTTGAATCCTAGCACAGTGGATTCCTTAATAACCTCCTTTGGGAGAGCATTCCAGGCATCTACCACTCGCTGTGTAAAGCAGAACTTCCTGGCATTTGTCCTGGACTTGTCCCCCCTTAGCTTCAAACCATGTCCTCTTGTCCGTGTCGCGTTGGACAATGTAAATAATTTATTTTCCTGCTCTATTTTATCGATGCCTTTCAGCATTTTGAACGTCTCGATCATGTCCCCTCGCAGCCTCCTCTTCTCAAGGGAGAACAGTCCCAGTTTCTTGAGTCGTTCCTCATATTCCAAGTTCTCCATACCTCTTATTAGCTTCGTTGCTCGTCTCTGCACCCTCTCAAGCAGTTTTATATCCTTCTTTAGGTTGGGAGACCAATGTTGGACACAGTATTCCAAGTGTGGTCTGACCATTGCTCTATAAAGCGGCATTATGACTTTCTCCGATCTACTCGTGATTCCTTTCTTTATCATGCCCAACATTCTGTTTGCTTTCTTTGCCGCTGCCGCGCATTGTGCTGACGGCTTCAGGGTCCTATCTATCAGTACACCCAAGTCCTTTTCTTGTTTGCTCTTACCCAGAGTTGCGCCTGACATTCTATACTCGTGTTCCTTATTCTTACTACCTAAATGCATTACTTTGCATTTCTCCACGTTGAACTTCATCTGCCATTGCTCTGCCCATTTCTCTAACTGATACAAGTCGCTCTGGAGTTCCTCGCTATCCTCCTGCGATCTGATTGCCCGGCATAGCTTTGTGTCGTCTGCAAATTTAATGATCTCACTGGATACTCCTTCTTCCAGGTCATTGATGTAAATATTAAATAGGATCGGCCCAAGAACCGAGCCCTGGGGCACACCACTAGTCACTTTCTCCCAGTCTGAGAACTTCCCATTTATGCCCACTCTCTGCTTTCTGTTTTCCAGCCATTTGCCTATCCACCTGTGTATATCTCCCTCTATACCATGGCTTTGTAGTTTCCTGAGAAGTCTTTCATGTGGAACTTTGTCGAACGCCTTCTGGAAGTCCAAATATATTATGCAATACTCTTCTGGTTTTTTGTCCATTTTTTTTCTTGTTTTTAAAAAATATTTTAAAAAATAATTTTTTTTCCCCGTTTTTTTGTCAGCTGACGATTAAACAACGGGACTTCTTGCCCTACCTCAGCCATTGAATTCTATTTGGCTGAAACGCTGTTCCCCTCCATGTCCCATCCGCTGACGGGGTTTAAGAAGTACGCCAGGTGCCAATGAGTCATTTCTTTAACTGACCTTCACAGCTGATGCTTGCAGTGCCTAGGTCTACACCATCACATTGAAACGTGTGCACGCTGCTCAACTCTTCAGAAGCGCACAATCAAATGTCACCTTCTTCATCAAGAAAAATTATTTGGTGTCAACATGGAAGACAAAACGACATCGCCACTGAAAGCATCGATATTTAAGGAACCGACACCTTCAGAGGCATCACTGTTGACACCGATATCACAGGTCGCTGCTTCAGCTGGTAAGCCAACCAAAAAGCCATCTTTCCAAACTGGGTTTGCAGGTCACAAAGAAATTGAGTCCAGTCATGCTGACCAAGAAAAATCCCCTTTTACGATTTGTCTCCAAAACAAGAGGTGTGTCATCATCCTCATCCTCTCTGGAGCGAGTCGTGGCACCAATGGTACCGGCAAGTAAGACACAGTTACCTGTGCCTCCTTTAAGAGAGAAGCTCGATGCTCTTCTCCATGTGAAGTATAGGAAAGCTTTTGGCATTATTGCCCCGACACCGACTCTGCAGGTATCAACCCAGCCTGATTATCATACTAAACGAGATGCTGGTACCATCACTTCATCAATGCATCATCATCGATCCAGTCACAATGCTTCAAGACAACATCATAGATCTTTACACCGTTCATAATCCAGCCATGCATCGAAGCACAGTTCATCCAGACACCACTCTGCTTCATCAAAACATTATTCTTCTTCACCTCAACGACAAGAGGAAGTCAACCTATCTTGGATCTCAGAGGTCTGAACAAATTTCTTGTCAAGGAAAAACATATCCCTAGCAACTTTATACCCTCTTTTAGATCACAACGATTGGCTATGCTCTCTGGATCTCAAAGAAGCTTACACTCGTATTCCTATTCACCGAAATGGCGCAATGTCACAACCCCACCGGCTCGAGAACCCAAAGGGCAACCCAACAAAATCAGCGCTCGGGATATAGCAGACTTCTTTCTTAATAAAATCAAAATTGTACAATCAGAAGTAGCCAAATTAATCCCAACCGAGACACATATGCTCAGTACATCTCAACACACCCCTGAACCCACCAAAGCAGACCAAATCTGGACCTCATTCTCCAATCTGTCCATCCCTGACACAAAAAAAAAACTACTATCCAAACTATCCGTGCACTGCAGCTTCCTAGACAACTGTCCCTCTTACCTTCTCACTGCCACTCCTGGACAAATCACCACCTGGATCACCAACTTACTCAATAACTCCCTAAACCAAGGCCACTTGCCAAAGATAATGGGAAAGATCGCCCTCACCCTGATACCAAAAGCAGATCTCTCTTTGGCTTCAAATTATAGACCTATCACAGGCATACCCATTTTCACAAAAATCATTGAGACCCACATAAGTAAACAACTCACAATTTACATGGAGCAACACTCTCCACCCATCCTAATTCGGATTTCGTCAACAACATAGCAAAGAGTTTCTTCTCCTCACCTTAATCACAAAAAACAAACTGCTCAGCACAGGACACCAAGCAATACTCCTCCAATTCGATATTTCAGCAGCCTTCGACTCGTTGACCACCATTTGCTACTAATAAAACTATCAGAAATTGGCATAACAGGCACAGTGCTAAAATGGTTCTCAGATTTCCTAAAAAACAGAATATATCGTCAGTAAGAGCGGAAAGACCTCAAAACCCTTGGAAAGCCTTCTGTGGTGTGCCACAAGGCCCCCCACTCTCCCCCATCCTATTTAATCTCTTCATGAGCTCTCTAGGTAACATCAAATTCGAAGACGAAAGCATGTCATACGCAGATGACGTTTTTCTCCTTATTCCCATAACCAAAAATCAATCAGACTTACCCAACAAAATCTCACACAATATAGAAAAAATCCAAAATTGGGCAACAACCAACAAACTGAAGCTAAATACAACTAAAACCAAAGTTCTATACTTCCACACAGCCCAGCAAACGGCACCTACAAGCATCAACCTTCGATCGGGCGAAATCCTCTCCATAGATGAGTCCTCCAAAATCCTAGGTTGCATACTAGACTCCACTCTAACCAAGGAAACCCAAATATCTAGTCTCCGAAAGAAATCCTTCTACATCCAAAGACAATTAAGACTAATCAGACCTTACTTTCACCAATACCACTTTGTCTTAATCGTACAACTGATGATCTTACCACAACTGGACTACTGTAACTCCATCTACATGGGAATCAACACTGCTCTAATTCACAAACTGCAACTCATCCAAAACACTGCCATAAGACTTATCTTCAACCTGAGAAAATACAACTCAGTCACAACCTTCATCAAACAAATATACTGGCTACCCATCCCATCATGAATAACATTCAAAATATCTTGCATCATTCACCGAATACTTTATGGAAACTCTGCGGCCCCACTCATCCAACTCTTCTCAATAGCATGGTCTACTTACCGCAGAACCTTCAATCGGATGCTACTAAATTTCCCATCCACTAAAGATCTTCACTATAAACGAGTTTTCCACTCCATGATTACCTTCCTAGGAGTCAAAACTTGGAATGTCCTTACAAAAAAGACCAGAACTGAACCTTGCCACATCATCTTTCGAAGAAAACTGAAAACCCATCTGTTCGATACTTAATCTCCTTTACCCTCTCTTTCCCTTCCTCCCTCCTCCTTCCCCTCTTTTTCTCTCCCCTTCCTCTCCGTCTTACCTATCCACCTCCTCTCTCTCCCCTCTTACCTCTCTTTACAGTTGCCTTGAGCCTGTAAAGGTATGAGCGATGCACAAATGGAAGATTAGATAAGATCAATTCAAGGTTTTACCATTCGGCCTGGCATCATCTCCCAGAGTATTTACCAAATGCCTTGTGGTAGTGGCAGCAACTTTAAGATCTCAAGGTCTTCAAGTTTTTCCTTACCTGGATGATTGGTTTATAAAAGAACCTTCTTCCCAAGATGTCCTCATAGCAACACACAAAACAATACTCGTTTCTTCAACATATTGGTTTCGAAATAAATTTTCTCAAATCACAACTTCAGCCATCACAAACACTTCAATTCATAGGGGCTCTGCTCGACACCATTCAATTAAGCTTTTCTCCCTTGTCTGGACAAATTAATCCAAATTTTCCAACAAATTACTCAACTACCATCAATCACAGCCAGACATATGATGGTACTTCTAGGACATATGGCATTTACTGTCCATGTAATACCACTTACGAGGCTTCACCTTTGGACCCCATAATGGACTCTAGCTTCACAGTGGTCTGAAGCCTACGATCTACTTTCAAAACACATTTCAGTAATACTGTCTGTACAACGCTCACTGCAATGGTGGATGAAATCTTTAAATTTTCCAGAGGTCTTTTGTTCCACATACTTCCTCATCAAAATGTTCTAACCACAGATTCCTCAAACTACGCTTGGGGAGCACATATGGAAGGACTTCGCACTCAAGGTCACTGGTCTCTCAGGGAACATTACCAAATAAATCTGTTAGAACTCAGAGCCATTTACAATGCTCTCAAAGATTTTGAATATCTTCTTTTTGGACAAGTTCTGCTTGTACGCAAGGACAATCAAATAGCCATGTACTATATAAACAAACAGGGAAGAACGGGTTCTCTCCCTCTGTGAAGAAGCACAGAAGATCTGACGTTGGGCAATCGCTCACAATATTTTCATGAGAGCAATCTAAATTCAAGGAGAAAAGAATTCTTTAGTAGACTAACAGCAAAATTCTTCAACCTCACGAATGGATGCTCAACTCTGCAACTCTCCATCTCATCTTTGATCAATGGGGAACTCCACAAATAGATCTGTTTGCATCTCCCCTCAATTACAAGTTCCCCTCTTTTGCTCCAGACTGTATTCTCCTCATCATCTGGAACCAGATGTTTTTCTTCTAGATTGGACACACAAGTTCCTTTATGTATTTCCTCCAATTCCTTTAATTCTCAAAACACTTGTCAAGCTCCAAGCTCAAACAGGAGTCAGTCACTATGATTCTCATAGCTCCTCGGTGGCCCAGGCAGCATTGGTTCTCCCTTCTGGTTCAATTAAATATCAAGGAACCAATAACTCTTCCAATAGTTCCATCTCTTTTCATGCAGAGTCAAGGTTCTCTTCTACATTCCAACCTTCAATCTGACAGCTTGACATCTCGGGCTTCGCTCATCTGATTGATATCTTTCTCAAACTGTCAAATACATATTGGAAACTTCCAGAAAACCGGCTACTCAACAATGTTATAAACAAAAGTGGACCTGATTTTCTGCTTGGTGTCTACTTCACCAACAAAATCCACCTCTGCTTCTTCAGTTTTGGATTATCTTTTGCATCTATCTGACTCTGGCCTCAAATCTACTTCTATTAGAGTTCATCTCAGTGCAATTTCTGGTTTTCATCAACCAGTGGATGGAAAACCTCTCACTTCTCATCCTTTAGTTTCTAGATTCATGAAAGGTCTCTTCAATGTCAAACCATCTCTTAAGCCACCTTCCATGGTTTGGAATCTTAATGTAGTTCTAACTAGACTGATGAAGCCAACATTTGAACCCATGTCTACAGCTCATCTCAAATAGCTCACTTGGAAAGAGATCTTTCACATTTCTCTGACATCTGCTCGCAGAGCGAGTGAGCTTCAAGCACTTGTGTCAGATCCATCATTCACAGTGTTCCATCATGACAAGGTTGTGCTTTGTACTCATCCCAAGTTCCTTCCAAAAGTAGTCACTGAATTTCATCTCAATCAATCGTTTCACCAGTGTTTTTCCTGAAGCCACATTCTCATCCTAGAGAAGCGACTCTTCACACTCTAGACTGTAAGCGAGCATTGGTCTATTAATTTACTAGAACAAAGCTGCACAGAACATCTCAACTTTTTATCTCATTTGATCCTAATAAATTGGGACATCCAATTTCAAAAAGAACGATTTCCAATTAGTTGGTTGCTTGCATCTCGTTCTGTTATGCTCAAGCTGGGCTGCATCTGGAGAGTTGGGTCACAGCCCACAAAGTCCGAGCGTTGGCAGCTTCTGCAGCTTTTCTTCGCTCTACTCCTATAGATGAAATCTGCAAAGCTGCCACCTGGTCCTCGGTTCATACTTTCACCTCTCATCTTATTCCAGACGGGATGGGCACTTCAGCCAGTCAATATTACAAAATTTATTCTCATAAAAGGTCAACACTCCCTTCATCCCATTCTAGTTAGCTTGGAGGTCACCCACATGTGAGAATATGCTGCCTGTTCTGGGATAAAGCACAGTTACTTACCATAACAGGTGTTTATCCAGGGACAGCAGGCAGATATTCTCAAAACCTTCCCATATCCCCTGGTTGGCTCCTTAGCTGCCTTACTGAACTGAGGAGCTGCAAGCATACGTCAGGCGGGAAGGCATTCGCGCATGCGCAGTGCAGTCAGACAAGAACTTTCTTAAGTTCTAAAGGTGCTGGTACACTTTAGTAGCTGTCCGTGCTGGGGCTCCAGAGATGACGTCACCCACAAGTGAGAATATGCTGCCTGCTTGTCCTGGGATAACACTTGTTATGGTAACTGTGCTTTCCATCACCGCATCCCCCCACCCCCACCCCACATACACACACCTAAGTGGTAACTTTTCTCTTGAGAGGACAAAGCTTTATTGGCAGACATTTCCCCCGATGAGGATCTGGGCTTCTACGGTGACCTGCAGGATCCTTGAGAGGGGGGCGGGTGAAGCGGGCAGCTGGGGGTCAGAGCTGCCTACGGGTAAGAACGCTTTGATAGTGTGTATTTTTCACTGGGAACAGCTCATTCTTAGGCTCTGAGGGAACAGCCACTCCTGAGGAGCCCAAGACCAACGGAGACTACGGAGAGATGCCAGCCAAGTGTGTGCAACTTTGCTTTCTCTGGAGACAAACAGGTGATATGCAGTAGAGAATGACACGGTGAAAAAATTGGTCCCCGTCACCGCCCCGTCCCACCATCCCCGTCACCGCCCCGTCCCCGTCTCGTCCCCGTCTCACCATCCTCTTCACTGCCCCGTCACCGCCACTGCCACCCCATTCACCGCCCCGTCACCGCCACTGCAATCCCATTCACTTTTCTTTATTTACGTATAAAGGAAACATTCTTTAAAACTTTAAAACTTAGTTAAATATTAGTTAATAACTATACAAAAACAAAACACGCAGAGAAAAAATTAATTAATATAAATTCCCTGACTTCCCTGCACTGTCCCCCCTTGAAGGTCTGTCCCCATCCTGAAAGCCTGATGCCCCCCCCCCCGATACATCCCTCCCCCCGAAGGACCGCCGACTCCCCAACAATATCGGGCCTGGAGGGAGCCCAAATCCTCCTGGCCACGGCGACCCCCTAACCCCACCCCGCACTACATTACGGGCAGGAGGGATCCCAGGCCCTCCTGCCCTCGACGCAAACCCCCCTCCCCCCAACGACCGCCCCCCCCAGCCGACCCGCGACCCCCCTGGCGACCCCCACGACCCCCCCACCCCCCTTCCCCGTACCTTTGGTAGTTGGGCCAGAAGGGAGCCCAAACCCTCCTGGCCACGGCGACCCCCTAACCCCACCCCGCACTACATTACGGGCAGGAGGGATCCCAGGCCCTCCTGCCCTCGACGCAAACCCCCCTCCCCCCAACGACCGCCCCCCCCAGCCGACCCGCGATCCCCCTGGCGACCCCCACGACCCCCCCACCCCGTACCTTTGGTAGTTGGCCGGACAGACGGGAGCCAAACCCGCCTGTCCGGCAGGCAGCCAACGAAGGAATGAGGCCGGATTGGCCCATCCATCCTAAAGCTCCGCCTACTGGTGGGGCCTAAGGCGCGTGGGCCAATCAGAATAGGCCCTGGAGCCTTAGGTCCCACCTGGGGGCGCGGCCTGAGGCACATGGTCGGGTTGGGCCCATGTGCCTCAGGCCGCGCCCCCAGGTGGGACCTAAGGCTCCAGGGCCTATTCTGATTGGCCCACGCGCCTTAGGCCCCACCAGTAGGCGGAGCTTTAGGATGGATGGGCCAATCCGGCCTCATTCCTTCGTTGGCTGCCTGCCGGACAGGCGGGTTTGGTTCCCGTCTGTCCGGCCAACTACCAAAGGTACGGGGAAGGGGGGTGGGAGGGTCGTGGGGGTCGCCAGGGGGATCGCGGGTCGGCTGGGGGGGCGGTCGGAGGTTCTTGGGGGGGGCGGTCGTTGGGGGGGAGGGGGGTTTGCGTCGAGGGCAGGAGGGCCTGGGATCCCTCCTGCCCGTAATGTAGTGCGGGGTGGGGTTAGGGGGTCGCCGTGGCCAGGAGGGTTTGGGCTCCCTTCTGGCCCGATATTGTCGGGAAGTCGGTGGTCCTTCGGGGTGGGGGTGCGAGTGGTCCTGCCGGGGGGGGGGGATGTATCGGACGTCGGGGAGTCGGCCGGGCAAGAGGGCTTGGGCTCCCTCTTGCTCCGATCGCGAGTGCGGGTGGGAGCGCGTTATATGCGTGAAAATACGGTAAATAGCGGTTCCTAGAAGGGGGTACATTGGCCCGCGGGGACAAACCTGTTCACCGTTTCCGCGGTCGGTGAATGGCCTTGTCCCCGTCACCGCAGCGACTGCTAGTTTTCTTCCCCGTTTTCGGCGGTGACCCGCGGCTTAAATGCGGTGGCCACGGGTAAACCGTCACCGTGTCATTCTCTAATATGCAGGCACACTTGCTGGTGAGTCCAAGCTGAAAAAGCATATGGGAGGTAGAAACAATCCATAATGCAAAGAGGTTACGTAACACTGAATGACCAAAGCGAACATTTTGAGCTAAACTTTGATCTAAGCCAGGGGTGTCCAACCTTTTGGCTTCCCTGGGCCGCATTGGCCAAAAAAAATGTTTCTGGGGCCGCACAAATGCTGCAGTAAAACAAAGGAGGGAGCCAGCAAGATGGTAAACACCCGGGGGCAGCAGAGGAAAACACTGCATCGCCCTCGACCGGGGCCACACAAAATACTTCACGAGGCCGCATGCAGCCCTTGGGCCTCAGGTTGGACACCCCTGATCTAAGCAGTAGTGTTTGGTGAAAAAGTACATACAGAAGACCAAGTAGCTGCTTTACAAATATCCCTGATTGGGATGGACTTCAAGTTGGCTATTGAAGCCGCTGTAGCTCGCAGTCTATGTGCCCCAATTGAACCAGGGGGTTGTATATGAGCTCTTGTGTAACAAAAATGGATGCAACATGTAATCCATGAGGATATGGCTCTTTTTGTCGCTGGTTGGCCACAAGTAACTGTAGGAAATGAATAGTTGACTTGATTTGCGGAGATGAGAAGTGGCCTTGAGGTAAAAAAGAAGTGCTCTTCTGCAATCTAAGAAATGCAGGCGTTCCTCTGCCTCAGAGGAGTGCAGAGGTGAAAAAAACGATGGTAAAGTGATTGTCTGGTTAAGGTGGAAGTCCGAAACCACCTTAGGAAGAAATTTAGGGTGAGTTTGTAATTGCTCCTTATCTAGAAAAAATTGTAAATAAGGATAATAGGTGACTAAGGCTTGAAGCTCACTAACTCTTCTAGCTGATGTGTGTGCTATAAGAAAAGCTGTTTTCCAGAAAAGGGAAGTGAGAGATGCAGACCCTAGTGGTTCAATTGGGTCCTTCAATTGTTCCAAGACTGTTAAGGTCCCAGGATGGAATAGGATCTCTGAGCAGAGGTCTAAGATTAGTAAGACTTCTAATAAAATGAGAGGATGTCGTGAAACTAGTTTGGTACGCTGAGATGGCTGACGAATGAAGTCTTAGAGGGTTTGTCTTGAGGCCAGAATCAGACAGGTGCAAGAGATAGGTGAAGATCTGATCCAATGGGCAGTGAAGAGGTTCTTGACCTTGAGCATGTATCCATAAGGAAAAAGCACTTCCATTTAGCTTGATAGGATATTCTTGTAGAAAGACGTCTTGCTGCAAGCAGAACTGTCTTCTCTGATTCAGAGAGAGGAAGGTTGGTTAGGAGGGAACTCTCAATTTCCAGGACATGAGACTGAAACTGCGAAGATTGGGATGAAATAATTGGCCGTTGTGCTGAGAGAGAAGGATTGTCACCCAAGGATAAGAAGTGCTCATTTCGAACCACCTCATGGTAGGCCTCAAATACGAAGGAACTGGCAGGAAGTAAAGTACAAATTAAAAGCTTCCCTTCAGACTGGCACTTTTTTTAAAAAAAAAATTTAAAAGAGCAGACCTCACAGGCAGTCTAAGCTGTAGTCAATGCCCAGAGGCAGAGGCGAAAGAAGGGAAGGTGGGTGAATGGGGGCAAGGACTTGGCCACCCGAGTATAGCACCCCCAAGGTGAAGGGACCCCCGCAGGCCCCTACCTCTGTCCAGCCAAGAAACAGTCAGTAAAGGCCACTGCCTATTGCCTCCAACAGAGATTTCAACTAACTCCTAACTAAGGGCCTAAACAGGACAGGCTTACCACTTTCCACCTGCTAGAGACTGAGAACACACTGATCTCAAGGGGATTGCACAGCCTACTTGTACTACTGGTGCAGTTCAGTTTGTTCTCAGTCTCCACCTGCTAGCAGAGGAGCGTAAACCCATCCATCTGTGGTGGTCTGGAGGGACGCTAAAGAATATGTGATTTTTTTTTTGCTTAGTATAATTAGCTCTGTTAACTCTGCTTTCCTACTCGCTAATATAAACTGCAGGCACAAACTTGTGTGCTTTGGTCATGCCCTTTACCATCCATATAAAGGGGTGGGGGAGGGGATACTGAAAATCACCCACATCTCTCAAGATATGGATGACTACAGTCCAGACAATTTTTCACAAGAAATAAAATTAGTCATTGTTAGAGATGCTTACAAATTTTGACTTGGCTGCAGATTCACAGGTGGCATTTCATGATTTCTGTCAAACCAACACTGCATAGGTGTTATCCAGTCATGACCTCTGCCTGCCTTAAGAAGCTCAATCTCTAATTGCTTACATGATGCTACTTCTGTTAGATAAAAACAAGCACTACTATGCATGACTGTTTTAGTACTTTGATGTCACCGAAGTCTATTTCCAACTGCTGGCAGAGACTGGGATCAACTCATTTATCTGGTCTAGAAGTCTTCTTCTGAGACTATCCTGCTTGCACAGATGCTCTGGTGAACAAATGTTCTCTGGACCCCAAAATACATAGTGAAAGACTTCCATAAAAATCTGTCTGAAAAAAAATGAGCTCTGGATCAACTTATGATTATCCTTAATTACAATATGATCTGCATCTAGAAGGTTCCAGCAGAGAAGAACCTCTTGCCCTGATCTCTTACAGGATAGCAGTATGACCCTCCATTTTTAAATGCCTTGTCCTGTCAAAAAACTGAATGGATATGTCATCAAGTACTGGTTGCAATCATCCTGACTTTTCCGAATATCATAATACTGTTGTTCAAATAAATCCCTTGTACTTTTTCCAAATCAGTACTAACATTATGGCTCTGATCACCACTTAACCCAGATGTCCCATCTTAACCACCACAGAGGCAAATTAAAATCACAATATAGAGTCTGCTGGTATCTTTGTGGTTGTGCTCAGAAGTAGCAACAATTTCACAGAAGGCTTCTTTTCCTAGCTGGTACCTCCCCCCTTTCCTTGAGCCAATAGTCAATTATTAACTCAAGTATGGGGGGGGAAAACAAAATCACCACCTGCAGCTGTATGGCCAGTATCTTGAATTATTTCAAGGACAGTATCCAAGAGCTAGTTCGTAAGTCCTTAAAAGGGAAAAAAAAAAAAAAGAGCCTATAATCAGAGTGCTTCAAAAACCCAGTAACCAAGTCCATCCCTGGGGAGCAGAGCAGTGGCCTTTCTTACCTTCAGCATTTCATAACTGTATGCTGCCTTATGGATATTCATCTTCTTGCCAAGGTAACTACAGTCCTTAGCTGCAGTCAGCAAATTCCTGCAATAGAGGTTGACCTGGGAAACAGCCTTAGAAAAAAATATTGTAAAGATAAAGTAAGCCAATTCATTAAGGCCACTCTATAGATCTTGCTAATCAAACCTAATTTTCAAATCTCTAGGTACTTGCTGAGAACACTGCAGCCCTTTGACCCTTCTCTGTGAAGAAAGGTGGCCAATACAGACACATTTATTAGACTTTTGACATTTATATGCTCTTAAACATAAAGATGTTCTTAAACTCTGCCATCTCATTGGTAAGTCAAGCAAATGGTGAAGATGGCATCTCTTTCACATGTATGCCCAAACCCACAGCACATCTGAGAAACTAGGTCAAAATGCTGCACTATACCCCTCCTCAACAATTTGCAGCCCATTCAAGCAGCTTAAGTACATGCAGAGGCAGTTTAGTGCAATGATGGCCACAGAACTGGATAACACTATGCTTCAGGCTTCCATGAAACTAGCAGGAGCACTCTCCCATCCCTACTGCCAACATAATCACACTTGAAGTCTGGGTTAAACAAAAAAAAAAACAACAACCCACAAAATATTTACTTGCAAACTAGCAAGCCAAAAAGGTTTGAAGAGATGAGATTTAAGTTGATCTCTGTCCTATAGTAAAGAAAATTATTACCAGATTTAAGAAAACAATTAATGTCACCACCAGTAGTGGAGTCAGTGAAGGTCTAGCCACATACATACCTTTCATTTCTAGCATAACCGACTCTGGCACATCCTCCCCCTCAGCTTCTTTCCTCATTTCGAGCCTTCTTTTCCATTCTTCCTCATTGGGGACCAACACAACAGCCTTGCGAGAGTATCCCTTGAAAGGATGCAGCTTCCGGCGTTGGGCAGAATTATAGACGGTACACTGTGAGGAAACAGAGTCTGGGGTATGATATATACAGGCGGTGATCTGTGATCCAGGTCCTCTCTGCTGAGCATTATATGAATTGTTAACAAGAAGCAGTGATGGACAACAGTACCTGATCTAGAATGAAGTTCCTCTTTGTCCTTGAAGCAACAGGAACAAGCCTTATAAGACAACGGGTGGCTTCCTGTGTTAATACATCTCGACGCTGAGGTTCCATCTCCTCTGTCTCTAGCCCTTTTGTCTGGTGGCAAGAAAGAAAAGCAATCACTGCCAACTCTGTGCAGAATTGTCACAAATCAAAGAGGTCTTAGCCATTCTTAATAAGCTCAAACATCCAAGCTGGTAAAGTCCCTGCACCTCACAACCTCCAGATGATTGGAAAAGAAGAAACATTTACCTGCATTTTCTCCATTATAGTATCGGTCCCCAGAACATTGTATCTTTTTTCTGGATTCTCCAGGTTGTGCTTCTGAGCCCAATGACTCTTTCCAGAACCCGGAAGTCCAACCATTAATATCACCTACATGAAAGAAGAAAAGGAGGAATAAAGAATGATCTGATCCTTAGCACATGTGGAAGGAATCCAGAAAGGCATTAATGGAGCAATGAGATTACACCGAAAGATTAGGTTTCTTACCTCTGCTAATCTTCTTTCTTGTAAATATCCTCAGGAGTCTACACATAGGGTTGTCACTCTCTTTCAGCCTTAAACTGTAGGGAACTTAAAACCAAATTCTAGCCCCTCCTATAATGGTCATCCCCTGTTACTCACCCCTGGAATTTCAGGTTGTACACAAGCCAGGTTTTTAAAAAAACAGGAAACAAAAGATAAGCGAAAGAGGGTGCAGGAACTCCCCGCAACATATCAATTCTGCTCATGATAAACAATGCTAATAACAATTAGAGGCCCAAGGCCAAACTTTGCAGAAACATCAAATTGAAACAGGAAACAAATTTCAAACAGTATAAATTTGGATAAAGGTGACACAGCCTGAGGGTCAGAAGGGAACAACCACCCGGGAATCCCAAAAACTTTACATAAGAGAACAAGAATGGAATTCTTAGTAAGGCTGGTCAAAGACAGAAATCCGGCTTACCAGTTACTGGTCAGGCAACCTGCGAATCGGACAGACAAAACTGGGCGGGTATGTAGACTCCAGAGGATATTTACAAAAAAGATTAGCAGAGGTAAGAAACCTAATCTTTCGTTCTTGTACAATTCCTCTGGAATCTACACAGTAGGGACATATCAAAGCAGTCCCAGCAGATCAGGGGGGGCCCAATGAGCCCACCACCAGGACTGAACCCCCAAAAGCTGCATCTTGCTTTGCCATCACATCAAGTCGGTAAAACTTTGTAAAGGTACTGTGTTTCTCCGAAAATAAGACACTGTCATATTAATTTTGGGCCCAAAAAACGCACTAGGTCTTTTTTTGGGGGTAGGTCTTCTTTTTTTCATATACACTTATCTCTTCCTTCCTCTCCTCCACCCCAATTCTTCCTCTTTCTCTCCTCTCCATGTGCAGCATCTTTCCTCCCCTCTCACCCATCCCCTTATGTCTTCCCTCCCTCCCATCCCTTGTGCAGAACCCTTGCACAGCTTCAATCCTTCCCTTCCTCCCATATCCCCCATGCAGCATATTTCTAACCCCTCCTTAGCATAGCCGAACCCCCGCTGACACTTCCATCTCTCTCTCCCATTAGAATGCTGCCCACCACGAGACTGATATACCTTGAAAACAGCAGCGTCGGCAAAAATCTAATCAGGCTGCTTCGCGGCCTTCTTTTCTCCCTCTCGGGCATTCCTCTGCCACATCACTGATGATGTCATCAGCAACACAGCACAGGAACACCCGGAAAGGAGAAGAGAAGGCCGCAAAACAGCCTGATTAGATTTTTGCCGACACCGCCGTTTGCAAGGTATATCGGTCTCGCGGTTGGCAGCGTTCTAATGGGAGGGAGATATGGCAGTATCAGCGGAGGTTCAGAAGCAGGGGCATGGCGGGAAGCTCAGCTGCCGGCAACTAGGGCTTATATTAAGACCTACCCTGAAAATCATACTAGGACTTTATTTTCGGGGAAACACGGTATGTAGAGTGGCCCTGCAAATCTCCTCAGGAGAAACGGCTGTGGATTCTGCCCAAGAGGAAGCCATTCCTCTGGTAAAGTGAGCCTTCCCCCGTCAGCATAGCTATTGCTAGCAATCAGCATTTTCAGTTGGTATAACTAATGTCAGCAAAGGCCTATGGGAAATTATATCAATCTGACTCTGGCATGTGAATGCAGATAGACCCTGAGGGCAGGGAGATGGTTTCAAGTAGCTCTGATTAAATCATGATTAGCTAAAAGGTGTTAATGTCTGATTAAGAGGGTGTTTAGGACAATGGGTCCAAGTGCACAGATAACTAAAGTTAATCAGAAACTATTGTCAGAGACATACTGGAAATACATATATGACTTCAGCCCATTATTCGTCTGTCTAGCACAAGTTTACTAAGGAGGGGGAGATTTAACTTCTATTGAAGCTCAATAGATTCTATATTTAGAATAAGCTTCCAAGCTATAAAAGCCTCCTCTCTGCAACACACATGGATCTCTCTTTCTCTGTCTATCCTTCTCTTTATCTATGGAACCTGAAACTTAGACCATCACCCCATTCCCCTTTCTCTCTCTCTCGATCTCCCAGGAACTTCAGACTCTATGTCTCTCTTTTCCTCTGAACTCTGTAAGGCAGGGAAACTGCTTTGCTCTCTCCTTAATTGTAATGCCTATGAATACTACTTTTCTGTAAGCCTATTTCTATAATATATTCTTTATGCAATCACCTCTGGCTGTGTTTCTTATTGGATTCTACTCCTGATGAATCTTCTGTGATGGAACTGAACCTGGGACCTGGTGTGTGTAAGGGCGCCTCTCACGTAACCCCCACCAACCTCACCTTGTGGGGGACCTGACTAACAATCCTTACATCCCCCTCAAGGGGAGGCTTCTTCCCCGCTGACACATAGCCAGCGGCAATTGCAGTATGAATCCATTAAGAGATGGTAGCCTTAGAAGCAGGCCTGCCCTGCCAGGCAGGACCCACCAGCAAAAACAGATGGTCTGAAAGACGGAAGTCATTCATGGCCTCCAGGTATCTCAGGAGACGCCGCACATCCAGAGACCGCAAAACACGGTCCTTGGACTTGGAGCCCGATGGAACAAAAGCGGGCAGCTTAACTTCCTGATTAATATGGAATGCTGAGACCACTTTCGGAAGAAAAGAAGATACTGTCCTCAAAATGACCGCAGAATCCATGATGCGAAGAAAGGATCTCTGCACGAAAGAGCTTGAGGCTCCAAAACTCCACGCACAGAAGTGACCACCACAAGGAAAACAGTCTTGATGGTGAGCTCCTTCAGAGAGATCTGATACAGCAGCTCATAGGGTGGACGCGCCAGCCAGTGAAGAACCAGGTTCAAATTTCACATTGGACAAGGCAACCGCATAGGAGGCCGCAGCCTCCCCGTCCCTCTCAAGAAGCGGGCAACGTCCGGTTGAGACGCCAGTGAATCCCTGAGAATAGTGGGCCCCAAGCAAGAGAGTCCCACAATATGAACACGGAGCGAAGACACCGCAAGTCCCTTCCTGATTCCAGCTTGCAGGAAGTGCAGGACCTGTGCTACAGAAGGAGCTGAGGGATCCACTTGAACCCTTTCTCACCAAGCCTGAAAGCACTTCCAGGCTTTCACATAAGCTGACACAATGTACGCTCTGTAGGAGCGTAGCGAGGATCGCAGACGAACAGCCGTCAAGGCCATGAGCTCAAGAACCAAGCCGTAAGACCAAAGCGGTTTAGATCTTGGAGTGCAATGGGGCTCTGCTTGAGCAATTGTGAATGGCAAGGAAGTCGCAGACCCCTCTCTATGCTCAATCGCATCAGGTCTGCGTACCACGGCCTTCTGGGCCACCAGGATCACCTGACCCACATAAAGAGGCCACTCGGTGCACAACGTGCCTTATCATGGGCCACGGAGAAAAGACATAGAGGAGCTCTCCCTGGGGCCAAGGCTGCACCAGGGCACCCAACCCTTCGCTGCTGATCTGGCAGCGGCGGCAGAAAATTTGTCTGCCTTCCCGTTCCTGGATGATGCCATCAGATCGAAGGAAGGACAGCCCTACTACCGGACTATGTAATCGAACGCTAGCCTGGATAGGGACCATTCCCACGGATCCAGTCTGCTGACTTAGAAAGTCTGCCTGAACGTTGTCGACGCTCGCCACGTGGGCGGCGGACATAGCCACCAGGTGTTCTTCCACCCAGGAAAAGAGCATCTGAGCTTCCAGGCTCAGTAGGGGACTTTGTGCCTCCCTGGAGGTTGACAAACACTACCGCCAGCGCATTGTCCGAGAACACTCGAACAGCTTGCCAACGGAGACACTTCTGAAATCGCAATAGGGCCAGCCAGATCGCTCGCAACTCCAGACGATTGATTGACCATCTTCTCTCCAAAGCAGACGACCGGCCTTGTGCCAGGACAGATCCGTAAACAGCGCTCCAGCCAGACAGACTTGCATCCGTTGTCAAAGTCACCTAATCCAAGACTCTCAGAGGAAACCCTCTGTCCAGAGTCACCGGATTCAACCACTACAGCATGCTGCTGCGGGCTGCTGCCGTCCAAGGAAGCGGCATACACAGCGAATCCCACTGGGGATTCCACTGAGTCAAAAGAGACTGCTGAAGAGGCTGGAGCCACGCTCTGGCCCACGGAATCACATCTATGTTCGCCACCATAAGTCCCAGGACCTGCATGGAACTCCATAACTTGAGCTTCCTGGGGTCCGAAAGGAACACCCGGTTCCTGGCCGTGCGAAACCTGACTCCCAGGTACTCCACGTCTTACATCGTCTTGAGGAGACTCCCCTTCAGGTAGATCACCCAGCCAAGAAGCTCCAGCAGACAAACCATTTGTTGTACCAGCTCTGCACCCCTCCAGTAGGGAGAGGACTCTGATCATCCAGATACGGGTGGACCAGGACACCCTGCAAGCGAAGGTGTGCAGCTACTACCACCATGAACCTGGTGAATGTACTGGGCACAAAGGCCAGCCCAAACGGCAGAGCCGCCCATTGGAAGTGCCATCCCAGCACGTGGAATTGCAGAAACCTCCTGTGCACCTGAATTTTGGGGATATGGAGGAAATCTTCTATGAGATCCAGGGAAGCCAAGAATTACCCTGGCGCCACTGCCGCTAGCACGGAGCGCACCGTCTCCATCCTGAAGTGTGGAACTCGCAGGAAAGCATTCACTGCTTTTAGATTCAGAATTGGTCTCCAATCTTCTGAGCCTTTTCTTTGGAACAAAGAAATATATTGAGTATCTCCCTGGGACTAAATCGTCTTCTGGGATGGGTTCTATAGCTGCCAAAGCTAGCAGCCTGCGAACCATGGTCCGCCTGCACAGAGCTTTCTGGATGCCCAGTGGGCGAAGCAAGAAAGAAATCCAACAGAGGTCTGCAAAACTCCAATCTGAAGCTGTCTTTGAGCAATTCTAGGACCCACTGGTCCGAAGTCACCCTCTACCACTCCATCAGGAAGGCCGAAAGACGTCCCCCGACCAGAGGGAGAGGTGCCAGAGGCCTGGCATCAGAACTGTTTTTTAGCTGGTACAGGCGGACGCTTGCTGGAGGTTTGACAGCGGGCCGGGCCCCCAAAGCGAGGTCAGGAGGAGACTCCGAATCTTGTGCCCAAAGCCGGGGCCCCTGCGTATTGGTGGGGATGCCTGTAGGACGAAAATTCGGCCATCCAGAGCCCCTTGCAGAGCAAAGCTTAGAGCCCTGGAAGACCGATGGTTTACAGTCCTGTACACTGGCCATTAGGAAAATCAGACCAAGGCCAAACAAAAGCAGGCCCTTAAAGTGCAATTGTCTCAGGGTGGCCTTGGAAGAAAAATCCCCAGACCACTGACGAATCCAAAGCATTCTTCTGGCTGACACGGAGTAAACACCTAGCTTAGCAAACCTTAGTTTGGATTAGTCATGTTAGTCTTGAAAGTTAGTCTCTCGATGTTCCCATGATGTACTGTATCTGATGTTTATTTGTTCCCTGCCCCCTACAATTTTTATTATGTAAAGTCGCTTTGAGTACAGAAAACATAAGAACACAAGAATTGCCGCTGCTGGGTCAGACTATTGGTCCATCGTGCCCAGCAGTCCGCTCCCGCGGCGGCCCCCAGGTCAAACACCAGTGCTCTAAATGAGTCCAGCCTCACCTGCGTATGTTCCAGTTTAGCAGGAACTTGTCCAACTTTGTCTTAAATCCCTGAAGGGTGTTTTCCCCTATAACTGACTCCAGAAGAGCATTCCAATTTTCTACAACTCTCTGGGTAAAGAAGAACTTCCTTACGTTTGCATGGAATCCTTTCAACTTTAGAGAGTGCCCTCTCGTTCTCCCTACCTTGGCCAGGATGAACAATCTGTCTATCTACTAAGTCTATTCCCTTCAGTATTTTGAATGTTTCGATCATGTCCCCTCTCAGTCTCCTCTTTTCAAGGGAAAAGAGGTCCAGTTTCTTCAATCTCTCAATGTACGGCAACTCCTCCAGCCCCTTAACCATTTTAATCGCTCTTCTCTAGACCTTTTCAAGTAGTACTGTGTCCTTCTTCATGTACGGCAACCAGTGCTGGATGCACTACTCCAGGTGAGGGCGCACCATGGCCCGGTACAGCGGGATAACAAATTTTTAATAAACTTGAAACTTCATCATATCATAGCGCAGCTGCCAAAAAATCCACCCTGGAGACCAGAAAATCTAGGTTCCGGAGGTCTACATCCTCAGGATCATGGCGGAGCTTGGAGTGATAAGCAAGGGCAACAAAATGTGGCTGCTGTGGCCCTAACCCCTGCTGCTGCGGAATCAAAAAAGGCACTTTAGGATGAATTCCACTTGCCTGTCCTGAACATCTCTCAGGACTACCCCACCTCCAGAGGGCAAGGAAATGCACTTAGTGACTTGCGCCACAGCCAAATCCACTTTTGGTGGAGCCAGATGTTTGGAAAACTCTGAGGCCATGGGGTATAACCTCTCCATGGCCCTAGTGCATTTGAGGGGACCCCTCTGGGGACTCCTAGACTTCAGAAAGGATCCTAGCCAAATCCAGATTATCCGGAAATAAGGCGTACATCAGACATTGGTCACTCATCAGGGAACATTCCGCCTGGTCGGGTTGATCTGAATTCAGGTTCAACACTTTAAGGACTCAGCAATAATATCTGTCATGCGGCTAGATTCACGGTTGGGTTATCCCCAAGATCATGGGCTCCACTCATCAGGATCACGCAGATTCGCGAGATTAACCACATCAGCTAACGCTGTCGAGGATACATGCGACAGCAGGGGCATAGAGACCGAAGCAGAAGTGATGGCGTCCGCCTGCTCTCCAGGGTCCCAGAGAGAGTACAGAGACGTGCTGGAATCCAGGGATTGGGCAAATCCCATTTGTTGCGCTGGATTCTGAATGGAGGAAACAGGCATGGCCTTTTTAAAAACCAGAAACACCTAATACATCTTATTAAATTCCTGGAAAAAAACATTTTCTGGTGGCCAGAACCGTTCTGCATGCATCTAATCTAGAATACTAAGATGATTTAAGGGACTTGCCCTGGAGTGCCGTCCGTACCCGTTTAAGGGTCACCAGGCGCGAATTTCACGGCGCTGATAGCAGAAAGCCAAAAGAGGAACCCCCCGGAGGTGAAAGGCACTAAAACCATGCACCCCCCTTTCCCACCTCACAGGCCAGGGTGTGCATGGAAACCGGCTGCGAACTGACAGCCATCCGCTGAAAAATGAGGCATGAATCCATACAATCATGTCCTGAGAAGGCCATCTGTGAAGTTTCGAGAAAAAACGAAGCACCCAAGTACAAAAATTAAACTTTTGAAAAGTTTAAAGAAAATCCAAGATGGCCACCGCAGGTACCGATTTTGTCCTAAAACATACCCGGAAAAACAGAGGGAACCCAGGGAAACGGCGATTTTGTGTTTTTAGAGGTATGTTGGGGAACCCACCCAAAAAGCCCTTTTAAAGACCCGCAAAAATCACCAAACCAGCATTCATACAAGTACTCACAGGGCTCTGTGAAGACATAGAAAAGTATGGCAGGCAAGCTTAAACAAGCATACAAGGAGCTCATTACCTCAGGAAGCTGACAAAAGGAGAAATTAGGTTCTTACCTACTAATTTACTTTTTTTTTTTTTTTTTTTAGTTTCTCCAGACTGATAGAAGTTAATCTTACAAGCGGGTATATATCTCATCATGACCAGCAGGTGGAGACTGAAAACAAAACTGGAATAGTACATAAGACGTACCTTCCCCTATTCCTATCAGTCTGCCGAATAGCCAAGCAGAACTAAGAACTGGAAACAGAAACAAACAATACTCCGAACAGGAGTTATAACTAATAAACCCAAATGCTGTGGGAAAATGCAGAGGAGAGATCCCAGACAGAAAATGTCCCCACAGCTCGCCAGCTAAGCCAGCCGAGCCACAGCCGCTGTTCTTCAATTCTCCAAGGCCCTAGAAAAATACCAAAACCTGCAGCAAAAAACAAAAACTGCCTGTGCAGCAGCCACAACAACATGAAAATAGACAGGGTGGGGACCTCTACCGGTCTGGAGAAGCTAAAAGAAAGCAAATTAGCAGGCAAGAACCTAATTTCTCCTTTAGCACTCTCCAGACCAGTAGAGGTTAATCTTACAAGCGGGACATACCAAAGCAGTCTCCATCACGGGTGGGACTCCTGAAGGGCTGACACCAGAACTCGCTCACCGAACACTGCGTCCAGACCCGCCTGAACATCTATCTGGTAGTGTTGAACAAATGAATGCAAGGAAGACCAAATCGCAGCCTTACAAATGTCCACTGGAGGCACTAGCGAAGACTCAGTGGAATGAGCCTTGAGAAATTCTGGAACAGGCTTCTTCCTCAGAAGATAAGAGGAAGCAATAGTCTCCTTGATCCAGCTCGCAATAGCACCCTTAGAAGCGCCATCCCCCTTACGAGGGCCCGCTAGGACAAAGAGATGATCCGATTTCCTGATCTCCTGGGTCCTCAACACATGAGCGAAGAACCCATCCGACATCTAACTTGCACAACTGCTTCTGCTCAGAAGATCCTCCCGACTACCCAACACCGGGAGGACCATTGCCTGATTGACATGAAAAGGAGAAACTACCTTTGGCAGAAAGGAAGAAACAGGCCTCACGACAACCCGCTCCCTAGACAACTCCAAGAAAGGAGCCCTACAAGAGAAAGCCTGCAGCTCAGAAACACGTCTAGCAGAAATAATGGTCACCAAGAAGACCGCTTTAAGAGTAAGGTTCTTCAATGAGCAGTCACCCAACGGTTCAAAAGGAGGGCACAGTAGCACTGAAAGAACCAGATTCAGATCCCAAGAGGAACAGAGGGTCATATGGGAGGCTTGAACAATTTGGCCGCCTGCAAGAAGCAAATCACATCAGGAATGGCAGTCAAACGCTGACCTTTCAACAACCCACGAAACGCTGACAAGGCCGCAAGCTGAACCCGGAGAGAAGACCAAGCCAGTCCCCTATCCAAGCCATCCTGCAACAACCCTAAGATGTAAGGCAGGGAAGCGCGAAAAGAGACCACTCCACGAGCATCACACCACTCCTCAAATAGACGCCAAATCCTCACATAAGCCCGAGAGGTAGAAAGCCTCCAGGACTCCAAGAGAGTTCAGATCACTTTATCTGACTACCCCTTCTTACCTAGCCATAAGACAGAAGGGACCCAGATCGAACATGGGAATGGGACCCTGCGTCAGAAGGTCGTCCAAGAGAGACAGAGGAAGAGGAACCGCCACCAGATGCCTCACCAGATCTGTGTACTACGGACGTCGAGGACAATCTGGAGCCACCAGAACGAGATCCGGATGGCAAATGATGCCGAGAAGAACTCTGCCCACTAATGGCCAAGGAGGGAAAGCAATGTTACTTACCGTAACAGTTGTTATCCAGGGACAGCAGGCAGCTATTCTCACTAGTGGGTGACGTCATCCGATGGAGCCCGATGCGGACGTCTCACAAGCATACTTGCTTGTAGAAACTTTAGAAGTTTTGAGTCGCCCACACCGCGCATGCGCGAGTGCCTTCCCGCCCGATGCACCAGGCGTGTCTCCTCAGTTCAGATAGCTAGCAGAGAAGCCAAACCAGGGGAGGTGGGTGGGACTTGAGAATAGCTGCCTGCTGTCCCTGGATAACAACTGTTACGGTAAGTAACATTGCTTTATCCCAGGACAAGCAGGCAGGTATTCTCACTAGTGGGTGACCTCCAAGCTAACCCAAATGGGATGGTGGGAGAGTTGGCAACTTAGGAGAATAAATTTTGTAATACTGTTTGGCCAAACTGTCCATCCCGTCTGGAGAAAGTATCCAGACAATAATGAGAAGTGAAGGTATGAACCGAGGACCAAGTAGCAGCCTTACAAATCTCCTCAATCGGTGTCGATCTGAGGAAGGCTACAGAGGCTGCCATTGCTCTGACCTTATGGGCTGTGACTTTACTGTGAAGGGGTAATCCAGCCTGGGCATAGCAGACAGCCTGGGCATAGCAGAAAGAGATACAAGCCGCCATCCAGTTGGAAATGGTGCGCTTAGAGATAGGGCGTCCCAACTTGTTCGGATCAAATCAGATGAAAAGTTGAGGAGCAGTTCTGTGTCTTGGTGCATTCCAGGTAGAAAGCCAAAGCATGCTTACAGTCCAGAGTATGAAGAGCCGATTCTCCAGGGTGAGAATGAGGCTTTGGAAAACACTGGAAGAACAATGGATTGATTCAGATGAAAATCCGACACCACTTTGGGGAGGAATTTGGGATGAGTGCGAAGAACTACCTTGTCATGATGAAACACTGTAAAAGTGGGATCCGCAACCAAAGCATGAAGCTCACTGACTCGACGAGCAGAAGTGAGGCCAATGAGAAACACCACCTTTCAAGTGAGATACTTCAGAGGAGCCTTGTTAAGAGGTTCAAATGGAGGCTTCATAAGCTGAGAAAGAACAACATTGAGGTCCCAAACCACTGGAGGCGGTTTGAGAGGATTGACATGGAAAAGTCCTTTCATGAATCTGGAAACCACAGGATGAGCAGAGAGAGGTTTCCCTCGAAGAGGCTGATGGAAAGCAGCAATCGCACTTAAATGGACTCGGATTGAAGTAGACTTGAGGCCAGAATGAGATAAGTGCAAAAGATGGGCCAAAACAGAGGATAAGGAGGCATGTTGAGGCTCCTTATGATGAGAAAAACACCATGAAGAAAATCTAGTCCATTTCTGGGAATAGCATTGTCTGGTAGCAGGCTTCCGTGAAGCTTCTAGAACATCCCTAACAGCTTGGGATAACTGAAGGGTTGTTACGTTGAGAGGAACCAAGCTGTCAGGTGTAGCGACTGCAGGTTGGGATGAAGCAGAGATCCTTGATGCTGCGTAAGCAGAGATGAAACACTGGTAGAAGGAAGGGCTCCCTGCTGCTGAGTTGAAGTAGAAGGGAGTACCAGGGTTGTCTGGGCCACCGAGGAGCAATCAGAATCATGGTGGCCCGGTCGGACTTGAGCTTGACCAGAGTCTTTTGAATGAGAGGAAACGGAGGAAAAGCATACAGAAAGAGATTCCTCCAGTCCAGAAGAAAAGCATCTGCCTCGAGGCAGTGAGGAGTGTAGATCCTGGAGCAGAACTGAGGCAATTTGAAGTTGTGGGGGGCCGCAAAGAGGTCTATCTGAGGTGTTCCCCACATGGAGAAGATGTGATGAAGGGGTGTGGAATGGAGAGTCCATTTGTGAGGCTGCAGAAGACGACTCAAGTTGTCCGCCAAGGCATTGTCCGCCCCCTGAATGTAGACAGCTTTGAGGAAGATGTTGTGGCGAATTGCCCAATCCCAAACTTTCAGAGCTTCCTGACAGAGGGAGGCAGATCCCGTGCCTCCCTGTTTGTTGACATAATACATGGCGACTTGGTTGTCCGTGCAAATGAGAACCATCATGTCGTGAAGGAGATGCTGAAAAAGCATTTAGAGCATTGAAAATCGCTCGGAGTTCCAGTAGATTGATGTGACACAGGCAGTCCGCACTAGTCCAAGAGCCCTGAGTGTGCAGACCATCCAGATGAGCCCCCCAAGCATAGGTCGAGGAGTCGGTCATGAGAACCTTTTGATGGGGAGGCATGTGAAACAGCAAACCTCTGGAGAGATTGAAAGAGAGCATCCACTAACGAAGAGACTGTGTCAGAGCAGGAGTGACCTGAATGTGGCGCGTCAGAGGGTCGGACACCTGCGTCCATTGAGATGCCAGGGTCCACTGAGGAATTCTTAGGTGAAGTCTGGCAAAAGGAGTCACGTGTACTGTAGAGGCCATGTGGCCCAGAAGAACCATCATGTGTCTCGCCGAGATGGACGGGCAAGAGGACACTGAGTGACAAAGACAAAGAAGGGCATCCAGGCGTTGTGGAGGAAGGAATGCCCTGAGTTGAATGGTATCCAGAACCGCTCCAATGAAAGGAAGAGTCTGGGAAGGTTGCAGATGATATTTTGGGAAGTTAATCTCGAACCCCAGATTCTGCAAGAACCAGATCGTCCTTTGGGTCGCCTGGATGACTCCCTGAGACGTGGAATCCTTGATGAGCCAGTCGTCGAGGTAGGGAAACACCTGTAGACCGTGGTTCCTGAATGCTGCGGCCACTACAACCAGGCACTTGGTGAAGACTCTGGGAGACGAAGCCAGGCCGAAAGGAAGCACTCTGTACTGAAGATGTCCCACCCGAAATCTGAGGTATTGACGGGAGGCCGGATGGATGGGAATATGAGTGTAAGCCTCCTTGAGATCCAGAGAGCATAACCAGTAATTCTGCTCGAGGAGGGGATAGAGAGAAGCCAGAGTCAACATGCGAAACTTCTCTTTGACCAGAAACTTGTTGAGCACCCTGAAATCCAAAATAGGACGCAGATCGCCCGTCTTCTTCGGAACAAGAAAGTACCGGGAGTAAAAACCCTTGTTTCGTTGGTCCAAAGGGACCGGCTCGACAGCCCGAAGCCGGAGCAAAGCCTGAGCTTCCTGAAGAAGAAGGGCGATCTGGATCAAGTTGGAAGGATACTCTCTTGGAGGATGGTCCGGGGGGACCCGATGGAACTGAAGAGAATAGCCTTCCCTGATGATGGTAAGGACCCAGAGGTTGGTGGTTATAGCCATCCATCGATGGTAAAAATGATGGAGGCGACCCCCAATTGGAAAGACAGGGGATAGCAGAACGGTGTTGGTTATGCTCCCGAGAAGAGAATCAAAAAGGCTGAGGAGCCTTGGGCACAGCAGAAGTGGAAGGTTTTTGCTGCTGCTTCGGCGTGTGCTGTCTCTTAACAGACTGACGGATGGTAGGTGCCTGTTTCGGTGGGTAATGCCGCCGATAGATCATAGGCAGGCGTGATGGATGAGGAGGAGCAGGCTTGGGCTTCGGATGGAGAATGGACTGGAAAGACTTCTCATGGTCCGACAGCTTCTTGGTCGCCGCCTCGATGGACTCATCGAAGAGGTCGGGTCCAGCACATGGGACGTTAGCCAGCCTGTCTTGAAGATTCAGGTCCATATTGATGGTTCGAAGCCACGCCAGACGTCGCATGGCCACCGAACAAGCAGCAGCCCTCGCCAAGAGCTCAAAAGCGTCATAAGAAAACTGCATCATCTGGAGCCTCAGTTGGGATAACGAAGCCAGAACCTCTGAGTACTCGAAGCGAGCTTGAGAGTCCAAATATGGCAGAAACTTTTGCAGAATGGAGAGGAAAAACTCGAAGTAGGTGGCAAAATGAAAACTGTAATTGAGGACTCGAGAGGCCATCATCGAGTTCTGGTAGATGCGCCTGCCAAATCTGTCCATGCTCTTGCCCTCCCGGCCAGGTGGATCGGTGGCATAGACCTGGGAAGGGTGAGACCGCTTCAGGGAAGATTCCACCATCAGAGACTGATGAGAGAGCTGAGCCCCATCGAATCCCTTGTGGTGAACCGTGCGGTACCTGGCATCCAATTTACCCGGAACAGCTGGGATGGAGTAAGGAGTCTCAAAGCAGCGCATAAAGGTCTGATCCAGCAGCTTATGCAAAGGAAGCAGGAGGGACTCCGCAGGCGGTTGAGGGAGATGCATTGTCTCCAAATATTCCTTAGAAAATTTGGACCCCGTATCCAGGGTAATGCCCAAATCTACAGCCATCTGTCGCAGGAAAGAGGAAAACGACAGCTGGTCAGCCAGTGCCGGGCCTCGAGAAGAACTCGAGGACGATGAGGCCTCTGGGTCCAACGAGGCTGGGGATCGGCAGGGAGAAAAAGATCCCAAAGTGTCTTCAAGCTCCGGCATAGGAGGAGGTGAAGACTCCTGAGGTAAATATTCGATGAAAGGTTGCTTCCGTCGAGGCTAGTCACGGCTCGATGAATGCCTCGAGCGACGACCCGAACATTACATTACATTACATTTGTGATTTCTATTCCGCCTGTGCCTTGTGGTTCTAAGCTGATTACAATTAAAAGAGATCAGGACATTACCGAGAGAATTACATTACAACGATTTAAGTAAATTACATGTTGTGGTATAGAAATACAAGTATAAGATATCTGGATTTATCGATAGAATAACTTGACAGGGTTCAAGTAGTTACAAGGTTCAGTGGGGAAAACAATATAGGCAACTGAAGAAAGGTACCTAACTTTGAAGGAATCAGTTAAGTGGATACCTAAGGGAGATGCTTATTTAGGAGAAGGTTAAATGGATACCTAAGGGAGATGCTTATTTAGGAGTTTGGATATTTTTGGTAAATGAGGTTCATCATCCATTTTTCTACAGTTTCCAATGTTGTTTTCAGGCGTCCGTTGGAGGTGGGGTCTTGGATGTCGAAGGGGAGGAGGATGGTTATATCATCCGCGTAGCTGAAGGATGTAATGTTTAGGGCATCTAGGGCCGTGCCTAGGGATGCTATGAAGAGGTTGAAAAGTATGGGCGATAGAGGGGATCCTTGTGGAACTCCGCAGGGGTTTGACCATGAGTCGGATAGAAGATCATTTGACTTGACTCTGTATGATCTTGTTTTGAGGAATCCTTGGAACCAGTTGAGAACATTACCTGATATTCCTATGGCATCTAGTATCTGGAGTAGTATGGAATGGTCAACTAAGTCGAATGCTGCTGAAAGATCGAGTTGGATGATTAGTAACTTATTTCCTTTGCTGAGGTGCTGACGGGCTATGTCTAGTAAGGAAATCAGAAGTGTTTCAGTACTGTGATTGGTTCTGAATCCGGATTGAGTAGGGTGTAGGATGTGGTGGTCTTCTAGGTAATTGGCGAGATATTGTGCTACTAGACCCTCTATGAGTTTGACGTATAGAGGTATAGAAGCGATTGGTCTATAATTTGTTGGGCTGTCTATTGGGCCTTTGGGGTCTTTTAGTATGGGAGTAATTATGATTTCGCCAAGTTCTGGAGGGAACTGACCTTCCCTTAGGGTGGTTTGCAGCCATAGCGTGAGACCAGCTGTGAATTTAGTGGACGCTGTAGCTAGTAGATAAGGAGGACAATTGTTCAAATCACATGAAGATTTGCTGTATTTTTTGTACAGCCGGTCTAAGTCTGACTATTGTGTCGTTGGGAAGTTGGTCCAGATCCTATCTGCTGAGGTGGCTTCGTCTTTTGTGGGTTTTGTTAGTATCTCTTCTAAGATGTTTCGAGAGTTGTTGAATGTGGATCTGATTGTGATGATTTTGTGTTTGAAATGGTCCGCTAGTTGGGAGGCTGTTGGAGTTTGGTTTCCTAGGGTGGCGAGGTGGGGTTTGGTATCAGTGAGATTTCTGACAAGGTTGAAAAGTTTTTTTGTTTCCTGTTTATCGGTGCCAATGAGTTTGGAGTAGTCTGTTCTTTTTTCCTTCAGTTTGATGTGGTATTGTTTGATTTGATGTCTCCATTCTGTTTTGGTGTGGTCTTGTTTCTGTTTTTTCCATGTCCTTTCTAATTGTCTGCATTGTCTTTTTAGGTGTAGGAGTTCGGCGTCAAACCATTTGTCTGATGGTCTGCATATTTTATTTTTTGTTTTTAGTGGTGCTAGTTTGTTTAAAGCGGATTCGCTTGTGGAGCGCCAGCTGTTTATGAATCCTTTGGGATTGTTTAGGTCTATTTCTGGGTTTACTGTGTCCCAGAATGTGGTAGGTTCGATTTTTTTTTTCTGGATTTGAAGCTTGTTGTGTGTGGCGTGGGTTTGTTGTTATTCTGCACCCAGTTAATTGTGAAGGTGTACTTGTAATGGTCAGACCATAAGGTGGGATGCGTTGGTGATGTGAATGTTTTGTGCCTGGAAGTCGGCCTCGACCGTCGAGGCACCCACGAGGCTTCCAGCGAATGAATGGGACTGGAGGCGGTGGATCGAAGCAGAGGAGGCTGAGTAGACACACCTCGAGGCACTCGCCAAGCCTCGAGGCTTGGCATCGGGTCTGGAGGAGGCCCTCGCAGAGACTCGGCTCCCGGCATCGAGGGAATCGGTTTCAACAGGGGCATCCGCAAAGACTCTGCTCCTTGCATCAAGGGAATCAGTTCCAAGGGAGGCATGGGCAAAGACTCTGCTCCTTGCGATGCATGCATCGATGCCAGACCAGACACTCGCAGAGACTCGGCTCCCTGCAGCGAGTGTACGACGAGGAGGCACTGGAGCGGCTCGACCTCGCGGGAGGCCACCGCGTACCCAGGCTGGATTTGGGAAAGAAGCTTTGGCCCCATAGTAGTAAAGAGCTTGATGAACTGCTTCTCCAGCAAGGTCTGGAACGACGCCGACAAGGAGGGATCCGCATCCGAGATGGGACCTCCTGCACGGACATCGGGATCCCTGCCGCCCGGGTGCTTGGACTTAGAAGCCTTGGGCACCTTGAGCACCACAGGGGGAATGGGCTGCTTAGCTACCTGACCTGAGGAGGCAGAGGAAGGCCCCGCAGCAGGCGGCGAAGTCGAAGCCGGCACAAACGAAGCAGGCTTGAGGAGACTTGGGGCCGCAGAGGTGGAAGATGGAAGAATCGAGGCAGAAGTCAAAGGCTTGGCGCTCTTCGATGAGGTCAGCTCCGACGAAGCCTCCATAGTGAACAGCGACTCCCACAGGAAACAGTGACGCTTGAACACACGTGTTGTAAGTGTGGAGCAAGGCCAGCACGATTTCGGAAGGTGTTGAGGCCAGAGACACTGCAGACAGCGTCGATGAGGGTCCGTCAGCGAAATCGTGCGCTGGCACTTGACACTTCTTAAAACCGGTGATAGGCCGGAACATAGGCCGAAAAAGCTCTGCCGCTAGGTCGAAGCCGCGGGACTGCGGCAAAGTGGCCTGCCCGGTCGAACGGAAGGAAAAATTTTTTTTTTTTTTTTTGAAAAACAATAAAATACGACGAAAATCAACGATTCTGAGGTAAAAGAACCCACAACCGCAGACTTAGAAGGCACAAGGGAAATTACTTCAGACCGGCACTACCTCAGGATTTTTTTTTTTTCCAGAACAGATTCCACAGGCTCTCAAAGCAATTTGCCTTGCTTGATTTAGGGGGCAAGGCTTACTGCTGAGGCTCCTCTAAAAAAATGTGGGGAGGTGGAGGAAATGGGGACCCCGCATGAGACCTGCCAGGTTTGACACCCCAGAGGTCGGACGGACCCCCAAACAGGGCCCACCCAAGCTCAATCCAGCCAAAAACAGGAACTAAAAACCCCTAAACAAATTCCAACAGCCCTACCAAAGGAGAAGAGTACACCTCACTCAACACCTGCTGGAGACTGAAAGAAGACTGAAAGGAATAGGGGAAGGTATCTCTTATGTACTATTCCATCGTTTTGTTTTCAGTCTCCACCTGCTGGTCATGATTGTGATATATACCCACTTGTACAAATTAACCTTTACCGGTCTGGAGAGTGCTAAAGAACTTTATATATAGAAAAGTCTACAATCTCCCACTGTAGATGTCCCCGCAGGGAGAATCTGCAGCACCAGGGCAATACCCGCGCCAAATATTAAATTAACTCAGAAAAATAAAGCACGAGCAGAAAAGATATGCCCCTACAGCTGGGCTGTAGGAAATGAAACTGAAATTCCAAGGGTAACAGGAGATGACCACCAGAGGAGGGGCTAGAATTTGGTTTTAAGTTCCCTACAGTTTAAGGCTGAAAAAGAATGGCAACCCTACTGTGTAGACTCCAGAGGAACTGTACAAGAATGTACACTGCTGACCACCTTCCAGTTATTGTGTGTGAGCAGGACTCAAACTTTTCCCACATACCTCACATTCTTCTGTAGTCTTGGGTGGAAGTGGGGTCCTCCCTAGATCCTCCAATGGGACACTGTGGATGAAGGTGAAATCCTCAGGAGATGGGAAGAAGGGTGCCTCCTTCTGGCCAAAATTTAACTCAAAGACACAGTTCCTGCACAACACATGAGGCAGCAGTGCCCTGTCAGCAAGATCAGCCTTACTGACCTGGAATGCCACGCCCAGGTCCTCCCCGTTCTTGGAGAAGGAGAGTATCACCTCTTCACCTTCCAAATTCTGTGAGAAAGAGTAGTGCATGAGAAAAACCATAATGCCAGGACAGCTTCCAAGTTATAACATGCATACAAAATTTCCTCCCCACCCTTGGATATTTCTTCTGCACCACTTACAGCAAAGCATCCAATAACATCGTTAAGGCCAAACGCCTGGCCATACTCCTCAAAATGGCTGTCTGTCGCCTTCAACCCTCGCCCATCAAAACCATAGGAGAATTTATCTTCCCCTGCAATACAGCAGCACAATTATCATGCATAACTTCCTACAACCTTCTTATCTTCACCACCACATGACTTAAAATATTTTACCTAGCTGTGTAAATGAGTGATCAACAGACCATCCAACACGAAAGAGAGGAATCTCACTACTGCCTTCCTCTACTGGGAGATTTTTAGTCACCTGCATATAAAAATGAGAAATTAAGACAAATAGCTCACATGCAGAATCATCACAGAAAAGGTTACAGAAAAGAAGTCATGTCACACCAGGACAGGAAAGCACTCATCTGAACCTACGAGCTTGCACACAGAGCCCTGTCACTGCTGGTCCTGCCCTTCAAAAAAACTCTTAAGAGACCAGCTTGAGAGCTAAGACAACACAATAACAACGAAAGATTAGGTTTCTTACCTCTGCTAATCTTCTTTTTTGTAAATCTCCTCTGTAGTCTGAACGATAGGGTTATCAATCCCTTCCAGCCATAAATAGTAGGGAACTCAAACCAAAGTATGACCCCTCCTAGAGATTGACACGGTGGTTGTTACACGCGGCTAGCCGCAGGCAACCCGCCAAAACAGTGACCAAAAAAAAGGTCTCCATGAGTTCGGGGACAAGGCCATTCACCGCTCCGTGGAGCAGTGAATGGTAGTACGAGGCGGTGAACAAGTAATGAACACGCGGTGAACGCGGTTCGATCCGGCAGCCCACTCTATCCCGCCGGTCGTCCATGCATCTCCCTCCCTCCTTTTCCCTTACCTTTTCTTCTTGAAACTGGCGATTTCTATAGGGCTACGAGCTGTATTACAGCCGGAGCCTTGAAGTCGCGTCGCATTGCCTGCTAGAAAAAGTCTCCTCTGTCACAACTTCCTGTTTCCGGTTGCATCGGAGGAGACTTTTCTAGCAGGCAACCCGACGCGACTTCAAGGCTCCGGCTGTAATATAGCTCGTAGCTTTATAGAAATTGCCAGTTTCAAGAAGAAAAGGTAAGGGACAAGGAAGGAGGGAGGGAAATGCACGGCTGGGAGCTGCTGGACCGCGAGAACAGTGCTGGGTATGGGGGGATGGAGAGGAGAAGACACTGAAAACGGTGACAGGGCGGTGAAAGAGACAGCAGGGACGGTCACGGGGCAGTGAAGGGGACGGCAAAGACAGGGACGGGGCGGTGAAAGGACCAGCGGGGACGGGGTGGTGCAGAGGATGGTGGTCCGGGGACGGGACGGTGACAGAATTTTTCCCCGTGTCATTCTCTAACCCCTCCTTCTGTGGTCATCTCATGGGACATTCCCCTTGAAGATCAGACAGTACACAAGCCAGGTAGGTCTACAGGAGAAACAGGAAACAAAAGAAGAAAGAGAGGGAGTATGGGGAACTCCCTGCTATATTATCAATTCTGCTCATGATAAAGCATTTCAAAACTGTTAATGCCCTAAGGCAGTGGTCGTCAAACCACGGCTTGCGAGCCGCATGCTGCTCTTTAGCCACTTGAATGTGGCTCTGCTAGAGAATGACATCACCCTCCACATCTCCCTCCTTCCCCCTTACAATGGCGATTTTCTGTTTTTGTCTTCCAGCTGCCCAAGCCGGCTTTCGTCAAGTCACATGTGGCTGCCGAAACTTCTCCTCTGACGCAACCGGAAACAGGAAGTTGCACCAGAGAAGTTTCGGCAGCCACATGCGACTTGATGAAAACTGGCTCGGGCAGCTGGAAGACAAAAAAAAAAGAAAATCGCTATGGTAAGGTAAGGGGGAGGAAAGGAGGGGAGCTGCTGAAAGACATCCAGTAATCCTTGTAGGCTTGACTGTGCAAGGAATTATTTTTGTAAAATCATGTTTTGTTATGTGACTGGCATTATTTAGACTTTAATTTCTATGAATGAATGATATAAAATTGCTTGCTTGCTTTTATGTGCGTGCACTGAAGGGAAGTGGAGAGAGTGAGCTGACGCTGCTGAAGGGAAATGGGCAAGAGAAGTGGAGAATGGGGAGAAGGCGCTAAAGGGAAATGGGCAGGAGAAGTGGAGAGAAGATGCTGAAGGGAAATGGGGAAGAGAGATTGAGGATAAGACGCTGATTTATAAAGTAACAATTTATATTGATATTGCCTGTGGTTTGTTGCCAAATGGGTATGATACTAGTTTTTTTCAGGGGTCTTTTTATAAAAAATTAAATAGTATTCTAACAAAATTTATTTGGCTGAGTAAAATTGCCAGAATTGCTTTAGTGTCTTTGGAAAAGCCAATTGCGGAGGGTGGGGTAAATTTTCCAAATTTCTATAGGTATCATCAAGCCTATATTATGTGCCAAGGTATGTATTGGGTCCACCCAGAGCCCATTGAAAATATTCCAGATTGGATATGGTTGGAATGGCGACTCATGTTTCCTCTGCGACTAAACCATGTTCTTAGCATCGAGATGCCTCAAATATATAAAGAAAACAAAATATTAGTAGATACATGGAAAACCTTAAGATTTGTGAATAATCTTACACCTATTCCATTACATAAATCAACAAATCAAACTATATGGCTTAACTCCAAGATTCAAATTGGCGGATTTAAGATCATCTGGAAGCATTGGGTGATGGCAGGCATACATATTCTAGATCACAGTTCTTCAACCGCCGGTCCGCGGACCGGTGCCGATCCGCAGAAAATTTCTGCCGGTCCGCGCAGGGCTGGCGAGATCAAGTCGGCAGTTAAATTTCCTGCCGACTACGGTTCCTCCCGACTAATGTTTCTCCCAGCCTCAGGCGATCAAGATAGGCTGCCAACGTCGGGGCTTTCCCTCTCTGAGTCTCGCCTGTTCGGAAACAGGAAGTTGAAACAAAATAGGCGGGACTCAGAGAGTGAAGGTCCCGACGTCGGCAGCGTGTCTTGATCGCCACCCCTGCCGAGTTGCTGAAGAGGGCCGCGGGGAAGTTGCGATTAGACCGGAGAGAGCTGCAAATTCAGGTGCAGGTGGAGGGAGATGGTCAGCGTGTGCGAACAAGATCCTGGGGAGCCTTCACAGTGGCTGTCTCCCCTCCCATCAGCTCTCCAATTTGCCAGGGAAGTGATTTAACGGCAACTTCCTGCAGGCAAGTACCGAGAGCTGCTGGAAGGGGAGGAAGCCACTGTAGGAGGCTGGGAAGGTCTGGAAAAGGGAGATCTGTTACTGGACTTGAAGGGAGTTATAGAAGGAGAGATGCTGCTGGGAGGGGAGGAGGGAAAGGTATGGGAAGAGAGTTAATGTTGGATAGAGGGAGGAGGGAAGGGAGAAGAAGGAGAGATGCTGCTGGGAGGGGAGGAGGGAAAGGGATGGGAAGAGAGTTACTGTTGGATAGAGGGAGGAGGGAAGGGAGAAGGGAAAGGGATGGGAAGAGAGTTAATGTTGGATAGAGGGAGGAGGGAAGGGAGAAGGAAAAAAAGGAAGGAGGGTAGGGAGAAAGAAAAAAAGGAAGGAAACAGCTGGCAGGGAGATTACAGGAGGGGAAGGGGGTCAGGGTGGAATGGAGAGATCAGATGAGAGAAAGGGGAGAGAGAGGAATGAGAAAGTAGAGAGACATTGATGCTGGAAAGGGGGTCAGCAGAGAAATGAGAGAGGGATAAAGATGCTAGATCTGGTGTAGGAGAGATAAAAATGAAGAAGGCAGTGAAGCTGGAATGAATTATGTAAAAAGGAGAGAGGAGGATGGACAAGGAAGAGGAGCATAGAAAGAAGTCAGATACATATGGAAGGGGGAGAGGGCAGACATTGGATGGAACGGGCAGATGCTGGAAGGAAAAGAGTGAAAAGAAGATGAAAGCAGAAACCAGAGACAACAAAAGGTAGAAAAAAATAATTTTATTTCTATTTTGTCATTAGAATATATCAGATTTGAATTATATATCCTGCTAGAGACATAACTGGGGACTGCAGTATTCTGTTAGCATGATATTTCTATGTAGAATTCTATAATAACTTGGCTTGTTCAGTTTTCTTGATAGTAGAGGGGATATATGTGAAGGGGAGGGGAGACAGGGGTTTTGTTGGTCCGTGCTCTGTATATTTGTATTTATAAAATCACAATTGTTCAGGATATTGTTTCTTTTTATACTTTAATAAAATACGTTCAATATAAAATCATAATTGCGGCTTGTGCAGATGGGATCAGATGGTTTGCGGGGATCGAGCTCGCGGAGATGGGGCGTAAACGGGGTTTTTAAATTTTAGTCCTAGTAGTTTGCCGGTCCACAAAATAATTCTTTTATTTCTGCCGGTCCACGGGTGTAAAAAGGTTGAAGAACACTGTTCTAGATGATGTTATATCTAGTGGCTGCTTGAGTTTTCACAGTTGCAACATAAATTTGGTCTTGATAAATCACAAAGTTTTAGATGGTTGCAACTGAAGTAATTAGTGGCTACCAAGTATCTCAGAAGGAGACTGCAAAATCCTGTCCTTGGACTTGGAGCCCAATGGAACAAAAGCAGGCAGCCGAACTTCATGATTCGCATGGAAGGCTGAAACCACCTTTGGGAGAAAGAAAGGCACCATCCTCAAGATGACTGTAGAATCCATGGATTTGTAGAAAAGGATCTCTGCACGAAAGTGCCTAAATCTCCGAGACCCTATGCGCAGAAGTGACCGCTATAAGACATACAGGCTTCGTGGTGAGATCTTGCAGAGACCTGATCCAGGGGCTCATAGGGCAGGCAAGTCAGCGAGTGGAGAACCAAGTTCAGATTCCACGTTGGACAAGACAGCCTCAGTGGAGGGCGCAGCCGACCCGCCCCCCACAAGAAGCGGACAACATACGGGTGGGACACCAGTGAACCCCTGAGCGAAGTGGAATCTAAGCACGAACGGTCCGCAATCTGAACACAAAAAGAAGAAACCACAAATCCCTTCCTAATGCCAGCTTGCAAGAAGTCCAGGACCTGTGCCACTGAAGGAGCCGAGGGATCCACTTGAGCCCGTTCACACCAAGCCTGAAAACACCTCCAGGCCTTCACATAGGCCACCACAGTGGACTTTTGTTACTTTGTAGTAACGTAGCGATGACCACGGTCGAATAGCCCCTGGCTGTCAATGCCACTCGCTCAAGAGCCAAGCCGTAAGACCAAAGCTGTTCGGAACTTGGAGCACTATGGGACCTTGAGTGAGAAGACGCGGATGGCAGGGGAGTCACAGACCCATGTCTATGCTCAGCCAAACCAGGTCAGCGTACCACGGCCTCCGCAATCACCTGGCTCACGCGAGAAGCCACACGGCACAGAACACGCCCTATCATGGCCAACGGGGGAAGACATAGAGAAGGCCTCCCCGTGGCCAAGGTTGAACCAGGGCATCCAACCCTTTGCTTCTGACCTCTTGTCTGCGGCTGAAGAACCTGTCCGCCTTCCTGTTCCTGGCAGACGCTATCAGGTCGAAAGTTAGACGGCCCTACTGCTGGACTCTGAACACGAACGCTCACCTGGACAAGGACCATTCTCCCAGATCCAGGATCTGCTGACTGAGAAAGTCTGCTTGAACGTCCGCCATGTGATCGGCGGACAGGGTCACCAGAGCTTTTCCGCTCAGTAAAAGAGCATCTGAGCTTCCAGGCTCAGAGGTGGACTCTTAGTGCCTCACTGTCAGCTGAGAGGCTACTACCGTCGCATTGTCCGCAAACACTCGCACAGCTCGACAATGGAGACGCTTCCGAAAGAACAACAGGGCCAAACAGATCGCCCGCAGTTCCAGGCGATTGATCGACTACCTGCTCTCCGAGGTGGACCATTGGCCCTGTACCAGGGCAGACCTGCAGACTGCCCCCCCCCCCCGAGAAAATCACATCTGTGGAACGAGTCAACCAATCCAAGACCCTCAGAGGAAGCCCTCTGTCCAGAGTCACCGGAATTAACCACCACTGCATGATGCGGTGGGCTACCGCTGTCCAAGGCAGCGGTAAGGTCAGAGAATCCCGTTGTGGATTCCACCGAGATAGCAGGGACTGCTGAAGGTGATCGAGCCTTGATCCTGCCCTTGGAACCACATCTATTGATGCTACCATGAGACCCAGGACCTGCCACTATTGCCAGGCTGTAGGAGCCAGAAACGCTAACACGTCCTGAATGGATTTCCGGATCTTGATATTCCTGGGGTCCAGGAAGAACACCTGGATCCTGGCCGCGTGAAACCAGACTCCCAGGTACTCCAAAATCTTGCGTCGGCTCTAGGTGGCTCTTCTTCAGGTTGATCACCCAGCCACTACACTCCAGCAGCGGAACTACCTGTTGCACTGCCCTGCATCTCTCTGTCAGTGAGGGGGCTCTGGTCAGCCAGTCGTCCAGGTACAGATGGAACAGGACACCCCGAGAGTGAAGGTGCACAGCTACCACCACCTTGAACTTGATGAAGGTTCTGGGCGCAGAAGCCAGACCGAACAGTAAACATAGAAACATAGAAAGATGACGGCAGATAAGGGCTACAGCCCATCAACTCTGCCCATACCATTGACCCCCTTTTAAGTCTACTGGCCCCCTTAACTCTACTGACCTGCTCTATTAAGTCTATATCCTAGCGACCCTATTCATTGGTATGACTCTCGCAGTGATCCCACATAGGTATCCCATTTATTCTTGAAGTCTGGGATACTGCGGGCCTCGATCACCTGTACTGGAAGCTTGTTCCAATGCTCTATCACTCGTTCCGTGAAGTAGTACTTCCTGACGTCTCCACGAAACTTCCCTCCCCTGAGTTTGAGCGGATGTCCTCTTGTGTTCGAGGGTCCTTTGAGAAGAAAGATATCATCTTCCACCTCGACCCGTCCCGTGATGTACTTAAATGTCTCAATCATGTCTCCCCTCTCCCTACGCTCCTCGAGAGTATAGAGCTGCAATTTGTTCAGTCTCTCTTCGTACGAGAGACCCTTTAGCCCCGAGACCATCCTGGTGGCCATCCGCTGAACCGACTCAATTCTGAGCACATCTTTACGGTAATGTGGCCTCCAAAATTGCACACAGTATTCTAGATGAGGTCTCACCATGGCTCTGTATAATGGCATCATGACCTCAGGCTTCCTGTTGACGAAACTTCTCTTGATACAACCCATCATCTGCCGTGCCTTAGATGAAGCCTTCATGTCTGCACTGATGATCACTCCCAAGTCTTGTTCTGCTGTAGTCTTGGTCAAAGTTTCTCCATTCAAGGTGTAAGTTCTGCATGGATTTCCATTTCCAAGATGCATGACCTTACATTTCTTGGCGTTGAAGCCCAGCTGCCAGACAGAGGACCAACTTTCTAAAGTACGGAGGTCCTGTTCCATAGTATTCTGCAGATTGTAGCCGTTTATGATATTGCATAGTTTGGCATCATCAGCGAATAAGGTTACCTTACCTTGAAGCCCTTGAGTCAGATCCCTAATGAATATGTTGAAGAGGAGTGGACCCAGGACTGAGCCCTGCGGCACTCCGCTGGTTATTTCAGACGTTTTGGAGAGGGTACCGTTATCCATCACCTTCTGAAGTCTGCCACTTAGCCAATCTTTAACCCATGCAGTTAGTGTTACTCCTAACCCCATCGATTCCATCTTGTTCAGCAGTCTGCGGTATGGGACACTGTCAAAAGCCTTGCTGAAGTCAAGATATACGATGTCTAAGGAGCTGCAAACTGGAAATGTTGTCCCAATACATGGAGTGCAAAAGCCTCCTGTGCACTTGAAAATGGGGATGGGGAGGTATACTTCCGTGAGATCCAAGGAAGCCAAGAATTCCCCTGGCGCCACATTTGAGCGTACCGTTTCCATCCGGAAACATGGAACTCGCAGGCAAGCATTCACTGCTTTTCAATTCAGAATGATCTCCAAGCATTGGAGCCTTTCTTTGGAACAATAAAGTTGAACGAGTCAAGCCCAAGTCATCCTCTGGGACAGGCTCTATCGCCGCCAGATCCAACAACCTGAGAATAGTGTCCTGCACCTGTAGCGCTGTTTTAGGTCGCCCTGTGGGCGAAGCCAGAAAAAAATCCAACGGAGTTCGGCAAAATTCCAAAGTGAGGCCTCTAGGATCCCCCTCCCCAGGCTGAGATCACCGTCTTGTCAGGAAGGCCGAGAGGTGCCTGCCGACCCGAGGGAGAGGTACTGAAGGTCTGGCGTCAGAACTGCTTTTTAGCGGGGACAGGAGGACGCCTGTTTAAGTACTACTGATGGTTGGGACCTCCGAAACAAGGTCTAGAAGCAGCTCCAAATCTTGAACCTGAGAGCTTAGGCCCAGCATACTAGAGAAGGCATCTGAAGGGATGAAAATGAAGACATCCTGTTGCCCAGGCGGGGCGGGGCTTAATGCCCGGAATGACCCTAGGCTTATGGTCCTGCATACTGGCCATGAGGACAACAAGACCCTAACCTGACAAGAAAACCCCATAAAGGGCAATATGCTCAGGACAGGCTTGGAGAAAGAATCCTCAGACCACTTTAGAATCCAAAACATTCTTCTGCCAGACAGAAAAAATCCCAGCTTGGCAAAGACCATCATGATGTCGCATACGGCAACCGCCAGCTAGACCAGTGGTTCCCAACCCTAATGAATATGCATGGAGCAGATTTGCATGCCTGTCTCCTCCATTATATGCAGATCTCTCTCATGCATATTCATTACGGCTATCCCAAAAACCTGACTAGCTAGTGGTCCTCCAGGACAGGGTTGGGAACCACTGAGCTAGACTACTCCGGATATCCAGAATTCCAAAATCTGGATAACTGCAGAAGTAGGATATTGGCGGAGCATGAACATTCTGCTCTAACCAAGGACATGTCACTGTGACTCCGGCCACTGCCAGAGCAAAGAGGCGCTTAAGGAGAAAATCCACCCGCCTGTCCTGAAAATCTACCCGCCTGTCCTGAAAATCTCTCAGGACTATACTTCCATCAGAGGGCAGTAAAGTGCATTTATTGGCCTGAGACACTGCCGAAACTATCGTTAGCGGAAAGAAACGCGAAGAAAATGCCAATGCCATGTGGAAAAACCTCATTATGGCTTGAGCGCAGTGCAGGGGACCCACCCGGAAATCCTGGACCTCTGAAAAGAATCCGGACCAAATCCGGAGTATCGGTAATATGCCTGAGAAGAATCCTCCCAAAAAATTGGGGGAAAAATATCTTCTGCGGCTCTCTATGCGCATCTAATTTCAAGCGCCCCTAAGAGTTATGATGCATTTCCCTGGAACTGAGCTTGCATTTCGTCGGAGCACCGTCCGCATCCTTTTTAGGGTCACCAGGCACGAACTTCACGGCGCTGGTAGCAGTAAGACCAAGGAGGACCGCACCAGAGGTGAAAGGCACCAAAACCATGCACCCCTCTCCCTCCTTGCAGGCCGTGGAAACCGGCTGCAAATTCAACAGCCATCTGCCATCAACGAGACATCAATCCATACCATCAGGTCCTGAGGAGGCCATCTGTGACATTTGGAGCAAAAATGAAGCTCCTAAGTGAAAAAAAAAATATATACTTTTGAAAAGTTTTAAGAAAATCCAAGATGGCCACCGCGGGTGCCGACTTCACCCTAAAACAGCCTGGAAAAAACACAGGGAACCTGGGAAAACGGTGATTTTGCATTTTTAGAGGTGTAGGGTGGGGGGGTTAGGGGATGCATGGAAACCACCCAAAAACCCCTTTTTAGGACCCCCAAAATCACCAAACCAGCATGCATAAGCTACTCACAAAGCTCTATGCTGTCACAGAAAAGAATGGCAGGCAAGCTTAAACAAGCATGCAAGGAGATAATTACCTCGGAAAGCTGATAAATCCAATCTTCTGACTGCCTTACCAGCCCGGTCACCCCAGTCAGTGACTACGAGAACCTCCAGAAGAATCAGGGAAGGTACGCAGTCCAGTCCCAACTGCACCTCCACGAATTGTGCAGCTTGTGCTCTACCCCTTCGCTGACAAACCCGGGGTGAGTCAGCTCCCGATCCCGGAGCCCCGATTTGACATGCAGGCTGTCCAGGGGGCTTACTGCAGTGGCAGGGAACCCCCCAGGTGCAGACTTTTTCACAAAGCTCTGCAATCTCCTTCCGAAAGGATGTCCCCACAGGCTGAATCTGCAGCACCAGGGCAAGACCCATGTCAAATATTAAATTAATACAATAAAAGTTAAGAAAATAAAACAAGAGCAGAAGAGCTAAGCCCTACAGAATAGCTGTAAGAAATGAATCTGATCTTCAAGGGGAGTGTCCCAGGAGATGACCACAGGAGGAGGGGGCCAGACTTTGGTTTGAGTTCCCTACAGTTCATGGCTGGAAGGGATTGATAACCTACCGTTCAGACTAGAGGGATTGTACAAGAAGTTTGAGTCTCCCCTGGCCATCTGACACTGCTTTCTGGTTTGGAGCAGTATGTATGTATTCATGCAAAGAACAGCTGGTAGATGGCTCCAATAGTCCGTGTACCAAAACCAATTTTAAGCAGTAATTATTTTATACTGGTGTAAATTTATGCTCAAACATGCCCACCTTGGCCTCAAAGCAGATTCTGCCCTTTGTCACGCCATGTGTGCTTCGTGCCCCAGACCAGAGTGCTGGAAATTTTTCAGCAAAGAGAGGCTGTCCTCCATATCGGTCCTTATGCATTCTGAAGTGGAGATCACAAGTATCTAAAAACAAAAACATACTACAGTAAGAGTGCCTGCAGGAAACTGAGCTTGAGACAAACTTTGAATCCCATGTACTCTTGGGTTTAAGATAGAAGATGCACAAAGTTATGAGTACCTCATGTTCTCCCTCCCCCCTCTTCCTGATGTGCTGTATTTATTTTACCAAATATTGTATTTCTTTTTTACTTTTTTTTGTAATTTAATTTGTGAACTAATTTGGCTTGCAATGCAGTAATGACTGTATGTCAAGAAAAAAATAACCTAACCCATAACAACAGTATCTAAAAGGAAAGCACTGGTTGTAGAGAAGAGATTCCCATGCTCCCCCCCAAAAAAAAACCAACAAAAAAAACATAACCAAAACAAATTCTAGACTGATCATGGGATTTCCTATCTCATTTCCCTTCCTCAAATTTTGACATTCATGAAACCTGATGTCACCCACATGTGTCCAGGACAACAAGCGAATCATCCACCTCATCCTTCTCCTCATCCACTAAAGCTGGAGACTTGGACCTGAAAAAACACAAGAAAATTAAGTACATGCACACTCAGAAATTAAACCAAGAGTCAATAATGCTCTCTAACCTGAATTTCTAGAACAGAAATGAGCATAGAATTACAGAAGAGCATGCCAATGACAAACATACTTATGAATCGAATAAACATTTTTAAATTACTTTAAATAAAATCTACATAAAAGAATAAGACCAATAAGAACACCTGGGCTCTGATGCTGGTGCAAGCTACTTGGGCTAGGGCAGTGTATTGCAAACTGTGTGCTGTGGCGCAATTTCTGGTGTGCCGTCAGCACCGTCTAACTGCTTACAGGACGTGCCTCCCACCACAAGAGGCACATCCTGTAGGCAGTCAGAGGTGCATGCGCCTCACCTCTCCTCCAACACAGAAATAACAAGCTCTGTGCATACGTCAAGATGTCACACGTGCCATCATCGCATCAACATCTGCGCATTTTCAGATACCCTCCAGCCACAGCTTCAGAAAGTTTGCGGGACACTGGGCATGCTGCAAAACTTAGGACCACTGAAACATTTCTCCTGCCCCTCAATGATATGCTAGTTGAGTTTTCCTTACCTACTGTAGTAGGCCTCCTCCTTAAACTCATGATATGTCCGGCCTTGCTCTTCACGTGGTCTCTTTACCCCTCTTTGCTGTCCATCTGAACTCACTTCCTCTGATTTGTCATTGTTTGCTAATGTGAAGTAGAAAATCACAAGTGAGCACCAGTCATTGAACTATCAAAGGAATATGTTAATATGCACATGATAAGCAAAGGCATACCCAAGAGAATGTCAGGAAAATAATCTTAAAATTTTCATAACTACTGAGATGGTTTGTTTGGGGGTTTTTTTGGGGGGGTTATTATGGCCTGCAGTGGTTATCATTAGGAGTGCATGGATTCAGTTATAGCCTAGCGAAAAAAAGATGAACAAATAGAACCTTAATTTAGTTCTAGCAATGTAGATAAACTACAAAAATAAGTAAAATTTTAACTTTTTTTTTTTTTTGTGGGAGGGGGGGTGCAGTTAGGGAACTGGTGTAGTGCTAGGGATTCATACCTTTCTCCCCGGTGCTCTGCTCCTCCATGGAAGTCGCCTCCTCTGCATCTTCCTCTTCCTCACTGTGCCCCTCCTCTCTGGGCCGGTTCTCCGTTTCCTGCCCACCATTCACGCCCGGATCACGTTGCCCCAGGGGTCGTGTCAGACGAGCCTTGAGCTTGGCAGAGGATTGCGTCCGGTCCTTTGGTTTCCCCTCTCCCTTCTCTCCACTTGGCTCACACTCCCCTGCGGCCCGCTCTGATTTCCTGTCCTCTGTGCCCTTTTCTGTTTTCAGAGCTTCTACTGCGATCTGCTCCAGCTTCTGGCCTTCCCCCTCTAGACGAAGCGCCGGCTCCCCGTCATCCTCATCCCCCGCCGTGCTGTGATTCTCGTCGTCCATCGGCTCTCCACCTAGTCCCGTCTTCTTCTCCTCGCCAGAATCTCCCGCTAACAATTCAGCGTCCAATGCTTCCTGCAGCCGCTGCGTCAACTCGGCCTTCAGCCCGCGGCAGTCTAGGCCCCGACGCTGGAGCTCGGCCCGCAGGTCGGCTACCTTTAGCTTCCGGGCGTCCAGCGCGCTCATAGCCACCGCCGGTTCCCCCTCAACGCGTGCGGGCGCGCGCACGCGCGAAACTTACAAATGCTGGAGGGGCGGGGAAGGTTCGCGCGCGCCGCTGCCGTTAAACCACCCACGATGGCCGTTATAGTTCCGTACCCAGCAGCCCTGTGGCTCGCCGTCCACCGACGTAATCTGCCCAGCAGCCAGTCCTACCATTGGCTCTGTTAGTCCCTGGATTCTGATTTTTTTCATTGGCTAAGTAGTGACTGGGCGGGCCGCTGACCAACGAATTTTCCAATTGGTTCTAGTCCTTTTTTTTTTTTTTTTTAAATGACAGCTTAGAATACCCGCCTCTTCTGTGCGTACGGACGTTTGTGTTTGGAATTACTATTTCAAGAAGTCTCGGCAGTTTCTGGGGGAGGTAGTTGCTTAATCTGCCTAGCAGCAGACTTGCCTTTCATTTTTCAATTGGATGAAATAGGCGGATGTGTGTGTGGGTGTAAATTGACCTCCATTTTGTTTTGCTCTACTTTAAACCGGAGAATGAGTTAAGGTTGAAAGTGTTTACGCCTTTATGATAAATCTGCGTCCAGCTGCTAAACGTGATCCTCTCCCGGTGCATAGTTTTATCTTAGTTTTATACACAATAGAAGTAGAACTACACTACTGTAATGCGCCGGGAGGTAAGTTAAAAAAAAAAAAAAAGCACGGCTGATCTGGATGAAAATCGTGGTAGTTCCGGCAAAGAACTATGCACCAGCCCAGTTTGATTTTTTTTCCTCAGGATATCCACAACGAATATACATGAGATTGATTTGCATCCAATGGAGGTAGTGCTTTAAAATTTATATTATGCATATTCATTGTGGGTATCCTGAAAAAAACCTGATTGGTTGTGTATCCCTGAGGATTGATTTGAGATGAGTCACTGTAATTATGCTAAAGTAGCAAAAGCTAGAGTCGGAAATATTAAGATTTTCTTTCAGATCAAGGGTTTTCAAACCCAGACACCTCCAGTCAGTTGGGGTTTCAGTAAATATGAATAAACTTGCTACACAATATATGGCTAGATGTGCTGTGATGAGTGATCTGAGAACTGTTTACTCTCTGTGGAATTCTGCAAGTTTATTTGTCAAAGTTTAAACATTTTTTGCTAATTGTTCATACTCCATTTCTAGTGCAATAAGTATGTCATTCTGTACAGTATGGCAGTGTCTCACAAATTGCAAAACCATAACACACTAGATGCAAGTGCGCGGACATCGATGTGATGATGTCACCCCAACATGCGTTAAGGCTCTCCAGTTAGGGCCCTGAGCCGCCAGTGAGGGGTGCTGGAAGGGAAGAAGAGAGGCACTGCCAGTTGACTCCAGTTGGCTGCGAGAGACATGTCCATAGGCAATCAGCTGGCGCCTCCTCTCCTACCCGGCGTCTCGTAGCACACCTGGAATCTTGGGTCGATAAATAGCAGTAGTGTATTCTCCCCAAGTCTTGGTTAGGGCACTGGTCTATGACCTGGGGGCCGCCACGTGAGCGGACTGTTGGGCGCGATGGACCACTGGTCTGACCTAGCAGTGGCAATTGTTATGTTCTCTGTGCCATGCAGAAGGGATCCACTCCAGATTTTCACCTCCTTCAGAGGGTTCTACTGCCCCCTTCAATTTTTTTTTTCCTTTTGCATGTAAGCTGGAAGGTGTCTTTCTGATCTTTGTATATTTATTAATTTTGGTGTTTTTCTCATCTTTTGGTGCATCAGAACTCCTCAGTGTGGGAGAAAGCTCTGCCTGCCTTGAGAAGACAAAAACAATATGATATAATCACTCAATCGTAGATGATCACTTGCTTCTAAATTGTATAAAACTGTTAGTGAATTTATATGCTCAGAGAAATGGAGGTGATAGAAGGGAAACCCCAACACTACCACCTCACCGCCCAATCATGGCATAATTCAGAAAACTAGTTGTGAAGCTTGTCACTATTATGAATGTTTGCATTGGTGCTAAGAGCTACATTGTTGCAAAAATAATAAACATTATGTTATTGGTCTGAAACAGCAAACTTATCTTTAGCTTGCGGGTTCCGACGTGACACGTTTCGTTCCTGCCTCAGGGAACCGAAAGAGTTTGCAAGAATTCAAAGCGTGTGGGCGCAGTAAAACTCAAACCTACAAATTACTTCAAACATATCGGCTTGTTTAACTGCCTCCTCATACCGTGTCCGTTATCACCTCCATTTCTCTGAGCATATAAATTAACTAACAGTTGTATACAATTCAGAAGCAAGTGATCATCTACAATTGAGTGATTATATCATATTGTTTTTGTCATCCATATTATCACTCTACTCTCGACTTTTTAGAGGGGTTCTTGCCCCATTTTTGTTTGTTTGCCTTGAGAAGAAGCAGGCTTGGTTCTGCAGTCGGCAGGTTAATACCTTGAGGATCTGTGTGGCCAGCCTGCAGAAAATTTTGTGGAGCTTGGGGTCAGTATCCCTTGTTGCTTAGCTCACCTACTGATTTGCAGGGCTTGAGTGCAGGCTGTTAGGCATCTGCAGTGGGCTCTTCAGCGCGCCGGATGCAATTCCCCCCCCCCCCCACACACACACACACACGTTTATGCGTGCAATTCCACAGGGGTTGTGGATCAGTCCAACTTTGGTCCAACTAGCATCCCAAAGAACTCGGCATTAGGAGGATTGGCTGATTAAGGATTGGCAGATTCAGCTACACGTTAGAGATGAGGCAGGCTGCAGCACCTTCAGAGCACATGGCGCAGGAAGGCTGTTAACAGCCTATGAGCAAAATCTGGGGGGAATCTGAAAAAAAAACTGGTTTCTGCCAAACTAGTGGTGGAAAAAATAAAGGCAAAAGAAATTGTGTTCGTGAAATATTTTTTAAAACCAAGAAGAGTACAGAAAGGAATATTGGATGAAACTGAAAGAAGTCAAGAGAGAAATTCATCTGGTGGAAGAGCAAATAGCTAGTAATATAAAAAAGGAAGACAAAATTTTTTTCAGGTATATTAGTGAAAGGAGGAAGACAAAAAATGAAATTCCGAAACTGAAAGAAGGTATGAACCACTATGTGGAGAGTGATGAGGGAAAAATTAATGTGCTAAATAAATACTTCTGTTCGGTGTTCCTGGAAGAAAAACCTGGAGAGGGACTGCAATTGGTTAGAAAAGCTGCATCTGAGAATTGGTTGGGTACCTCACCGTTCACAGAAGAAAGTGTTTATGAACAACTTGAAAAATTGAAGGTGAACAAAGCTATAGGACCAGATGGGAGCATTGTGGCAGTGAATTCTTCTACAGCTACTGAGAAAGAGCTGTGGCACGTGGAGTCCAGTGTATCAGGTCACTCACAATGAGTTCAAGGAACTGACAGCTTGTGAGAGACGTCGGGGAAAGTTTAAAAAGTGGGATTTTCTGAGCCATTTTTGGACTTTGGGAAGTGTGAAAAAAAAAATCACATTTTTGGCATGAATTTGGTGCCGGCAGCCATCTTGGATTTTTAGCAATCTTTTTTTCTTCTTCTCCCTGCTTCTTCAAAACTTTGATTTTTGCCTGGAAAACTGCTGGAATGAAGTCCTTGGGGTCTTCTTATGAATTCATGCCAGGATTGCGCAAATTTAGCACTTTTAGAGCTTCCTTCCTTGTGCCATGTGTTGCATGGTGCAGCTGGGGGGGCTATAGTGACCGGCTAAGCTTTCCTCCTACAGGTAATCAGATGTTCAGCCAGTCCGGCGGGGCAGCCTCCATCACTTTTGGGGCTCGGCACAACTGGTTCTTTGGTCAGCCTGGCTGCAAACCCTCCACAGCCTAAGACACGCAAATTTAACTCATCTAAGGGTGAGCCTATGTCCCAGGAGCCGGATACCTTCTCTAAAATCATGAGGTTTTGTAGTCAAAGAGTTTTTTTTAAAAAAAGGAAAAAGCATTTTCTGAGCAGTCTCCTTTGCCCCCAGGACGTTTTGGGTGGTGTGGTGCCTTCGGGCATGTCCTTGCCTCCACCTGATCCAGCTCATGATTTCGGGGATCCGAGTGCTGATTCTGACCTCTGATCCATTGTTTGACAGTGCAGCTCTTCCCGGATCAGGGGGTCCGGGCTTGTGTGATGATCCTACTGTCCTGCGCTTAATTAAGTTTGCAGCTCTGCCTTATCTTCCCACTGAACCTTTGCAGGACTTGAACTTACTGACTCAGCCGGCTCCACCAACTTCTTCTTTCCCCTGGCTTTGTAGAAGGCGCTCGCACTCTGCGACCATTACCTAGCATCCAGAAATGAGTTTTATGGTCTCTGAGCAGTTTGACTCTCTAGAAGGTACTTTGAAGAGTACTAGAGCTATGTTCTGCTTGTATCCACTGGCGCAGGAGTGTCAGCAGCTTTTGGGGCAGCCCAAGGTGGATTACTTGGTGGCACAAGTGACTAAGTGTACCTCTCTTCCCAGTGATGGTTGAGTTGTGTTGAAAGATATGCAGGACTGCCATGTGGCTGTTGTCCTCAGGAAACTTTTTGAAACAGCTAATTTGGGCATCAAAGCTGCTGTGGCGATGTCTTTTGTTGCACGCACCTGTCTCAGCTACGCATGCTAGAGACTGATGCGGTGGAGCCTCCTCAACTGCTGATGGCTGAATAGATTTTATAGTGGATGCCTTTTATTGCCTGTTGAAAGGGCTGGGAAAAGTGTCAGTATACTCCATTTCGGCTTGCTGAGTGCTCTGGGTTAAGCAGTGTGCTGGTGATTCCACTTCCAAGGCAACCTTAGCAAGGCTGTCTTTTAAGGGGCAGTTATTGTTTGGCAAATGCCTGGATGTCCTCATGGTTTAGGTATTGGACCGTCGCCACAGATCCTGCCTGATAGTAGACCCAGCTCCTCCAGGGGTTCTGGACATTGTAATTTTCAGGACTCCAGATGCTCCAAACAGTATGCACATTCCATATCACAGAGATTTTCCCAGAGCTTCCGTGGTCAGTATGCAGGCTATAGGCATTCCCAACCTTCTGTCGCTCGTCCTGCACACCAGTCCAGAAAGACACAATGACGCCAGGATGCCGAATGCCCTTGTGCGGATAGGGGGCCAGCTTTCGGAGTTTCTGCCTGCCTGGATGCGTAATATAGCAGAACAGTAGGTCTTGGACATTATTCGATCATGATACAAACTGGAATTTGCCCAGCCTCTATCAGATTTGTTCGTGGATTCTCTGTCTGGATGACCGGACAAAGCGCTTAGAGTCTAGGCTACTGTTCAGCAATTTCTGGATATTCAAGCTAGAGAATCGGTGTCATGTGACCTCTCGGGCTCAAGCAGATACTCTGTATACTATATTGTGCCAAAGAAAGGCTGGATCTTCAGCACTTGAATGCGGCTCTCAGGATTCCCTGCTTCCAAATGGAGACTGTGCAGTCAGTCATTGCAGCAGTGGCTCTGGGGGAATTTCTGGCCTCCTTGGATCTTATGGAGGTGCCACAAAGGAAACACACACACGCAGTCTTAGAATCGAGAGGAGGAGCTAGCAAGGACTAACTCCAAGTCCCTATTTATTATGCTTCTAAGCTAATGACATCATAGTAACTCCCTCGTTTACACATCTCATGATTGGTGGGTACAAAGGTACATGGTTTTACATCGATGGATACAAAGGTAAGTACATGCTTTTTACCTCGTGATTACCCTCCCTTTACTTCCTGATCATCCTCCAACTCAGCACTTAGACAAGGGCCTGATTAACACGTGGCCAGGGCCTGAGTCTTTGCACATCCTCAAGACCTGTCAGCTGGTGTCCTTTCCTAATAAGGACTGCTCAAATAAGATAAGCATGTGACAGTCCAAAGGTTATAATGCACTAGTATTTTAGCCCGTTATATTAACGGGTGCTAGAATATATGTATGTCTGTCTGTCTCTCTCTTTCCCTCCTGCTGTCTTTCTTTCTGTCTGTCTCTCTCTCTGGCCCCCTTTGTCTATCTGTCTTTCTGTGTCTCTCCCTGCCCCTGTGTCTTTCTTCTTTTCTTTCTGTCTCCCTTCCTCCCGCTGTCTGTCTTTCTTTCTATCTATCTGTCTCTCTCCCTGCCTCCTATGCAGCAGCATTTCTCTCCCCTCACTTCCCTGTGAAGCAGCCACAGCAGCAGCATTCCCTACCTCTCCATTTCCCTCCCCCCACACCACTTCCCTGTGCAGCAGCAGCGTTTCCCCTACCTCCCCTTTCTCTTCCCGCAGTCTGGCCGGCTCCCTTACTGCCCCCCCCCTTCCCTTCCCGCGGTCCCGACAAACCTGACAATTCCAGAAGCGTGTGCAGCACTCTACACACGCTGCTTCGGGACCTTCTACTGCCCTGATTTACTCTGGCACGTCCCTAATGACATCATCAGAGACGCAGCAGAGCAAATCAGGGCAGTAGAAGGCCCTGAAGCAGCGTGTGTAGAGTGCTGCACAAGCTGCTGGAATCGGCAGGTTTGTAGTTGGAACCACGGGAAGGGAAGGGGGGAGGCAGTAAGGGAACCATGTCTCTGTTTCGCAGCGGGCTTGCCAGCTCTGGCCAGCCAAAGTTCATTTTATAGTTCAAAGCCGATGCTGCATCTCCTCTCTCGATCCCCGCCAGAGTCGGAAGTCTTCTCCAACTCTGGTGAGGTTCGATAGAGGAGGCAGGGACTTTGAACAAAAAAAATGAACTTTGTCTGGCCGGAGCCAGCAAGCCAACTGCGAGACAGAGAGATGCGTGGTAAGCGCACTCTGCCGGCCACGGAACTACAGATCAGGCAACATGGCGTTAAGAGTGCGCATGTGAGCTTAGCGTTTTATTTTTATAGATACTCCTTAAGCTATCTTAATTAGTCTTAAGCTCAGGGCCTGCACGTAGGCAGAGTCTGATTGCTGCCTATATAAGGGATAAGGTTAAACTTGTGTCAGATTAATATGTGACAAATTGCAGTCTTGTGTCAAGATGCTAGTATTTTTCCTTTACTTAGAATGGCTGCATGGCAAGAAGGGAAAGGGAATGGGGATAATTAATAATTCTTTCCCAGGGGATCATAATTCTTTCACAGGGGTGGTGAAATCAGTGTGCCGATTTCGCCCTGTTTCAGAATGGTAGAATGGTGTCCCTACATTCGTACACATTTCCGTATTTCCAGCTCACCGCAAGTTTCTGTGGTTTCATGTTCTGGAGCAGTATTACCAGTTTTCAGCCCTGCCCTTTGGGTTGGCGACAGCGCTTAGGACCATCACCAAGGGTGATTGTGGTAGTGGCAGCTCATCAGAGGAAGATGGGATTGCAGATTCACCCTTATCTAGAAGAGTGTTTCTCAACCTTTTCAAGCCAAGTACCCCCCTAAGTCTAACAAATATCAACCAAGTACTCCATGCCCAAGCTCCACCCCAGACCCACCCAAACTCTGCCAAAAACCCACCCAAACTCTGCCCCTGACTCCACCCCCATAATAATAGTACTAATTGTAATGCAATTTCTTCCATCCATTTTTCATATACACACAATCTTATTAATACATAATGGTAACCACAAAATAAAAAAAACCACAAAGCACACTATACGCAAAGAAAAGGTTAATTATCATTTATATTTGGGGGTTTTCAAAGAGGTCAAGGCAGATGACTTTAAAATATGCAATGTTACCTCCATAACAACTATAGAAAAATAGACAAATGTAGTGCAAAATATAGACACCAGATATAAATTCTCAAATTGACATTTAGATCACTAAATTGGAAAATAAAATCATTTTTCCTACCTTTGTCTGGTAATTTCATGAGTGTCTGATTGCACTTCCTTCTGACTGTGCATCCAATATTTCTTTATTTCTGCCTCCTGCATGCTTCCTCTCTTCCGGACCTCATTCCATTCCCCAACCAACATCTCTCTCTGTCCCACCATGAGTCCAACTGTTCATCCTCTCTCATCCCCCAGATCATGTGCAGCATTTTTCACCACTACCCCACCAGCCCCATGCCCATTTCTCCTATCACCCCTCTCCAACACCATGCCACATCTCTCTGTCTATCACAATGTCCAACATTCCTCCCCCTTACATCCCCTTCAATCTGTCCCTCTGGTCCCTCTCCACCACCATATCTAACATTTCTCCTTTTCATCCTTCTATTCCCCATGCATCTCTACCTCACTCCTCTCCACCAACACAAGGGCAAGAATGTTCTCGGTAATGGCACCGATGTGGTGGAATGCCCTACCGAAGGAATTAAAGTTAGAGAAGTACTGGAAAATTCAAGAAAGGAATAAAGACTATCCTTTTCTCAAACTACTTCAACTGAAACTATGAAGTTGACAGAGAGGGGAAACCAGATCTTTCAGGGATGCATGTAAATAGATTATGTTTAGCTGAAATGGCCAACCTCCTTAAGAGGTGTGTAAAAGTGTATTTAGCGGCAATAGTAAACCTAGTATTACATGTGTACATACATAGGTCAACTAATTTGGTATAAACATGTGCATATAAGTAGGATGATGAATTATTGGCATAACTATGCCAGTATTAATAACTCTGTAATACTACCACAGAGCTCTGTGTATTTCAGTATAGAGCCCATGCATTGTAACGCCTCACAACTCCTTATGGTAACATCGCTACAGAAGCTCATGTAGTGTAGTACCTTTGCAGAGGCTCATATAGATTGCTCTGACTTGACTCCCCAGTCATTAGTAACGGTATAGAAGCTCTCAATAATCATAATCTCTCTACATGCTCAATTTTCCTTTCCCCATGTGCACCATATCTTCCTCACACTCTTGCTCAACAATTCTCCCTTTCTATTCCCTCCCCACCTACTGTATGTCCCAAGTTAGTGCCCCTTCCTCTCTCTATTCTGTGTTCAATATTCATGCCCCCCTTCTTCCTCTGTTGAGTTTGTGCCCCCTCCCCCTCACTGCCTTCCAGCCTTTGTCCCACCTCCTTCCTCCCTCCCCCAAAGCCAACCCACGCAAAAGCCTGCCTGCCCCCAGCTGAAGCTGCTGCCAATCCCTCCCTACCACTCGACATGCTTCATCCCCCCCGCCGCCTCCTCTACTGCCACCTAACACGCTCCATTCCTCCCCTGCTGCTGCCACCGACATGCTCCATCCATCCATTCCCTGCCGCCGCCGCAAGGGCCTGGCACATGCAGCGACTGCACGCAGCTGGCCTGCAGGCCTTACCCCCAACATCAATTCTGATGGCAAAAAGGTTCCAGGCAATTTGCTGGTCCAGAACCTTCTCTCCAACGTCAGAATTGACATCAGGGGGAAGGCTTGCTGGCTAGCCAAGTACAGTCACTGCATGTACCTGGCCCGTCCGTGCACAGATTTGCAGGGGATGGATGGAACATGGCGGTGGGCGGGAGGGGATGGAGCATTTCAGGTGGCAGAGAGGAATCTGCGGCGGTAGCTTCACCAGGGGGCAGGCAGGGAGAGATCCCGGGCGGCGGTCAGCCTGCATACCCCCAACAGGCAGCCCACCCTCCATCCACTCATCTCATTCCTTTACTTGCTAGAGACAAAACTGGCAGGCTCAGAGGAGGGGCTGTAGATGTAGGGACTCCTGCACATGCCCAGTAAGCTCAAAGCTTACCAATCTAGGGAAGATCACTGGCACACAGGCTCAATCAACGGACTTCACCAACAAGTGTGGCTGCATTCCCCTGCTGTCTATGGAGAACATCTGTTACAGGTAAGCAACTTTGCTATCCATCCTCCTTTTTCTGAAGCCATATGGTAACCCTATGCACACAGGTTCTGAAACATCAGATCCCCCAAACCAACTGCCTGTTGTATATGTGTAGGGATTCCAGTGTCATCTTCCAATGTCATCTTTGGCTCTGTGTTCTTCATCTTTTCTTCAATTCTAAGCTTGTGTCAAATTTCCTATCTATGCTACTATTAGTCAGAGGAGAGTAAGACATAGTAATTAGAGCTACAGCCTCAGCAGCCTGAGATTGTGGGTTCATATCCCCTGCCGCTCCTTTTGACCCTGGTCAAGACACTTAGGCCCAGATTCACTAAAGATAGCAACTCAATTGCTGTTGGCCAATTCTCTGGCCGATTTTCAAACAGTGATTGATTCACTATCAAGTTTGCATGCAAATGAGTTACACTTTACTTACAAAATAAGAAGTACATTTAACATACAGATCACTTAAATAAACTCACTATAAAACAAATTGCACATTTACATACAGAAAGTCAAATTACATGTAACATACACGTCCCTTCAATGATGAACATCATTATAGCCAAGAAAACTGGCCGAACCCTAACATATCAAAATATAAAATTGCATATAGCATATATGTCGCCTCACCGACAAACATCATTATGGTCAATAAAACAGACCAGACCATCAAATACATCCATGGCCAGCACTCTGCACTCAAGAGTCACCACTCCTCCTCCCTCAGTCAATCTCAGCCCCCATATTTCATCTTACAGAACAAGTGTCTTTTCAGTACTTTCTTAAAATTCTGTAAATTTTGCTGTTGGCGGATATATTTTGGAAGGTTATTCCATTCCCTGGGACCGATACAATGAAAGACACTATTCCTAGATGATGAAAGCCTTAAGTCCCACACAGATGGAACAGACAGATCACAGTGATCAACTGACCGAAGCAATTAAGATGACTCACGTGGTGAGATACTTTAGTGAATCAGGACTGTAATTAATCCTCCACCACCCCAGGGTCAGATAGGGAAAATGCTTGAGTACTGTACCTGATTTGTAACCTGTTCTGAACTCCTTTGGGAGGACAGGGTAAAAAATTGAATAAATAAATGGGACATCAATATAGGAAAAACAATGCATATTTTAAACAGGTATTTATTTTGTACCTGGGCCAATGAAGTGTTACGTGACTTACCCAGACTCACAAGGAACTGTAGTGGGAATTGAACTCACAATCTCAGGGGGCTAAGGCAGCTTCTCTAACCACTCCTGAGTGAGATATACATAGAAGAGAATATCACAGGGAAAAAAATTTGTCACCGCCCCATCCCCGCCTTGTCCCTGCAACGACTGTCCCTGCCCCATCCCCATGACCACTGTCCCTGCACATCCTCGCAAATACTGTCCCCGCAGCATCCATCCAAGCCTCAGTACTGCAGTATTTAGCTTATTCCTTCCTTATAAATCAAAGTTCTGGCTGCTGAACTAGAGAAAGAGATGTTCAGCTGGCAGGGCTTTGTTTAAAATTTTTATCAACACAACTAATATACTACTTTATCCTAAAGCAAAAAAAAGAAAAGAAATAGAATTTTTTTTTCTACCTTTGTTGTCTGGTTTCTGCTTTCCTCATCTTCTCATTCAATTCCTTCCATCCACTGTCTGTCTTCTCTCTGCATCTTCCATTTGCTCTTTTACTGTGCTTCTCCCTTCACCCCCCCCCCCCCCCAATTGGTCTAGCACCCATCTTCTTCCCGCCACTTGCCCCAGAGTCTGGCATCTCTGTCTTCTTCCCTCGAGATGTTAACTATGCTTCTTTAAAGTCTGTACCTGACTCTCTCACTCCAGTCCCGACACTATATTGCAATGTCAGATCAGCATGCAACAAGCTCCAAATATTGAATGATCTACTAGGGGATTTTGATCCTGGATTCCTGTGCATTACGGAATCGTGGATCGCAAAAGATGATTTATTTACACAAAACAAACTCTGTTCCCATGATTATCAAGGCCTCTTCTCTTCCAGAAATTGCCGGAAAGGAGGAGGCCTGGCACTTTTCTACAAATCATTCTTTGACGTACAGCTCCTCAAAAAGGGTAGCGACACATCACTAGAATATATGCTAGCTACAGTGAATGATGAGCTCCACTATCACCCATTGGGTATTCTAAACTAAACTAAACCTTAGGTTTGTATACCGCACCATCTCCACAAGCATAGAGCTCGGCACGGTTTACAGGGTTAGGTTGAAAAGGAACTACAATGAAGGGTTATAGGAAAGGAGCTAGGAAGATAAAGAGGGACAGGGTACCAAAGAGCGGGAGGTGTTAGATTTTTGAAAAGAGCCAAGTTTTCAGGTGTTTGCGGAAGGATTGGAGGGAGCTTGAAATTCTGAGCAGGGATGTGAGGTTGTTCCAGAGTTCTGTGGTTCTAAAGGGGAGGGATGTTCCTAGTTTTCCTACACGGGATATACCTTTTGCAGAGGGGAATGATAGTTTCAGTTTTGGGGAGGATCTAGTGGAATTAGGGTTAGAGGAGTTCCAGAAGAGTGGGATAACGGGAGGGAGGATGCCATGTAGGATCTTGAAAGCTAAACAGGCACATTTAAAGAGGACTCTGGAGTGAGCTGGGAGCCAGTGAAGTTTGGACAGGAGTGGGGAGACGTGGTCGAACTTGCCTTTAATGAAAATAAGTTTGGCCGCGGCGTTCTGGATTAGCTGAAGTCTATGGAGTTTTTTTTTAGTTAGGCTTAAATAGATGGAGTTTAATCCAGTCTAGAGAGGATGGTGGATTGAACAAGGACGACGAAGTGAGAATGATGAAAGTGCGATCTCACTTTCCTCAGCATATGAAGACTAAAGAAGCATTTTTTTACCAAGAAGTTGAGGTGGTCATTGAAGGAAAGAGAGGAGTCTATGATGATGCCAAGGACTTTGCTTGAAAACTCAAGCTGAAGAGTGGAGCCGGAAGATAATGGGATGGAGGTGGGTAAATGAACTATTGGGCCGAGCCAAAGTAGTTTTGTTTTGGAATCGTTCAATTTCATTTGTACAGAATGTGCCCAGGATTGAAGGTTCATTATACATGCGGATATGTTCTCAGCGAGGTTAGTGAGGTTCGAGTCAGTCTCAAGGAGGATGAGGATATCGTCAGCACAGGTGTAGAGAGTTTCCAGGAGGGATAGATGAAGGAGTTTCAAAGAGGACATGTAAATATTGAAAAGGATAGGAGAGAGGGGTGAGCCTTGCGGGACTCCACATATCGGCTTCCAGGGAGGGGATGAGGTACCGTTTATGTTAACGGTGTAGGTAGCGTAAGCGTAGGAATTTCGAGAACCAGTCTAGGACTGTGGAACTTATGCCTATTTCAGAGAGTTGGAAGATTAGGATATCATGATGGACGATGTCGAAAGCTGCGGAGAGGTCGAATTGTAGAAGTACAGCGAATTTGTTGCGAGAATGAAGTTGTTGTACCTTAGAGATTAGTGAGGCTAATAGGGATTCGGTGCTGAAGTTGGATCTGAAGCTGAATTGGTGGGGTAGGAGAATAGAGAATCTTTCTAGGTAGGATGAGAGTTGAGTGGATATGATGGATTCTAACATCTTGGTTAGGAGAGGGATATTTGCTATTGGACGGTAATTGGAGGGAATAGAGGGGTCAAGGTCGGTCTTTTTCAGTAGAGGGGTTAGTGCAATATGTCCCATTTCTGTTACTATATCATCCACCAATCCCTTGAAATAAATCCTCCGAACTCGTTTATGAGACCATAACAAGCGCTTTCCTAAAATTTCAAAGATTACTGATTATTGGTGATCTTAATCTCCACCTAGACAATAACACTAGTAAGGATGGAATTGAATTCAAAAACTTTCTCACTTCTCTGGGCTTTCCCTCTCCTGAGTCCTCTCCAACCGGGAAAGATGGTAGAGGCGCTGATAAAGGACCGCATCATTGATCACCTTGACGGACATGGTCTGATGAGGACCAGCCAGCACGATTTCAGCAAAGGCAGATCTTGTTTGATGAACTTGCTGCACTTATTTGAGGGAGTAAACAGGCAGATAGACAAGGGCGACCAGGTTGACATTGTATATCCAGATTTTCAGAAGGCGTTTGACAAGGTTCCACATGAACGACTACTTGGTAAAATTGTGAGCCATGGAATCAAGGGTGAAATAATCACGTGGATTAAAAACTGGCTGGAGCATAGGAAACAGAGTGGGGGGTAAATGGGCAATACTCGGACTGGAAGAGCGTCACCAGTGGGGTGCCACTGGGCTCGGTGCTTGGACCCTTGCTCTTCAACATCTTTATAAATGATCTGGACATTGGTACGACGAGTGAGGTGATTAAATTTGCGGATGATACGAAGTTATTCAGAGTAGTGAAGACACGGGATTGTGAAGATCTGCAACGTGACATAATCAAGCTTGAGAAATGGACATCGACATGGCAAATGAGGTTCAACATGGATAAATGTAAAGTGATGTATGTCGATAACAAAAATCTCATGCACGAATACAGGATGTCCGAGGTGGGACTTGGGATTCTGATTGACAAGTCAATGAAGCAGCCTGCGCAATGTGCGGCAGTGGCGAAAAGGGCGAACAGAATACTAGGAATGATAAGGGGATCACTAACAGATCGGAGAAGGTTACCTGGCCATGATGCGCCCTCACCTGGAGTACTGCGTCCAGCACTGGTCATCATACATGAAGAAGGACATGATACTATTCGAAAGGGTCCAGAGAAGAGAGACTAAAATGGTTAAGGGGCTGAAGGAGTTGCCGTACAGTGAGAGATTGGAGAAACTGGGCCTCTTCTCCCTTGAAAAGAGGAGACTGAGAGGGGACATGATCGAAACATTCAAAATTCTGAAGGGAATAGACTTAACAGATAAAGACAAATTGTTCACCCTCTCCAAGGTAGTGAGAACGAGAGGGCACTCTTAAAGTTGGAAGGGGATAGATTCTGTACAAATGTAAGGAAGTTCTTCTTCACCCAGAGAGTGGTAGAAAATTGGAACGCTCTTCCAGAGTCTATTATAGGGGAAAACACCCTCAAGGGATTCAAGACAAAGTTGGACAAGTTCCTGCGAAACTGGAACATATGCAAGTGAGGCTGGACTCATTTAGAGCACTGGTCTTTGACCTGGGGACCGCTGAGTGAGCGGACTGCTGAGCTCGATGGACCACTGGTCTGACTCAGTAGCAGCAATTCTTATGTTCTTATGAAAAGGGGCACACTCTAGACATCATCAGTTTCCTTGACCTTACTGATTACAAAACTTCAGCCGAAAGTTGAGAACAAGTCCCTTGGTCCGACCACTTTTTAGGTACCTTCTGTCTCCCCACTTTCATGTCTCACCTTGGGGTTCAACCCCATGCCTCTAAATCCATTTCCTTTTGCAAAAAAATTGCGAGTGAACAGTTCTGGACCCGATTTCTTAATCAGTTTTTCTTCTGTCCCAAGTCCGATGCCCCAGAAGCCAACTGGCACAACTGGGTAAACTCTGAGACTACCTACTGCTCTCTTGCTCCTCTATCTACTAAGACTGTCTCCTACTCCCCCTAGTATCTTCCGTACCAGAGAGAACTGAAGCAGAAATGCCGAGTACTGGAGCGTAAATGGAAAACATCTAAATCCCCTGTGGATAGACAGTCCTGGAGGGACAGTATTAGGTTCTATAACACAGTATAAAAAAAGCAAGGAAGAATTTCAACGGTGATAAAATCATCAGATCCAATAACCAAAGCAGTACATTGTTGAACATCTGGCGCTCCTTAACTTCTAAAAACGACTCCTCTATACTCCCCTCCTCTCCAGCAGCGGATGACGTAGCAAAATTTTTAAATGAAAAGGTTGCTACTATAAGAAGCTCTTTTCCATCAGCAGTCACTTACAATTCTCTGGTGCCCAGCAACACTAACCCTATCCCAGTAGACAGATCCTGAACAGTCTTTGAGCATGTATCTGAAGCCCAGGTTTCAAAATTGTGCCCAAATTAAGATCTTGCAAATGTGCCCTGGACCCGTTTCCTTCTTACCTAAACGAGAAAATTCCCACGCAGGCTATTTCATCTCTGACCAGACTTATAAACTCTGCCTTACTATCGGGCCTATTTTCTGTAGAAATGGGATGCATTGCCCTGACCCCATTACTGAAAAAAGCCAATCTAAACCCATCTTCACCATCCAGCTATCGTCCTATGGTCCTATATTCCTCTCCTGACCAAAATGCTAGAGTCTATCATAGCTACTCAACAAACATCTTATTTAGAGAGATTCTCCATTCTTTCACTTGCCAAAATGGCTTCAGACCCAACTTCAGCACCAAATCCCTACTGGCCTCATTAATTTCAAAGGTTCAACAACTACACTCTTATATTAAGTTTGCTATCCTATTACAATTTGATCTATCTGTGGCATTTGATGTTGTCCACCACAATATTCTAATTTACCAACTTTCTAAGATAGGCATTGATTCCACAGTCTTAGACTGGTTCTCAAAATTCTTATGTTCTCGCTCATACACTGTTAATATGAATGGCACCATGTCTTCTCCTTGGAAGCCATTACGCGGTTTCCCACAGGGATCACCTCTGTCCTCTATTCTTTTCAACATCTATATGTCTACTTTGAAACTTTTCCAACTATCTCCCTCTGAAACATTATACACATATGCAGATGACATCCTTGTCCTTCTTGAGATAGATTCAAATTTTACCAACCTCATTGAGAATATAACAGCATGCATAACAAAACTCCAATCCTGGGTCCTGACTGTACAGAATTACTTTGGCTTGGCCCAAAATCAGATCAGCTACCCGCACTCATTCTGCAGATTGAATTCGCAAGCAAAGTTTTGGACGTCATTATTTACTCTACACTTTCATTTAACGACCATCTCAACACTCTATTACCGGTTTTAAAAAGTGTGTCAAGTGCCAGCGTGCGATTTCATTGACGGACCTGTATCGACGCTGTCTTCAGTGTCTCGGTCCTCAACATCTTCCGAAATCGTGCCGGCCTTCCTCCACGCTCACAGCACGTGCGTTTAAGCGTCGCTGTATTTTGTGGGAGTCGCTGTTTGGTACGGAGGCGTCCCCGGTGCGGGCCCTCTTCCCAGGGCACCACGCCTTCCGACTTCCGATTCTACAACTTTGGCCTTGAGTCTGCTCAAGCCTGCCTCGTTCGTGCCGGCTTCAACCTCGACGCAGGCTGCGGTGCCTTCTGATGTCTCTTCAGGTCAGATAGCGCAGCCCCCTATCCCTCCAGTGGTGCTTAAGGTGCCCAAAGCCTCCAAATCCAAGCCCCCTGGTGGCCGGCTGACCGACGTTCGTGCAGGAGGTCCCATTTCTGATGCGGATCCCTCTTTGCCGGCGTCGTTTCATGCCTTGATGGAGCAGCGGTTTGTCGAGCTCTTGACCAAACATGGGCTGACGCTTATCTCCAATATCCAGCCTGGGCACGCGGAAGCCTCCCGCGAAGTCGAACCACCTCCGGTGCCTCCTCGGTGCACACTCTCATTGCTGGGAGCAGAGTCTCGGCGAGTGTCTGGTCTGGCTTCGGGGCATGTCTCGCAGGGGAGCAGAGTCTTTGCCCATGCCACCCTTGGAGCCGATACCTTCATTCCATGGCTTGCCTGGTCCAGCCCCTTTTCTCGGCGATGCCGGGACTCGAACCTTGGGGTGCGCCTCGGGGGCCTTCGTCTCAGCCATTGCTGCTTCGATCCACGGCCTCCAGTCCCATCTACTCGGTGGCTGCCTCGTCTGGGCGTCGCTCACCTCGTCGATCGAGGCCTGCTCCTCGACACAGCTCCAGTCGTCGATCGAGGCATTCATCAAGGCACGCCTCGCCTCGTCAGAAGCAACCTTTCCGGGAGTTTTCTCCGGAATACTCGCCCCCTCCTCCCATGCCAGAACTTGAAGACTGCGGGGGCTCGTTCTCTCCGTGCCGGTCCTCGACATCGGCGGACCAGGCCACCTCATCGTCTTCGAGCCCTTCTCGTGGCCCAGCTCTGACGGACCAGTTGTCCTTCTCATCCTTCCTGAGGCAGATGGTGGTGGATCTGGATATCACCCTGGATTCGGGTTCCAAGTTCTCGAAGGAGTACCTCGAGACAATGCATCTTCCTCAACCTCCTGCCGAGTCTCTGCGCCTGCCTCTGCACAAGCTTCTGGACCAGACTTTCATGCGGTGCTTCGAGACCCCTTACTCCATCCCGGCGGTTCCAGGGAAGTTGGATGCTCGCTACCGCACGGTGCACCATAAGGGCTTCGATGGGGCACAGCTTTCGCACCAGTCTCTATTGGTGGAATCCTCTCTGAAGCGGTCTCACCCCTCCCAGGTCTATGCTTTCACCCCTCCTGGCCGGGAGGGCAAAACCATGGACCGTTTTGACAGGCGCATCTACCAGAACTCGATGATGGCTTCTCGAGTCCTCAATTACAGCTTTCATTTTGCCACCTACTTCGAGTTTTTCCTCTCCATCCTGCAAAAGTTTTTGCCCTATCTGGATTCTCAGGCTCGCTTCGAGTACTCCGAGGTACTGGCATCGTTGTCCCAACTACGCCTGCAGATGATGCAGTTGTCTTACGACGCTTTCGAGCTCTTGGCCAGGGCGGCAGCCTTTTCGGTGGCCATGAGGCGCTTGGCGTGGCTTCGCACCATCGATATGGATCCGAACCTCCAGAACAGACTGGCAGCAAACGTTCTCTGTGCGGGGGCAGACCTGTTCGACGAGTCCATTGAGGCAGCTATGGAGAAGTTATCCAAGCATGAAAAATCTTTTCAGTTCATCCTCCGCCAGAAGCCCAAGCCTGCCATCTCTCGTCCAGCTCGTCCTCCTATGATTTATCAGCGGTGCTACCCGCCAAAGCAGGCCCCCATCATTCGGCCGCCGGTGAAGAGGCAGCATCAGCAGAAGCCCCAACAGAAGCCTCAACCTTCTGCTGTCCCCAAGGCTCCCCAGCCTTTTTGTCTGTCTCGTAGGGAGCATAACTTCCACCGTTCTGCCCTCCCCGCTTTTTCCCATCGGAGGTCGTCTCCATCATTTTTACCATCGATGGACGACTATAACCACCGACCTCTGGGTCCTTTCCATCGTAAGGGAGGGATACTCTCTTCAGTTCCATCATGTTCCTCCGGAACATCCTCCAAGAGAGTATCCTTCCAACTTAACCCAGACTGCCCTTCTTCTTCAGGAAGCTCAGGCTTTGCTCCGGCTTCGTGCTGTCGAGCCGGTCCCTGTGGACCAACGGAACAGGGGGTTTTACTCCTGATACTTCCTTGTTCTGAAGAAGACGGGCGACCTGCGTCCTATTTTGGACCTCAGGGTGCTCAACAAATTCCTGGTCAGGGAGAAGTTTCGCATGTTGACCCTGGCTTCTCTCTATCCCCTCCTCAAGCAGAACGACTGGTTATGCTCCCTGGATCTCAAGGAGGCCTACACTCATATTCCCATCCATCCGGCCTCCCATCAATACCTCAGATTTCGGGTGGGACATCTTCATCTTCAGTACAGAGTGCTTCCTTTCAGCCTAGCTTCGTCTCCCAGAGTCTTCACCAAGTGCCTGGTTGTGGTGGCCGCAGCACTCCGGAACCATGGTCTGCAGGTGTTTCCCTACCTCGATGACTGGCTCATCAAGGATTCCACGTCTCAGGGGGCCGTCCGGGCAACTCAGAGGATGATCTGGTTTCTACAGAGTCTGAGATTCAAGATCAATTTTCCCAAATCCCATCTTCAACCTTCACAGACTCTCCCCTTCATCGGAGCTGTTCTGGATACTGTTCAACTCAGAGTGTTCCTCCCTCCTCAGCGCCTGGCGGCTCTTCTTCATCTTTGTCACTCAGTCTCTTCTTGCCCGTCCATCTCGGCGAGACACATGATGGTGCTCCTGGGCCACATGGCCTCTACGGTTCACGTGACTCCTTTTGCCAGACTTCACCTGCGGATTCCTCAGTGGACCCTGGTTTCCCAATGGTCGCAGATCTCCGACCCTCTGACTCGTCACATTCAGGTCACTCCTGCTCTGCTGCAGTCACTTCGCTGGTGGATGCTCTCTTCCAATCTTTCCAGAGGTTTGCTGTTTCACGTGCCTACCCATCAGAAGGTCCTCACGACCAACTCCTCGACCTATGCTTGGGGGGCTCATCTGGACGGGCTCCGCACCCAGGGCTTTTGGACGAGTGCGGATCGTCTGTGCCATATCAATCTCCTGGAACTCAGGGCGATTTTCAACGCTCTCACTGCTTTTCAGCATCTACGTCACGACATGGTGGTCCTCATTCGTACGGACAATCAGGTCGCCATGTATTAAGTCAACAAGCAGGGAGGCACGGGATCGGCCTCCCTCTGTCAGGAAGCTCTGAAAGTTTGGGATTGGGCGATTCGCCACAACACCTTCCTCAAAGCTGTCTACATTAAGGGGGCGGACAATGCCTTGGCGGACAACTTGAGTCGTCTTCTCCAGCCCCACGAGTGGACTCTCCATTCCATGCCCCTTCATCAAATCTTCTCCATGTGGGGAACACCTCAGATAGACCTCTTTGCAGCTCCCCACAACTTCAAACTGCCTCAGTTCTGCTCCAGGATCTACACTCCTCACCGCCTCGAGGCAGATGCTTTTCTTCTGGACTGGAGGAATCTCTTTCAGTATGCTTTTCCTCCGTTTCCTCTCATTCAAAAGACTCTGGTCAAGCTCAAGTCCGACCGGGCCACCATGATTCTGATTGCTCCTCGGTGGCCCAGGCAACCTTGGTACTCCCTTCTTTTGCAACTCAGCAGCAGGGAGCCCTTCCTTCTACCAGTGTTTCCATCTCTGCTTATGCAGCATCAGGGATCTCTACTTCATCCCAACCTGCAGTCGCTACACCTGACTGCTTGGTTCCTCTCAGCGTAACTTCCCTTCAGTTTTCAATAGCTCTGCGGGAGGTTTTGGAAGCTTCAAGGAAGCCTTCCACTAGACAATGCTATTCCCAGAAATGGACTAGATTCTCTACTTGGTGTTTTTCTCATCACAAGGAACCTCAACATGCCTCCTTGTCCTCTGTTTTGGACTACCTTTTGCACCTGTCTCATTCTGGTCTCAAGTCTACATCGATCAGAGTCCATCTTAGTGCCATTGCTGCTTTTCACCAGTCTCTTCAAGGGAAACCTCTTTCGGCACATCCTGTGGTTTCCAGATTCATGAAAGGACTTTTCCATGTCAATCCTCCTCTCAAACCGCCTCCGGTGGTTTGGGACCTCAATGTTGTTCTTTCTCAACTTATGAAGCCTCCATTTGAACCTCTTAACCCTTTCAGGACCAAGGGACATATTTGTCCCATAACTTTAAAATCCTATAAATTTTGATTGGGATAGTCTACAGTTCTAAATTTGATATGTACGGATTCCATAGGATACTGCCTTTATGTAAACAAACTGGTTCCGACATTCATTCATTAGCGTCGTTGCTAGATTGACGAGAAGATTCACTTGCCACACTGTCCATAAGCCAGAAGTGTGATTTTTTTAAATAAAAATAATTATATTCACAAAAAAAAATCAATTTTTTGGCATCTGCAAGCCCTTTTTTACCATAAAAATGTCGTCAAAACCACAAAAATTGGCCTACGATCCTTATGGTCCTGAAAGGGTTAACAAGGCTCTTCTGAAATTTCTCACTTGGAAAGTGGTGCTTCTCATTGGCCTCACTTCTGCCCGTCGAGTGAGTGAACTTCAAGCGTTGGTGGCGGATCCGCCCTTTACAGTGTTTCATCATGACAAGGTAGTCCTTCGCACTCATCCCAAATTCCTCCCCAAGGTGGTCTCGGAATTTCATCTGAATCAATCCATTGTTCATCCTGTGTTTTTTCCAAAGCCTCATTCTCATCCTGGAGAATCAGCTCTTCACACTTTGGACTGTAAACGTGCTTTGGCTTTCTACCTGGAACGCACCAAGCCTCACAGAACTGCTCCTCAACTTTTCATCTCCTTTGATCTGAACAAGTTGTGACGCCCTTTCTCTAAGCGCATCATCTCCAACTGGATGGCGGCTTGTATCTCTTTCTGCTATGCCCAGGCTGGATTACCCCTTCACAGTAAAGTCACAGCCCATAAGGTCAGAGCAATGGCAGCCTCTGTAGCTTTCCTCAGATCGACACCGATTGAGAAGATTTGTAAAGCTGCCACTTGGTCCTCGGTTCATACCTTCACCTCACACTATTGTCTGGATACCGTCTCCAGGCGGGATGGACAGTTTGGCCAAACAGTGTTACAAAATTTATTCTCCTAAGTTGCCAACTCTCGCTCCATCCCATTGTGGTTAGCTTGGAGGTCACCCACTAGTGAGAATACCTGCCTGCTTGTCCTGGGATAAAGCAATGTTACTTACCGTAACAGTTGTTATCCAGGGACAGCAGGCAGCTATTCTCACGTCCCACCCACCTCCCCTGGGTTGGCTTCTCTGCTAGCTATCTGAACTGAGGAGACACGCCCGGTGCATCGGGCGGGAAGGCACTCGCGCATGCGCGGTATGGGCAACTCGAAACTTCTAAAAGTTTCTACAAGCAAGTGTGCTTGTGAGATGTCCGCATCAGGGCTCCGTTGGATGATGTCACCCACTAGTGAGAATATCTGCCTGCTGTCCCTGGATAACAACTGTTACGGTAAGTAACATTGCTTTTATGTTGTCATCATTCTGGTTAGGGGTGCTTGCTGATGTTTCTCAAGAAAGGGTCTACACCAGGGTTGTCCAACATCAGTCCTTGAGGGCCACAATCCAGTCGGATTTTCAGGATTTCCCCAATGAATCTGCATAAGATTTAGTTGCATGCACTGCTTCCATTATATGCAAATAGATCTCATGCAGATTCATTGGGAAAATCCTGGAAACTGGACCTGGCGAGGGCTGAGGTTGGCCCCCCCGGTCTACATCATTCTTCTCAGTGACAAAGTGAGTCCTCTTGTAAGACGAAAATTCAGAAATTGGGAATTAGTATGTATATTTATCCAGATGACATTCTATTGGTCTATAGATTATCTCCTTTAACATTAGATTTAGGTCCTCTTTTAGACGGTCTAAAAAAGATAGAAGAATGGTTGGGTGAACACAAATTTAATATTAAATATGTCAAAAACAGTAGCATGCTGTATCTCAGAAGATAAGGTAACACCTCAATTAGATCTCTCATTGGATCATTATCGTAAAAAGAAGGTAAATAGCTTTAAGTATTTGGAAATTATAATTGATTGTCATTTGAATTTTGAAGAACAGTTCTCATCCGTAGTTGCTAAAGGATTTGGGGCATGAAGACAACTTAGAGCTTTTCGAGATTTTCTGGATGAGAAATTGTTACATACCTTAATCCATGCTTTGTACTATCTAAATTGGATTATGGCAATTTAGTATATGCAGGAATAACAGCAGGGCAATTAAAGCGCTTACAAACAGAACAAAATGCTGTAATTCAGTTGTTAGGCCAAGCACATATTTGTGATCATATGACTCCTTGGTATTTGAAATTCCACTGTTTACCAAATGGAATTTAGGATCAAAATTAAGATTTTGATGTTTGAAAGCAGTGCATGCAAATAGATCTCATGCATATTCATTTGGGAAATACTGAAAACCCGACTGGATTCCGGCCCTCGAGGACCGGAGTTGCCCACCCCTGACATAGAACATTGTTTGAGTTATAACTGTTATATCTTTCTTAGTTTTATACTATGCACCTAGGCGTTTATTAAGATCTTTGAACGATAGCACAGAAGTTGTACCCCATATTTCAAAGGCTCATCTTGCCTCAACTAGAAATTGTGCATTTTTTAAATTTAGTTCCAATATTATGGAACAGCTTGCCTGTAAAATTGAGAAAGGAAGAATCTTTTCAAAATTTTAAAAGACATTTAAAGACATATTTTTTTAAACTGGCCTTTTTAAACTGACAAAAGGCGAATTTAGGACTGCAGTCTACATTTATACATTCCTGTAATTTGTATTTAATTAATTAACTAATTTTTTATTTTATTAATTTAGATGTTATATAATATTATGTATTAGAAATGTTATGTCTTTTCTTTTTTATTTAAATGGAGTTCTTTTCATAATTTTGATTGAATTATATTGTAAACCGCTTTGATCCTTTTTTGGCTGTATATGCAGTATATAAAGATTTTAATAAACATAAACATTTTGGTACATATGTCTTCTCATGTGTCGGTAAGCCCTGCCAGGTGAATCTCTTACATGATTCACACTTCCAGAATGGTCACAGTTCTCAGGCTTCACAAAAGGTATCCTAGGGCTAGATTCACAAAGAGCATGGATCGGACACTGATCCGTGAGGCATCCGATCAGTGTCCGGGGGGCTGATTCACGAATCGCCCTCATTTGCATGAAGGCGATCAGACTCATGCCCCCATCCGACTGTCAGGATCGCTCTCTAGCAATCCCAACGCATACGCAGACCATCTGTAGATGGTCTGCGCATGCTTAAGAGCAGCAACCTTTTTTTAAAACTTTACTTTTGTTTCGTTTTTTCTTCGCAAGCCCGTGGTTTTAACCCGCTTTAAACCTTCGGGTTAAAACCATGGGCTCATAGTGTGGGGAAAGGCAGGAAAGATTTGGGGTGAGAGTGGAGTGGCAGGAGAGATTCGGGGCAGGCAGGAGAAGAACAGGAGATTTGGGGCAGGTAGGAGATTGGGGCTGAGAGCAGAGAAGCAGGGCAGAGAGCAGGGTGGCAGAAGGCAGGGCAGTCGGAAAGGACCTCAGTGACTGATCCTCAGCAGTCGCTTATTTTTGGATTGGCCAGCCTTGTTGGTGTTGCTTTTTTATTTTAGTGAATCGCTTCCTGCTTGCATTTGAATGCCGTTCCCCCTTATTTGCATGCGCAGATTGGAGGTTAGTGAATCGGGTCAGAGGGAAATCGGGTCATAAAGGGGTCACTAAGTGGTCGGAAGTTGATCGGTGGGCATAGTGAATCTACCCCTAATTTGCTATAATGTGCTGTGTGTGATACACACTGCTTGCCATGCAGCATGTGTTAGAATGTTGACAGAATGGCAGGAAGTGTGCAAGAGACAGGATAGCAGCTACCTCAATTATGCTGTCATTTGGGTCTGTACCTCTTAAAAGGAGCCACAGCAAAAAGGTGGGAACAATGCAGTATAAGGATAATACAGGAAAAAATAAAAATATAAATAATTTAATGATAATATAAAAAAAAACCACCCAGAGTAAAACAGGTCACGATGTATGGTGATGAACAGTGGGACTCAATACGGTCTTGTGTTTTGGTAGATATAGCCTTCCTCAGGAGTCCATGTTTCCATTATGTTGCTCTATACAGTAAATTCATGCTTTACAGTAACAACTTTTCAATTTTGCTGTATATGTTAGGACACTCTAGCATGCTCTTTTCCATCCCAGGACTCTCTGGTCTCGACCTCTTAAAAGGCAGCCAAGTTATGTCATTAGTTTTTCCCACTCACTCTGTGCTATTGGCAATCACGTATAAGGGGATTAGGTACATACACCCTTAACCTCCTAAAAAACACATCTTGCCCACAGATCCATTCTGTCACCTGCAAAGTGTCAAATGAGTAAACATCATTGTACCACGGAGTTCCCTACAATTTAGATAAAGGTCTTCACATTGTGCATTGAAATGTATCAGGCTGTATGGTCTATATGCCTCTGAAATTATAACAAACAGGTAGCACAGTAGCTTAGTGGTTAAGTCATCAGGCTTTGAATCCCAGGGTTTTGGGTTCAATAACAGCTACAGAACTCTGTAACCTTGTAAAACAACATTCATCTAATCCTGGCTTCCAGGCTCCAAATTGATATGGGAGTACATACCAGGAATGTCAATGACACCTCTAGAAACCAGGTACAGACTCAGCCTTGGTGTGCTTTGTAACTTCCTAACCTGATATCAAGTGTTCTATCTTGCCAATTAAGTTCACACACCTGTACACCTGTTAAGTAGATGTCATCCAAGGTCCTCTCAGGATAGTGTAGTCCTCAATTGTAGGTGCCCACACCATGTATGCATCATCTTTCAGATGCATTAACAAGTACTTAATGGTACTGTGCATGTGATAAACAGGGATGTCTTCAAATGTAGGCACTCGTACCATAGACCAGTGTGTCGCAAACTTTCTAACCTGTGGCGCACTAATCTCGGGGCAATGGCTGGAGGGCACCCGGAAATGCGCAGATGTTGATGCGATGATGCCACATGCATTTGCCAATGCCTTCTTATGCTAAGGTATATTTTAGTTGATAATCGCCTTTTATAATTTTTTTGACAGCAATGTATGATTTAAAGCTTGCTTGTATATCTGAATTGATTGAATTTGCACTCTATCCCTGTTTATAATGATGTTGTTTAGACATATCTATCTTGTATGTGATATTCATAGGGAAACAAGATTTTATGTATGCGATATGGAAACCGCATAGTTGTATGCGGTATATAAATTTTTTAATAAATAGATAAATCATGTCGACATCTGTGTTTGCGTAGATGTCCTCCAGCCTCCTATTACCGCCAGTGTTGGAAGGGGGGGGGTGCTGCAGAAGGAGAGGTAAGGAGAAGCAGAGGCACCGCTAACTGGATGTGCCTCTCGCCGAGAGAGGCACATCCTGTAAGCGGTCCTCCTCGCCTGTAAGCTCTCCTCCTTGCCAGCATCTCGCAGCATACCTGGAATCTGTTTGCGATACACTGCCATAGACACATCATCATTTGGATGTATTAACAAATGCTTAATGATACTGTGTGTGTGTGCTAAACTGGTGTCTTCAAATGTAGGCACCCATTCCATGGATGTGTTAACAGGTAGCACATGGAAAGTGTGAAGCTACATTTTTAGAGATATCACTGTTGGGCCAAGTTTTCTTCAAAGCATGTGTTTTTCTCTCACTTCCCTTGTTTGTTGAGTTGAATGTGGCTGTGTGAGCCAATGGATACAGACAAGTGTCAAGCCTCTAAAATGATGCTGGCTAGTCCACAGAACTCACATTGGTGTACAATATGTGAAAGTGTGACCTCCTCTCAACGAGGACATACACAATGTTGTATAATAGTGTGTAGCAGCCTCACTCTGGAACTCAGCCAGTGTGCCAAGGTGTTTAGGTGGCGGCACTGCTCAAATAAGCAGTGTGCACAATTCTGAGATGAAAGCAAGGCTGGTATGGATACAACTGAACAACAAACTGTGTGCAGCACAATGGAAACACTATCATCTACATTACAGATCAATGGCAGCAGTACCACCATCCTCACAACAATGGACACCTTGTGTGTGTACAGAGATGCCATTTATCACGGAATACAATATGGGAAGCCGTGTCTGTCTGCTGACACAATTTGCCTTATCACTCATCACTGTTCAATATTGAATAGTGGGGAACAACATTCAGGATACTCTGTAGCACCTTCCTCATTGCAGCCAAATGTGAGGTTCCTTCTCTTGGAAATTACATGATGGTTGGAATTATATGATGATGTATTGTTGGTGACTGTAAGAACCTGCAGATATAGAAATGCTTACAACCAAATAAATGATGACATCTAAATTGGAGCTATATTGTGAATCACATGGCTTACCACCAAATGATTGCAGTCAGGAAATACACATTGGGGCAAATTCTATAAATGACTTCCCAATTGTAGACAGCAATAGGTGTTCTACTGCTGTCTAACCAGCCAATCAGGATGTACATTTTCTAAAAAAAAAACAAACAAACCTGAAGCAGGCCACCTACACCATAGGTGTCTGTCACGGGTGCAGGGAGATGCATCGGGACACTTAAGCTCCCCCAAGGCTGGGCATGGGCGTGATTTCACCTGGAAATGGCCTTGGGGGAGCTTAAGCAGCCCTAGGCGTCTTGATTGGGCTGCGATATATGCCTGAAATATAGGCCAGCAAAATAGATGCGGCCGCTGAGCTGATCAAGGCAAGGAAATATCCATGCCATGATAATCTGAGTGGCTGAGGCAGGGACCCTCCCCCCGCCGTGAAGTCAGCCACTAGGAGGGATGCCCACTCCCTCCCACCACCACCCCAATCTCCTCTGTAGGTGGGGGATTGGAGGGTTTTGACTCTATATATGATTTAAATATAAAGCTATAACAGTATTGATACATACTTTGAGATAAGTTCTAGATAAGATTATCGGTAAATGTATCATTGCATTGTTATGGAGTATTTTGGATTTTTGTTGCTAGATGCAAAAAAGTATACAATTTGACACTATACTGGTAAGACTTCTATTCTGAAACTTAATAAAGATTAAAAAAAAAAAAGATTAATGGAGCTATGGGGGCTTCAGTTTCAAGGCTGAGCTCAAAACCTATACCATACTGACTTCTTGAGCTTTGCAAAAACATTGTATACCATCTGAGTCCCACAGTCTTATATGGCACTAGACAGCATCTTTGGACACTTATAATAATGAAGCTTACAATGTTTGTGATATACCAAATCAACAAGAAAATGTATATCAGGGCTAATACAGACCACTGCATTTGGGAAGTCATCTATGACACTTTTCTGAAAAAAAAAAAAGGGCTATACCGAAAAGCTCAAGAGAATGCAGTTTAAAGGATTTGTTTTTTAAAAAGAGGCCACTAAGAAGCTGAACTGCCAATTGATGTAGGGTGGATATTCCAAGTTGCCAGGTGCACAATCTACGGTGTATGGAGCTCTCTTCCCGATAAGGGAAAAATCCACCCAGCTGTAGGGATGCTTCAGTTTCCCAGCATATGAGCGAATGTGGGCGGTTTTCTACTAGAAAACAAAAGGGCCCATGGAGGACAGCTGGCTCCTCAGATGCTTTCATCCACCCTGGAGACAGGATCTGGGTTTCCCTGGTGATGAGTCGAGGCACTGTGGCCTCCAGCAGGTCCCAGCTGCCAACATCCCACTAACTTTCTGTATGAGGAAACAGATGGTATAGCAAGGTAGATGGTGCCTCAGCCCACAGAAACTGCTGTGAGGTTTGTAGTTTCTGTTGAGGGTTTTACAAAAGAACAGGGAGGTTTTGGTGTTAACATGATAAACAGCTACAAGTAGCAACCCACAATTAAACTCTCCACCCCTGGGCCTGCCACCAAGAGAAGCAGTTAGAGTTTCTACTGAGCTATCAAAGTGAACAGCAAACATTTGCAGATTTCTCTCCTGCTCCCATCATCTTCTCCTTACCATCCTCAAGAAAAGAGAACATAGTAAGAAATGGACAAGGGAATAATACTCTTTTCAGCTGTGATCAGATGCCTGCAGTAGGCAGGCTGTTTGACGGGTATAATGTTACTAGTTGAACGGGAAATAAAAACTGGCATGTTCTGATTCAGCTCTACTGACTCTATTGCTGTTTGTAAGGATTGTGTAGAGCCAGTTTTTGCTTTTTATTTTGTTTCTTTTGATGTTTGGTTTAATCTTCATTATTAAAATAAAAGAATAGGAATGAACAAAATCAAAGAAGCAACAAATTAAAAAATGTGGAAGGAAGGGGATTTTAAATGTGGTGGAGTAGCTCAGGGATTTGGGGACTGTGTCTGGAATCAAAGCTCTGGGTGAAACTAGACTTGTGAGGAAACACAGGTCTACTATGCTTGCTGGGAATGATATCCAGGGTAAGTGCAATGAAAAAGAAAATGAAATTATCTTTATTACTGCTTGCTGCAAAAATAACACAAGAAAATGACAGTGGGGCCTACCGTAGTAAAATGGGCAGAGGCAAGGGCTGAATTTTAGATATATGACACTGACTTATGGGCTGAGAGGGTAGATGGAAGAGTACCAAAAATAAATCTAGGCCCAACTGGTTGTTCTGAAAATTAAAGCTATGGAGAAAGACAAGAACTGAACAAAATATTATTGTGGTGCCCAAGGGGATGGGTTGCAGTATAGATTGAAGGAGTAAGTATTAACAACAGTGTTACAAGAGCAACAGTGGGTTCTCTGATGCAACAAATGCGAAACTTGTCAGAACCCTAATCTACAACATATTTTTGGACAAATCCATACAAAGGGCTAGATTCACTAAGCCCACCAATCCTGTCCTGACAATCGCAAGACCAGTTTTACTGATTTTGCAATCGTTCCCCGACCCAATTCACCAAACTGCTGCTGATCAAATCTCCTACCTGATCCGATCCACCCATGCAAATGAGGGAACGTGGCATGCAAAAGTAGGAAGCCATCGATTCACTAAGCAGAAGAAGAAACACCGATTCGGTTTGCCGATCCAAAATGAAGCGACTGCTGAGGACCATTCGCTTGCTATCCTTGCCGACTCTCCTGCCCTCTTCTGCCCTGAAATCTCAGTATTGAGTTACAACCCCATATAAAACAACCATCAAAATAAAAAATAAGACTGTAAAATATCTTTACATATGCGAAAGAATTCCTTTTTTATATATTCTGCAAAAAGCACATTGCAAGCCTGTGGTTTTAACCCGTGGGTTTAAAGCGTGTGCTGTTCCATAATCTGGCTGCACAAAAAATAATTCAAATCATTCCTTTTAAAATGTCCACTCATTGGCCAGCAAGTAAACTACAGCCACCCCTCCCCCTTTCTTTGGAGCTCGCTTGTGCATAGAGCAAGCGCATGAGCAAATTGCATCAATAACCAACAAGGATACTCTGTGCATGCATTTTGATCGCTCTACAGGGCATGCGTCTGATCAGATCATTTTCATGCAGAATCTGTTGTGAATCAGTCGCTCGTCAAAACTCGGCCAAGAATTGCCCCAAAAGATCCAGATTGATAAGTTTAGTGAATCTAGCCCATAGACATCTATACTAAGATAAGTACCATTATATACAAAGTCAATTGTTACAATGTGCAATGATAGAGAACAATGAGATAGCAGCTAATGAGCATGACTCACGTTATGGTCTCATGAATCATCATAGGCTTCTCTGAGCACATTACCAGTGACATAAAGCATATGAGTAATATAGTACTGTATTATACTTTACACTGGTGTACGTCTCTTGAATATTGAAGTTTCAAACATTTGTCATCAGCTTTTTTATTTATTCATACCCTTTATTTGGGGTAATCTCTTTATCTCAGGACAAGCAGGCATATATTCTCACTGATTGGTGACGTCACCACGGAGCCCCCCGGTACAGACCACTTTAAGAACTTGGAAAGTTCTCGGCTGCCTGCACTGCACATGCGTGAGTGCCTTCCCGCCTGACGTAGGCAGCGGTCCCTCAGTTTTCTAGTTTCCACGGAGCTAAGAAGTCACTTTTCAATCACGTGCGTTGATTTTTGCTGCCTTTCCGCTCACGTGGCTTTATTTTATACTTTTTTCTTCAGATTTTGTTCTTTTATCTTTTCTTTTTCATTTCAAGTAAAAAAAAATAAATTTTTTTTTACTTTATCGCTTTCGCAATCTCGGCCCTGCGGGGCCTGTTCCAAGCCTCAAGCCTCAACCTTTGATTTCGCTGAGGCTATTTTACCCTCCATGTCCTGACTGTCTACGGGTTTTAAAAAGTGCAAACGGTGTGCTCACCCTATTTCATTCACGGACCCGAATCGCTGGTGTCTCCAGTGTCTAGGGCCAGACCACAGGACTGAATCCTGCACCCGTTGCTCTCTTCAGAAGAGGACCCTCAGAAATTGCCAGATTCAACAACGTTTGCTGTTCGGGTCCGCTATGGAAGGTGATTCGGCATCAGTCCCAGCGTCGGAGTCGACTTCACATCATTTGACATCACAGGATTCCCCCACAGTGTTTCGTAGTCCGTGAGTAAGCCGGCTAAGAAGCCTTCCCCTACCCTTACAGGCCCCTCAGGTCATTAATGCAGTGAGCCAAGTCCTGCCGTTCTCAAGGCATCCTAAAAAACGCTCAGCTCCGATAGAGATTTGTGCCTCGTCATCGGCCTCCTCATCTTCGGAGCGCAGAGCGACACCGAAGGTACCAGTGAAAAGGCAAGCAGTCTGGTGCAGTCTCGAGGACACAATTGCTGCCGTGCTTAAAGTCCAGTTACAAGAGCAATTGCAAATTTTGCTTCCAGTGCTAGCGACACCAGCTCCTCCAGTGCCAGTTCGTTCTGAGCAGATGGTTTCGGCATCAACCTTGGCGGCACCGACCAGGTCTGAGCCATCCATCCCAGCATCGACTTTTGTTGAGCCAGTCTTTACTGCTCCGACACCGTCTCGAAAAATTTCTTCGGTGCCAAAAGTATTACCTTCGGGTGCGATGTCAGATTCAGCTTGACATCGTTCTTCTTATATATCTCCTGAGACGATGTCGGTCAAATCAGGCAAATCATTGAGGAAGCTCAAACATGTTGAGCCCTCGACACCCACCTCCCGTCTTCCACCGATGAAGGACTCGGATCTCAGGGAGAACTCTGAGGAACCTATCCTGACAGAAGATGAGGCTTCTTCTGATGGTGATGTTTCTTCTAGAGAGCCTGTTTTGAAGCCTGAACAGACCTCTTTCTCAAAATTTTTGAGGGAAACGTCAGAGGCACTTTCCATCCCTCTGGAGTCTGGTTCTAAAAAATCTAAAGCATTTTTGGATGCATTAGATTTTGAGCAGCCTCCTAAAGAATTTCTTAAGCTCCCTCTTCATGATATTTTCAGGGAGACTTATTATAAAAATTTGGAAACTCCTTTGACTGTTCCAGGGGCTCCTCGTAAACTGGACTCCCTCTACAGCAGGAATCTCAAAGTCCCTCCTTGAGGGCTGCAATTCAGTCGGGTTTTCAGGATTTCCCAATGAATATGCATGAACATAAGAACATAAGAAGTGCCATCTCCGGAACAGACCCTAGGTCCATCAAGTCCAGCGATCCGCACACGCGGAGGCCCCGCAAGGTGTACCCTGGCATAGTTTTAGACCCCATATCACTTTAAGCTTCTCTTAAGGAGATGTGTGTCTAGCTTACCCTTACCCATGTCACTTTATGCCACTCATAAGGAGATGCACATCTAACTTACCCTTAAATCCTAGAACGGTGGATTCCGCAATTACCTCTTCTGGGAGAGCATTCCAGGTGTCTACCACTCATTGTGTGAAGCAGAACTTCCTGATATTTGTCCTGAACTTGTCCCCCTTAGCTTCTGTCCATGTCCTCTTGTCCGTGTCACATTAGCCATTGTAAATAATTATTTTTCCTGCTCTATTTTGTCGATTCCTTTCAGCATTTTGAAGTCTCGATCATATCCCCTCGCAGTATCCTCTTCTCGAGGGAGAACAATCCCAGTCTCTTGAGTCGTTCCTCTTATTCCAAGTTTTCCATGCCTTTTATTAGCTTCAAGGCTCGTCTCTGCACCCTCTCGAGTATTTTTAAATTCTTCTTTAGGTATGGAGACAAATGTTGGACGCAGTATTCCAAGTGTGGTCTGACCATCACTATAAAGCGGCATTATAACTTTCTCTGATCTACTTGTGATTCCCTTCTTTATCATGCCTAGCATTCTGTTTGCGTTCTTCGTTGCTGCCACACATTGCGCCGACGGCTTCAGGGTCCTATCGATTAATTCGCACAGGTCCTTTTCCTGTTCGGTTCTTCCCAGAGTTGCACCTGACATACTATACTTGTGTTCCTTATTTTTTCTGCCTAAGTGCATCACTTTGCATTTTTCCACATTAAACTTCATCTGCCATTTGTCTGCCCATTTCTCCAATCGGTTCAAGTCGCTCTGGAGTTCCTCACTGTCCTACTGCGAGTTGATTGCCCGGCATGCAGTGCTTTCAATGCATATTCATTGGGGAAATCCTGAAAACCTGACTGGATTGCGGCCCTCAAGGAGGGACTTTGAGATCCCTGCTCTACAGAGTGGTGGCTCTTCCTGGGTTTGATAAGCCTCAACTTCCTCATGAGTCACTTCTGGTGGAGTCTACACTCAAAAAATCTGCAGGTGCCAGTGTTTACACTTCTGTCCCTCCTGGCAGAGAGGGTAAAACAGTGGACCGTTTTGGTAAGCGTTTATTCCAGAATTCCATGCTCGCCAATAGGTCTGGAAATTATGCTCTACAGAAATACTTGCCTGAGCGCAAAGTTCCTCTTTTGCAGCAGTAAGTTGCTTCATTGTTGCAATTGAGGAAGTTTTTGGTTTGCTCTATTTATGACAGCTTTGAGCTTACATCTCGTGCTACCGCCATGTCTGTAGCTATGCGACGTTTGGCTTGGCTTCGAGTATCTGAGCTGGATGTTAATCATCAAGATCATCTGGCCAATGCTCCTTGTTTGGGCGATGAACTTTTTGGTGAGTCTTTAGATACAACGACCCAAAAGCTCTCAGCTCATGAAACCAGGTGGGATACTTTGATTAAAAACAAGAAAAAGCCTCCAACTGCTCATCCTTACAGGCCACAGCCTACTTACCAGCGTAGGTTTGCTGCTAGACCTTTGCAACAATCTCTGTATCAACCTCGTAGACAACGGCAGCCTTGCCAACAACAGCAGAAACAACCGGCTGCACAACCTAAACCTCAGCAGCCCTTTTGATCAGTTTCTTCGGAGCATAGCCAATCTCAGCATTTCTCAACTATTGCCCCAGCCCATCGGGGGTTGTCTTCAGTTGTTCATCAATCGTTGGGAGCTCATTACCTTGGATCATTGGGTCCTCACCATCGTTCGTCAGGGTTACACTCTTCATTTTCAGACTCTTCCTCCAGACTGTCCTCCAAAAGAGTCTTCTTTGGACCCTGCACATTCCTCCCTTCTACTTCAGGAGGTGAAATCTCTTCTTCTGCTAAATGCCATCAAAAAAGTTCCTCTAGATCAACAGGGAAGAGGTTTTTACTCCCGTTACTTCTTGGTCCCCAAGAAGATGGGGGACTCAGACCCATCTTGGATCTCAGAGCTCTCAACAACTTCTTGGTCAGAGAAAAATTCAAGAAGTTATCACTGGCTCTCCTATATCCTCATCTCAATCTCAACGATTGGCTATGCTCTCTAGACCTCAAAAAAGCCTACACGCATATATCCATGCATCCGCCTCTCGGAAGTATCTTCGGTTTCAAATAAATCAATAACATTTCCAGTACAATAACATTAACATTACCTTTCGGTCTGGCATCTTCTCCCAGAGTATTCACGAAATGTCTGATTGTGGTGGCCACCTGTCTGCACTTACACGGTCTCCAGGTCTTTCCTTACCTGGACGACTGGTTGATCAAGCAATGTCTCAAACCATCTCCTTTCTTCAGCTTCTGGGATTCAAAGTCAACTTTCCCAAATCACATCTCATTCTGACGCGGCGTCTTCAATTCATTGGGGCGATTCTGGACACCACTCTTATGAGGGCATTTCTTCTACCAGATCGACTTCAGAATCTCATTCGTCTTTGTCAGCAATTGCTTCCTCTTCCAACCATCTCTGCCAGACACATGATGGTTCTTCTGGGACACATGGCCTCCACAGTTCATGTCACACCCTTGGCAAGACTCCATCTACGAACTCCTGAGTGGACTCTAGCATCCCAGTGGTCTCAAGCGATGGATCGTCTCTCACAGCACATATCCGTTACATCGTCTCTTCGTTGGTGGATGACCTCATCCAATCTTTCCAGAGGTCTTCTTTTTCACTTGCCACCTCATCACAAGATCATCACCACAGATGCGTCTCCTTATGCCTGGGGGCGCATATGGACGATCTGCAGACTCAGAGTCTTTAGACTGCCAGAGAGAGGAAATTTCACATCAATTTCCTGGAACTCAGAGCGATGTTTTATGCCCTCAAGGCATCATCAAGTCCTCCTTTGCACAGATAATCAAGTAGCAATGTACTACATCAACAAGCAGGGAGGCTCCATGGTGACATCACCCATCAGTGAGAATATCCGCCTGCTGTCCCTGGATAATACCTGTTACGGTAAGTAACTGTGCTTTCTCTCCCCCCAGTTCCCACATCCTGGCATCTCTTTCTCTCTCCCCTAAGCACTCCACATCCCTGGTATTTCTCTCTTCCCCCCCCCCCTCCCTAGCCCCTACATCCCTGGAATCTCTTTATCTCTCCCCTAGCCTTCATCTTCATCTCCCCAAGCGTGGCATCTTTCTCCATCCTCCTCCCCAGCCGCCACATCCCTGGCATATCTTTTTCTCTCTCCCTCAGCCCCCCCCCCCCCCACACACACACTCACACACATCCAGGAATCACTTTCTCCCTGCCAGCCCCCACATCCTAGCATATTTTTATCCCAGGACAAGCAGGCAGGTATTCTCACTAGTGGGTGATGTCATCCGACAGAGCCCCGATAGGACGTCTCACAAGCATACTTGCTTGCAGAAACTTCAGAAGTTTCGAGATGCCCGCACCGCGCATGCGCCAGTGCCTTCCTGCCCGATGGTTCGGGCGTGTCTCCTCAGTTCTTTTCTTTCCGCGGAGCTGAGAAGTTTTACTTCAATTCTGCGCTAATTAAACTTGTATTTTGCCTTCTTAATCACCGCGGTTTTGAGTTTATTTTACTCTTCATTGGTTTCTTATTTTTAAAAAAATAAATAAAATTTCTTCCGGTGATTCGACCGGGTCGGCCGCATGGCTCAGGCCCCGCTCTTTCGATCTTGCGGCGGAGCTTTTTCGGCCTATGTCCCGGCCAATTACCGGTTTTAAAAAGTGTAGCAAGTGCCAGCGCGTGATTTCGTTGACGGACCCGCATTGGCGCTGCCTGCAGTGTCTTGGTCCAGAACATTTCCCGAAATCATGCTGGCCTAGTTCCACTCTCACAGCACGTGCATTTAAGCGTCGCTGTTTTTTGTGGGAGTCGATGTTTAAGATGGAAGCTGCTAAAGAACCTTCAGCTTCGACTTCGACCAGCGCTTCGCCTGCACCTGTGAAGCCTCCCGCCGCTTCTGCTGCATCGAGTCTCCTGAAGCCGGCTTCCTTCATTCCGGCTTCGACTCCTCCTACTGCTCCGGTGCCTTCCTCCGTCTCCTCGGATCAGGTACCTCCTCCTCCCATTAAGAACATAAGAACATAAGAACTGCCATCTCCGGATCAGACCTTCGGTCCATCAAGTCCGGCGATCCGCACACGCGGAGGCCCTGCCAGGTGTACACCTGGCGTAATTTATAGTCCACCATATCCTTATATGCCTCTCTTAAGGAGATATGCATCTAGTTTGCTCTTGAAGCCTAGGACGGTTGATTCCGCAATAATCTCCTCTGGGAGGGCATTCCAGGTGTCAACCACTCTCTGAGTGAAGCAGAACTTCCTGACATTAGTCCTGAACCTGTCCCCCCCATAGCTTCATTACATGTCCTCTAGTCCGTGTCAAATTGGACAATGTAAATAATCTTCTCTGCTCTATTTTGTCGATTCCTTTCAGTATTTTGAAGGTCTCGATCATATCCCCACGCAGTCTCCTTTTCTCAAGGGAGAACAATCCTAGTGTTATAAGTCTGTCCTCGTATTCCAGTTTCTCCATACCCTTCACCAGTTTTGTTGCTCGTCTCTGCACCCTCTCCAGCAGTTTTATATCCTTCTTTAGGTAAGGAGACCAATGTTGGACGCAGTATTCCAAGTGTGGTCTGACCATTGCCCTATAAAGCGGCATTATAACTTTCTCCGATCTACTCGAGATTCCTTTCTTTATCATGCCCAACATTCTATTTGCCTTCTTTGCCGCTGCCGCGCATTGTGCCGACGGCTTCAGGGTCCTATCTATCAGTACACCCAGGTCCTTTTCTTGTTCACTCTTCCCCAGAGTTGCACCTGACATTGTATACTCGTATTCCTTATTCTTATTGCCTAAATGCATTACCTTGCATTTCTCCACATTGAACTTCATCTGCCATTTCTCCGCCCATGTTTCTAACCGACACAAGTCACTCTGGAGTTTCTCTCTATCCTCCTGCGATCTGATCGCCCGGCATAGTTTTGTATCGTCTGCAAACTTGATGATCTCACTGGATGTTCCTTCCTCCAGGTCATTGATATAAATATTAAAAAGGATCGGCCCAAGTACCGAGCCCTGGGGTACACCACTAGTCACTTTCTCCCAGTCGGAGAACTTCCCATTTATGCCCACTCTCTGCTTTCGGTTTTCCAGCCATTTGCCTATCCATCTTTGTATATCCCCCTCTATGCCATGGCTTTGTAGTTTCCTGAGAAGTCTTTCGTGTGGAACTTTGTCGAACGCTTTCTGGAAGTCCAAGTATATTATGTCCACCGGCTTCCCACTATCAATTTGCTCGTTCACGGTCTCAAAAAATTGGAGTAAATTCGTCAAACATGATTTCCCTTTCCTGAATCCATGTTGACTGGGTTTCATCAAGTCGTGTGCGTCCAAGTGCCGGACTATGCTATCCTTGATCAGTGCTTCAACCATCTTGCCGGGGACAGACGTAAGACTCACAGGTCTATAGTTGCCCGGTTCCCCTCTCGATCCTTTTTTGAAAATTGGGGTGACGTTCGCTATCCTCCAGTCGTCCGGTATCTGTCCAGTTCTGATTGTCAGGTTTGCAAGTTTTTGCAATAACTCTCCGATTTCAACCTTCAATTCCTTTAAGACTCTCGGGTGAATTCCATCCGGTCCAGGGGATTTGTCACTTTTAAGTTTGTCGATCTGATAGTATATCTGGTCTAAGTCCACTTCAACTGTGGTGAGGCTGTCTTCTATTTCTCCTGCAAACACTTTCTCCGCTTCAGGTATTGTTGAGGTGTCCTCCTTCGTAAAGACGGACGCAAAGAAGGAATTTAGTTTGTCTGCGATTTGTTTATCTTCCTTGATGTACCCTTTTCTTCCCTGGTCGTCCAGGGGTCCCACTGCCTCTTTTGCAGGTTTTTTCCCTTTCACGTATCTAAAGAAGGGCTTGAAGTTTTTGGCCTCCTGGGCTATTTTTTCCTCATATTCCTGTTTTGCATCCCTCACCGCCTTGTGACATTTCTTCTGATCATCTTTATGTTTGTTCCAGGCTTCGGTTGTCTTTATGCATTTCCATTTTTTGAAAGAGTCCTTCTTTTCTTTTATGGCTTCCTTCACCTTTATGGTAAGCCATGCCGGTTCTCTTTTGCTCTTTGTTCTCCGATCTTTGGAAATCCTCGGAATGTAGAGATCTTGTGCTTCTGTGATAGTATTTTTCAGTAGGGACCATGCCTGATCTACCGTTTCGAGTTTGTCCACCATCTTCTCGAGTCGTTTTTCTACCATGGCTCTCATGCGATCGTATTTACCCTTTTTAAAGTTCAAGGTGGTGGTTAAGGTTTTGGCATGTTTCCCTTTCCCGATGTCAAGTTTAAAGTTGATTACATTGTGATCACTCGTTCCCAGTGGAACCATGACTTCCACTTCTGTTATCGGTCCCGTGAGGCCATTTAGGACCAAGTCCAAGGTGGCGTTGCCTCTTGTCGGCTCTTTTACCATTTGTTCCAGGAAGCAATCCCCTAGCACCTCCAGGAACTTGGCCTCCTTGCCGCAGTTGGAGGTTGCTAGTTTCCAGTCTATCCCTGGGAAATTGAAGTCTCCCAATATAATTATATTGCCTGTCTTTCCAACAGTGGTTCTCAAAGTGCCGAAGGCTTCCAAGCCAAAGCACTCGACCACGAAGGAACGCGAAGACCGTTCAGGAGGTCCCACTTTAGGTGCGGCTCCCTCCTTGTCGGCTTCGTTGCGGTCACTTCTGGAGGCTCAGTTTGTCGAGCTCATGACCACCATGGGACCCAAGTTGCTGGCCACGATCCAGGGTGACCAACCGGTTCCGCCTCCGGGGGGCGGGCCGCCCCCTCCACCTCCTCCTCACCGTTCGCTCTCGCTGCTCGGCGAGGAGGAGTGGCGCTCGGTGGCCGGTCCCTCGAGGCGGGCCTCTTTTAGTGACATGCCCCCTTTAGAGCCCATTACGCCTCCGGACGAAGAGGTGTGGAATCCCTCTTCGAGTAATCGAAGCCCTGGGCATCGCAAACAGGAAGAGTTCTTCCGCACTCCTTATTAGGCCTGGGCTGCGTCTCGGGAGGCGTCGAATCTCCCACCTCTGCGCTCTACTGCCTCAAGTCCCATCTACTCGTTGGAGGCTTCTGGGGACCATTCTAAACATCATCGCTCTAGATCCCCTTCCAGGCATCGGGAGGGGCATCGGTCCAGGCATTCTTCGAGGCACTCCTCTCGGCACTCTACAGTCTCACCGCAGAAGAAGCTGCCTCGTATGGTGTATTCCTCGTCGGATGTGTCTCCTCCTCCGGGACCGGAGTTCGAGGATCCCTGTGGCTCGTATTCGCCCTGTCGATCGCAGGTCTCTATGGATCCCGAGGCCTCGACTTCATCCAGCCCGTCTCGTAGGCCTGTGCTGGTGGACCAGTTATCCTTTTCGTCTTTCCTCCGGCAGATGGCGGATGACCTGGACATTACCTTGGACTCCGGTTCTTGGTACTCCAAGGAATACCTCGATACCATGCATTTGCCTCATCCTCCTGCCGAGTCTCTTCGTCTTCCTCTGCACAAACTCCTCGATCAAACGTTCATGAGTTGTTTTGAAACGCCATACTCTATCCCTGCTGTTCCTGGCAAGTTGGATGCCAGGTACCGAACGGTTCATCACAAGGGATTCGAGGGCTCTCAACTCTCTCATCAATCCCTGTTGGTCGAATCCTCCCTCAAGAGGTCTCATCCATCCCAGGTGTATGCCTCGGTGCCTCCGGGCCGCGAGGGCAGGACCATGGATATGTTTGGGAGGAGCATATACCAGAACTCGATGATGGCTTTCAGAGTTCTAAATTATACTTTTCATTTTGCCACTTATTTGGAGTTCTTCCTGCCTGTGCTTCGGAAGTTTATACCTTACATCGAGTCTCAGGTTCGCTTTGAATTTGAGGAAGTGGTCGCCTCGCTGTCCCAGCTGCGCCTCCAATTGATGCAATCCTCCTACGATGCCTTCGAGCTTTCGGCATGAGCTGCCGCCTGTTCCATGGCTATCCGTTGATTGGCATGGCTTCGGACCATTGACATGGACCCGAACCTCCAGGACAGACTTGCCAACGTTCCTTGTGCAGGGGCAGATTTATTTGACGAATCCATCGAGACCGTGACGAAGAAACTGTCTGACCATGAGAAATCTTTTCAGTCCATTCTTCGACCCAAGCCTAAGCCGACGCAGTCTCGGCCTTCTCGACCGCCCTTGATCTATCAGCGGCGTTATACACCAAGGCAGGCTCCGGCTGCAAGACAACCAGCAAAGAGACAGCCTTCAAAGAAGGCTCAATAAAAGCCTCAGCCTTCTACTGTCCCCAAGGCTCCTCAGCCTTTTTGACTCTCTCTTAGGGAGCATAACCAACCTCGTTCTGCCATCCCCTGTTTTCCCCATTGGGGGTCGCCTACATCACTTTTATCATCGATGGGAGGCTATCACCACCGACCTCTGGGTCCTTACCATTATCAGGGAAGGGTACTCTCTTCAGTTCCATCGGGTCCCCCGGACCACCCGCCAAGAGAGTATCCTTCAAATTTAATGCAGACCGCCCTTCTTCTTCAGGAAGCTCAGGCTTTGCTTCGGCTCCGAGCCGTCTAGCCGGTCCCTCTGGACCAACTCAACCGGGGGTTTTACTCCCAGTACTTCCTGGTCCCGAAGAAGACGGGCGGCCTGCGACCTATTTTGGACCTCAGGATCCTCAACAAGTTTCTGGTCAAAGAGAGATTTCGCATGCTGACCCTTGTTTCTCTCTACCCCCTCCTCAAGCAGAACGACTGGTTATGCTCTCTGGATCTCAAGGAGGCCTACACTCACATTCCCATTCATCCGGCCTCTCGCAAATTCCTCAGATTTCGGGTGGGACATCTTCATCTGCAGTATCGAGTGCTTCCCTTCGGCCTGTCCTCGTCTCCCAGAGTCTTCACGAAGTGTCTGGTGGTGGTGGCTGCTGCACTCCGGATCCGGGGTCTTCAGGTATTTCCCTACCTTGACGACTGGCTCATCAAGGCCTCCTCGACTCAAGGGGTCATCTCCGCGACCCTAACCACGATTTGGTTCCTGCAGAGTTTGGGCTTCGAGATCAACTTCCCCAAATCTCATCTACAGCCTACCCAATCTCTTCCCTTCATCGGGGCAGTTCTGGATACCATTCAACTCAGAGCATTCCTTCCTCCTCAGCGTCTGGATGCTCTTCTTCATCTCTGCCAGTCTGTGTCTTCTCGTCCGTCCATCTCAGCGAGACACATGATGGTTCTCCTGGGCCACATGGCATCTACAGTTCATGTGACGCCTTTTGCCAGACTTCACCTCAGAATTCCTCAGTGGACCCTGGCTTCTCAATGGACTCAGGTGTCATATCCTTTGACCCGTCACATCATAGTCACTCCTGCTCTTCGGCAGTCTCTACTTTGGTGGATGACCTCTTCGAATCTATCCAGAGGTTTGCTTTTCACACTCCTTCCCATCAGAAGGTTCTCACGACAGATTCTTCGACCTATGCATGGGGAGCTCATCTGGACGGTCTTCGCACTCAGGGATTCTGGACCAGTGCGGACCGGCTATGTCATATCAATCTTCTGGAGCTCAGAGCGATCTTCAATGCTCTTCAAGCGTTTCAACATCTGCTTCACGACATGGTGGTCCTCATTCACACAGACAATCAGGTCGCTATGTATTATGTCAACAAGCAGGGGGGCACGGGATCGGCCTCCCTCTGCCAAGAAGCTCTCAGAGTCTGGGATTGGGCGATTCACCACAACGCCTTCCTAAAAGCTGTCTACATTCAGGGGAAGGACAATGCCCTGGCAGACAACTTAAGTCATCTTCTCCAACCTCACGAATGGACCCTCCATTCCAGGCCCCTTCATCTGATCTTCTCTCAGTGGGGGACGCCTCAGATAGACCTCTTTGCGGCTCCCCACAACTCCAAACTACCTCAATTCTGCTCCAGGATCTATACTCCTCATCGCCTCGAGGCAGATGCTTTTCTGCTGGATTGGGGGAATCGCTTTCTGTATGCGTTTCCTCCATTTCCACTCATTCAAAAGACTCTGGTCAAATTGAAATCCGACCATGCCACCATGATTCTAATAGCTCCTCGGTGGCCCAGACAGCCTTGGTACTCCCTTCTACTTCAACTCAGCAGCAGGGAGCCCTTCCTTCTTCCAGTATTTCCTTCACTGCTTACTCAGCAACAGGGATCTCTACTCCATCCCAACCTGCAGTCTCTCCACCTGACAGCTTGGTTCCTCTCAACGTAACTCCTCACCAGTTTTCCCAGACGGTGAGGGATGTATTGGAGGCTTCCCGGAAGCCTGCTACTAGACAATGCTACTCCCAAAAGTGGACTAGATTTTCTTCCTGGTGTGTTTCTAATTGTAAGGAGCCTCAACGAGTCTCTCTGTCTTCTGTATTGGACTATCTTCTACACCTGTCTCAGTCTGGCCTCAAGTCTACATCCATACGAGTCCACCTGAGTGCTATTGCGGCTTTCCATCAGCCTCTACAAGGGAAACCTCTCTCTGCTCATCCTGTGGTTTCCAGATTTATGAAAGGACTTTTCCATGTCAATCCTCCTCTCAAACCCCCTCCAGTGGTTTGGGATCTCAACGTTGTCCTTTCCCAACTTATGAAATCTCCTTTTGAGTCTCTCAACAAGGCTCCGCTGAAGTTTCTCACTTGGAAAGTGGTTTTTCTGGTTGCCCTCACTTCTGCTCGCAAGGTCAGTGAGCTTCAGGCCTTAGTGGCGGATCCACCTTTCACAGTATTCCATCATGACAAGTTTCAAGTTTTATTAGTGCTTGATAAATCGCTTATTAAATATCTAAATGATGTACAATTCAAGTAAAATACAAATACAAATACACTGACTTTAAATAAAAAAACATACTGGGTTAACACACATGAACCATGAGGGTAGAGGGGGAAAGTTACAATATACCCATCCGAAATTCCTGCCTAAAGTGGTCACTGAATTTCATCTCAACCAATCCATAGTTCTTCCTGTGTTTTTTCCGAAGCCTCATTCTCACCCTGGAGAATCAGCTCTTCACACTTTGGACTGTAAACGTGCTTTGGCTTTCTACCTGGATCGCACCAAACCACACAGAACTGCTCCTCAACTTTTCGTCTCCTTATGGAGATGGCGCGGTATATAAACTTAAGGTTTAGTTTAGTTTAGTTTAGTTTGATCCGAACAAGTTGGGACGACCTGTATCGAAGCGTACCATCTCTAACTGGATGGCGGCTTGCATCTCTTTCTGCTATGCCCAGGCTGGATTACCGCTTTCCTGTAAAGTCACAGCCCATAGGATCAGAGCAATGGCGGTCTCTGTAGCCTTCCTCAGATCGACACCGATTGAGGAGATTTGTAAGGCTGCCACTTGGTCCTCGGTTCATACATTCACCTCTCATTATTGTCTGGATACTTTCTCCAGACGGGATGGACAGTTTGGCCAAACAGTATTACAAAATTTATTCTCTTAAGTTGCCAACTCTCCCACCATCCCATTGAGGTTAGCTTGGAGGTCACCCACTAGTGAGAATACCTGCCTGCTTGTCCTGGGATAAAGCAATGTTACTTATCGTAACAGTTGTTATCCCAGGACAAGCAGGCAGCATATTCTTGACTGATGGGTGACGGCACCGACGGAGCCCCGGTACGGACAATTTTAGAGTGATTGCACTCTAAGAACTTGGAAAGTTCTAGTAGGCCGCACCGCGCACAGGCGAGTGCCTTCCTGCCCGACAGAGGCGCGCGGTCCCCAGTTTCTTAGTTTCCGCAGAGCTAAGAAGACGCGTCTCTTTCAACGGCTGTTGAAAGGTTTTTTCTGATATCGCCTTCCCGCTCGCATGAACCTCTGAGGGAATAATATTTCCTTCTTTTTCTTTCTTTTCTTTTCTTTATTAAAAAAAAAAACAAAAAAAACCTTGTTTTTTTATTTCTTTCAGTTTCGCCCCGGCGGGGCCTGTTGCCACCATCGAGGCCTCGGCCTTCGATTTGGCAGAAGCCGTCTTCATGTTCATGCCCCCCCAACCCGGGTTTAAGAAGTGCCAGCGGTGTGCACGGCCCATTTCTCTTACCGACCTGCACAACTGGTGCTTACAGTGTCTGGGTCCAGACCATCGGGTATCCACCTGCACCCGCTGTGCCACTTTAAAAAAGAGAACTTTGAAAAACCGTCAAATCCAACAACGGTTATTATTTGGTGCTGATATGTCTGATTCTACGGCACCGGCACCGACATCGGCCCCATCTCAGTCGGCACCCACCTTGTCGACACCGCGCCGGCGTCGCACCCTTCAGGTAAGCCAGCTAAGAAGCCTTCCCAGCTGGAGCGTCCTCCGGTCTCAGTAGCAGCGAGCCCAGTCCTGCCGACCTCAAGGCGCCCACAGAAGCGCTCCGCCCCGATTGAGGTGAGCCCCTCGACCTCGGGTTCCTCATCCTCGGGGCGTAGAGCGGCACCACAGGTACCGCAGAAGAAAAAAGCGGTACCGGTGCCTTCGCTGGACGAGCGGATTGCTGCCGTCCTGCAGGTACAGCTTAAGGAGTAGTTACAACTGCTCCTTCCTGCCTTGTTGGCACCGAGCCTTCCAGTCCCGGTCCGGTCTGAGCCACCGGTACCGACAGTGGAGCAGCCGGTACATTCTGTCGGTACCGGTACATTCTGCTTCCTCGGTCTCCATGCCGATCCTGGCACTGGAGCCGAGATCTCTCCACCAGGCTGTGAAAACTTCGGCACCGATACAGCCCTTAACATCTCCCGGTACCGTTTCTCAGAGGTCGGGTAAGTCGACACACAAAACCCGACACCTGGAACCCTCCACACCGGAGTCCCGAGACCGCAGCTTCCAAGTTAGGGATCCTGATCTGTGGGGTGACTCCAAAGAGCCTCTTCTCTCTGAGGGGGAGTGTTCATCTGGTGACGAGGATCCTTCTGCTTTAGATCCATCCTCTAAACCAGATGCAACCTCTTTCACCTCATTTCTGAAAGAGATGTGTGAATCTCTCTCTATTCCCTTGGAGGCTGAGTCCAAAAAATCCAAAGCGTTCCTTGATGCACTGGATTTTGACCAGCCTCCAAGGGAATTTCTGAAATTGCCTCTCCATGATATCTTGAGAGAGACTTTTTACAAGAATCTGGAGATGCCTTTAACCATCCCAGGAGCCCCCTGTAAATTGGACTCCTTATATAAAGTCATCCCCATTCCTGGTTTTGACAAACCACAACTTCCACATGAGTCTCTCTTGGTGGAATCCACATTAAAAAAATCCACGGGAGCTAGTGTGTACGCCTCAGTCCCTCCTGGCAGAGAAGGTAAGGCCATGGACAAATTTGGCAAGAGGTTGTATCAGAATGCGATGTTGGCTAACAGGTCAGGGAATTATGCTTTTCATTTTTCATTTTATCTAAAGCATCTCATTCAAAATCTGACTGCTTTTGAAAAGTACCTCCCTGACCGCAAGAGATCTGCGTTTCGCCAAACTTCTTCATCTCTCCTACAGCTTCGCAAATTCATGGTCCGGTCGATCTACGACACATTTGAACTGACCTCTCGAGCCACGGCCATGTCGTCGTCTGGCATGGCTCAGAGTCTCAGAACTTGATGTCAACCATCAAGATCAACTTGCCAATGTGCCTTGCTTGGGCGATGAGCTTTTTGGAGAATCCATGGACTCCACTACACAAAAACTCTCTGCTCATGAGACTCGGTGGGATACTCTCCTTAAAACTAAAAAGAAGACCCCACCTACCAGGCCTTTTAGGCAGCAATCGGCCTACCAACACTGCTATGTGGCTCGTCCTTTATCACCGGCTCCTCAACAGCCTAGACGTCAGCGCCAACAACAACGGCAAACTCCTAGGCCAGCACAGCAACAACAGGTCAAGCCTCCTCCACCACAAAAGTCTACCCAACCCTTTTGACTTGGTTCTCCAGGGCATAGCCAGTATTCTACCATCTGCCCATCTTCCACGACCCACAGGAGGACGTCTTGCTTTTTACATCAGCCGTTGGGAACTCATCACCTCGGATCAGTGGGTCCTCAACATCATCCGCCACGGCTACTCTCTCAACTTTCAGACTCTTCCTGCCCAAAGTCTGCCAAGAGAGTCTGCTTTGAACACTCCTCAGTCTTCCCTCCTTCTTCAAGAGGTTCAATCCCTCCTCCTTCTGAACGCCATAGAGGAAGTTCCTCTAGATCAAAAGGGGCAGGGATTCTACTCCCGTTATTTTCTGGTCCCCAAAAAAACAGGAGATCTCAGACCCATCTTAGATCTTTGCGATCTCAACAAATGCTTGGTCAAAGAGAAATTCAGGATGCTTTCTCTGGCCACTCTTTACCCTCTTCTCAATCAAGGCGACTGGCTATGCTCCCTCGATCTCAAAGAGGCATATACTCACATACCGGTCAATCTGGCCTCCAGACAGTACCTCCGCTTCATGATCAATCATTGTCATTACCAATACAAGGTGCTGCCCTTCGGTCTTGCCTCCTCTCCAAGAGTGTTCACCAAATGTCTGTTTGTGGTGGCTGTCTTTCTACGCTCTCACCACCTTCAGGTCTTTCCTTACCTGGACGATTGGTTAATCAAGGCCAATTCATCTCAGACTGTTCTCCTGGCCACCAACCAAACCATCCTGTTTCTACAACTTCTGGGGTTCGAGATCAATCTACCCAAATCTCATCTCATCCCCACTCAGAGACTTCAATTCATTGGAGCGATGCTGGACACAGTCCTCATGAGAGCGTTCCTGCTGTCCAACTGTCTTCAAACTCTTCAATCTCTATGTCATCAGGTGCTTCCACAACGTTCCATCTCTGCCAAGCAAATGATGATACTCTTGGGTCACATGGCCTCCACAGTTCATGTCACACCCTTCGCACGTCTTCACCTGCGCACTCCTCAATGGACCCTAGCTACCCAGTGGTCCCAAGCGACGGATCCTTGCTCACGACACATATTTGTGACATCATCTCTTCGTCAGTCTCTACAATGGTGGTTGATGTCCTCAAATCTCTCCAGAGGTCTTCTGTTCCATCTACCTCCTCATCAACTTGTCATCACCACCGACGCCTCCCCTTATGCCTGGGGAGCTCATTTGAACGAGTTCCAAACTCAAGGACTTTGGACAGCCCAGAAAATGAAGCATCACATCAATTTCCTGGAACTCAGAGCGATGTTTTATGCCCTCAAGGCCTTCCAACATCTTCTCTTTCCTCAAGTCCTCCTGCTGTGCACAGACAATCAAGTTGCGATGTACTACATCAACAAGCAGGGTGGGACAGGCTCTCGCCTCTTGTGCCAGGAAGCCCAGAAGATTTGGGCTTGGGCCACAGATCACCAATTATTCCTGAAAGCTATCTACATTCAGGGAGAACAGAATTCTTTAGCGGACAAACTCAGCAGAATTCTCCAGCCTCACGAGTGGACTCTCGATCCTTTAACTCTACAGTCCATCTTCGCTCAGTGGAGCACTCCTCAGATAGACCTGTTTGCAGCTCCTCACAATCACCAGCTGCCCCTCTTCTGCTCCAGACTCTCCTCTCCTCACCGTCTGGCAGCGGATGCATTTCTCCTCGATTGGTCCAATCTGTTCCTGTATGCTTTCCCTCCGCTACCTCTCATGTTACGAACCTTGTTCAAGCTCAAGAGGGAACAGGCCACCATGATTCTCATCGCTCCACGATGGCCCAGGCAACATTGGTTCTCCCTTCTACTTCAACTCAGTTCCAGGGAGCCTATGCTTCTTCCTCTGTTTCCTTCTCTGCTTACACAACATCAGCAGACCCTTCTACATCCCAACCTCCAGTCTCTGCACCTGACAGCTTGGTATGTCTCGGGCTGACTTCGAATGATACTCTTTTGTCTCAGCCCGTTCGGTCTATTCTGGATGCCTCCAGGAAACCGGCCACTCTGCAATGTTACCATCAGAAGTGGACAAGATTTTCTTCCTGGTGTCTTCTTCATCATCATGATCCCACGTCCCTTGCAGTGGAGACCTTGTTGGATTACCTTCTTTCTTTGTCTGACTCTGGTCTCAAGTCTACTTCCATCAGAGTCCACCTCAGTGCTATTGCTGCTTTTCATGAGCCAGTTCATGGAAACTCCTTTCAGCTCATCCTTTGGTTTCCAGATTCATGCGGGGTCTTTTCAATGTGAAACCACCTCTTAAAGCTCCCCCTGTAGTCTGGGATCTTAATGTGGTTCTCTCCGCCTTAATGAAGCCTCCGTTTGAACCTTTGGCTACAGCTCCTTTCAAGTTTCTCACTTGAAAAGTGGTCTTCCTTATTGCTCTAACCTCTGCCAGGAGGGTCAGTGAGCTACATGCACTAGTTGCGGATCCACCTTTTACAGTCTTTCATCATGACAAGGTGGTTCTGCGTACACATCCAAAGTTTCTCCCTAAGGTTGTCTCTGAATTCCATCTCAACCAATCCATTGTTCTGCCTGTATTCTTTCCGAAACCTCACTCTCATTCTGGAGAACAGGCTCTGCATACTTTGGACTGTAAGCGGGCTTTAGCTTACTATTTAGAGCGTACTAAGCCCCACAGATCATCTCCCCAACTCTTTCTGTCCTTTGATCCGAATAAATTGGGACATCCTGTTTCTAAACGTACGTTGTCAAATTGGTTTGCAGCGTGCATTTCATTTTGTTATGCTCAGTCCGGACTGACACTGGAAGGTTCTGTCACGGCTCATAGAGTTCGAGCTATGGCAGCATCTGTGGCTTTCCTCCGTTCCACTCCTATTGAGGAAATCTGCAAAGCTGCTACTTGGTCTTCAGTTCATACTTTTACATCTCATTATTGTCTGGATGCATTCTCCAGACGGGATGGACACTTCGGCCAATCTGTTTTGCAAAATTTGTTTTCCTAATGGCCAGCCTTCCCTCCATCCCTCTTTTTGTTAGCTTGGAGGTCACCCATCAGTCAAGAATATGCTGCCTGCTTGTCCTGGGATAAAGCACAGTTACTTACCGTAACAGGTGTTATCCAGGGACAGCAGGCAGATATTCTTGCGTCCCACCCACCTCCCTGGGTTGGCTTCTTAGCTGGCTTATCCTAACTGGGGACCGCGCGCCTCTGTCGGGCGGGAAGGCACTCACGCGTGCGCGGTGCGGCCTACTAGAACTTTCCAAGTTCTTAGAGTGCAATTACTCTAAAATTGTCCGTACCGGGGCTCCGTCGGTGCCGTCACCCATCAGTCAAGAATATCTGCCTGCTGTCCCTGGATAACACCTGTTACGGTAAGTAACTGTGCTTTATCCAGGGACAGCAGGCAGCTATTCTCACGTCCCATCCACCTCCCCTGGGTTGGCTTCTCTGCTAGCTACCTGAACTGAGGAGACACACCCGAACCATCAGGCGGGAAGGCACTGGCACATGCGCGGTGCGGGCATCTCGAAACTTCTGAAGTTTCTGCAAGCAAGTATGCTTGTGAGACGTCCGTATCGGGGCTCTGTCGGATGACATCACCCACTAGTGAGAATAGCTGCCTGCTGTCCCTGGATAACAACTGTTACGGTAAGTAACATTGCTTTATCTGACCCTGACATCTCTTTCTCTCTATCCGCAGCTCCCCCTCCCATCCTGGTATCTCTTTCTCTCTCCCCCCAGCCTCCATATCCTGGCATCTCTTTCTCTCCCAGTCCCCCACCCCATTCTGGCATCACTTTCTCTCTCTCAACCCAGCCCACTTTCTCTCTCAACCCAGCCCTGGCATCTCTTTTTTTCTCCCATTAGCCCCTTCATACAGGCATCTCTTTCTCTCTTCCCCCAGCCCCCACATCCTGGCATAACTCTCTCCCCCCCCCCCCCATTTTGGCATCTCTTTCTCTCTCTCCTCTTGAGCCACCACATCCTGGCATCTCTTTTTCTCTCCCCCAGTCCCCTAACCTGGAATCTCTCAAGTTTCAAATTTTCAAGTTTTATTTAAAATTTAATAAACCGCTTAATCAAACTTCTAAGCGATGAACATATATAAAATTTACAAATTTCAAAGGATATATCAGACATACAAAGGACCTACAGGATTTACTGTGCCAAAGGTCAATATTTGATAGGAAAGAAAACAAATAGGGAAAAAAACAACAGGATGGGTAAATAGGAAACAAAGGAAAGGAGAGAGAACAGTAATTAGGAAAGAAAAGAGATTGGAATGCAGAAGAAAAAAACAAGGGAGAGAATGGGAGTCAAGCGGAATGGTGGAGACCTATCAAGTAGAGTTAAAGGTCAAAGGCATCAAGAAAAAAAAAGCATTTTAATCTATCAAGGAAGCGTTCTTCGCTTAAGTGGTTAGGAAGGGAGTTCCACTTTTGCATCTTTCTTTCTCTCTCCCCCAGCCCCCACATTCTGACATCTTTCTTTCTCTCTCTCCCAACATCTCTTTCTCTCTCTATCCCAGCCCCCATATCCTGGCATCTCTCTCTCCCCACCAGCCCCCCTTCCTGGAATCTTTCTCTCTTCCCCCAAGCCCCTCCCTCATCCTGGCATCTCTTTCCCTCTCCCTCCAGTCCTCCATCCTGACATCTTTCTCTCCCCCCTTTCCTGGCATCTCTTTTTCTCCACCAGCCACTCCCCTATTCTGTCACCTCTTTATCTCTCCCTCCCCGCCCCCATTATGGCATCTCTCCTCTCCTCTCCCTCAGCTTCCACCATCCTGGCATGGCACGCTCCCCACCACCACCACCACCACCACACACACAATTCTGGCATCTCATTTGCTCTTGCTCCCCACCATCCTGGCATCTTTTTCTCCTTATCCTTCTCCACCATCCTGGCATTGTTTTCTCCCACCATTCTGGCATCCCTCCCCATCACTATCCTGGCATCCTTTTCTCTCACCTCCCCCTGACACTCTCCTTTCCCTGCTTGCCAGCAGCCCATCAAGCATCTCTCACTTTCCTGGTTTCCATAGTCTGATAAACCTGAAGCCGCTGTTCATAATGCTGAATAGACACTGCTTCCAGTCAACGCAGGGCCTTTTTTTCTGCCAGTCCAATCTCCAGAAACTGTAAGTAGTATCGAAGGAGGTGGAAGCGGTAGAACAAAGACCCCATCATATTGGCCAGAGGTAGTGTCTGTTCAGTGCTACTGATGGCAACCTCAAGCATGTTTGGTAGACCACAGGAACTTGAGAAATGCTGTATAGGCAAATAGGAAGCAGGGGAAAAAAGGGAGACAATATATGAGATTTACAAAGTTATATGTGTGAGCTGATGAAGGGGCTGGGACACGTGTGTCACCACCAAATGCATGTGACTTGGCATAGCTGATATCTGTGCATGTCACAAAAATAAAAAAACCCAGACCCATTGAAGGATTCACTTTTCCAGACCATTAGTGTAATAGTTCTCAACTCAGTCATGGTATTTTGGGTTTTCAAGATATCAACTGGCATAATATGCAAAGCGCATATAGCAAGGATCTGTAAATAAATAAAAATGTATAGCATAGACCTGCAAGCATCATCTCATGCTTATTCATTATGAATATCCTGAAAACTGGCTAGATTAGCCCTGAGTGCTCATGAGTCTGATCCTAGTTTACTTTCATGTACCTCAGGCTTGTCGAAATTCAGTTCCTGAGAGACACAAACAGGCCAGATTTTTACAGTATCCCTAAGAATTATGCATTACACATTACTCAAATTCTTAAAACCAGCTATTAAATATTTAGTACAAACAAGTATTATCTTAATCAATTCAATTTTAATGTTATGCTTTGCGAATTGAAGAACAGGACCATCGTGAGGACAGAGAGGCCAGTGTTTAAGAAATTGTGATTTTCATGTGCTAGACTACTGTAGTGTGCAACTTCTGGTTTGAAGCCTCTCTGACTTGATGATTTAGGATGCTGCGCGGTAACGGCCCCGAAGACCATAGAGATTTAAAGGGCTTCGGGGCTGTTGCCGCATAGCTTTGTAAAACAAGCTGTAAGATCCAGTTTTAGATAGAAGTAATCACAATGACTGTAGTATGTGTGAGATTTGGAAAGTGAATGTGAGTTGATGTGGATTAGGTTCACTAACTAAATTATTCTGATATTTATCAATAAATTAAGTATTGGTAATTTGTAAAAGTATTGTAATGAAATGAATTGTGGTAGATAACATTAAAATTGAATTGTACTAAATATTTAATAGCTGGTTTTAAGAATTTGAGTAATCCAATAGGCAGCTATTTAATTAACTGGGAAAACCCGAAGTTTAGGCTTTAGGTTAAGGATTATTCATGAGAGATTTGCATACAAGGTAGACAGGAAGAATGCAAATCTGCCAATGTAATTTCAAAAGTTCTCTGTAAAGTCGCTGACTGTATAGTCTCTTCCCTTGTAAACCGCTTAGAACTGTTTGTGGTATGGCGGTATATAAAAATAAAGTTATCTTTATTAATATTCATTGGTAATATTTCTTGGAGTTTAACAAATTCCTGTTCCTCATAATCCCTTAGAATCACTGCAGTCAATATGCCTGTTACAGCAAAGCTTCTCCCAGGGGCCACGTGTGTCCAAATAGGGATAGAATCCTAAGATTTTAGAGAATAAACATAATTCTTAGTTTATAGAACCTTCGTTTTTACGCTTAGCACCTTTCGTTTCATTTTTAGGCGTTTCTGTACCGTCTCTGATACACCTTAATGCTGCAGTTTCATTATCGGTGCTTTTTTTTTTTTAAGTAGAGCACCAGGCCCTCTCCCAGATCAAAAATGGTGATTAATATAATACAGTACGTACATTATTGGCGCATTAATTCTACCAGAATGGTAAGGCGGTTCAGTAGGTGCTCGTGTCACGTGCTCCTGGAAGGGGCGTGGCCGAACTGCAGCAGAGCCGGAAGCAGCGCTGTAGTTATCCGTTCGCTGCAGAGTCCGAATGGCTGACCAGGTATCAGCTGCAGAGCCTTTACATAACCTCCACGTTAGGATAGAACCCTTGCATGTCGTTTGCCCCTGTGTGTATCGCGTGGCCAGAGGACTCGGAGATTATACCACGCAACTGCCCGATCTCTTTTCACAATGTAGAGCTTGGGCCACGGGCTCAGATATCCCCCCCACTTAGCTCCATGCTCTGTGAAGAATAGGGAATTAGAGCATGATGAAAAGTTTGTAATGGTCCAATCTTGTAAAAACAACAACAAAAAAAACCTCAACGTTAGATGAAAACCAAAATGGCCTATCTAGTCTTTCTTTCTGCAAGTGTAGCATTCTAACTGCTGCTCAGTGCCTTCCTGGAAGCATAAAAGTCGTTAATGTAGTTTTCTTTCCCTGAATGCCTTATCCGCCCTTTTAGGTCTATGATGAAGCATTGCATGCCCGACTGCAACAAGCCCAGAAGTTTAAAGAAGCTGGAAACCAGTGTTACAAGGAACAGCATTTTCGGGATGCTGTCAGAAGGTATCACCGGGCCTTGCTGCAGCTCAGAGGATTAGACCCAAGCGTTTTGGCTCCCCTTCAGCCCTTTGGTGCAGAGATTCCAGCACTAACTCAAGCACAGGAGCAGGCATTACACAACACCCAGGTAGACTGCTACAACAATCTGGCAGGTGAGAGCACAGCTTAATCATCTCAGTAATAGGATATGCCACATGATAAACACATTCTTTACAGTGCAAAGGGGAAGAAAATCAGTAGTAAACTGTATATTATGTATGTTTAACCTGCAACCCGTTCTGAGCCCTTTGGGGAGAACTGGATATTAAACGAATTAAATAAATAGTAATATGCGGGCTGGACAGAACCAGACTACCTCTTCCCACTAGGGGTGGTAGATAGAGTAGGGGGAAGAGTGTAAAGCCTCAACACCCAAAGGTTGTGGGTTCAAACCCATGCTGCTCCCTGTTACCCTGGGCAAGTCACTTAATTCCCCCATTGCCCCAGGTACATTAGATTATGAGCCAGCTGGGACACAGGGAAAAATGCTTGAGTATCTGAATTCATGTATACTGTTCTGAGCTCCCCCTGGGAGTGATTATGCCACATTTCTATTTCATTGTTTATAGCCTGCCTCCTGCACATTGAACCTGTGAATTATGAGCGAGTGTGGGAATACAGTTTGAAGGTTCTCCTGCAGCAACCTGAGAATGTAAAAGCACTATACCGTGCTGGGGTAGCATTCTACCACCTAAAAGACTATGACCAAGCCCACCACTACCTCACAGAGGCTGCCCGCAAGGAACCAAAAGGTAAGATGGAGCACAGCTCCTAGGGCCTCAGTTTTTGCTTCCAGTCCTTGAGGGCCAGGTTTGCAAGATATTCCTACTGAATATGCATGATAGAGATTTGTATATCTATTATTTGTCTAGTTGTATGAACATTTCTCATATGCATATTCATTAGAGATATCCTGAAAATCTGATCTATTGCCTGCCCTTGTGTACTGGGAATGAAGGCCACCATCCTAGAGGGACAATGAGGGGTAGGGACAGGATTCCCAAGGGACTGTGCAAGGTTGGAGACAGGAGCACCTAGTCTTGAGCAATAGGGTACAGCATGTTTCCCCAGCATTTTACTGTTTTTCCTGCCCACAGATGTCAATGTGAAGAGGTACCTACAATTAACAGAGAGAGAGCTCAGCAGTTACCGGCAGAAGCAGCAGCAGATGTATTTGGGCATGTTCCGATAGAGTAACACTGATCCCTGGGGCCCATCTCTGCTTCAGGACATCAGCAAAGCCGCATGTTGGGGAGAGGAGGAGGAAAATGGAGAGCATGGATATCAGGGGACCGGAGCTGCAGAGAGGACCAAGGATTATACTTTTGCTCCCTACTGACAATGTAGCTGTGGAAGAGAGGATTTCAGAGGCTGTGCAAAGACTTCCTTCTTGTGGTTCAGGATTTTCAGTCATCCCTTCCTGTTGGTGATGATAAGGGCAGAGAGATTGTCATAGGAGCTATGAAGTTGCTCCCTACGGATTTGAATGGGCTATGTGATGGCTTCTAAGGGTCTCGGTAATTGCTCACTGCTTCCAGATAGTGGGGGTAGAGGGTTTACAGAAAGCTGTGCCGAACACTATCCAGGTTGAGAGTAATAGTAGAAGCTTCAGAGTTCCTCTCTTAAATTCTGTAGTGATAAATCACCTTAAAATGTATATTAAAACTGGCACAATCTCTCTTCTTGTAGTGCTGGATTTCTTTTGTCACGGCAGCTGGGTGTGTAAATCCTGGTACTAATGTGTCATCTCGCAGGTCTCCCAGGGAACCATGGATCTCTGCTACCATCTTAAAATTTAGCTCCTGCTCATATACAGTTGCATGCATGCTGAAGCCCATCTTTACCTCTCATCTCCCCCTGCATCTTTCTTCCCATCCATCATCCCCCCCCCCCTCCCCAAGCTCTGAACTTACCAATCTGCTGCGTCACATGCCTGAAATAGCCTTCCTAAGGAGGCATGTCCCATTGCCTTGCTAGAGAGGAAGAAAAGCTATTGTGTTGGATTTGGAACTGAACTTGATTTATGGTGGTGGAGGTCTTTGAACACTTTTTACGATATACCATGAGGGATTTAACCGCTGGCAGCCCCTGGCCTGCAATTTCAGGATTGTCATTTAAAGTTAGTGTTGCATTTGCAACAGTGAGACAAGTGGATTAACACTTTGTTGAAGACTCATGCTATGCCTATAAAGACAAGATAAGCGAACCTTTATATTTTTATATCTTCTTGCAGACTTATTTGAGGTAGGCAGGCAGGGGGTGTGTGTACTTTATAACACCATTGCTAGTGATTTGTGTTAATGAATGAACTGTGCTCAGATAAATTATTTTGTTTAAGAACTTTTATAGTACACTTCTCCCTCTGTATTTGCATGGGATGTGGGCAGAACATAGCCGTGAATACCAAAAAAACACAACTTTTTGCATGTTTTTCACGTTTTTTTGGTAAAATAGACCTGAAAAAGATAATACACCGTGAATAACCCGACCTGCGATTTGCTCTGTACGACGGGAGCAGCGATTTCCAATGTGAAACGCCGGGTACAGTGACAAAAATTAGGGGGCAGAGTTAGCAGCCGAAAAATCGCGAATAAGCGAATCCGCAGATACAGAGGGAGAAGTGTAATAGCCATTGCCTCGCTAGCCATGTTTCCATCCATCCCATCTAGAAACCTACCAGTTTGAGGCTGCTTTTAAACTTAAACCCTGGCTCTTCCTAATTATAAGCTTGCTGCTTTTCAATTGTGCACCTATAATAAATACATTTCCTGAAAGCCCCTGTCTCGTATTAGCTATGTGTCTTTCTTTGCTGGCTTGTCCAGACAGCACTGCATGGTATAAAAATTCTACTACACACGGGGCTAGATTCATTATGGATTCTGATCGTGTCCCAACCACTTTATGATCACTTTATGACCCTGACCTGATTCACTAACCTTCCTCCCGCACCCGATCCGTGTATGTAAAAGAGGGGGATCGGCATGCAAATGTAGGCAGGCAGCAATTCACTAAAAAAAAAATTAGGAACACCGACTGGGCTAGCCGATCCCAAAAGAGCAACTGCTGAGGATCAGTCACACACATCCCTGCCGACCTGAAATCCCAGCCAACTTCCACTAGCCTTGCTCTCTGCCCTGCTCCATTTAGCTCTCTGCTCCCTCCCTGCTCTCTGCTGTGATCCTGCTTTGCCCCCTGCTCAAAAAGCTCTCTACTCCCTCCCTGCCACAGTTCTCCTGCTCTGCCAAAAAAAAGCTCTCTGCTCCTGCTTGCCGCCCTTCCCAGCAGTGCGATCCTATGGTTTTAACCCGCTTTAAATCCACAAGTTAAAACCACGGGCTTGCACTGCAGGGAAGGGCAGCAGAGAGCAGGAGCGTTGGGGCGAGTTAAAAAAAAACGGACAGCAATGCATGCGCAGACCATCTACAGGCAAAGTAGATGGTCTGCGAATGCGTCGGGATCGCTCTCCAGTGATCCGTGTCATCAGTGAGGGGTGTGCCTCCGATCGCCCCCATTTGCATGAAGATGGTTGGTTAATTGGTCAGCCTGCTTCGGCTCGCCCATGGATCGGGTAATATCGGTGGGCTTAGTGAATCTAGGCCTCAAAGGTGGGGAGGGTGGAGCCTAGTACTAGTGTGCTAGGATATGTGGATTTAGCCATGATCAGCACCCCAGGTCAGTCAGGCTCTTATTACTTTTGTGTGCTGATGAGGGCTGGTGCTTATTTGGGAAGTCATCTCATTTGCTGATCTAATCAGTCCTATACTCTCCTTTAATTAGCCTTTTTCCTTTAATCTTTCTTAAACTCACCTGACATCCTTATAAACATCCTTCATTCCTGCCCAGCCCCACTATATAGCTCTGAATTGCAGTGATGAATGGATGGGACATGGAGGAGGCCAAAACCCAGCCTCCCCTTCACTGTGCTCGTTAAGGGTCATTGGTCTATGCTGTTAAATTAAGAAATGTTTCCACAGGTAAGATGGTTTTATTGCAGCAGTTCCTCCCTCTCCACAGACTAATTACTGGTATTCTGTTGAACAAACAGCAATCAACTTAATCCTGGAGCCAAGATAGCACAGAGGAAAACAAACCACCTACCAACCAAAGCTGGGAGCAGAGGGGACTATTTTACCTCCATTTTAAATCCAAGGCTCCAAAGTATCAGTGAAGGGCCTTGGGGATACTTAGTCTGGAGCTCTGATGATAACAGAAACACTATGGTGATTTATTTTACACTTCTTTTATTCCCCTCCTTTCCCCCTCATCTCATAACAAGATAAAACTAATGTATGAAATAATATACCAGACTGCCAGACCTTATAAGACAAAAGCAAGGTCAGTTGTCAAAGCTTTAGAAGGCCTCTGTCATCATTCCAGTCCCATCATAGCCCTGCACAGAGTTTTAAATAATCAGCAAGCTCTTTATTAAATATGCCTTCAGATGATATGGAGCCGGGGAAGCTCCAAAGTTGTAAAACAAAACAATACATTTATGTAGTCTCTTTTGTTTTTGTTTTTTTAAACCCAGCCTCACTTAGGCTGTGACCAGATAAGTCCAATATAATCATAGACTGTGGCCTTGGATACAGGCACAACCAGTACCAAGGCTACACATGCAGTTTTTTTCATATCTTGCTTCTTCGGTGTTCAGCTTAAAGGGCAGGGGCACCTACATTCCCAACTTAACCCTTCGGAGATTATACTCCAACATGGTGCATTTTTTAAAAATGCTGATTTTGACGACACCAGCCAAAACTGATGCACAGATGGAGGAGCAGGTGGCTGAGCTAGAGGCATTCCACAGGCTGCTTACCCCTGGAGCATTAGATATTATTTGGAAGATGGGTTTGCCCCAAGCGTAAAGGGTCTCATGGATTTGCAGACCATTCTTCGAAGTTCCTTCAGGGATCTGGCTCGATGGACCTTGAAGTTGGCACCTGCTGTATTGCTGGCTTCTAGTGTGGCAGCCTTGAGTGATGCCTGTTCCTTCCCCCACACAGTTTGCTGGATCCAGTCCCCACTAAGGCTGGGACTACTTGTGGCATTGGCTTCACCCAGACCAGAGCTGGAGCCAGGTGCCTGTCCCCAGTGGTGCATCCGGCCATGATGTAGATGGAAGTGCAGCGGAGAGTCTGTGGACAAGTGCCGGCTGAGTAAGTGAGCAGAGCCTTGCTGTACCTGTTTTCTGGGAAGTCCCTCTGTGTTAGAGCTGGAAATCTCCAGGACAGATGACCACTTCTCTCTGGGGTCCTTCTCTCCCCAGTGCTGAGAGCCAAAGTTTGTCTGTCTTACCATGACAGAATTCACATCCATCTCGGACCTACAACAGCTGTTCCCTCGTGGTGCTGGCTTCTTGCGCACACTTAATTTCCGCAGGATCTCTCTGGGGCTAAGCCAGCTGTGTTCAGACCCTGTACGGCTCACAGGCGCCTTCACCAGTTCCTGAGAAGTGTGCTTCCCTCTGTAGAGCCTGTCCAGCTCCCTGCCATTACAGCTTAGTGAGTTCCACTTCTTAGAGGAAATACTTATTGGCTCCTGCAGGCTCCTGCAGCAATCCAGTCTCAGCAAAGGTGGTGCATCCGGTTCATGAAACAGTGTAAGGTCTTCCAGGAGTGACCCCAGTGAGAATTCGCTGACCTTTGATACATCTGTGGTGCTGGACCTGATGGACCCACTCTCCTGTGAGGTCACAGAATCCCAGTGTAGGGTTTGGGACTCTCTGAGTCCTTCAGGGCTGTCAAGAGATCTCATATGCGAGCAGGTAGAAATTCGTCTGCGGATCTTCCATCCTGCAGAGGCAGGTCGGGGTGGCATGTTGGAGCCAGGTGGGGAGCTGAATAATTGGCCATTGCACACAGATGTCAGGGAAAGGCTCTTTTGATGGCCAGCCAGGAGCGTGAGCTCTGATCGGGACAAAGCTGAGCGACAGCGATGCCGTAGCACTAACTTGGCAATGTAGCGCTCTAGCCTGCACCTGTACAGCTCTGGTGAGAAACAGGGCTGGTTCTGGAGGATGGGTCCAGACTCTGCAGGCACTATGGTCTGGGCTACAGGGAGCTCCTCCTGGGATAAGCTGGTGAAGAGTGGGCTTTGTAAGGCCACAGCATGCAAGGGGCTAGGGTATCGATAGACATCAGTGGTGGTGTGGGACACAAGGTCACATGTGTACAGCTGGAGGTGAGGGCTCAGCTCTTTCTGTGGCAGTGATGAGAGATCAGCAAGATGCAGGAATGGAGGTGGAAAGTTGAGATCACCTGTGAACAGAGCCATGATGAAAATTGGTCATTCTGACTCCTGCAAAAATCTCCCAAAACCTTTCTCTATGACACATCCAGCAGCACCCCCTTCCATGAGCCCATCAAAACAAGAATGGAAAAGAGGGCACCCCTAGAATTAATAAAGCAAAAAGAATGATTGGACAATTATCTACACTCAGACCACAAGAGAGTGGCTCTCTTATAACCTGAGGACTAATCTCCTTCCAACCCTTCCCTCACTTATCTCCCTAACAGTACCCTTATTATAATCTCTGCCCCCTTTTCCAATTCATCTCATGCAATGACTTCCTCCTTATAACCTCATTTGACATCTGGCACCACAAGTATCCACCCAAGTATCCTCCCACTCTCCATTAGGATTGATATTACCTCTTTCTCCTCTAAGCAACCAGATCTGGAGAATTAGAAGTGCATAAGAACAGTCATGCTGGGTTAGACGAATAGTCCATCGAGCCCAGTATTTTGTTTCCAACAGTGACCAATCCAGGTCACAAGTACCAGGCAGAAAGAAAAATTAGGTTTTTATCTCGATAATCTTCTTTCCTTTAGACTGATATAGAGGTCCTAAACAGTTGGGTAGTGACCCTCAAACCGCGTGGTTTTGCAGAAGGCATCAATCATTTTCTTCAGCGCTGCCTCCTTAACCAGTGGGCTGTGCTGTAGCCTCTCAGTTTGTACCAAAGCAGCCTAGTATCAAAACAGAAAGGAGGGTCACAGAAAAGCTCCCCAAATAACAAGTTCTGATCTGCAAATTAACATGCCTAAAACACATGACAGAAATATTACAGCATAAAAACAAAATGGATCAAACAAGCCACCTACCTGATGCAACCTGCACTAACAGTTTAATGCATTTTATGTCAACTCATGGTCAGTTTCTGAACTGAAGAAGCTTCTTCACTTTGTAACCCTACTAAAATAGGTCAGTGCAAACTCTGTTAAGATATACTTGACTAAAGCAGACTGTCTGCTGTACAGTACATAAGAATTGCCGCTCCTGGGTCAGACCAGTGGTCCATCGTGCCCAGCAATCCGCTCACGCGGCGGCCCTCTGGTTGAAGACCAGCGCCCTAACTGAGACTAGCCCTACCTGCGTACGTTCTGGTTCAGCAGGAACTTGTCTAACTTTGTCTTGAATCCTTGGAGGGTGTTTTCCCGTATGACAGACTCCGGAAGAGCGTTCCAGTTTTCTACCTCTCTGGGTGAAGAAGAACTTCCTCATGTTTGTACAGAATCTATCCCCTTTCAATTTTAGAGAGTGCCCTCTCATTCTCCCTACCTTGGAGAGGGTGAACAACCTGTCCTTATCTACTAAGTCTATTCCCTTCAGTATCTTGAATGTTTCGATCATGTCCCCTCTCCTCAAGGGAGAAGAAGCCCAGTTTCTCTAATCTTTTGCTATACGGCAACTCATCCAGCCCCTTAACCATCTTAGTCGCTCTTCTCTGGACCCTTTTTAGTAGTACCGTGTCCTTCTTCACTTACAGCGACCAGTGCTGGATGCAGTACTCCAGGTGAGGGCGCACCATGGCCCGGTGCAGTGGCATGATAACCTTCTCCGATCTGTTCGTGATCCCCTTCTTTATCATTCCTAGCATTCTGTTCGCCCTTTTCGCCGCCGCCACACATTGTATGGACAGCTTCATCGACTTATCAATCAGAACTCCCAAGTCTCTTTCCTGGGAGGTTTCTCCAAGTACCGCCCCAGACATCCTGTATTCATGCATGAGATTTTTGTTACTGACATGAATTACTTCACTGGTTCACTCACCCTCCAGATCAGAGGCTTTATTTTTCCACTTCATTATGAAGAAGGTGATGCTTTTTAATGAGTGACTCCCTACTCCCCACACACATACACTTTCTGTACTGGGAGAGAGTGAATCAATGTGAGCCTATATTTAGCACAATTACTGAAAAAAAGCCTCTGTGCCTGCTACATGGAATTCTATCCCAAATCACCAGTTTAGGAAACCCTGCTGACACCTTATCTAGGAGCTGTGTGTCCCACCTGTGTCCGCTGGAACAGAGATCCAAATTAGGGGAAAATCTTGTCCCTTTTCAATGCTGGGTTTAGGCCTGGTGCTCTGCAGAAGAGACTGAACTGGGCCTGGCTATGCAAGTGTGTGTTCAGCAATTTTGCAAAAATACATTTAAATAAAAAACCCCAAAATCTTTTGCTGTGAGAAGAAAGGGGAAGGATGTGAGACTGGAGGAGAAAGCAGAGACTAACCCAAGGCCCTTAACTCTAGCAGGAACACGGAATAGGAAAGGCTGGGGGAGGGTTACGGTCATTTGCCAGCTCTCAGCATCTTGTCCATGTGTTCCTGTTGGTGTGTCTGGCATCATGCATGAACTGGTCTAGTCCTTTTGCTCTGTTGCAGAGAGGTAGGTTCGATCCTGGTTGAGTTAGGGAAATCAGGTCTGCAGCTTCCGTGCAGTGGTTGAGAGTTGCACAGAGAAAGCCCATAACAGATGGTACATGCAGAATCCATGCACTGAACGTGCTTCCCTGTGATTGAATTTCCTTTTTTTTTTTTTTTTTTTTTTTGCTTGTGTAGCTGAACAGGTCATTTGTGCTGCTGGAGTGTTCTGCTCTTGCCACCGCTAGAGATGAGGTACTGGGGGTCTGACCCATGCTGGCATTTCATTTTGTTTCAGTGGCCAATGCATAAGCACATAAGAACCTAATAAGAGTTTCCATACTGGGACAGAAAAGGTCTGTCGAGCCCAGCGTCGTGTTTATAACAGTGGCCAATCCAGATCCCAAGGAGTAAGGCAGATTTTGGCTGCTCATCCTGGGAATCAGCAGTTCATTTCCCCAAATCTATCTTAGTGATGACTTATGGACTTTTGTTTAAGGACATTATACAACCCTTTTTTGAACCCTGCTAAGCTAACTGCTTTCACCAACGAAGTCCAGAATTTGATTGCGTTGAGTGAAGAGATATTTTCTCCGGTGTGTTTTGAATCTGTTGCTTAGTGGCTTCATCGCATTTCTCTTAGTCCTAGTATTTTGAAGAGTAAACAAGTGATTCATATCTACCCTTGCTACTCCACTCAGTATTTTATAGACCTCTATTATATCATATCCCTGAGTCGTCTCTTCTCCAAGCTGAAGTGCCTTAACCACTTTAGCCTTTCCTCATAGGGAAATCCTCTAATCCCTTTTATCATTTTCATCACCCTTCTCTGTACCTTTTCTAATTCAGCTATAATTTTTTTGAGATATGGCAACCAGAATTGTACACAGTGTTCGAGGTATGGCCATACCATAAAGCAATACAAGGGCATTATAACATTCTCATGTTTGTTTTCCATTCCTTTCCTGATAATTCCTAACATTCTATTTGCTTTCTTAGCTGCTGCTGCACACTGAGCTGAGGGTTTCAACGTATCCTCAACGGATCCTTTTTCTGGGTGGTGATTCCTAATGTGATTCCTAATGTAACTATAGTTCAGGTTACTCTTTCCCACATGCATTACTTTGCTTTTAACAGTCCTTTGATTTGTAGCTTAATGCCAATGATCTGTAGTAGCCATGTGGTAAACCTTATCCTAATCTCAGCCCTGCATGGGAGACTCAGTTATTTACCTGAAGTTTCAGATGCTAAACCTATGAGGTGAGAGCAGGCAGCAGTTTAGTAAGGGAGGGGGCCGGACTGCCCCAGGCACCAGCACCTCTCCACCCCCTCACATCACACTCACGCCCTCCCTTCACCGACCCCCATACCTCTTTAAATCTATGGTATGGAAAACCTTTCATATGCCGACAGGCTAGAACAGCTGGGGCTGTTCTCCCTGGAAAAGAGGAGACTTAGAGGAGACATGATACAAACTTTCAAGATCCTGAAAGGCATAGATAAGGTAGACAGGGACAGATTCTTCAGACTGTGGGGAACAACAAGTACAAGGGGGCACTCGGAGAAACTGAAAGGGGATAGGTTTAGAACCAATGCCAGGAAGTTCTTCTTCACCCAGAGAGTGGTGGACACATGGAACGCACTCCCGGAGGTAGTGGTGGGGCAGAAGACACTACAGGGATTCAAAGAAGGTTTGGATAAATTCTTGAAGGAAAAGGGGATTGAGGGATACAGATAGAAGTAAGGATAGGTTTTTTTAGGGCAGGGAACACTTGACAGGTCATGGACCTGATGGGCCGCCGCGGGTGCGGACCGCTGGGTGCGATGGACCTCTGGTCTGATCCCGGTGGAGGCAACTTCTTATGTTCTTATGTACTTTACACTTATCCACGTTGAACCTCATCTGCCATGTTGATGCCCATTCCTCGAGCCTGATTATGTCACTTTGCAGATCTTCGCAATCCCCCTGCATCTTCACTACTCTGAATAACTTTGTATCGTCCGCAAATTTAATCACCTCACTCGTTGTACCTATGTCCAGATCGTTTATAAAGATGTTGAAGAGCACAGGTCCAAGCACCAAGCCCTGCAGCACCCCACTGGTGACGTTCTTCCAGTCCGAGTATTGTCCATTTACCCCCACTCTCTGTTTCCTATGCTCCAGCCAGTTTTTAATCCACGTATTTCACCCTCGATTCCATGGCTCGCAATTTTCCAAAGTAGTCGTTCATGCAGAACCTTGTCAAATGCCTTCTGAAAATCCAGATATGCAATGCAGGGTCGCCCTTGTCTGTTTGTTTACTCCCTCGAAGAAGTGCAGCAAATTTGTCAAAGAAGATCTGCCTTTACTGAAACCGTGCTGGCTGGTCCTCATCAAACCGTGTCCGTCAAGGTGATCAATGATGCGGTCCTTTATCAGCACCTCTACCATCTTTCCGGGTACCGATGTCAGACTCACTAGTGTGTAGTTTCCCAGGTCTCCCCTCAAACCTTTTTTGAAGATCGGTGTAACATTCGCCACCTTCCAGTCCTCGGGAATCTTTTCCGATTTGATCGACAGATTGGCTATTAGCTGAAGTAGTTCAGCTATAGCCCCTTTCAGTTCCTTGATGACCCTCGGATGGATGCCATCTGGTTCCGGGGATTTATCGCTCTTAAGTCTATCAATCTGCCTGCATACCTCTTCTAGACTGACCATTAACCCTGTCAGTTTCCCATTTTTGCTTCCAGCATATAGCCTCATGGGTTCCGGTATGCTGGATATTATAAGCAGGCGAAAGGAATACTGACGGGTGGGTTTCAGGACCTCTACACCAGTCTACAGGAAAGAAGATTATCGAGGTAAAAACATAATCTTTATTTCCAGTGCAACGGGTGTAGAGGTCCTGAACAGCTAGGACATACCGAAGCAGTACGTAGAGTCTTGGGTGGGCCATCATTGAAGACCCAAAAGCTGTGTCCAGGCGAGCTGCCACATCAACCCTGTAGAACTTCGTAAACATATGTAGGTAAACTTCTACCAATGAAATAACCTGTTGGTTTTGGGGAGAGGAGCTCTAATATAGCGGCAGCAAAGCAGCGGCGTCTCCGGCGGACTGCAGTGGTTGAACTAGATGTTACCTGATTTTCGTTATGCCGCATGCCAAAAGAAAGGTGAATGTCCATGCTAGTCCCTCTGCGGTTTGGACTTCTCCCACTCAGTGATCTATTCGGGAGTTCACCGCTGCTATTGGATCCCCTAGCATGCCTGGAGAGTCGGTTGCTGCTCTGTCAGTTAGAGGAGAAACTGTAGAGCTGGACCTAGAGACATCTCTTTCTCCTTCAGGAGCCGTTCCACAACCATGCCTTGCTTTCGTCGTGACTATGCAGGAAGAACCCCACAGAATTACTCTCGCAGGGGAGACCCCATTCTGAGGGGCAGAAGCCGTGAGATGTGAGAGAGAGCAAGAAATGCTGGGAGCTGGAGGCGAATTCAGCTTTCAGCTAGAGAAACAGCTGGTGATAACTTTGGAGAGCATATGGGAAGTTCTCTAGAAGCTGATCAATTTAGTCGCCAAGTCTTCAAATGATACGTTTCTTCTTGTAAGTACTGTGGAAGCGTTAGGCAAAAGATTGGATGATATAAAGCAAAAATTTTCAGCTGATTTAAAGAATCTTAAAGAAAACATGGAAAGCCTTCAGGCCATGACTACAGGGCTCATTAAAGATAAGACTCTTCTTAATAGGAAAATAGAACAGAAAATTATAACTGTAGACTTAATATTCATTTGCTGAACTTTCCTAAATCAATGGTAGTGTCTCCTCTGGATTTATTTAAAAAATGCCTAATTGAAGTTTTGAAATTTTCCTCAGATTCTATACTTCCAATTAATAAAATATATTATTTGCCTGTAAAGAAGGAAGTGGGTGTAAGTTCATAATTGGAGCAAATCTTAAATATAACTGATTTGCTTGAAACGACTATCGGAATCTTCAGAAAGAGTTACTCTACTGGTATCTTTAGTGTTTGATAAAGACATCAATGCTATATTTAAAATATATTTCCGTAATTCACAAGTATTATTTTTGGGAAAAACAGTTTGGATGTTCCAAGATGTGGCTCATCAAACGCTAGGAATAATTTCCTTCGATCTTGCGATATGACTATCGGAATCTTCAGAAAGAGTTACTCTACTGGTATCTTTAGTGTTTGATAAAGACATCAATGCTATATTTAAAATATATTTCCGTAATTCACAAGTATTATTTTTGGGAAAAACAGTTTGGATGTTCCAAGATGTGGCTCATCAAACGCAAGATCGAAGGAAATTATTCCTAGCAATGAAAACTGAGGCATTGACTTTAGGTGCCTCATTTCTCTTAGCTTATCCATGCAAATGCCTGATTAAATACCTAGGAGTTAAATATGTTTTTTATTTGCCTGAGAAATTGAGAATATTCTTGGATTTTAAAAAATTGGTGACTTGATTTGGTCAACTTTCTTTTTGGAACTGCTGTTAAGATAAAAGGATCAAACTGTTAGGCCTTTTCTTTATTACTCTTTGATATAAACTTTGTTCTCCTATTATTTGAGCTCCTCTCCTGTATTTGTGGTCTAAGGAAGACATTATATATTGTACCTAATTGACAATTTGCCTATTTTTCTTCTGAATCTATTTCTTGAACAAGAGTACTCTTGTGAATTATGATAAATTGCAATAAAAAAATAGATAAATAAATAAAAACCTGTGGGCTTCCAATTTTAGGGGGGTATGTTTGGTGCTTCCTTGCCTGTTTACATAGGCCACCACCGTGGCATTGTCGAAAAGAACGTGACCGCCTTGCCTTTGAAAGTGTTTTCCAATATCTGAAGTGCTAGGCAGATGGCTTTCAGCTCTAGCTGACTGATCAACCACTTCTTCTGAGAGAGCAGCCATTTTCCCTGCCCGGGATGACCCTCGCAATGACCTCCCAGGCCATAAAGGCTGGCATCTGTTGTCAGGATCACCCAAGACTCTGTGTGTAGTGGCATCCTCCGGTCAGAGGCACCATTGCAGGCTGCGGCGTGCCTCCGGAGTCAAGGTCAATGGCCTGTGAGGAGAGTTTGAGATGACCATCGTGACAACAGCGCATCATGAAGGGGGCGCAAATAAGCCTTCGCTTTAGGAACTACCTCTATAGTCACCATCAATGAAGCCTAGCACCTGGAAGTAGTACCTGGCTGTGGAAGCCTGCTGCACTAAAATTTCTGTAATCTGCTGTCTGAGCTTCTGCTTGTATTGTTCTGGAAGAAATACATAATCCACCATGGTGTTGAATCGGACTCTCAAGTATTCCAGGGATTGAGATGGCTCCAGGTGGCTTTTCCTGAAATTTATTATCCAGCCCAAGTGTTGTAGCATCTGTGTGACCTGTTCTACTACAGCCCTGGATGGGGCTCTGATCAGCCAACCGTCCAGATATGGGTATACCTGGAACCCCCAACTTGCATAATTGCACTGCTGCAATCACCACCATCACCTTGGTGAAAGTCCGAGGCACTGCTGCAAGCCCAAAGGGAAGTGCTGAGAACTGAAAATGTCTCTCCAACACATGAACCACAAGTATTGCCTGTGAGTGGGAAAGATAGGAATATCAGATCCAACAAGGCTAGAAATTCTTCCAGAGCCACTAAAGCAATAACTGATCTTACAGACTCTCCATGCGGAAGCGCAGCACTTTTAAAGCTGCATTGACTGACTTCAAGTCCAGTATTGGTCTCCAGTCCTCAATCTCTTTTGGGCATGATAAAGTATATGGAGTATCTACCTAAGCCTTATTCTCCATCCAGTATAGGCTCTATGGCTCGAATATCTGAGAGTCACTTTACTGTTGCTCAGACCCTGAGTCATCCAGCTGGCAAATCCAAAAATAAATCTTGCAGAGGATGAAAGAACTCAAACTTGTATCCTATTAGAATTATGAATATGCCCAGTACCCACTGATCTGAGCAAATCTCTGCCCAAGCCTCCCAAACATTGATGGCCTCCCCCCCTATTCGTGGGGAGCAGGCTATTGACCTGGCATCATTGCTGTTTTTTGGAAACTGCTGTGGGACGGGATCCAGAGGACTGATGCCTTACGCCCCCGAACCTCTGCCTAGGCCCCAGGTAGGCTCTCTGTCCAGAGGCTCCTCTAACATATTGGTGAAAATGTCAAGAACGTTGAACACTACCACACACAGACCCCCCCCCAACCTGTCCTGGGGTGAGTATCCGGCAATATCTTAGGATGACTCTCTGCTACACTGGCTATCAGATTGTCTAAATCTTCACCAAAGATCATTTGCTCTTTGAAATATAGCCTGTTCAAAGTGGCCTTTGAGGAGGAGTCACCCACCCATTGCCTGATCCAGAGCATTCTCCACGTGGAAACGGAATACACAAACACCTTACTTATGACCCTAAAAATGTACGCACATCTGCCACATAATCTACCCCTGCTAACACCAAGCGAGGGTAGGCCTCATCCTCCAAAGAGGAGAGTAATGCAGTCTATTATGTCAAGCGCGAGCAACAAAGAATGCTGCCGCCTTCAGCTCCAACGCTAAGGCCTCAAATTGCCTTTTAAGGATGTAATCCAACCTGTGGTCCTGCAAGCCTTTAAGCCCTACTCCTCCCTTGCTGGGGTGAGAAATCCGCTTGGTAACCTGTGTTACTAAGGAATCCACCTTCGGTGTGACATAAAGCTGCTGAAAATCAGCTGCCATGGGGCAAAGCTTAGTCACTGCCTTAGCCACCTGCAAGAGTTCCTCCGGAGATTCCCATTGTTACATAAAGAGCAACGTAACATCCAGATACAAAGGAAAACATGGACTGTGCTTTAGACCCACTTATCACTGAAGGCTGCGCAACTGAAGCCTGAGGCAGTTCTAATGTCAATTCCTGTAAAGCCTCTGCAACGATGTACAGCAGGCCCACTGGCTTAACCAGCCTGCACACTGTCGGGTTGTCTCCTTGGTCCAAAGCCATCACGGCCTGCTGACCGCTGGACTCCATCGGAGTTTCCGAACTCCCAAACATGGAACAGTCACTTTGTGAACAAAGCAGCATGGAGTCTAGGCTCCCATCATCCCAGTCCTTATCCGACTGTTTGTATTGAGTCTGCAGCCAGGCCCTGCGCAAACCCTTCACTCTGGGAGGGCCCACTCCCCACTCCACTGCAGGTGGAGGCAGCAATCCGGCGGACTGCTGTTTATAATTCAGATAAGCATCATAAAGCAGACTGACAAAAATCAAGTGCATAAACCAGGACTGGAGGACCCGAGACCTTCTGAGAGGGTTCTGTCTGCCTCCTGGAGGAACCAGCAATCGTGTGGTGCCTCTTTTCCGCAGACACGGACTTGGCCTGTAACGCCTCTAGGGACATTTTAAAAACCCAGAGTGGCCTGTCTGGCATCCTAACACCCTCAAGAGATAGGATGGAGCTGAGCCTGAGTTCCCCGCCCCTCCCTCATGCAGCATGTGGAAACATGGACGCTCAGTGCAAATCTGGCATGAATCAACTATATCAGAGCACGCGGAGTCCCATCTATGCTGAATTATTGCAAAATAAAGGGATATTAAGGCAGATAGAGGCTTTTTAAATCAAATCAGGAAAGCCAAGATGGCCACCACAATAGCAATTTTAGTGCTAAAAACGGCTCAGGGAAGCAAAGTTAAAACTCGGGGAAAGGGTTTTTAAGAGGTGGGGGGACCACCAATCTGACCTCAGAAACCTTCAAAACAAATTTTAAGAAACCTTGATTTTCCTCATAGGCTGCAATAGCCAGGTGCTCACATGTGCTTGCTTGTGCTGGAAACTGCCTGAGCTGTAACTGCAGCTGAAAAACACAGAAAATACTTCTGTCTCAGCCAAGTATGAAAACCAGATGCTTGCTTCTTCAGGCTACCAGACGGACTTTTCACAAAAGTAGGACTCAACCCCCACAGCTCCTCGATGAAATCTGGGGTAAGCCTCACTATAAGGGGAATGGTCTCCCAAGTACACTTCTCCCTCTGTATTTGCTATGATAGGGGATTAACAGACCCGCGAATACAGAAAAACCATAAATAACTTTTTCATATGTTATTCGCTGTTTTCTATTAAAAACCATCGTGAATATGGCAAAACCGCAAATAACATGGTGGGATACCTGACCTGTTCCTCAAGGAGAGGCAAAACACGGTGAAGAAAGTGCTGGGAATCAGCAATTTTCTCTGTAAATGCTTGAAATCAGCGATTTCTCTATGCAAGCTGATATAATTGGGGGGGGGGGGGGGAGCCAGCAAGCGAAAAACTGCAAATAATTGAAACCGCGAATGCTGAAACCGTGAATACGGAGGGGAAGTGTAACCTCAACCGTTAGAGCAGGCTAGCTAGGTAGGTACCCTGAGACCAGAGAAGCCTGCTAGCACCAGACTTCTTTAACAAAAGTCTATGCCTTCTCACAGTCAGAGCTGTTGAAGGAATACTGGGAACCTCTGCAGCACTGCAAGCACTGAAATCCGGTAAAAAAAAACCTGAAAAATGAAACAACAAATTCAGAGCAGATCAGATACCTTCTGAACATGCTTGCAGAAGGGATAAAACAGAGGCTACAGCACTGCCTACTGAGGAAGGAGGCAGAGCCAAAGAAAATGACTGATGCTCCTGCAAAAACACTCGGTTTGAGGGTCACCACCCAACTGTTCAGGACCTCTACACCTGTTGCACTGGAAACCCAAACAGTAGCAACATGCCATGCTATCGATCCCAAAGCAAGCAATAGCTTCCCTCATTTCTGCCTCAATAGCAGACTATGGACTTTTCCTCAAGAAACTTATCTAAATCTTTTTTACACCCAGCTATGCTAATTGCCATTACCACATCGTCTGGTAATGAGTTCCAGAGTTAACTATTCGTTGAGTGAAAAATATTTTCTCCTATTTGTTTTAATGGTATTTCCTTGTAAATTCATTACATTGAATATCAGAAGGGTATTTCACCAACCTGTAGAAACAGGTCTTCGAGAGCCTGAACGTTGGCTGCAGACCTGAGTTGCCAGGGTCTGGGCACCGTTAGAGCTGACACTTCGTTGCACCTGGAGGTCCTGGAGTCGTACTGCCGCCTCATCTGTGGAGCGTGGGCGAGGAAAGCCATTCTCCCGGACTGGGGCTAGGTGAGAGAGGGAGCTCATACTCCAGTGAGACTCCCCAGGGCAGTTGCTGCACACAGACATGCAGGAGTCAGAGAAAGAAGATGAGCCCACCTCACTGATTTCATAAAACCCTGCAAGAGAGAGAACAATGCAACCATTTCTCTGAGGTTCAGTATTTCTGAGTAATCACTTCATATAATTTAGAGAATGACACGGGGACAAATTTTTCCCTGTCCCCACGGGAACTCATTTTCCCATCTCCTCCCGGCAAGTTCTTTTCCTGTCCCTGCCCCATTCCTGTAAGCTCTGTCCTCATCTGCACAAGCCTCAATCACTTTAAAATCATAAGCGTTCAAGGCTTGTGCGGTTAAGGCAGAGCTTACAGGAATGCGGCGGGGACAGGATGGAGAAATTGAGTTCCTGTGCAGCCAGGGAAAAATTTGTCCCCGTGTCATTCGCTAATACAGTGGTCAGCAAACCACGGCTCACAAGCCGCATGCGGCTCTTTAGCCACTTGAGTGTGGCTCTGCCAGTAGCCAAAATTTTTCTGCATAGAAGGGCCCCAACACAGCAGCTGTTCTCACAAGCTGCTGGCGGCTGCCCCAAAGTTTTCCCTCTGCCACAACTTCCCTTTTCTGACAGGGCAGATCGCCGTAGAGGGAAAGCTTCGTGGCAGCCGCTGGCAGTTTATGAGAGCGTTTCCATTAGTGCTGGATTAAAGGATAGGGCCCAAAATGGTCAGGAGGGCCCACTGGTGCAGTAATTTAGGGCCGTTTGGGCATCTCCCTCACCTTCGCTGGATTCGCAGCAGTGTCACTGCCCGTCCCCCTTGCGTCATCATCCTGGGCCCTCCCCCAGCATCATTGTCCCGGGCCTTTCCCATCAACCCCATCACAAGAAGACCAACAAACCTCCCTCCAGCACTCGTCGGCAGCCACAGCACTCTAAACAGGCTGCTTCGCAGTTCACGGCCTTCTGCTGGTGATTTCCTCTGCTGCATCACTGATGACATAATCAGTGACGTGGCAGAGGGAATCACTTGCAGAAGGCTGCGAACTGCAAAGCAGCCAGTTTAGAGTGCTGCGGCTGCCAACGAGTGCTTGAGGGAGGTTTGTTGGTTGTCTCGGGGTGGGTGGGTGGAGTTCGCATGGGAGGTAGAGATAAATGTTCCTTTTCAGAGGGGCCCCGGCTACAGGGAGAGAAGCGGTCTGCCTGGGTGCTCCAAGGCTTTGCATCTTTAACTTCTTTGGGCAGCAACAGTGTTTACAATTAGCTGCTGTTGCCGACTTCGGGCCTTCCTCTCTGCTGAGTCCTGCCTACTTCCTGTTTCCAAGAAGGCAGGATCCAACAGAGAAGAAGGCCCGAAGCTGGCAACAGCAGCAAATTGTGAATGCTGCTGCTGCCTGAAGAAGTTCATGACGCCAGGCCTTGGAGCTTAAGGGCTGCACTGCCAACCGGGGACGGGGTGACACAAGGAGGAAAGGGAGCAGAGGGGGAGAGAATTGCTGCACCCAACTGGAGGGAAAGGAAGGAATGAAAGGAGATGCCAGGGCTTGGAGGGAAGGGAGGGAGGAAGAGATGCCAGGTCAAGGAGAGAAGAGAGAGAGGGAGGGAGGAAGAGATGCTAGGGCATGGAGGGAAGAGATGCCAGGGCATGGGGGAAGAGAGGGAGGGAGATATGCCAAGACATGGAGGGAAGGAGGAAGGTATGCCAGACCAAGGGAAAAGGAAGGAGGAAATGCCATAGCATGGATGGGGAGGTTGAAATGAAAGGAAAGGAGAGAGATGCCAGGGAATCAGGGAAGGGAAGGAGACAGATGCCAGACCGTGGGGTGGGAAGGAAAGAAGAAGAGAGAGATGCCAGAGCATAGGGGGGGTGGTGACAGAGAAAAATGGAGAGGTGGCAGAGCTAAAATGAATCATGTACAAAGGATAGAAGGGGCACAAGATATACAGTTTATGGAAGGAGCATAGAAAGAAGGAAGATGCCATATGGAACGGGGAGGGGACAGTGGATGGCAGGGGCAAAGAGAGAGGGTAGACATGGAAAGGGCTGATGCTGCATGGAAGACAGAGAGAGGACAGATGCTGGCTAGAAAAAAGTGAGTGAAGACAAGATGACTAAAGCAGAAATGATAAAAGGTAGAAAAAGATTTAAGTTTGCTTGCGAGGCTGTCTGCTACGGGGCTCTGTGAATGACATCACCCACATGTAGAGAATATGCTGCCTGCTTGTCCTGGGATAAAGATTTTTTGTCAATAAATAAAATTATTATTATTACAATATCTGGTTTTATTTAATGTTAGTAGTTAGTTTAAACCAGCGGTCTCAAACACACGGCCCACGGGCCGCATGTGGCTCTCCAGATTTTATTTGTGGCCCGCAGTCTGGACGCGATCAACAGCATTTCTCTTCCCCTTTCCCTTCTTTTTGGAGCAGCAGCATGTCTGGCCGGCTCGTTCCGTTCAAAGCCGCGGATTGGCGGCTCCTCGCGCTATCCACTCCTGCATCGGAAGCCTCTCTGACGTCACAACATCAGAGAGGCTTCAGACGCAGGCGCGGATCTCGCAAGGAGCCGCCACCCGCAGCTTTGAACGGAACGAGCCAGCCAGACACGCTGCTGCTTCAAAAGGAAGGGAACGGAAGGGAAGGGGAAAGAGAAATGCTTCTGCTACATAGGAAAGGGGGACCCTAAGGAAATGCTGCTGCTGCTGTACAGGGAAAGGGAGAGGGAGGGAAAGGGGAAGAGAAATGCCTCTCCTGCACAGGAAAGGGGGAAGGGAAATGCTGCTTCTGTTGCTGCTGCACCCAATTGGGGAAAGAGAGGGAAGGAAGGAGAAGGGAGAGGAGAGGAACAAGAGAAGAAGCCAAGTTCATGGGAGGGAGGGAAGGAAAGGAGATATCAGACCATGGAGGGGGAGGGGGAGATGCCAGGGCATGGGGGAAGGGAAGGAGACAGATGCCAGACCAGGGGAAAGGAAGGAAGGAGGAAGGGAGAGAAAGGAAGGAAAGAGATGCCAGACCATGGAAATAGGACGGAAGAAGAGAGAAATAGGAAGGGAAGGGAAGACATGGAAACGTAGATTTTGAAAAGAAAGCAGAAAAATTGAACATTAAGTTAATGCCAAAAATGGATGCAAGGCAGAAAGTGAAGACGGAGAGAAAAACAGTCAAAGGACAAGAAGGCCCTGGAAACATAGTTGAAAGCACAGAAAAATAAAGTCACCAGACAACAAAGGTAGGGAAAATGATTTTATTTTCAATATAGTGATTGAAATGTGCCAGTTTTGAGAAAGAAAAGATATTAAACTTTAAATGTGAGGGCTGCAGAAAAAATAGAGTACTTGGAGGGCCGCAGAAAAAATAGTTAATGTCTTATTAAAGAAATGACAATTTTGCATGAGGTAAAACTCTTTATAGTTTATATATCTTTCCTTTTAACTGTTAAAGGAAAGTTTTATAAACTATAAAGAGTTTTATCTCATGCAAAATTGTCATTTCTTTAATAAGACATTAACTATTTTTTCTGCGGCCCTCCAAGTACCTATAAATCCAAAATGTGGCCCCGCAAAGGGTTTGAGTTTAAGACCACTGGTTTAAACTGACTCCTAAAAACATGGTTCTTGAAAAGAAATTTGGCTTTCAAAAGAAATCTTAATCGTTGTACTGCTGATCCTTCACCATTCCCAGTCAATTCTTTTCTGTCCCTGCACCACCCCATCATATTAGTACTGCCCCCTCACTATCCCCATCCTACATTTAAAAGATCTTTTAAATTCAAACAAAACATAAAATGCATCCTATTTTTATTAAATATGCAAGAACATTTATTAATATGAACTGTAAGAAAAAAAATAATAAACCATCTACAGAGCCAGAGTTGGAGCTCCATTTTACAGTCCTTGATTGTTCATCCTGAATCTGAAAAAGAATGGTCTGGTGAAGTACTGGTGGTAGGAATTCCAAGCAGGGAGCAGGCAACGTATATTAGTCTTGGCCATCCATGAGGACCTCTGTTGCCAGTAGGTAGTAAAAGACAAGCAGAATTCCTTGTCCGAGCTCAATATATTTTAACCCATTTGAACAAGTCTCAAAAATAAAATAAAAAAATCCACCTCTGATTCTTCTTGTTTTGGACACTTTGATGACAGTTTGATCTGCTGTCAGTGTTCACAGCCTGTTTATGGCACTGTTCCACCCTTATTTTTAACAAATTTGTAAGTGATATTGCTGAGGATCAACTTTGTTTTTTGATGGCTGGATTCCATGAGAGTATGAGATTAAGATAATGACTTGTGCAACCTATCCAGACCTCATCTCGTAATGCTGCTTTCTTACATAAATGAACTTGGTGGAGATTATACTCTGCCAAAATGCAATATTCTTAATGGTTTATCAGTGGTCTCCCTCATTGCCAAAATTACTGAATATAATCATCAATTTTCATCAAAGTGAGCTCTTTCAATTTATTTTTTAAGCTGAGGTGTTGGTGTCAAGTTTCCAAGTCAAGGTGTGCATGGGGACATAAGCTGGTCCCTATCCCCATCCCCTCCTATTCCCTGATTACTTTTTTGTCCTCATCCCTGCACACTAGTGCTGCCCAATTCAGTGAAAAATATTTCGATTTGATTCAACCTGCTGAATCGATTTTTCAATTCGATTCATTTTCAATGACACAGTTTAAACAGTTTAAGTTTAAACATTTTATTTAAACAAGGAAATCGAGCAGCACTACTGTATTCCCTCTCCCCAGCCCCCCTCCCCGATTCTCAGCTTCCCCAGAGCATCCCCAAAGAAAGAGTCCCCATATTCCCCCTCCCCTGCTCTCCCGATTCTCAGCTTCACTAGGCCCAGAGCATCCCCAAAGAAATAGGCCCCATATTCCCCCTCCCCGATTCTCAGCTTCCCTAAAGATAGGTCCTCAGCCTCCCCCATCCCACCCACCCCAATTCCATGGCCTCAGGAAAAGAGAGCACTGCAGCAGAGAGATCCTTTACTTATGCTGAAAGTTAGATGCAGGGACTCGAGAGGAGAAATGCTTTTGGGAACGAGCCAGCCAAGAGCCAACAACTACAAAAAAATCAACTTGCAAGTTGCCGTCGTTGCCACCGCTGACCGCCGCAGATCACACATTCGCACAGGCGCATGCCAACGTCCTTTCTTCTGATGTAATTTCCAGTTTCATAAAACCAGAAGTTATATTAGATGAAGGACTCCGGCGGCCGCAGCAGAGGGAAAGCCCGAACACGAGCGGGTCTCAAGGGGGCCGACCTTGAATCGGTGAGTTCGATTTTTTTGTGCAAACGAATCAATTTGAACCTTTACTTCGCAGACCTCTGACACATACACACTTTCTCTCTCTCCCCTCCCAACAAACAGAACAGGTACAGCATGGATGACAACAGTGTAAACTGTACACACACTGTCCCACTCCAGAAAAATTGAGTACAAAGAAGTCCAACAGGGAAACGAGACCCATGAAAAAAACATCCAAAACAGAGTGGGATTGAACAATGAACTTCCAATGAAGAGCCAGGAGAATAATCGAAAAATAAAACAGTTTATTATGTGAGTCCACAAAGATTCAGACCCCAGAAAAATGACAGCACTTTTGCAATTTGCAATTTTGCAATTCGTTTTCAAGAAACTTTTCTTTGACCAAGAAACTAAATGCCTTTGGAAACATAATTCAATTGAATCATCTTGAGAATAAAACCATACCTGAACTAGGCCTGGAGTCCATCTCTAGACTGTCCTGGGTCTCTCCCGGGTGTGGTTTGGATTCAGCTTGTGTGTTCAGGGCAGTCTGTGGAAACAGTCGAGAATTGGTCTCCAACAATAAGCTGGAATCAGAGCCCACATCAGTCACCTTTCCAGGATCACACACAAGGCCACCCTGAGGTACGCCATCCACATCAAGAATCCCCGAAACAGAGAACTTCCTGCTGCCCCGCAGAATTTCCTCCAGCCAGCTCCCATTCCTCTCCTATCACAAAGTCAAAATATAGAATATCAAGTCACAGAAGTCTAGTTCCTCCTTTCTGTATCTCCAATAGTGTTTACATCTAGGTATGCAGGTCCTGTGTTATGACTCACTTGAGGCCCATGGCAGAAATTTGGGAAGGGGTTTCCCCAAGCTCAGCCTCCACCAACTTCAGGCAGACTGCACACACACACCCCTCCCCCCATGACATAGGCAGGATTGGGTTTCTATATCCCACAACATAAAGGAAACGTAGCCCCACATGTGAAAATATGAAACAAAAAGAAGTGAGGAAAGGACACAGTCAACCAACTTCAGGGTTGCTGCTATTCCAAGCAAACAATCTTTGGGTATTCCACCTTTATAATTTTTTTTTAATTACCAGTGCTTGAGCTTGTCCCATGTGCAGAACTATAGCAATGTCATTATTAGCTTCAACTATTAATTCATTAAGCATATTAAATCAATTTAGAGTGTGCTAACAATTTTAAGATGAAGTAAACTGAATGTGTATTAAGGAATACATATCCTAGTCTTTACTTATTAGAACAAAGGGCTTGACTAGTACCTAAAGCCAGCACTGGCTTCTGGATTCTTGCACCTTAACACCAGCCAACTTTCCACCTCAACCCAAACAAACATAGAAAGAAACCAAGATGGCAAATAAAGACCTGGCCTTTCTAGTGTGTGGATCCCAAAGTCCTGCTCAGCTTTACTATCTCATCCACTCCTTCAGAGATCCATTGACTTTCTCTCATGCTTTCTTGAATTTAGATTGCCTCAGGTACAAAATCTTAGATATGGTGAGCCCACTAGGAACAGAGAAAGTACCTGCATATAATAATGTGGCTTTGGTTGTTCTACAGAAAAGCAGTATATCTAATCCATGACCCTTTATCCTTCTCACCATTACCGTACTTTCAATAAGATACTGTTTCATGCATCCACAACACCTTCTGTGAAGGATTAAATCCATAGGTTAATCCTGAGTCTATTCCTCTTCATTCTCATCCAAAAGTAAAGTTAGTTAAAAGAGAAGCAACAATGGCAGGCTGATGGCTCAGTGACTGGGCTAAGCACTGCCATGCGGAGGACTAAGTGCTAGATCCCCATGCCAAGTTGCCACTCCCCAGAGCAGTTGGAAAGAGAGATGCTCTGGAGTCAGTGGACAGAGCTCTTGGTCAGTAAGAATGGAAACTACTATTGGTTGATGTTAAAACCTAGTGAATAGTCCCTGGCTGAGGGCTGTCAATGCAATTACTGAACTAACGTATAGAATGGGAAAAATCCCTGAGGATCTGCAGCTAAACACTCAGGGTACCAGATACTGACCCTGGTTCTGTCAAGCTGGAAGACCAAAAGGAGCAGAGGAAAACAGAGACCTCCACAAGCAAAGCCATTTAGTACAGATGCCATAATAAAGTCAATAAATGCTTTTATTCTATAGCACCCACAAAAAATAAAATGTGTTAAATATATTTTTAAAATTTTTTCTCTGTTAAATAGACATCATGTGACATGAAACCATTTGCGCTGCCAGTGGCTGCTCTACATATCACTAAATGGATGCAGAAGATGATGAAGTGAGGTAAACTGGAAATAACCACATTGACAACGCACCCCACTTCTTAGGGTTCAATAAAAGGATGGCTAAAGGGCCTTCTCCATCATTTAAATCAGGGGTGTCCAACCTTTTGGTTTCCCTGGGCCGCATTGGCCGGAAAAAAATTTTCTGGGGCCACACAAACACTAACACTAGTCGATGAACTAAAAAAAAGGTTGAGCAGGTCCTAAATCTGCAATCACTAATATAGAAGATGTATATATCTAATAATAAACCTTCATTAAAGGGACACTGTGGAGAGGAACCCAAAAAAGCAGTAATACTTGCCCTGACTGAGTGATCCCTCCATGTGCACCGCTGACAGTGGGAGCAGCCACAGGCTTCCGCATCCCCACTCTGATGAGCAGGGATGCGCGCTCCTGGTTCTCCCATTCACTTCTATTACAGCTATGGTGAGCGCCTTCAGAGGTGAGCCTCATCAGAGCGGGGGTGCTGAATCAGCTGTCAGCAGCGCACGTGGAGGATCGTTTAATCAGGGTAAATATTACTGCTTTTTTGGGCCTCCAACTTTGAGCTTAGGCTCTCTCAAAATGAATATCTCCCCTGCTGTAGCTAGTAGGGATCCCCAAACCTCACCAACTGACGGCCACCTCCTCCCCCTCCAACTTCCCAAGTTCTGCAGCTGGCAGCAATATTGCAGAGCTGCTGCCTTCCCTCCTCCCTCCCCCCCCCTGGCAGCTTGAGGATATTGCCATTGGCTGCAAAGCTTGGAGAGTTTGAGTTGCCAGACTGAAGGAAGATGTCTTCAGTTGGCAGGGCTTGGGAATCCCCACTAACTCAAGTATTTATAAATTGCACTCAGACGGGATAGAAACTTTGGTGCCCATCCACTAATTTTGGGCTCCAGTCCCTCCCCCAAATCAGCTGTATATGACTACACCACTGAATACAAAAATAATTGTGATGCACATATCCCAAAGCTAACATATTCCAGTTAATAAATTAAAAATAAAACAATTTTTTCCTACCTTGTTGTCTGGATGTTTTGTTTTCCCAGTTTCTCTTTCTGCTTTTTCTCTATCTTCAACTAATTCTCTTTCCAGTGTCTGCTGTCCATTTTTTTCGCCTCTTCTGTCATTCCATTTCCTTCTTATGCCTATCTCCAACGTATTGATTTTTTCCCTTTCAGCTTTCATAACTTTTTCTTTTCTGCCTCTGTCCACTCAAATCTTGCTTTATTTCTCACCCTTCTTTTTAAATGTTCAGCTACCTCTCAATTCTCCATCTTCTCTCAGTCTCTAGCTCTCCCATTTCCCATCTCACTCGTTTCCCAGCTTCCTATTCCCTTCTATCTACTCCCCATTACCACATTTCTACCACTGTACTCACTGCTCTCTCACTCGTCATCTCCCTTTTGACCTCATCCACATGGCTAACCACTTTCAGAATCCCCCTCCCTCTCTCCACTGGTCAGGCTATAACTCCCTGTCCCTCTCTCCACTGGTCAGGCTATAATTCCCTGTCCCTTTCTTACCATCCCTAGCATCATCTTATCCCAGCTCTCTTCCCTTCTGCCCTTCCATGGTTCTATCTCTCCTCCTCTGTCTTCATGGTACAACATTTTGCTCCCTCTCTTTTCTGTCTTTCTTCTTCTCTCCCCCCTTGATGCCGAACAATGAAATGGAGAAAAAAAAAGAGAGATGCTGCTTCTCTCTGCCTTCCATCCACAGGCCTAACATTTCTCCCTCCCTCCCATCCCTAGATCCAACTTCTCTCCCTTTCTCTTCCCAACTGCCCCCATCCCATCTCTCCCCCTGTCTGCCTGCCTCCCTTCCCCAGGTCCACCATTTCTTCCTTTCTCTTGCCAACAGTTCACCCTACAAGTATCTTTTTCCCTCTTCCTCCATACCACCCCAGGTCCAATTTCTCTCCCTTCAGACTATTGCCCACCATCTCTCTCTCTGTCCTCTGTTTCTGGCCCCATAAGCTCTCCCCCAGGCCCAATCTGGCACTTCTTTTAATACCCTCCCCCCAAAAAAACCCCAACATCCAGGAGGCTTCCTCGGCCCAGCATGTTCTCCCCCTTCTCTTTGCGCCCATGCATCTCTACCTCACTCCTCTCCCACCACCATGTCCAATAATTCTCTCTCTGTCTCCGTCCCTCCTCTCTCTGCCCAACAGTTCTCCTCTTTATCTCCCCAGTTGCACCATCTCTTTCCCTCTCTGACACCCAATTCTCCCTTTCTATTATCTCCCTCACCTCTGCATCTCTTTCCCTCACTCCCTCCATTCTTCCATCTTATGGCTCATGCTCCCCTCTATCTTTCCCTTCATTCTGTGTCCTAAGTTCATGCCCCTCCCTCCTTCCTTCCATCATTTTTCCTAAGTTTATGCTCCCTCCCTCTCAAGTCTCACGCCCTTCTCCCTTTCTCCCTTCTGGGCCGCGAGTGTTTACCTTCTTCCTGCTCCCTCCTCCGTCTTGCAGTGTTCACTCAAAGCCACGGGCAGCGGCTCCCACAAGCCTCCCCCGGCTGATCTGGAAGCGTTTCCTCAACATGCCCGTCTCCCTTTCTCCCTTCTGGGCTGCGGGTGTTTACCTTTTTTCTGTTCCCTCCTCTGTCTTGCAGCGTTCACTCAAAGCCGCGGGCAGCGGCTCCTACATGCCTCCTATGGCTGATCTGGAAGCATTACCTCTGATGTCACGACATCAGACGGAACGCTTTCAGGTCACAACTATGTCCCATGTGTAGAACTACAATGTCATTATTAACTTCAAATAGATTGGAAAAAAAATACTTTTTGAAAATTGAGAGCCATCTGTAATATAGAAGCGCACGGGGTTGTCAACATGCACTACTCTCAAAGTATTCAAAACTATTAATGACTTTGATATAGTCACACACAAGGGGCAATAGTGACATTCCTACTCCCAATTCATTCCAAACCACTGGAATCAACTGCCCCAACAGATCAGATCCCTTGAAGTTCTCCTGAACTTTAGGAAAGCAATAAAAACATACCTCTCCACCTAACTCCCCTGCCTATAGCCGGTGGATTACAAAGAAATGTATATTGGCACTAGATCCTCAGTATATGTCGTGTTAGGATAAAAACTTACATTGAAAATCTTGCACTGTAACTATGGCAAATTGTAACCCATTAACTGTATATTATGTATGTTACCTTGTAACCCGTTCTGAGCTTGGGGAGAACAGTATAGAAAAAGAAGTAAATAAATACTCTAGGGGGCTCATAATCGAAAATTAAATACACCGACAAACCCGCCCAAGTGAGCACTTCAACAATCTAAAGACAGGTTGTCCAAGTGCTGCTAATTGAAACGGCTTTTTGGTTGTATCCAGACATATTTTAGGCTTCTGAATCCCGCTGTTCGCCCTGAGCTCAAAGGGGTGTTTTTGGAGAAGTGGTTAGGGCGGGATGTGGGCAGACATAGACTTAGTCGTTCTGCAGGGATAAACAAATGTTTGATGAGACTGCCTATGTTGTGAGTTAGATGATGTACAGACAGGTATAAGTGACCAAAAGGTCTCGAAAGTGACCAGATAACCACTATAGACTGACATATCGCACCCCTACAAAGTTCAGAATAAAAGCATACATACCTGCCTCTGGAACATCAGCACCTGGCATAGGAAAACCTAGTAGAGCTGCACAGAGGTGTCTTAAGTAGTCTGGGGGGTGGGCTAGTGACCGAAGCCCATAAGCCATTCTAACCACTACATTCATGGTAGAAAATGTGAGCCCACCAAAAAAACCCACAAAATCCCACTATACTGCCATTTAGGTGCCACCTGCTATAACGGCTATTGGGGTTGTAGACAGGTGGGTATAGTGGGTTTTGGGGGGGGCTCACCATAACCTAAAAGGGAGTTGTGGTGAGATGTTTATGTGGCATCTTTTTTGTGAAGTTCACAACAGTGCCCTGTAAGGTGCCCCACTGCTCTGCTGCCATGTCTGGGTGGCCAGTCCATCACAATATGGTCCCTCCCACATCCAAAAGGTCTTGTTTTGGGCGTTTGGGACTTGGACAAATTTTTGGTCGAGAATGTGGTATATAGACGTAGTGGTGGTCTGGACGATCAAACGCCTGAATGTACAGATAGACAATTTTTGAAAAACGGAATAGTTTAGACGTATTTCCAAAATCAGACTTAGATGCTTCTCTTGATTATGGCCCTCTTGGTGTTTTTCCTAATTGTCCCAGCAGACTCACAATCTACTACTACTATTAATTATTTCTAGAGCTCTATCAGACATGCACAACACTATGTTACCTGGGGCAATGAAGGGATCGAACCCACTCCTTCACTCAGACAATTCCATCTTTGCATACACCCATGCTATCTATTAAAATGTTTTATTGTGTATTGCGTTGATAATCTAAGTAGCATACTATAACGTACTCTGGGTCTCTTTTACAAAACCACGGTAGCACTGCTGCTGCATGAAATGCATCGAAGCCCATTCAATTCCTGTGAGTTTGGTGCATTTACTATGGCTTTGTAAAAGAGGCCCTATGTGTTTACTGATGTAATTGTTAACTTATTGTTTTTGTATACAACCTGGCATGAATTTTTTCAAAAAGGCATTAAATAAATCCTAATAATGAATAAATGGAGTGATCACATGCTTATTCACACTTTGAAAGATATTTTTGAAATATATTTTACACTCCCTACTTTCTGGGTATCACTCTGGTTATCTGTGGATATTTACTGCATGTGTTTTTTGTTTAATATTGTAATAACTGTCTTTTTGTTAATAAGGGCTCTCTGCTGCTGCCACTATCAAGTCAACCTTCCCCACAGATGCCCAAAGCAAGAGGTCCACACACATAGATGTCACCTGCAGCAAAAAAAAAAAAAAAATCAACCCCCACCCTGAAAATAAAACCCATGCAACTAAGAGACCCACACATAGATTACCCAAACTATTCTCCCCTTCCCACAGACATGCATGTCTAAAGCAAAAGAAATGCCCAGCTATCCCTGCCAGATGGTCACTGTACCCCTTCTGCCAGGCCCACGCAGAGCCAGAGATCCACAACCAAATACCATCAACCTTCCAACAAGCCAACAGCAAACAAGGGGGGGGGAGGAGGATCAAAAGGGCCAAAGAGAAAGAACCTCTAGCGCTATAGTAGTAAGAGGCTAGAAACATGCTGGTAACACAGCCAGAGACAACATGGACCAGCCCCAGTCCTGTCTTGTTTATTCTCCTGTCTGTTCTCTATAATGGCTATATTACTGTTAATATTATGTTTTCTTTTTTTCTTTACTTTCTAATCATTTTATGCAGGTTTGCAACACATATCCAGATAGGCCAACAAAGTTCCCTGAATCTGAGAGAGGTCTGGAGAAAGGGAGGGGGTTCAGAAAGTGGGTATAGCAGGGAAGTGAGTCCCCAGAGAGGATGGAGAGCACCTCTGGCTGTACCCTCCTGCCTCAACTTTGCTGGACACATTTACTAGGAGGTGCAGCAGGCTCTGAACACCGTCCTAGACTTTTAAACTACCATACTGATCACGAGGGAAAATCAGGAGGCTTTGTTCAGGTCAAAATTCTGCCACAGAGCCCTCCCCTCTGTGCATCCCAGTCTGTCACATGTTGGATCCAGCAGAGGGGTTTAAAGGACACACACACACCTCCTTAAAAACACAAAGAACTGATCTATGCCCCTTCTGGAAGAGACTGAAAGGTTTGCAGATAACTATCACAAGATCAGTGTTTACCAAGTGCAGGATTCTCCCAGGGCTGGAGTTACCATCCCCTGCATAGGAGTATCACTAGGGAAGAAAGGAAAGGGTATTCCCTACCCCCACTGGTATCCAAGAGAGGTTATACCATGTATATCCATACTGCAGGAAAGACAAAGACTTTGAATCTTCTCAAGGGACTTGGGGGGAGGGCTTAAAAGAGGCTCTTTCCAGGGTGAGTGGTAATGGCTGGTGATTAGATAAGACACAGGAATATGAAGATTTCCAGATGCCCTGTGAGAAGGAAGGTAGCTTGTCTAGAAAAACTTAAAGTTGGAAAACTGTGCTAATTGAAGTTTTTCCCATGAATTTGATTGTGCTTCATCTTGCTAGAAATTGATCCTAATTTGAACAACTTTACAGCTAATATAAACTCTTGTATAACTAAATTGCAATCTTGGTCACTTCAGGCTCATAGGAAACTTAACGCAATAAAGACAAAATTATTATGGTTTGGCCCAGAAATTAATAATTTGTCATCTTCAGTTATCCTTAATTCTGGTGATATTTTGCATATAGAATCATCTTTTAGAGTACTGGGGGTTGTTTTGGATTCTTCTCTTTCTTTTCAATGCCAGGTAAATAATTTTACCAAAAAAATGTTTCTTTAGTCTCCACACGCTGAGAAAAGTTCATCATATGTTCCATCAGGATCATTTTGCAGTATTGGTTCAAACCATTATCTTGACACAGCTAGATTACTGTAATTCCATTTATGTGGGATTAAGGAAAGGAGAAACTGCTGCAATTGATTCAAAATGCTGCAGCCAGACTGATTTTTGGAAAGAAAAAATGTAATCGTGTGTCACCTCTGCTGAGGAAACTACATTGGCTTCCATTTCAATTGAGAGTTCAATTTAAATGTGCCTGTATAGTCTTTAAAATTTTACATGGACTATTTGTTCCTCTGATGCCTTTATCGCTAAACACCATGAGATCTTCGGGCACGAGAACAACTCATACGAATAAGCTCTCTTTTCCATCATTGAGAGGAATCAAGTCCATCAGTAAAATCTCACACTCCTTTCCATACTTACTAACTGCGATATGGAATGGACTACCTCCTCAAATTAGATCATGTTTATCTCTTCAGATCTATTGCAAAACCTTAAAAACCACTCTGTTTCATCGCTTTTCAGGCAATAGCTCCAATGAATGTTAATGGATCTTTTTCTTTGTAATCTAATTATGTAAACCAAATCAAACTCCTATTTTTAGGAAATGATTCGGTATATAAGACTATGGGCCTGTTTTACAAAGCCATGCTAGCGGCTGCAGCGTGGTAACGTCCCCAAAGCGCATAAAGATTTAAAGGGCTTCGGAGCTGTTGCCGCGCGGCTTTGTAAAACAGGCCCTAAGAATTAGATTAGAAAATAATTTTAAAAAATGTTTTAAAGCCCATCCTGGGGTTGCACAAAGCCACTGATTACATAAAGCTCACTTTTTCTTAAAGTTTACTACTTTCTTTGCTTAATGAAGCAAATTTATTGGTATTATAGCTGTAACTTTCATGTTTTCACACTTGGCGAACATAGAGCCCCTTTTACAAAGTCACAGTAGCACTGCTGCTGCAGGAAATGCATCGAAGCCCATTCAATTCCTGTGAGTTTGGTGCATTTACTATGGCTTTGTAAGAGAGACCCAGAGTATGGTATAGTATGCTACTTAGATTATCAACGCAATACACAATAGAACATTTTAATAGATAGCATGGGTGTATGCAAAGATGGAATTGTCTGAGTGAAGGAGTGGGTTCGGTCCCTTCATTGCCCCAGGTAACATAGTGTTGTACATGTCTGGTAGAGCTCTAGAAATAATTAATAGTAGTAGTAGATTGTGAGTCCGTTGGGACAAATTAGGAAAAACACCAAGAGGGCCATAATCAAAAGAAACATCTAAGTCCAATTTGGAAGTAGGGCGCTAGTCACCCAAAGTTGGCACCGGTAAAATGTCCATTCTCGAGAAGTAAGTCTAAACTATTCCATTTTGCAAAAATCATCTTATCTGCACGTCCAGGCATTTGATCGTCCAGACCACATCTATGTCTATCTTTATACCACATTCTCGACCAAAAATTTGTCCAAGTCCCAAACGCCTAGAACAAGACCTTTTGAATGTGGGCGGGGCCAGTATTGTGATGGACTGGCTCCCTAGAGTTGTTGGGGCAAGCTGGTTTTCAAGCAGGCAAACCGAAGCACATCACTAGGAAATTTGGTTGGACCTAAATCAGATTTCCTGTTTCATGTTCTTGTATTACCAATAAATGGTTGCCAAAGCCAGTGGACAGGTAGTCTGCAGATTCAAACTTCCATACGGCTGAACAGTTTGTCTACACCAGTGTCTCGCAAACTATCGGAAGTTGTAGCGCACTAAACAGCGGGCCACGGCTGGTGGGCACCTGGAAGTGTGCAGACATCAACGCGATGACATCAAGCACAGGCGTGATGTCATCATGCCGAAGTCTGCGCATGTGTGAAGGCCCTGATCCACCAGTGGTGGGGTGCTCAACTGGAGAGGAGGAAGGGCACCGGCTGACTGTCTACTGGACGTGCCGCTCTCCATGAGAGGCACGTTCTGTAAGCAGTCAGCCGGCGCTGGCGACCAGCGGCACACTAGTGTGCTGTGTGGCATACGAGTTTGCAATTCACTGGTCTAACACAGCTGAGTGAGGCTTTAAACCAGGGGTCTCAAAGTCCCTCCTTGAGGGCCGCAATCCAGTCGGGTTTTCAGGATTTCCCCAAAGAATATGCATGAGATGCATGGCTTTAATGCCAAAAAATGTAAGGTCATGCACCTTGGCAACAAAAACCCATGCAGAACTTACACTCTGAATGGTGAGACCTTAGCTAGGACTAGGGCAGAACGTGATTTGGGAGTAATCATTAGTGAAGACATGAAAACTGCCAAGCAGGTGGAGAAAGCTGCATCCAAGGCTAGACAAATGGTGGGATGCATCCGTAGAGGTTTCGTCAGCCGGAGGCCCGAAGTCATAATGCCCCTGTACAGATCCATGGTGAGACCTCATCTTGAATATTGTGTTCAATTCTGGAGACCACATTATCAAAAAGATGTGCGGAGAATCGAGTCGGTTCAGCGAATGACCACCAGGATGGTCTCGGGACTCAAGAACCTCCCATATGAGGAAAGACTGAATAAACTGCAACTATACTCGCTCGAGGAACGTAGAGAGAGGGGGACATGATTGAGACTTTTAAATATATCACGGGCCGCATCGAGGTGGAAGACGATATCTTCCTTCTTAAAGGACCTTCAACCACAAGAGGTCATCCGCTGAAAATCAAAGGTGGGCAATTTCATGGCGACACCAGGAAGTATTTCTTCACCGAAAGGGTAGTCGATCATTGGAATGAACTTCCATTGCAGGTGATTAACGCCAGCAGCGTGCTCGATTTCAAAAAGAAATGGGATATGTATGTGAGATCTCTAGCCGGGTGAAGTCTGGGGGTGGGTCATTAGCGTGGGCAGACTTGATGGGCTACAGCCCTTTTCTGCCGTCATATTCTATGTTTCTATGAGATCTATGTGCATGCACTGCTTTCAATGCATATTCATTGGGGAAATCCTGAAAACCCGACTGGATTGCGACTTTGAGATCCCTGCTTTAAACAGATAACTGACTTTGTCACTGGCATTGCCACAGACCCAGTGCAGCATGAGGCCTTGTTGCAAGGAGTTGAACAACTTTGTAGGCTTTATCCTGACTATCTCAAGAAGACATTGAGGGCCGGATTCTGTATAGGATGCCCAGTCTCAGCAGCTGCCTAAGCAACTTTTGAGAATCGCAAACGGGCGTCCTGTATAGAATCGTGTCTGTCCTAACAGACAGACGCCTAACCCCACCTAACCATCCCAATTCTCTAACTGGTGGCCATGTCACGGGCGCCAGTTAGAGAATCGCGTTGCCGCTGAGCTGATCGCAGCAAGGGAATCTCCCTGCCGCAATCAGCTCAATGACTGCGGCAGGAAACCCACCAGCCGTGAAGTAAGCCAACAGGAGAGATGCCCAATCCCTCCTGTCGGAACCCCCAAAGCTCCCCCCCCCAACACTGAATGTCTGCAGCAGTAGGAGTGCCCAATTCCTCCTGCTGCCATCTCCTGAAGATCACCGGCAAGAGGGATGCCCAGACCTCCTACTGGAACACTCCCTGAAGATCACCGGCAGGAGGGACTGGGCATCCTTCCTTCTGGTGATCTTCATGCGATGGTGGCAGGAGGAATTGGGCATACCTTCTGCCATGGAATTCGTGGGGGGCACTTTTGCAGGAGAGTCTGGGTATCCCTTCTGATGGTGATCTTTGGGCGATGGTGGCAGGAAGAATTGGGCACACCTCCTGCTGAGGACATTCGGGGGAGGGGGGGTTTCGGGGGTTCTGGCAGGAGGGTCTGGGCATCCCTCTGGCCGACTGTGGGGTACGGGTTCCCTGCTGCGGCTGCTAAACTGATCCCGGCATGGAAATTCCCTTGCCGCGATCAGTTCAGCGGCCACGTCTATTTGAAATGGAGGCTAGCATTTTGCTGGCTTACATTTCAGGCGCCTAGGGCCTAAGGCCACTTCCGGATGAAACCACGCCTAGCCTTGGGCAAGCTTAGGCGGCCCTACATTTCTCTATAGGCTTGCGAAAACGCCTACAATATAGGCTGCCTGCCTCGGGGTGTTTTTTTTTTTTTTAACGTGTGTCCCAATTGGCTAGTTAGACAGCAGTAGGATGCCTACCGCTGCCTACAATTGGGACGCTGTTTATAGAATTTGCCCCAGAATGCTTAAGTGTTTGGAACGCCATTGGTAGATGATTACTCTAAAGTGTACATGCTTAGCTATTAGCTAAGTTTGTTAAATTTCTATTATTTTCCACAGTAAAGTGCAGATATTGAAGGGTCATTTAATAAAATACTGCTATATTTTTTTGCATAAAATGTCTTTTTATCAATGTATCATTGCTGAGTGTGAAAACATAAAAGTTATAGTTATAATACCAAGAAATTTGCTCCATTAAGTAAAAATAATAGCATATTTTAAGAAAAATTGAGCTTTATGTAATCAGTAGTTTGGAGCAACCCCAGGATGGACTTTAAAAAATTTACACCCCCCCCCCTTTTACAAAAGCACAGAATAGGTTTTTAGTGCTGGCTGGCACGCTGAATGCCCTGCGCTGTTCCAACGGTCATAGAGTTCCTAAGAGTGTCGGAGCAGCACAGAGCATTCAGTGTGCCAGCCAGCACTAAAAACCTATTCTGTGCTTTTGTAAACTAGGGGGGGTGGTTCAAAAATATTTTCTGATCAAGCACAATCAAATCCATGGGAAAAACTTCAATTTGCACAGTTTTTCTGACTTTAGGTTTTTCGGGGGAAGAGGCTCCCATCCCCCTGAACCAGGTTGGCTCCATCACCAAGAAAGCTGGTAGCACAGTTATTACCTGACTGAAATTAGAGCTAAAGTTTCACACTGGGGCTGAGTTGTTTTGTTTTTAAATATAAAAAAAAAAAAAAAAGAGCCAACGACAACCCCACAGTAAATAACACCAAAAAAGAACAATTAATGAACAATTAAATTGTTCTTTTTGGTGTTATTTACCGTGGGGTTGTTGGTTCTTTTTTTTTTTAATTGTTCACTTGTTGTTAAGTGTATGTATTTACACTGCTTTGTAACAAAATTCAAAATACTAATAAAATATATTGGGGGAAAAAACACCAAAAAGAAAAGTGGGGAGGGAACTGTATCAAATACAACATGCATACAAATATCAGTCCATATGGCATATCCTGATATTTATTTGTATGTACTGTATGTTGTATTCAATAACTGCCACAGGTTGATATATACAGTTCCTTCCCCACTTGTTTTGTTTTTAACGATTTAATCAAAACCACTCCCCAGGGGGAAAAAAAGAAAGGGCATCTCCTCCTCCCCTCCTCCTCCAACGGCACCCCTTGTGTGTAGGAGGCATGGCTCCCTTGATTCATAAGGGCCGGGATTTTGTTCCTGGCAGCAGCTGCCAGGAACAGGTTAACAATGAGGGAAATGAAACAGGTCGAGCGGAAACCAGCGCAGGAAGGTGAAACCCAGCAGGTGACGCCAAACTGGGCCACGTCAAGGTCCCAACACAGAGAAGAGCCTTTTGCGGGAATGAAAATGGGGAGATGAAGGTACCCTCACACCTCCTGCATGAGAAAGGGGTACTCTCTCCCTCCCTCCAGGTACAGCCCCTATACCGATCGCAGATAAAAAAAAGTGATCTCAGTAGCTGGAGGATACCTTTTACAAAAGGCGTCATCAATAACCAAGGTGACATTTTTTTTTTTTTACTACCTTGATGCTATATTTAAATTCACCTTATTTATTGACGCTCTCATATTTAACCAACAACAAATAAAATGACAAAAGGTGATGTGTCCGGACTAGTAGGTACTATCCTCAGATGTGGCAGGAAAAACCCAGGTATTACATCACCTGTTAAATATTTATGTGCTGCTGGTTAAATAAAAGATCTTTATAACCCTGAAAGGTTCAAGGCATATGAATAGGTTTGATTCCTTACTTCCACTTGGTCCTCTCTCTTGCTCCTGGAAGGCTTCTGATCGACTGTATCTTGTTGCCATCCTGGGGGTCGCCTTCCCAGAGCCTCTTCCACCTTGTTTCTGTGCACTTCCTTCAACAGCTGTAGTTCCAAGAGTCCTGCTAGGCTGGCCTGCAGTCTCTCTCCCACCCTCACTTTATCACTGCCCGACCACAGAGAAGGGGGTCCAGCTCTCCTGGCCATGGATGCTGCGAAGACCCTCAGTTCAGTGGGGGGGGGGGGGTGCAGCTCTCCTCACCCCAAGCAGAGAAGTACGACCGGGAGACAGAACCAAGGCGCAGCCTCCAGTCCACACCCAGTGAAAAGAAGGGAGATGTAGTGGGAGATCGGGGCTCAAGCAGAAAGAAAAGGATCGGGGCTGAAATCCCACACTATAGTCCACAAAGGGGAGATGCGGTAGTAGGATCGGAGGCCCAGACCCCACAGTGCACAGAAGAGGCTCAGGACTCCGGACTTCAGTGCACAGAATAGAAATGCAGTGAGATGATCGGGGTTCAAATCCTAGACCCGTCACACAAAACCCAAAGGGGACAAGCGTGAAAAAATCAGGGGTCAGGTCTATAATAATATGATAAAAGAGGCAGGACACTGCTCGATTTCAGCAAATCTAAGGCAGAAAGACTGGACTAGAGAAAGCCCGTGACCACTCCGCCCCGATCCTTTCCTTCTCCCGGGCTCTAGCTCCAGATCTCTTCCCTAACGAGCTTCGTCGGACGGGTCCGCAAGCTTCCCGGGGTCCAGCTCCGGTCTCCGCAGCCCGCCCACCAAGCCGGCAGCGATTAAAGGAACAGTCACATGACGGCAGGGGCGGGGCCAGCGCTCCGCCTTCCGCTTTCTCATTGGTCGGAAGACAAAGCGGGGAAAGTTTTAGAGGATGCCGAGATTCCTGGAGGGGGATGGGTAGAGCCTACGTCTCCTGGGCACACACATGGCACACTTCCCAAGTGATCCTGGAACATCCCCTTCCCCCAAGACTGCAGATTTAACCTCTGCCCCCACCACAGCAGGAGCCAGAGAACAAAGGCCCCTTACTCTCTGGACAGATGCACATGTATTACCTCCTTCGCTTCCCCAGCGCCTGTCTCAGACTGTAACTTCACTTTTATTATTGTAATCTCGTTATTACAATAATACAAGTGATTCACAGGCGAAACATAAAAAAATAAGAATAAATTGCCCCTGCATATGCTGAAAACTCTCTATTGTTATACAGAACCTAATTGCAACGAAGTACCCTGAACAACAGGAAACTTCAGCAACTTCTGATGACTGTACACAAGGCAGGAAAGAGGAGTTGCTTTAATTTTCACATACATACAAGCCAGCTATTTAGGCCCCAGATGCTCTAAACTTACCGTGCCTTTAACATTCGTTTAGCAGACAAGCATTTTACTACTACTACTACTACTATTTAACATACTTCTATAGCGCTGAAGGGAGTATGCAACGCTTTACATTTTGACATTAGAAATTTCCTGCTCAGAAGCGCTTACAATCTAACTTGGACAGGCAGACATGACATAGAGGGTTGGGGATGCAGAACCCAAGGATGAGAGTTAGGACTTCAAAGCAATCTCAAAGAGGTGAGCTTTTAACGTGGACTTGAACACTGCCAGAGATGGAGCCTGCCACAGGATTTCAGGTAGTTTGTTCCAGGCATATGGCGCAACAAGACAGAACAGGCAGAGTCTGGAGTTGGCAGAGGAAGAGAAGGGGACAGATAGGAAGGGCTTACCAGTTGAGCAGAGCTTGCGGGGGGGGGGGGGGGGGTGGAGCATAGGGGAAGAGAGATAATGAGAGGCAGCTGAGTAAATAAATGCATTTGTAGGACAGTAAAAGGAGTTTGAATTATATTCAGAAATGAAGTTGGCACCAAATGGCTCTGCATGGTCTTTTCTGTACCCCACAGCAGCCTCAGCGAATACTATGGAAATGAAGTACATCAAGCTCATTAATATTAAAATGAGCACTCCAGGCGATTCCCAGACATTGCCGGGTGATGCACAAAAATGAAGCACCGACCTTTATTGCTCCAAAATTACTGGCAGGTCTGGAAGTGCCATAGTATTGAACTGCGTGGGTTAGAAGCATATACTGGCAGGTCTGAAGCTGCCAATTGCATGAGAGGCAGAAGTTCTAAAAACAAAAAGTACGAGATACATGTATCATACTTTTATATGAGGGTTGGGGGCAGCACCAAAAAAGCATTGTACAGTATATCATTATGGGGTTTATAATCAAAACTTAAATACGTTGAAAAACCTGCCCAAGTCAGCACTTGGATAATCTAAAAGACAGGTCGTCCAAGTGCCAATAATCAAAATGGCTTTTTGGACGTATCCAGGGACATTATAGACCTCTGAATCCTGCTGCCCTGAACTGAAAGGGGCATTTTTGGAGGAGTGGTTATGGTGGGATGTGGGCCGACCTAGACTTAGTCGTCCTGCAGGGATAATCAAATGTATGATGAGACTGCCTAGGTGAAACTTATATGTTATGAGGTAGATGATGTAAAGACAGGTATATGTGCCCAAAAAGTATCAAAAGTGACTAGATAACCACTGCAGAGACAAAGTAAAGTCCCACACACACTTCCCCCTTACATACCTGTCTCTGGAACATAGCACCTGGCATAGGAAAGCCTAGTAGAGCTGCACAGAGGTGGCTTAAGTAGTCTGGGGGGTGGGCTAGTGAACCATAGAGAGGAGAATCCAGGCCCATAAGCCACTGTACCACTACATTCATGGTGGAAAATGTGAGTCCACCAGACCCCCCCAAAAAAAAACCCCAACTATACTGCCATATAGGTGCCACTTGCATCCACAAGGGCTATTGGGGTTGTAGACAGGTAGGTATAGTGGGTTTTGGGGGGCTCACCATAATCTATAAGGGAGTTGTGGTAAGATGTTTATATGGCACCCTTTTTTTGTGAAGTTCACAGCAGTGCCCTGTAAGATGTTCCTCTGCTTTATTGCCATGTCTGGGTGGCCAGTCCATCACAATGCTGGCTCCTCCCACATCCAAAAGGTCTTGTTCTGGGCGTTTGGGACTTGGGTGAATTTTTGGTCGAGAATGTGGTATAAAAATAAACAATCAAATGCCTGGACATACAGATAGATGATTTTTTTTTTGGGGGGGGGAAAGCAGCTATAGACAAAGAAGTTAGAAATTATAAGAAACTATTAAGGGAGAAACAAAAAGCCTACTACTCAGCAAAAGTCAGTACTACAAGCATTGATGTAAAGAAATTATTTCAACTAGTTAATACAGTGTTTAATGTGACTCAAAATACGCAATCCTTAGGATTACTTTTACCTACTTCAAATGATTTAGCAAATTTCTTCAGTTCCAAAGTCTTCTTATTTACCTTGTCTGGGAAATTTTGAGTCTCATTTAAATATGAATGAAATTGAGATCCATGCAGATTTGTATTATTCTTCATTTGAAGACCCAGATTGGAAGGATTTTTCTAAACTATTCTGTAGATACGCGAAATCATATTGTATGATCAGTGTTCTTCAACCTTTTTACACCTATGGACCGGCAGAAATAAAATAATTATTTCATGGACCGGCAAACTACTAAGACTGAAATTTTTTTTAAAAAACATCGCCGCCCCATCCCTGCGAGCTCGGTCCCACAAACCATCTGATCCCATCCGCACAAGCCTCAAATAGTTATGATTTTATATTGAACATATTTTATTAAAGTATAAAAAGAAACAATATTCTATACAATTGTCATTTTATAAATACAAATAATACAGGGCAAAGAACAACAAAACCCCTGTCTCCCCTCCCCTTCACATATATCCCCTCTACTATCAAGAAAACTGAATAAGCCAAATTATTACAGAATGCTACACAAATATCATGTAACAGAATACCACAGTCACACATGGTAGGAATAGTGTTAGGGGAGTGGAACTAGGGCAACTGCCCCCTGGTCAGAGAGAGTCCTAAGCCAGCTGTCATCTCTGGTTTCTGCTTTCATTGTCTATTCACTCTCTTCCATCCAGCATCTGACCTCTGTCTCTTCAGTCCAGCATCTGCCCCTTCCATTCACTGTCTTTCCCTGCCATCTCTCCTCTTGCCCCCCACCCCCCAAATTTGGTCTGGCATCCATCATGTTCCTTCTTTTCCCCTCATGGTCTGGCATCTCTCTCTCCTTCCCTCCCCCCTTTGGTTTTTAGAATCTCTCTCTTCTCATTTCCTCCACTCAGATCTGATATCGTTCTCTCCTCTCTCTTCCCTTTCCTTTTCTGGTCTTCCTACTCTATTTTCTGCCTCCATCTAAATTAAATCCTTTCTTACTATTTAGTCCTGTTTCCCTCTTTTCACTGTCTACCCACAGCTTGTCACCCCTTTCCCTAACCCCTTCATTATCTTACTAACTCTATTTTATTCCCCCTTTATTTATCTTCTCCTTCCATCCAGTATGTGTTCTTTCCCCACTTTCATTCAGCATCTGCTCTCCCCTCTCAACTGACATCCATCTGCCTTCTGCTCTCTCCTCTCCTCACTTCCATCATCTGCCCCTTTCTCTCTCCCCCCCCCCAACTTCCATCATCTGCCCCCTTCCCTCACCTTTGCGGGTCACTTTCTTTCCCCTGAGGGTGGCTCATGTCAGAGGGGAAGCTTTGGCTGAGTGGAAAAAAGGGACCTGCAAAGGTGAGAGGAAGGGAGACCTGCTCTTTACCCTCCTTCAATGACCCAAGGGTCTTTAGGCTAGCGGCAGCTCTGTGTGCTTTTAACTTCGGCACAGAGCTGCCCCTAAGCAGTAGTTTAGCTACAATTTCATGAGGCAGCCTCGGGGCCTTTGCTAGGCCGGCCCACATCACATCATCGAAGTGGGCCGGCCTAGCAAAGGCCCCGAGGCTGCCTCATGAAACCGCAGCTAAACTATTGCTTAGAGGCAGCTCTGTGCCGAAGTTAAAAGCACACAGAGCTGCCGCTGCTGGTCTGGAGGTGCGGAGACAAGGCTGGAAGCATACACGGCAGGAGTCCCGGCGAAGGCAGGAGTCCCGGCACAGCGACTGCAACAGGAAGTTGCAAATCAGCTGACGCCAACACCTTTCGCTGTGGTAGGACCCGAATCCTTTGCGGAGTGGCAAGATTTTTTTGCGAACTGGCACCGGTCCGTGGACCAGCGGTTGAAGAACAGTGTATTAGATCCATGCCCTTCAGATCTTATTACAGCGGCACCTTTAAGTTTTAAATTAAAATTATTGTATTGGCTATTTGATTCTTTGAAGGCAGGAAAATTTCCACAAGAGGAGAGTAATATAATTATTATTACAATAATTAAGAATAAGAATTAATCTATTTCTAATGTGGACTTTAGTTATAGTCACTAGTTTGGTATATTATATTATGTTATATTTCCTTTCAAGTGATGTATTTTCAACTTGTAAAATAATATAAATAAATAAAGAATGAATCTATTTCACTACCAGCCAATTATAGACCTGTGGCATCGATCCCTTTTTTTGTAAAGATTATGGAGGGTTTGGTCCAAATTTAGTTAACAAAATATCTTGAGCAACATTCCTTGCTTCATGATTCTCAATCTGGCTTCAGAACTTATTATAGTACAGAAACGGTGATAGCTACAATGTTAGATCATCTAAATGGTCTTTTGAGCAAGGGTAGTAGTGCATTGGTTCTTCAGTTTGATCTGAGTAGCGCCTTTGACTTGGAGGATTACACCAAATTACTGGCCTGCCTAGATGCCCTAGGTTTGCAAGGTAATGTTCTCTCGTGGTTCAAAGGGTTCCTTGGATCGAGACTCTATCAGGTTAAGTCTAACAATCAGCTTTCCGTAGCTTGGAAAAACCCTTGTGGGGTCCCTCAGAGTTCCCCACTCTCCCCCACATTATTTAATGTGTATCTATCTTCTCTGGGGTTTCATTTGAACAAACTAGGCTCTAGACTCTTTAGTTATGCTGATGACATTACGATCATCATTCCTTGTAATACAGCTATATCTCATATTACCCAAATAACTGAGTCTATACTGAAACTGATGGAATCATGGATGCAAGAATTTAAATTCAAATTAAATCATGATAAGACCAAATTCTTTGTTGCGTCTCCACTTAGAATTTTACATGAACCATCAATTACTATAGACTCAACACTCTATAAGATCAATCCAATGATTAAAATATTGGGAGTTGTTACAGATCAACTCTTAACCATGAAAAAGCAAGTAGATGCTATGGTGCAAAAGGGTTATTACACATTGTGGAAGCTGAGTTTCCGGCCTTTAAACTTTTAGTTCAGTCGTTACTTCTAAGTCTTCTCAACTACTGTAACATTGACTATTTGACATGTACCAAGAAAGAGATGGCTAGGCTCAGACTGATTCAGAATACGGGGGTCAAATTAATTTATGGCCTAAAGAAATATGATCATGTAACTCCTTTCTACCATTGGTGCGTGTTTTGTTTAAGCTGGGTTGTTTTTGTTACACAGTTGCATATGCTATTGCTCCAAACTATATGACCGACAGATTTCTCATAGCATTCCATAAACATAGGAGAGAATCACATGCCTTGTTTAATTTTCCGTCTGCTCAAGGTTGTAAGAGCAAGAAATCCTTGGAACATACATTAGCATTTCAGGCTGCTTTCTATGACAGGGAATTTAGGCCACTGTTGCGTAGTGCTTGCTCTTACAAGCACTTTAGAACTCAATTGAAAACTCATCTTTTTTCAAAATATGTAGAGAACTAATTTAAATCATTCTTAGGTTATGTTATTTTTAATCTTTTGTTCACCGCATTGAACTTACGGTTATGTGGTTTATAAGTATGATGTTATGTTATATATTTTTTGAGAATTGGCATTTTGCCGCTGCTGTCTTTGGGTGATTAGTGCCCTACGTCCAAATCGGACTTAGATGTTTTTTTTGTATTATGCCCCTCTATGTGTGTGTTAAAAGCATGTCTCAGGCATGTGTGATAAAGTGCATCTCAGGTGCACTCATTAAAATCATATACCAGCAAGACTGGGGTTGCCGATTGCACGGTCTGAGTTAAAAAAACAAATTTGCATGGTTTGCTGGTAATTCCCCCATGACGTTTATGACATGCACCTATGATACACTACAATAAGGCAGGCCTATAGTTTGTGTATGTACAATGTAGCTGTTCCTGACACATGAACACAATTATGTCTCTTTCCGTGAACTATTCTGCACGTGTCAGTTGCTTTCTCCAAGGACTGATCGGATGGTATTTCTGTAGACCTCATTTGCATGCAGTTATGGTAGCTTCGCTCATCGTTTAGAAATCAGAAAATTTACAGACATTACAACGGCTCACAGGATTTTAACAGTGATTTTAGAGAGCATTGGGGCCAGTTCAGTATTATATTTAAATCCATCTTGCTGTTAATCAGTTTTTCAAGGGTCTTTTCCCTTCCTGGCCAAGTTACTGTCATCACATCCTCATCACCTGGGGCATTTTCTACTTCACCTCCTCCTCCTTATCTCTCTTTCATCTGTTTCCTCAGATTACAAATCTTTTCACAGCCTGGGGCCAGGTGGGGGGGTTGGTTCTTCACTTACTATAGTAAATAACAGTTTACAATTCAATTATACCAGCATTAGGAGGCAGGGGCAAATAAATTCACAGTAAAAATAAACAAGGGTGAAGGTCTTGAGAGGCTGTTAATTTATGCCTCTGAAGAATGTGGCTAAAAGCTGTACAACAATCTCTGAACTTCACAAAGGAGGTCATTTTAAAAGCATTTCCATGGTGTGTAAACATCACTATTAACATATGTAGATCACATACACTTGCAAATGCTGATTTCCAATAAACCCACTAGTTACAGGTAGAGATCCCTGCCCCCCTTCCCCCATGCAGAGATTTCATGGAGACCTATGGAAAATCTATACACTTATTCCACATCTGACAATGGGGATTCACATAATCAAACAAATTTGCACCATTTCCACTGATTTTTAAAAAGTGCTCATTTGGGAACTAGAAACTGGGGGAAAGCTGACAATCGCTCAAAAGAGCATGGTTTGGACAAGGTAGCTTTAAAGGATATCATCATAAAAAGGAAGACAGAGCAACCTGTTAGCGAGATAACAATACACACCACATTAGACCAAGTTTCCTTAAATCCAGAGCAGGATGATTTTAAAGATTGCAAATTATCCATGCCAACTTCTGAGCAAATTGTAAATAGATATGATAAACATTATTTGAAATGTCTGTATGCAAATGCCAGAAACCTAAGAAACAAGATGGGAGAGGAAGAATATAATGTGCTAAATGAAAAGATAGATATAATAGGCATCTCTGAGTCCTGGTGGAAAGAAGATAACCAATAGGACACTGTCACACCAGTGTACAAACTATATAATTGTGATAGGGGGGATCAAATTGGTGGAGGGGTAGTGTTATATGTTAAGGAGGGCTTTGAATCAAATGGAATGAAAATTGTACAGGAGCAGAAACACACCTTGGAATCCCTATGTGTAAAGGATAGTGATATCGCTGTTTTTGTTCAGCTTTTCATTATTGTTAACCACATAGAACTGAGAGATACTGTGGTATAAAAATAAAATTTATTATTAATATTAAGAATGTACTACTGTCCACCTTACCAGGATGAACAGATACTGAAATGTTATCAGAAATTAGGGAGGTTAACAAACTGGGTAACACAATAATAAAGGGTGATTTCAACTATCCTGATTTTTGATTGTTTACATGTAACATCAGGGCATGTTAGGGAGATAAAATCCTTGATAAAATCAAGGACTGCTTTATGGAGCAGCTGGTTCAGGAACTGACAAGAGGTGAAGCAATTCTAGACCTAGTTCTTAGTGGAGCACATGAATTGGTGTGGGAGGTAATGGTGCTGGGGCCGCTTGATAACTGTGGTCATAACATGATCAGATTTGATGTAACCCCTGGAATAAGTTCACACAGGAAATCTAATACAACAGCATTTAACATTGAAAAAGGAGACTATGATAACATGAGGAGAATGATAAAAAAAAAAGAAACTTAGAGGAGCAGCTGCAAAGGTCAAAAATTAACATCAGGCATGGATGTTAGTCAAAAATACCATCCTGAAAGCCCAGACTAGATATATTCCATGTATTAAAAAAGGAGGAAGACCAAATGGCATCTGGTGTGGTTAGTGAGTGAGGTGAAGGAATCTATTAGAGCTAAAAGAGAATCCTTCAGAAAATGGAAGAATGATTCAACTGAAAATAATTGTAAACAGCAGAAGGAATGGCAAGTCAAATGCAAGGCACTAATAAGGAAGGCAAAGAGAGTCCTTGAAAAAAATATTGCGCTGGAAGCAAAAACACACAGTAAAAACTTTTTTAGTTATATTAAAATCAAGAAGCCGGGAGAAGAATCGGTTGGACCGCTAGACGACTGAGGGATAAAAGGGTCTCTCAGGGAAGATAAGGCCATAGCGGAGATATTAAATGAATTATTTGCTTCAGTCTTCACAGAGAAAGATGTGGGAGGAGTTACCAGTGCTAGAAATGGTATTCAATTCTGATGAATCAGAAAAACTCAAATAAATCTCTGACAAATTGAACAGTAGCAAAGTGCCTGGACCAGATGGTATGCATCTCATCATGTTGATAGAATTGAAAAATGAACTTGCAGAAATATTAGTAATTTGTAATTTTTCTCAAAAATCCAGCATAGTTTCTTTGAAAGGAGGATGGAATAAATTATTTAGGCATTTGGATTAAAAATACGCTAGAAGAAACAATGAAAATAATTGAAAATTTTTTATTACAGAAGGTAACAGAAATGTGTAAACATTGGAATCCTTTACATCTTTTGTGGTGGGGGAGAGTCCAAACTATTAAAATGATGATTTTGCCTGTGGTTTGTTATCAGATGGGTATGTTGCCGGTTTATTTTCAAGGGTCCTTTTATAAAAAATTAAATAGCATTCTCATAAAATTTATTTGGCTGGGTAAAACTCCTAGAGTTGCTTTGGTATCTTTACAAAAGCCAATTTCAGAGGGAGGGATAAATTTTCCCAATTTTTATAGGTATCATCAATCCTATATTTTGTGCCAGGATTTGTATTGGGTCCTCCCAGAGCTCATGGAAAAACTCCCAGATTGGATGTGGTTAGAATGGCAACTCATGTCTCCAATGCGCCTTTGTCATATACTCAGTATCAAAATGCCTAGATACAGTAAAGATAATAGAATATTAGCTGATACATGGAAAGCATTGCGTTATGTAAGTAATTTAACAAATATTCCAATTTATAAATCTGCAAATCAATCTTTATGGCTAAACTCCAAGATTCAAATAGGCAGAGAAAAGGTCGCCTGGAAGCATTGGATGAAAGCAGGAATACGTTTATTAGATGATGTTATCTCAAATGGTAAACTGCTTGAATTTTCACAATTGCAACATAAATATGGCATCAATAAATCAGAAAGTTTTAGATGGTTGCAATTGAAGCAGGCCATTCAGGCGGGGTTCCCTGAATGGAAAAACCTTAATGATCAATATAGTATGGAGTTCCTATGCTTTCAGGCAGACTTTCTGGGTCACCAGGCTGCCCAGTGGTATTAATTGTTAACTGGACTGATTAAAAAGAAACCAAACACTGGTCTGAGAGATATTTGGAACATAGAGATCAAACATCAAATTTCTGTGTCTAAATGGACACAAATTTGGACTTGGAGGATGAGATGTACAATGTCAGCATCTATGAGACAAACATGGTTTTTTCTGTTACATAGAGCATTATGGAGCCCTGTTCAGTTACAAAAATTGGATAGCTCTAAGTCTAATAAATGTTGGCACTGTCATCTTGAAACAGGGACTTTAGATCATTTGTTATTTTATTGTCCATATGTTATAGCTTTTTGGAAATCAATTTGGGACCAAATTAATTGTTTATTAAATAATCCAGTGGCATTGTCATATGATACTGTGCTGTTTGGTATGGCAATGAGAGCAAAAAGTCAGATTTCTTCAAATACAAATTATTACTTATAATGACTGGGTTGCCATTCAACAAATTACTTATAATTGGAAGAACTGGAGTAGACTAAATTATAATTTTTGGTGGAATTCTCTATGTCATATATATAAAATTTCAAGATGTGTGGGAGCCATTAACAAAATATTGTACTGATTAGAGGACATTTTTTTCCTTGAATTTACAAATTCAATTGTGAGGGGAGGAGGGAGGGTAATTTATTATTACAAATCGTACAAGGTATTTGATTATATGATAAGAAAGGGTGGGAAGGGTGGGAGATAAGAGCATATCATTTGTACCATTGATGATTATTAAGTGATATATTTATTGTTAATTTGTTTGAATATATTGTCACACTTATTGTAAGTTTGAAAATGAATAAAGATTTAAAAAAAAAAAAAAATCCAGCATAGTACCGGAAGATTGGAAGGTGGCCAATGTGACACCAATTTTTAAAAAGGGTTCCAGAAGTGATCTGGGAAATTATAGACTGGCTATTTTTTTAGCCCGTTACATTAACGGGTGCTAGAATAAATGTGTAGATTTAGGCATTTCTTTCTTTCTGTCTCTCTCCCTGCCCGCTGTCTTTCTTTCTTTCTTTCTGTCTCTCCCCCTGTCCAGCAGCACCCCTTCCCTGCTCCCCTGTCCAGCAGTAGCCCTTCTCCCATCCTTTTACCTCTCCCCTGTCCAGCAGCACCCCTTCCCTGCTCCCCCTGTCCAGCAGTAGCCCTTCTCCCTTCCTTTTACCTCCCCTTGTCCAGCAGCATCCCTTCCCTGCTTCCCCTGTCCAGCAGTAGCCCTTCTCCCTTCATTTTACCTTTTATCCGGTTTTCGTGGAAGTCTGCAGTGGTTCCAGGGTTGCAGCGTCGCAGAAGAAAGGCAATGTTTAAACCGCCGCAGGTTCCTACTGATGAGGAAACTGCCGCACGCTCTACTGTGCATGCGGACACCGCCAAATGAAACAGTCGCACTCTCCTTCTTCCACCTCCTGCGCCTGCGGAAGCACAGAGTCGCGGATCACGGAGGCATGGAGACAAGCAGATTGAAGTGCGCATGTGCACTTAGGTTTTTATTATAGCGGATGAGTCTGACGTTGGTGCTGGGCAAAATGGTAGAGATAAAGAACAAAATGACAGAACATATATATAATCAAAAAACAGCAAGGGAATATTTTTATCCAAGGTGATACTTATAAATCACTGTTGTACTAATCACCTTTGTTTTACTTCAAGCACAAATTACAACACAAGTTGATGTGGTTAAGTGAACACTCAGACCCACAGCTGAGGTCCGGTGAAACAAGTTCACGGAGCAGCTATTAAGGAGACCATCATTGTTGTTCACAGTCTCCTCCACCAAACAAAGACTAAATAACAGCACATAAACTTAAAGAAAATAAAATACAGTGGTGCCTCGCACAGCGAACGCCTCGCACAGCGAACGCTGCGCACAACGAACTTTATGTCTTGATTCGTACAACGGACTTCGTTTCACACAACGAAGTCCGGGGTTCCTGCGGGGTTGGATCGCAGCGGGGTTGGTCGAGCCGCGAGGGTAGTCTCCTTCTCCTTACCTGCCCTGTCGCAGCACACAGCCGAACAGAAATCTTCCCGATGTCAGCGCTGACGTCGGAGGGAGGGCTTAAGCAAAGCCCTCCCTTCCTCCGACGTCAGCGCTGACATCAGGAAGACTTCCGGTCGGCTGTGTGCGGCTGCGGCAGGGCAGGTAGGAAGAAGGCAATGGCGAACGAAAGAGGGGGGAGGGGCGGTCCGCCCCGAAGAATGTGCACAGCTGGTCAGGTCCCCCGATCGACCGACAACAGGCCCGGCCGACAAACCTCCCTGCCCTGTAGCCGCGAATCTAAATTACCTCTTACAGCAGCTTCAATAATCCAGCTGCTGTAAGAAGGTAATTTAGATTCGCGGCTACAGGACAGGGAGATTTGTCCGACCGGGCCTGTTCTGTTGTCGGTCGGGTGCAAAAGCGCCACAAAGGTGGAGGCAGGGAGGGAGGAAAGGTGGAGTGGAGAAGAAAAGACGCTTAAGGGGGGAGAAGGCCGCTGAAAGCACATGTTGGAGCAGGGGATGAGAGGGAGGGAGAGAAGGGGAAATATTGGACAAGGGCAGAAGGGATGCTAAATCATAGGGTGACAGGCAGAGAGAACAACAGGAAAAAGAGTGGAAGCAATCTTGAACCCTGAGGGTGAGGGCAGAGAGAGGTGGTGAGATGATTGATCATGGGGATAGGGACAAAAGGGAATAGAGATGGGATAGGAAGATAGTGGAAGTAAAAGGACAGGGAGATGTATGTTTTTAGATGTATCTAAATAAAAATAATAACAAAAAATTTATCTTTTTTATGTCATCTTAGCATATTTTATGCTGCAGAACGAATTATTTTTTTTTACATGTATTCCTATGGGAAAACGCGTTTCACATAACGAACGTTTCACATAACAAACTTGCTCCTGGAACCAATTAAGTTCGTTGTGTGAGGCACCACTGTAATAAATTTGACAGCAACTTAACTTTGAATGGTGTGGATGATACACATAACTGCTCCGGGCTCCTCCGTTTATTCACAATACCGACCCCCCAACCTAGGTTTCACCCGCTGGCTTCTTCAGGAGGGGTACTACAATTACAAGATGACTCAAATCAACACTACACCACACAGCTTGCTAACTTAATAAACAATACATTTTGAAATACTCAATATAAACACTCTCTCTGCAACTTACCGGCACAAACACTCCATACTGCTCACACACGCACTGCTGACAAGAGGAACTTCCCAGCAGGCCACGCTTTAAATACACTCCCCTTACTACCTATTACATCATCACTCATTACATCATGAGTGAAAGATTAAAGTTGAAACCATTCAATATCATTGTTTAATCCTGCTGGGGCCAAGGTATGCCATTGAAATATAAACTTCTGCTCTAAATAAAGAAGATGTTGAGTAATGTTTCCAGATTTTTTATGAGCACACATAAGGACAGTGTATTGTAATTCCTCAATGGAGTGCTGTTGTTCAATCCAATGACTGACTAAGGGGGCAGTAACACGTTTGCATCTTATATTGCTCAAATGTTCGGCAATGCGAATTTTGATAGCACGCCGAGTGTGTCCTATATAATATAGCCTACAAGGGCAAATAATGCAATATATTACTGCAGATGACAAACAATTAGTACCTGTTCTTAAATAAAATTTCTTGCCCCCTGTTTGAGGAATTATCACTTGGTCAGTGTTGAGGACATGAGGGCAATACACACACTGATGACAACATACGTGAGGACCCTCTCTATTCTGTTGGACAGGGTCACGGTGTTTCAAAATCTGACCTAAATTCCGGCCCCTAGTGTGAGCAAATAAAGGGATGTCATTCAAGCTCTCATGTACCTGCAGCACTGGCCAGTGTTTCAAAATAATTTTTCTAATTTGTTGACTTCGATTGGAATAAGGCAATACACATACCACGGCCCCACTGTTCTCCCTTTGTTGGGGATGAAATAGCCACTCCCTCTGGCAGTTGCGGGCTCTCTTCCATGCCCGTTTGATTACCCGGGGAGGGTAACCTCTCTCCAAAAACTTTGTGTATAAAAGTGTGGCCTGCTGTTGAAAGTCCCACTCGTCAGAACAGATCCTCCGCAACCTTAAGAATTGTCCCACCGGGATGCTGTCCCGGAGGGGTTTTGGATGATGACTATGATAGTGTAGGAGAGTGTTTCGATCGGAAGGTTTCCTATACAGAGTAGTATCATAACATACTTGAGAATTGATCTGAGATTTTACTACTTGGATATCCAAAAAGGATACCCTGTCACTACTTACTTCATGAGTAAGAGTTATATTGGGATCTGCCTGATTCAACTCTTTTAGGAATTCCTCCAATTCGTCACACTCCCCATTCCACAAGAAGAAGACATCATCTATATACCTTCTCCATAGACCAACTTTACTAAACCATCTGGAGGTATAGACATATTTGTCTTCATATTCAGACATGTATAGGCAGGCGACGGACGGGGCCACCGTAGCCCCCATGGCCACCCCCTTGGTCTGAAAGAAGAACCTATTTGTGAATTGGAAATAGTTTTGACACACCACAAATTCAGCTAAAGTTCCTACTAGCTCCTTCTTTTGGATTGAAATATTAGATTTACTAACTACCTGCTTGATAATTGTCAGGGCCGCCGATTGTGGCACGTTGGTATACAGGGCGGAAACATCTGCAGTTACTAACAGTTTACAATCTTGACCCTCACAACTCTGCAAACATTGCAGGAAGTGAGAAGAGTCCCGTACGTAGGACTGAACAGTGCCAACATGTTTATAGATGAAGCTATCTATAAACCTTGACAGAGGTTCCAGCACTGAACCAATACCAGCCACAATTGGACGGCCCGGAGGGCACGTAGAGGACTTATGGATTTTGGGGATAAAGTATATATATGGAATTTCCGGAAATTCCACATTCAGACATTTAAACTCTTTAGCTGTGATAACATCAGCTTGACGTGCTGAATTTAATATGATATCAATTGCCATCTTGATATCCTTAGTGGGATCCACATCGACTTCCCTATAGAAGCTAACATCTAATAATTGCCTTAAGGCTTCCATACAGTATTGATCATGGTCCTGTATCACTATCCCGCCGCCTTTATCGGCGCGTTGGATAATGATAGTAGGATCCTGTTGTAATGACCGAAGCAAGCTGAACTGTTGTAATGATAAGTTAGAGCCACATTTTAATTGTGATTTTTCAGCAAGCTCAACGTCTCTTAATACTGCTCTCTCGAAAGCTGCTACAGAAACATCAGGTGCTCCTGGAGGGATCCACTTAGATTTAGATTTCATTCCTCTTGCTTCTATAGGGTCTGTTGTGGATGACTTGTCTGCAAAAAAAGTTTTTAGCCTTAGGACCCGGAAGAATCGATATAGGGACGCTCGGGTCTGAAAGGCGTCATACTTGTTGACAGGCACAAATGATAATCCTTTAGTTAACAAGTCCTCCTCCGCTGTTGTAAGGACTCTCGAGGACAAGTTAAACACGCCTGTATTTATTTGCGTGTTGATTTCTTCTCTTTGGGTCGATTGACCTTGGGTCTCACTACTGGGTCCACTGTCTCCGTCGTCTCTACAGGTAGTTGAGTGGGCAATCGTAAAAAAGAATCCGAAAGTGTAGGTTGAAATTCTACTGATTTAACTGGAATCTTTCCTTGAGATGTTACTTGCTCATCTGATTCTGTAGAGGACCCACTAGTGGACATTTTAAACAGCACCTTTTTTCCCGTCTGTCGACTCCTCCGTGTGTTTACTTTTTTATTCATCCAAGGATATACATATCCGCGTGTGTAGTCAAGGTGATCCCGATGATATTTTTTGACCTTTATGGCTCTTTGTTCACTGGTATAGTTCTTCATCTGTGCTTCCAACTCTTGTACATTTTGTACAAACACTTCCTCAGAGTGTTGGCCTTTTAACTGTTCTAATTTGTCAGCTAATTCACTCCTCTGTTCTTGAATAATAGGAGCTAAAGCATCAACAGTGAGCAGCATCAGGTCTATAGAGCAGCGTGTTAGAGTTAAATTCCAATTTTGAACATACTGTGTGTTATCCATAAATCTAGGTTCTTTCCGAATCCTAAGTCCTCGGGGTACCCTCTGGGCATGGCAGTATTCTACCAATGTTGCTGAATGCAATTCAGCCCTGATCATAGCTTTATTCAATGATTTAACTTCTTCCCAGGAGCAAATAGGATCTGAATTAGCTTCATCAAATAGCCTAGAGCTGGCCAGTAAAGCAGAGATCCGGTCGTCTGTGAGCCCCGGGTGAAACCTAGGTTGGGGGGTCGGTATTGTGAATAAACGGAGGAGCCCGGAGCAGTTATGTGTATCATCCACACCATTCAAAGTTAAGTTGCTGTCAAATTTATTATTTTATTTTCTTCAAGTTTATGTGCTGTTATTTAGTCTTTGTTTGGTGGAGGAGACTGTGAACAACAATGATGGTCTCCTTAATAGCTGCTCCGTGAACTTGTTTCACCGGACCTCAGCTGCAGAACATATATATATAATTAATCAATATGCACCTGATTTGTTAGAAAAGGTCCTCACTTACAATAATTTATAGATATTGAATAGATCATCATCCCTAGGGACCTAATCTCCAAAACTGAGTTCCCGATCCTCAGAGACAATACACTGGGGTCAAACCAATCATCTCCCCGATGTTAACATGTTGCATCGTCACTGGATCTAATCTTATACAGTATTATAAATACTATTTTTAATTATTTTACATATAAGTATTTTCATAAATAATTTCATAAATAGTGTTATAGACACCACTTTTCAAATAACAGTAGTACTTAGCTTAGTTTGTGGTCAGTTTTGGGATAGTGTATTGTCTCTGAGGATCGGGAACTCAATTTTGGAGATTGAGAACATATATAGAAGCATAGATTAATGAAAGAAAACCAATATGGATTTAGTCAAGGAAAATCTTGCATCACCAATCTACTGTATTTCTTTGAAGGGGTGAATGAACATATGGATAAAGGTGAGCCAGCTGATATTGTGCATTTAGATTTCCAAAAGGCATTTAGCAAAGTACCTTATGAAAGACTTCTGAGGAAAGTAGAAAGACATGGGATAGGAGGTAATGTCCTATTATGGATTAAGAACTGGTTGAAAGACAGAAAACAGAGTAGGTTTAAATGGTCAATAGTCTCAATTTGATAAAGTACCTCTTGAAAGACTTCTGAAGCAATTAGAGAGTCATGCTATAGGAGGTAATGCCCTATTATGGATTAAGAACTGGTTGAAAGACAGAAAACAGAGAGTAGGTTTAAATCAGTGGTCTCAAACTCGTGGTCCGGGGGCCACATGCGGCCACCAGGTACTATTTTAAGGCCCTTGGTATGTTTATCTTAATCACAAAAGTAAAATAAAAGAGTTTCTTGATCATATGTCTCTTTAGCTATAAATTACAATATTATTATTAAGACTTAGCCAAAATGAAAGATTTATTAACTATAAAGAGTTTACCTCATGCAAAATTGTCAATTCTTTAATAAGACATTAACTTTTTTTTTTTTAGGTCTTCCAAGTACCTACAAATCCAAAATGTGGCCCTGCAAAGGGTTTGAGTTTGAGACCACTGGTTTAAATGGTCTATATTCTCAATGGAGAAGGAAAAATAGTGGGGTTCCCCAGAGGTCTGTACTGGGACCACTACTTTTTAACATATTTATCATTGATCTAGATATGGGAATATCTAGTGAGATAATTAAATTTGCTGATGACAAAAAGTTGTTCACAGTTGTTAAATCACAAGACGATTGTGATAAATTGCAAGAGGACCTTATGAGGCTAGGAGACTGGGCATCAAAATGGTAAATGATGTTTAATGTGAGCAAGTACAAAGTGATGCATGTGGGAAAGAGGTACCTGAATTATAGTTACTTGATGCTGGGTTCTGTGTTAGGAATCACTGTCTAGGAAAAGGATCTAGGTGTCTAGGTGTCTGAAAGATATTGGTGGGATAGAAGACACCAATGTAATGTAATGTAATTGTTGAGCATATATTGAAAACCCTCAGCTCAAAGTATGACGACGACTAAGAAAGCAAATAGAATGTTAGGAAAGAAATGGAAAACAAAGATGAAAATGTTATATCGCTCTCCACTGCAACTGTCCCTAATGAATTTCAAACATGCCATTGTCACACCTCTCCTCAAGAAACCCTCATTGAACCCCGTGTCCCTCCAACTATCACCCCATCTATCTCCTCCCCTACTTATCCAAGTTAATTGAACGTGCTGTTCACCGCCATTGCTGGACTAACTCTCATCCCATGCTATTCTGGATCCACTTCAGTCAGGCTTTTGCCCACTGCATTCCACAGAAACTGCCCTTACTAAAGCTTCCAGTGGCCTGTTCTTGGCCAGATCCAAAGGCTTCTACTCTATCCTCATCCTTCTCAATCTGTCTGACGCCTTTGATACTGTTGATCATCGCCTACTCCTTGATACGATGTCCTTGTTGAGATTCCATTGTTCTACCTCTCCTGGTTTTCTTCCTATCTCTCTCATCACACCTTCAGTGTATGCAATGGTGGTCCCTCCTCCACAGCCTTCCTGCTATCGATTGGTGTATCTCAAGGCTCTGTCATGGGATCACTCCTTTTCTCAATCTACACTTGCTCACTTGGAGCGCTGATCTCCTCCCACAGCTTACAGTATCACCTCTATGCTGATGACTCCAGATCTACCTCTCTACACCAAATATCTCTACTGAAACCTAAACCAGAGTTTCAGCCTGCCTGTCCAACATTGCCACCTGTTGATCATCGCCTACTCCTTGATACGATGTCCTTGTTGAGATTCCAGTGTTCTACCTCTCCTGGTTTTCTTCCTATCTCTCTCATCACACCTTCAGTGTATGCAATGGTGGTCCCTCCTCCACAGCCTTCCTGCTATCGATTGGTGTATCTCAAGGCTCTGTCATGGGATCACTCCTTTTCTCAATCTACACTTGCTCACTTGGAGCGCTGATCTCCTCCCACAGCTTACAGTATCACCTCTATGCTGATGACTCCAGATCTACCTCTCTACACCAAATATCTCTACTGAAACCTAAACCAGAGTTTCAGCCTTCCTGTCCAACATTGCCACCTGTTGATCATCGCCTACTCCTTGATACGATGTCCTTGTTGAGATTCCAGTGTTCTACCTCTCCTGGTTTTCTTCCTATCTCTCTCATCACACCTTCAGTGTATGCAATGGTGGTCCCTCCTCCACAGCCTTCCTGCTATCGATTGGTGTATCTCAAGGCTCTGTCATGGGATCACTCCTTTTCTCAATCTACACTTGCTCACTTGGAGCGCTGATCTCCTCCCACAGCTTACAGTATCACCTCTATGCTGATGACTCCAGATCTACCTCTCTACACCAAATATCTCTACTGAAACCTAAACCAGAGTTTCAGCCTGCCTGTCCAACATTGCCACCTGTTGATCATCGCCTACTCCTTGATACGATGTCCTTGTTGAGATTCCAGTGTTCTACCTCTCCTGGTTTTCTTCCTATCTCTCTCATCACACCTTCAGTGTATGCAATGGTGGTCCCTCCTCCACAGCCTTCCTGCTATCGATTGGTGTATCTCAAGGCTCTGTCATGGGATCACTCCTTTTCTCAATCTACACTTGCTCACTTGGAGCGCTGATCTCCTCCCACAGCTTACAGTATCACCTCTATGCTGATGACTCCAGATCTACCTCTCTACACCAAATATCTCTACTGAAACCTAAACCAGAGTTTCAGCCTGCCTGTCCAACATTGCCACCTGTTGATCATCGCCTACTCCTTGATACGATGTCCTTGTTGAGATTCCAGTGTTCTACCTCTCCTGGTTTTCTTCCTATCTCTCTCATCACACCTTCAGTGTATGCAATGGTGGTCCCTCCTCCACAGCCTTCCTGCTATCGATTGGTGTATCTCAAGGCTCTGTCATGGGATCACTCCTTTTCTCAATCTACACTTGCTCACTTGGAGCGCTGATCTCCTCCCACAGCTTACAGTATCACCTCTATGCTGATGACTCCAGATCTACCTCTCTACACCAAATATCTCTACTGAAACCTAAACCAGAGTTTCAGCCTGCCTGTCCAACATTGCCACCTGTTGATCATCGCCTACTCCTTGATACGATGTCCTTGTTGAGATTCCAGTGTTCTACCTCTCCTGGTTTTCTTCCTATCTCTCTCATCACACCTTCAGTGTATGCAATGGTGGTCCCTCCTCCACAGCCTTCCTGCTATCGATTGGTGTATCTCAAGGCTCTGTCATGGGATCACTCCTTTTCTCAATCTACACTTGCTCACTTGGAGCGCTGATCTCCTCCCACAGCTTACAGTATCACCTCTATGCTGATGACTCCAGATCTAACTCTCTACACCAAATATCTCTACTGAAACCTAAACCAGAGTTTCAGCCTGCCTGTCCAACATTGCCACCTGTTGATCATCGCCTACTCCTTGATACGATGTCCTTGTTGAGATTCCAGTGTTCTACCTCTCCTGGTTTTCTTCCTATCTCTCTCATCACACCTTCAGTGTATGCAATGGTGGTCCCTCCTCCACAGCCTTCCTGCTATCGATTGGTGTATCTCAAGGCTCTGTCATGGGATCACTCCTTTTCTCAATCTACACTTGCTCACTTGGAGCGCTGATCTCCTCCCACAGCTTACAGTATCACCTCTATGCTGATGACTCCAGATCTACCTCTCTACACCAAATATCTCTACTGAAACCTAAACCAGAGTTTCAGCCTGCCTGTCCAACATTGCCACCTGTTGATCATCGCCTACTCCTTGATACGATGTCCTTGTTGAGATTCCAGTGTTCTACCTCTCCTGGTTTTCTTCCTATCTCTCTCATCACACCTTCAGTGTATGCAATGGTGGTCCCTCCTCCACAGCCTTCCTGCTATCGATTGGTGTATCTCAAGGCTCTGTCATGGGATCACTCCTTTTCTCAATCTACACTTGCTCACTTGGAGCGCTGATCTCCTCCCACAGCTTACAGTATCACCTCTATGCTGATGACTCCAGATCTACCTCTCTACACCAAATATCTCTACTGAAACCTAAACCAGAGTTTCAGCCTGCCTGTCCAACATTGCCACCTGTTGATCATCGCCTACTCCTTGATACGATGTCCTTGTTGAGATTCCAGTGTTCTACCTCTCCTGGTTTTCTTCCTATCTATCTCATCACACCTTCAGTGTATGCAATGGTGGTCCCTCCTCCACAGCCTTCCTGCTATCGATTGGTGTATCTCAAGGCTCTGTCATGGGATCACTCCTTTTCTCAATCTACACTTGCTCACTTGGAGCGCTGATCTCCTCCCACAGCTTACAGTATCACCTCTATGCTGATGACTCCAGATCTACCTCTCTACACCAAATATCTCTACTGAAACCTAAACCAGAGTTTCAGCCTGCCTGTCCAACATTGCCACCTGTTGATCATCGCCTACTCCTTGATACGATGTCCTTGTTGAGATTCCAGTGTTCTACCTCTCCTGGTTTTCTTCCTATCTCTCTCATCACACCTTCAGTGTATGCAATTGTGGTCCCTCCTCCACAGCCTTCCTGCTATCGATTGGTGTATCTCAAGGCTCTGTCATGGGATCACTCCTTTTCTCAATCTACACTTGCTCACTTGGAGCGCTGATCTCCTCCCACAGCTTACAGTATCACCTCTATGCTGATGACTCCAGATCTACCTCTCTACACCAAATATCTCTACTGAAACCTAAACCAGAGTTTCAGCCTGCCTGTCCAACATTGCCACCTGTTGATCATCGCCTACTCCTTGATACGATGTCCTTGTTGAGATTCCAGTGTTCTACCTCTCCTGGTTTTCTTCCTATCTCTCTCATCACACCTTCAGTGTATGCAATGGTGGTCCCTCCTCCACAGCCTTCCTGCTATCGATTGGTGTATCTCAAGGCTCTGTCATGGGATCACTCCTTTTCTCAATCTACACTTGCTCACTTGGAGCGCTGATCTCCTCCCACAGCTTACAGTATCACCTCTATGCTGATGACTCCAGATCTACCTCTCTACATCAAATATCTCTACTGAAACCTAAACCAGAGTTTCAGCCTGCCTGTCCAACATTGCCACCTGTTGATCATCGCCTACTCCTTGATACGATGTCCTTGTTGAGATTCCAGTGTTCTACCTCTCCTGGTTTTCTTCCTATCTCTCTCATCACACCTTCAGTGTATGCAATGGTGGTCCCTCCTCCACAGCCTTCCTGCTATCGATTGGTGTATCTCAAGGCTCTGTCATGGGATCACTCCTTTTCTCAATCTACACTTGCTCACTTGGAGCGCTGATCTCCTCCCACAGCTTACAGTATCACCTCTATGCTGATGACTCCAGATCTACCTCTCTACACCAAATATCTCTACTGAAACCTAAACCAGAGTTTCAGCCTGCCTGTCCAACATTGCCACCTGTTGATCATCGCCTACTCCTTGATACGATGTCCTTGTTGAGATTCCAGTGTTCTACCTCTCCTGGTTTTCTTCCTATCTCTCTCATCACACCTTCAGTGTATGCAATGGTGGTCCCTCCTCCACAGCCTTCCTGCTATCGATTGGTGTATCTCAAGGCTCTGTCATGGGATCACTCCTTTTCTCAATCTACACTTGCTCACTTGGAGCGCTGATCTCCTCCCACAGCTTACAGTATCACCTCTATGCTGATGACTCCAGATCTACCTCTCTACACCAAATATCTCTACTGAAACCTAAACCAGAGTTTCAGCCTGCCTGTCCAACATTGCCACCTGTTGATCATCGCCTACTCCTTGATACGATGTCCTTGTTGAGATTCCAGTGTTCTACCTCTCCTGGTTTTCTTCCTATCTCTCTCATCACACCTTCAGTGTATGCAATGGTGGTCCCTTCTCCACAGCCTTCCTGCTATCGATTGGTGTATCTCAAGGCTCTGTCATGGGATCACTCCTTTTCTCAATCTACACTTGCTCACTTGGAGCGCTGATCTCCTCCCACAGCTTACAGTATCACCTCTATGCTGATGACTCCAGATCTACCTCTCTACACCAAATATCTCTACTGAAACCTAAACCAGAGTTTCAGCCTGCCTGTCCAACATTGCCACCTGTTGATCATCGCCTACTCCTTGATACGATGTCCTTGTTGAGATTCCAGTGTTCTACCTCTCCTGGTTTTCTTCCTATCTCTCTCATCACACCTTCAGTGTATGCAATGGTGGTCCCTCCTCCACAGCCTTCCTGCTATCGATTGGTGTATCTCAAGGCTCTGTCATGGGATCACTCCTTTTCTCAATCTACACTTGCTCACTTGGAGCGCTGATCTCCTCCCACAGCTTACAGTATCACCTCTATGCTGATGACTCCAGATCTACCTCTCTACACCAAATATCTCTACTGAAACCTAAACCAGAGTTTCAGCCTGCCTGTCCAACATTGCCACCTGTTGATCATCGCCTACTCCTTGATACGATGTCCTTGTTGAGATTCCAGTGTTCTACCTCTCCTGGTTTTCTTCCTATCTCTCTCATCACACCTTCAGTGTATGCAATGGTGGTCCCTCCTCCACAGCCTTCCTGCTATCGATTGGTGTATCTCAAGGCTCTGTCATGGGACCACTCCTTTTCTCAATCTACACTTGCTCACTTGGAGCGCTGATCTCCTCCCACAGCTTACAGTATCACCTCTATGCTGATGACTCCAGATCTACCTCTCTACACCAAATATCTCTACTGAAACCTAAACCAGAGTTTCAGCCTTCCTGTCCAACATTGCCACCTGTTGATCATCGCCTACTCCTTGATACGATGTCCTTGTTGAGATTCCAGTGTTCTACCTCTCCTGGTTTTCTTCCTATCTCTCTCATCACACCTTCAGTGTATGCAATGGTGGTCCCTCCTCCACAGCCTTCCTGCTATCGATTGGTGTATCTCAAGGCTCTGTCATGGGATCACTCCTTTTCTCAATCTACACTTGCTCACTTGGAGCGCTGATCTCCTCCCACAGCTTACAGTATCACCTCTATGCTGATGACTCCAGATCTACCTCTCTACACCAAATATCTCTACTGAAACCTAAACCAGAGTTTCAGCCTGCCTGTCCAACATTGCCACCTGTTGATCATCGCCTACTCCTTGATACGATGTCCTTGTTGAGATTCCAGTGTTCTACCTCTCCTGGTTTTCTTCCTATCTCTCTCATCACACCTTCAGTGTATGCAATGGTGGTCCCTCCTCCACAGCCTTCCTGCTATCGATTGGTGTATCTCAAGGCTCTGTCATGGGATCACTCCTTTTCTCAATCTACACTTGCTCACTTGGAGCGCTGATCTCCTCCCACAGCTTACAGTATCACCTCTATGCTGATGACTCCAGATCTACCTCTCTACACCAAATATCTCTACTGAAACCTAAACCAGAGTTTCAGCCTGCCTGTCCAACATTGCCACCTGTTGATCATCGCCTACTCCTTGATACGATGTCCTTGTTGAGATTCCAGTGTTCTACCTCTCCTGGTTTTCTTCCTATCTCTCTCATCACACCTTCAGTGTATGCAATGGTGGTCCCTCCTCCACAGCCTTCCTGCTATCGATTGGTGTATCTCAAGGCTCTGTCATGGGATCACTCCTTTTCTCAATCTACACTTGCTCACTTGGAGCGCTGATCTCCTCCCACAGCTTACAGTATCACCTCTATGCTGATGACTCCAGATCTACCTCTCTACACCAAATATCTCTACTGAAACCTAAACCAGAGTTTCAGCCTGCCTGTCCAACATTGCCACCTGTTGATCATCGCCTACTCCTTGATACGATGTCCTTGTTGAGATTCCAGTGTTCTACCTCTCCTGGTTTTCTTCCTATCTCTCTCATCACACCTTCAGTGTATGCAATGGTGGTCCCTCCTCCACAGCCTTCCTGCTATCGATTGGTGTATCTCAAGGCTCTGTCATGGGACCACTCCTTTTCTCAATCTACACTTGCTCACTTGGAGCGCTGATCTCCTCCCACAGCTTACAGTATCACCTCTATGCTGATGACTCCAGATCTACCTCTCTACACCAAATATCTCTACTGAAACCTAAACCAGAGTTTCAGCCTGCCTGTCCAACATTGCCACCTGTTGATCATCGCCTACTCCTTGATACGATGTCCTTGTTGAGATTCCAGTGTTCTACCTCTCCTGGTTTTCTTCCTATCTCTCTCATCACACCTTCAGTGTATGCAATGGTGGTCCCTCCTCCACAGCCTTCCTGCTATCGATTGGTGTATCTCAAGGCTCTGTCATGGGATCACTCCTTTTCTCAATCTACACTTGCTCACTTGGAGCGCTGATCTCCTCCCACAGCTTACAGTATCACCTCTATGCTGATGACTCCAGATCTACCTCTCTACACCAAATATCTCTACTGAAACCTAAACCAGAGTTTCAGCCTGCCTGTCCAACATTGCCACCTGTTGATCATCGCCTACTCCTTGATACGATGTCCTTGTTGAGATTCCAGTGTTCTACCTCTCCTGGTTTTCTTCCTATCTCTCTCATCACACCTTCAGTGTATGCAATGGTGGTCCCTCCTCCACAGCCTTCCTGCTATCGATTGGTGTATCTCAAGGCTCTGTCATGGGATCACTCCTTTTCTCAATCTACACTTGCTCACTTGGAGCGCTGATCTCCTCCCACAGCTTACAGTATCACCTCTATGCTGATGACTCCAGATCTACCTCTCTACACCAAATATCTCTACTGAAACCTAAACCAGAGTTTCAGCCTGCCTGTCCAACATTGCCACCTGTTGATCATCGCCTACTCCTTGATACGATGTCCTTGTTGAGATTCCAGTGTTCTACCTCTCCTGGTTTTCTTCCTATCTCTCTCATCACACCTTCAGTGTATGCAATGGTGGTCCCTCCTCCACAGCCTTCCTGCTATCGATTGGTGTATCTCAAGGCTCTGTCATGGGATCACTCCTTTTCTCAATCTACACTTGCTCACTTGGAGCGCTGATCTCCTCCCACAGCTTACAGTATCACCTCTATGCTGATGACTCCAGATCTACCTCTCTACACCAAATATCTCTACTGAAACCTAAACCAGAGTTTCAGCCTGCCTGTCCAACATTGCCACCTGTTGATCATCGCCTACTCCTTGATACGATGTCCTTGTTGAGATTCCAGTGTTCTACCTCTCCTGGTTTTCTTCCTATCTCTCTCATCACACCTTCAGTGTATGCAATGGTGGTCCCTCCTCCACAGCCTTCCTGCTATCGATTGGTGTATCTCAAGGCTCTGTCATGGGATCACTCCTTTTCTCAATCTACACTTGCTCACTTGGAGCGCTGATCTCCTCCCACAGCTTACAGTATCACCTCTATGCTGATGACTCCAGATCTACCTCTCTACACCAAATATCTCTACTGAAACCTAAACCAGAGTTTCAGCCTGCCTGTCCAACATTGCCACCTGTTGATCATCGCCTACTCCTTGATACGATGTCCTTGTTGAGATTCCAGTGTTCTACCTCTCCTGGTTTTCTTCCTATCTCTCTCATCACACCTTCAGTGTATGCAATGGTGGTCCCTCCTCCACAGCCTTCCTGCTATCGATTGGTGTATCTCAAGGCTCTGTCATGGGATCACTCCTTTTCTCAATCTACATTTGCTCACTTGGAGCGCTGATCTCCTCCCACAGCTTACAGTATCACCTCTATGCTGATGACTCCAGATCTACCTCTCTACACCAAATATCTCTACTGAAACCTAAACCAGAGTTTCAGCCAGCCTGTCCAACATTGCCACCTGTTGATCATCGCCTACTCCTTGATACGATGTCCTTGTTGAGATTCCAGTGTTCTACCTCTCCTGGTTTTCTTCCTATCTCTCTCATCACACCTTCAGTGTATGCAATGGTGGTCCCTCCTCCACAGCCTTCCTGCTATCGATTGGTGTATCTCAAGGCTCTGTCATGGGACCACTCCTTTTCTCAATCTACACTTGCTCACTTGGAGCGCTGATCTCCTCCCACAGCTTACAGTATCACCTCTATGCTGATGACTTCAGATCTACCTCTCTACACCAAATATCTCTACTGAAACCTAAACCAGAGTTTCAGCCTTCCTGTCCAACATTGCCACCTGTTGATCATCGCCTACTCCTTGATACGATGTCCTTGTTGAGATTCCAGTGTTCTACCTCTCCTGGTTTTCTTCCTATCTCTCTCATCACACCTTCAGTGTATGCAATGGTGGTCCCTCCTCCACAGCCTTCCTGCTATCGATTGGTGTATCTCAAGGCTCTGTCATGGGATCACTCCTTTTCTCAATCTACACTTGCTCACTTGGAGCGCTGATCTCCTCCCACAGCTTACAGTATCACCTCTATGCTGATGACTCCAGATCTACCTCTCTACACCAAATATCTCTACTGAAACCTAAACCAGAGTTTCAGCCTGCCTGTCCAACATTGCCACCTGTTGATCATCGCCTACTCCTTGATACGATGTCCTTGTTGAGATTCCAGTGTTCTACCTCTCCTGGTTTTCTTCCTATCTCTCTCATCACACCTTCAGTGTATGCAATGGTGGTCCCTCCTCCACAGCCTTCCTGCTATCGATTGGTGTATCTCAAGGCTCTGTCATGGGATCACTCCTTTTCTCAATCTACACTTGCTCACTTGGAGCGCTGATCTCCTCCCACAGCTTACAGTATCACCTCTATGCTGATGACTCCAGATCTACCTCTCTACACCAAATATCTCTACTGAAACCTAAACCAGAGTTTCAGCCTGCCTGTCCAACATTGCCACCTGTTGATCATCGCCTACTCCTTGATACGATGTCCTTGTTGAGATTCCAGTGTTCTACCTCTCCTGGTTTTCTTCCTATCTCTCTCATCACACCTTCAGTGTATGCAATGGTGGTCCCTCCTCCACAGCCTTCCTGCTATCGATTGGTGTATCTCAAGGCTCTGTCATGGGATCACTCCTTTTCTCAATCTACACTTGCTCACTTGGAGCGCTGATCTCCTCCCACAGCTTACAGTATCACCTCTATGCTGATGACTCCAGATCTACCTCTCTACACCAAATATCTCTACTGAAACCTAAACCAGAGTTTCAGCCTGCCTGTCCAACATTGCCACCTGTTGATCATCGCCTACTCCTTGATACGATGTCCTTGTTGAGATTCCAGTGTTCTACCTCTCCTGGTTTTCTTCCTATCTCTCTCATCACACCTTCAGTGTATGCAATGGTGGTCCCTCCTCCACAGCCTTCCTGCTATCGATTGGTGTATCTCAAGGCTCTGTCATGGGATCACTCCTTTTCTCAATCTACACTTGCTCACTTGGAGCGCTGATCTCCTCCCACAGCTTACAGTATCACCTCTATGCTGATGACTCCAGATCTACCTCTCTACACCAATATCTCTACTGAAACCTAAACCAGAGTTTCAGCCTGCCTGTCCAACATTGCCACCTGTTGATCATCGCCTACTCCTTGATACGATGTCCTTGTTGAGATTCCAGTGTTCTACCTCTCCTGGTTTTCTTCCTATCTCTCTCATCACACCTTCAGTGTATGCAATGGTGGTCCCTCCTCCACAGCCTTCCTGCTATCGATTGGTGTATCTCAAGGCTCTGTCATGGGATCACTCCTTTTCTCAATCTACACTTGCTCACTTGGAGCGCTGATCTCCTCCCACAGCTTACAGTATCACCTCTATGCTGATGACTCCAGATCTACCTCTCTACACCAAATATCTCTACTGAAACCTAAACCAGAGTTTCAGCCTGCCTGTCCAACATTGCCACCTGTTGATCATCGCCTACTCCTTGATACGATGTCCTTGTTGAGATTCCAGTGTTCTACCTCTCCTGGTTTTCTTCCTATCTCTCTCATCACACCTTCAGTGTATGCAATGGTGGTCCCTCCTCCACAGCCTTCCTGCTATCGATTGGTGTATCTCAAGGCTCTGTCATGGGATCACTCCTTTTCTCAATCTACACTTGCTCACTTGGAGCGCTGATCTCCTCCCACAGCTTACAGTATCACCTCTATGCTGATGACTCCAGATCTACCTCTCTACACCAAATATCTCTACTGAAACCTAAACCAGAGTTTCAGCCTGCCTGTCCAACATTGCCACCTGTTGATCATCGCCTACTCCTTGATACGATGTCCTTGTTGAGATTCCAGTGTTCTACCTCTCCTGGTTTTCTTCCTATCTCTCTCATCACACCTTCAGTGTATGCAATGGTGGTCCCTCCTCCACAGCCTTCCTGCTATCGATTGGTGTATCTCAAGGCTCTGTCACGGGACCACTCCTTTTCTCAATCTACACTTGCTCACTTGGAGCGCTGATCTCCTCCCACAGCTTACAGTATCACCTCTATGCTGATGACTCCAGATCTACCTCTCTACACCAAATATCTCTACTGAAACCTAACCAGAGTTTCAGCCTGCCTGTCCAACATTGCCACCTGTTGATCATCGCCTACTCCTTGATACGATGTCCTTGTTGAGATTCCAGTGTTCTACCTCTCCTGGTTTTCTTCCTATCTCTCTCATCACACCTTCAGTGTATGCAATGGTGGTCCCTCCTCCACAGCCTTCCTGCTATCGATTGGTGTATCTCAAGGCTCTGTCATGGGATCACTCCTTTTCTCAATCTACACTTGCTCACTTGGAGCGCTGATCTCCTCCCACAGCTTACAGTATCACCTCTATGCTGATGACTCCAGATCTACCTCTCTACACCAAATATCTCTACTGAAACCTAAACCAGAGTTTCAGCCTGCCTGTCCAACATTGCCACCTGTTGATCATCGCCTACTCCTTGATACGATGTCCTTGTTGAGATTCCAGTGTTCTACCTCTCCTGGTTTTCTTCCTATCTCTCTCATCACACCTTCAGTGTATGCAATGGTGGTCCCTCCTCCACAGCCTTCCTGCTATCGATTGGTGTATCTCAAGGCTCTGTCATGGGATCACTCCTTTTCTCAATCTACACTTGCTCACTTGGAGCGCTGATCTCCTCCCACAGCTTACAGTATCACCTCTATGCTGATGACTCCAGATCTACCTCTCTACACCAAATATCTCTACTGAAACCTAAACCAGAGTTTCAGCCTGCCTGTCCAACATTGCCACCTGTTGATCATCGCCTACTCCTTGATACGATGTCCTTGTTGAGATTCCAGTGTTCTACCTCTCCTGGTTTTCTTCCTATCTCTCTCATCACACCTTCAGTGTATGCAATGGTGGTCCCTCCTCCACAGCCTTCCTGCTATCGATTGGTGTATCTCAAGGCTCTGTCATGGGATCACTCCTTTTCTCAATCTACACTTGCTCACTTGGAGCGCTGATCTCCTCCCACAGCTTACAGTATCACCTCTATGCTGATGACTCCAGATCTACCTCTCTACACCAAATATCTCTACTGAAACCTAAACCAGAGTTTCAGCCTGCCTGTCCAACATTGCCACCTGTTGATCATCGCCTACTCCTTGATACGATGTCCTTGTTGAGATTCCAGTGTTCTACCTCTCCTGGTTTTCTTCCTATCTCTCTCATCACACCTTCAGTGTATGCAATGGTGGTCCCTCCTCCACAGCCTTCCTGCTATCGATTGGTGTATCTCAAGGCTCTGTCATGGGATCACTCCTTTTCTCAATCTACACTTGCTCACTTGGAGCGCTGATCTCCTCCCACAGCTTACAGTATCACCTCTATGCTGATGACTCCAGATCTACCTCTCTACACCAAATATCTCTACTGAAACCTAAACCAGAGTTTCAGCCTGCCTGTCCAACATTGCCACCTGTTGATCATCGCCTACTCCTTGATACGATGTCCTTGTTGAGATTCCAGTGTTCTACCTCTCCTGGTTTTCTTCCTATCTCTCTCATCACACCTTCAGTGTATGCAATGGTGGTCCCTCCTCCACAGCCTTCCTGCTATCGATTGGTGTATCTCAAGGCTCTGTCATGGGATCACTCCTTTTCTCAATCTACACTTGCTCACTTGGAGCGCTGATCTCCTCCCACAGCTTACAGTATCACCTCTATGCTGATGACTCCAGATCTACCTCTCTACACCAAATATCTCTACTGAAACCTAAACCAGAGTTTCAGCCTGCCTGTCCAACATTGCCACCTGTTGATCATCGCCTACTCCTTGATACGATGTCCTTGTTGAGATTCCAGTGTTCTACCTCTCCTGGTTTTCTTCCTATCTCTCTCATCACACCTTCAGTGTATGCAATGGTGGTCCCTCCTCCACAGCCTTCCTGCTATCGATTGGTGTATCTCAAGGCTCTGTCATGGGATCACTCCTTTTCTCAATCTACACTTGCTCACTTGGAGCGCTGATCTCCTCCCACAGCTTACAGTATCACCTCTATGCTGATGACTCCAGATCTACCTCTCTACACCAAATATCTCTACTGAAACCTAAACCAGAGTTTCAGCCTGCCTGTCCAACATTGCCACCTGTTGATCATCGCCTACTCCTTGATACGATGTCCTTGTTGAGATTCCAGTGTTCTACCTCTCCTGGTTTTCTTCCTATCTCTCTCATCACACCTTCAGTGTATGCAATGGTGGTCCCTCCTCCACAGCCTTCCTGCTATCGATTGGTGTATCTCAAGGCTCTGTCATGGGATCACTCCTTTTCTCAATCTACACTTGCTCACTTGGAGCGCTGATCTCCTCCCACAGCTTACAGTATCACCTCTATGCTGATGACTCCAGATCTACCTCTCTACACCAAATATCTCTACTGAAACCTAAACCAGAGTTTCAGCCTGCCTGTCCAACATTGCCACCTGTTGATCATCGCCTACTCCTTGATACGATGTCCTTGTTGAGATTCCAGTGTTCTACCTCTCCTGGTTTTCTTCCTATCTCTCTCTTCACACCTTCAGTGTATGCAATGGTGGTCCCTCCTCCACAGCCTTCCTGCTATCGATTGGTGTATCTCAAGGCTCTGTCATGGGATCACTCCTTTTCTCAATCTACACTTGCTCACTTGGAGCGCTGATCTCCTCCCACAGCTTACAGTATCACCTCTATGCTGATGACTCCAGATCTACCTCTCTACACCAAATATCTCTACTGAAACCTAAACCAGAGTTTCAGCCTGCCTGTCCAACATTGCCACCTGTTGATCATCGCCTACTCCTTGATACGATGTCCTTGTTGAGATTCCAGTGTTCTACCTCTCCTGATTTTCTTCCTATCTCTCTCATCACACCTTCAGTGTATGCAATGGTGGTCCCTCCTCCACAGCCTTCCTGCTATCGATTGGTGTATCTCAAGGCTCTGTCATGGGATCACTCCTTTTCTCAATCTACACTTGCTCACTTGGAGCGCTGATCTCCTCCCACAGCTTACAGTATCACCTCTATGCTGATGACTCCAGATCTACCTCTCTACACCAAATATCTCTACTGAAACCTAAACCAGAGTTTCAGCCTGCCTGTCCAACATTGCCACCTGTTGATCATCGCCTACTCCTTGATACGATGTCCTTGTTGAGATTCCAGTGTTCTACCTCTCCTGGTTTTCTTCCTATCTCTCTCATCACACCTTCAGTGTATGCAATGGTGGTCCCTCCTCCACAGCCTTCCTGCTATCGATTGGTGTATCTCAAGGCTCTGTCATGGGATCACTCCTTTTCTCAATCTACACTTGCTCACTTGGAGCGCTGATCTCCTCCCACAGCTTACAGTATCACCTCTATGCTGATGACTCCAGATCTACCTCTCTACACCAAATATCTCTACTGAAACCTAAACCAGAGTTTCAGCCTGCCTGTCCAACATTGCCACCTGTTGATCATCGCCTACTCCTTGATACGATGTCCTTGTTGAGATTCCAGTGTTCTACCTCTCCTGGTTTTCTTCCTATCTCTCTCATCACACCTTCAGTGTATGCAATGGTGGTCCCTCCTCCACAGCCTTCCTGCTATCGATTGGTGTATCTCAAGGCTCTGTCATGGGATCACTCCTTTTCTCAATCTACACTTGCTCACTTGGAGCGCTGATCTCCTCCCACAGCTTACAGTATCACCTCTATGCTGATGACTCCAGATCTACCTCTCTACTCCAAATATCTCTACTGAAACCTAAACCAGAGTTTCAGCCTGCCTGTCCAACATTGCCACCTGGATTCTCACTGCCATCTAAAATTGAATATGGCTAAAACAGAGCTACTCATCTTCCTGCACAACGGCCGGCCCAGAAGCCTTCTCCCCACGCATGCACAATTCTGGAGACTGCACCTTCAAAAAGATATAAAAAAGATGGAGTCGGTCCAGAGGAAGGCTACTAAAATGGTATGTGGTTTTTATCATAAGGCGTATGGGGACAGACTTAAAGATCTCAATCTGTATACTTTGGAGGAAAACTGGGAGAGGGGAGATATGATAGAAATGTTTTAATATCTACGTAATGTAAATGTGCATGAGTCGAGTCTCTTTCAATTGAAAAGAAACTCTGGAATGGGAGGGAATAGGATGAAGGTGACCCGGTCGATATCGTATATCTAGATTTTCAAAAGGCATTCAACAAGGTTCTTCATGAACGTCTACTTAAAAAAATTGCTAGAGAAACTGGGCCTCTTCTCCCTTGAGAAGAGAAGACTGAGAGGGGACATGATTGAAACATTCAAGATATTGAAGGGAATTGACTTAGTAGTGAAAAAGAGATTGTTCATCCTCTCCAAGGTGAAGAGAACGAGAGGGCACTCGCTAAAGTTAGAAGGGAAAAGATTCCGTACAAACGTAAGGAAGTTCTTCTTCACCCAGAGAGTGGTAGAAATCTGGAACGCTCTTCCTGAGGCTGTTATAGGGGAAAGCACCCTTCATGGATTCAAGACAAGGCTGGATAAGTTCCTACTGGAACAGAACATACACAAGTAAAGCTAGACTCTAATAGGGCACTGGTCTTTGACCTAAGGGCTGCCACGTGAGTGGACTGCTGGGCACGATGAACCACTGGTCTGACCCAGCAGCGAAAAATCTTATGTTCTTAAGTTAAGAGGTGATAGGCTCAGGAGTAATATAAGGAAATACTTTTGTACAGAAAGGGTGGTACAGAAAGGGTGTACCTTTTGTACAGAAAGGTGGTGGGGACAGAGATTGTGTCTGAATTCAAGAAAGCCTGGGATGGGCACTGCGGATCTCTTAGGAAGAGATAATGGTTACTGTGGATGGGCCGACTGGATGGGCCATTTGGCCTTTATCTGCCATCATGTTTCTATGTCTTTCACAGCAGTGCGCCCCCAATTGGAAGAGAAAATTCAGCACATCACCTCTCAGACTTCATTCTCTGTTAAGTTCTCCAAGCAGCTGCATTTAAAGCCACAAAGAGCACAGCATTTTCAAAGCTACTTATGCAGATAAATAGTGTTTGAACACCGTTAAAAGCTCTTGCTTGTTCTTTGTTTTTATTCAGCACTTCCTCTCAATTGCCTGGCGCATTCCTTTCCACAATAAAGGGACTTTCACCCTATTTTTTGTTTAGACCAGATTTCTTCATTCCTATTACTGATTGTTAGCTACATCACTGCAAATAAATAAACTCCTCCCAGGCAATGGAGCAGAAAAAGGTCTCAGACAGGCACCAGAAGAACTAGGAACTCCAGCTGTAATTAAACATCAAAGCTAGATTGTACCTACTTTTCAGCTGCTGCAGCTGGATCTAAGATCCCACTACAGCTGCACGCCCAAAACATCCATCTCCCACCCCAGATTCAGTACATATATCCAGCACCATAGCTGTTGCCTGATGGGTAACTTTCTTAGTATCCAGCTTAACCATTAGGAAAACTAGGTAGCTGCATAGAGGAGCAGCTTCTCAGGAGTGGCAAAGAGCAGCTGCAGTTAAAGCAAAGCACCAGAGCCAGGCAAAACTCAAAGAACCATCAGCATGTACTTTTAATTGCAGGGAATGGGAGCAGTTTTCAAATAGCCCATTTAGACTCATAGTTATTAAAATGGACTACTCTTAAAGCATGATATATATCACTAACCTGTGCTATTGTAACACAGGTCCCATTTTATGCAATGAGACCTAGTTGCTAATAACAGGATTAACAGTAAAATAACACATCTTAGCAGTAGCCGACATGGATAACTCCCCCCCCCCCAACCCTGGGAAATGGCTTTTTGCTATTTGAAAACTGCTCTCTTTCCTTGCAATTACAAATTAAAGGCATCCTTTTACTTAGGGTTACCAGATGTCCAGATTTCCAAGGAAAGATTTTCAAAACCCGTCACTTTGTCCGGGTTTTGAAAAGCTGTGTCGGGCAGGGAGGAAGACTGCGCACACGCGGCCATCATGCAATGACATCCATACGCATGCTATTTTGTAGGCGGTAAGGGCTCAGTCGCTATTTCTGTGCTAACTAGTTAATGCAAGGTAATACAGCTGCACTAACTCTCCACTCCCAGAATGAAAAGTATTTTTTTAGCATGCGGCTAATGTGCGCACATGCAGAACACCTGAGCACACTCTAGCAGTGGGTACCAAGGGGTCCGCCCCGGGTGCACGCCCCAAGGGGGTGCACAGCCGGCCACCCTCCCTATTCTGCCGCTGCTCCGTCTAACCACCGCATCCCAGCACCGGCTCCCCCGCAGAGTCACTCCTTAACCTGGCTGGCAACTGCGTGATAGGTGGAGGCAAAAGGTGAGGTGGACTGGTGGGCGGGGAAAAAGTGTAGGGCCCACAAGACTTCACCTCCGGTGTCAATTTTAACGTCGGAGAGGAAGTTCTGGGCCAGCCAATCGCTGTCTGGCTGGCCTGGAATTTCCTCCCCGTTAGAACTGATGCCGGAGGTGAAGTCTTGTGGGCCTGGCACATGTAGGCGCCAGGCCTGGCTCAGGGAAGGAGCAGGGAGAAATCGGCTGCTTGGGGGTGGGGGTAGAGAAAGAATCAGGGAAGTGGAGAAATGGCAGGATGGCCTGGTAGGGGCAGGGGGAGAAAGAAAGAAAAGCAGAAATAAAGAGAGGGGCCAGGGGGAGAGAGAAAGAAAGGCAGAAATAAAGAGGGGGGCCAGGGGGAGAGAGAAAGAAAGGCAGAAAGAAAGAGGGGGGGCCAGGAGGAGAAAGAAAGGCAAAAAGAAATATTGGCTTTACAGAAGAAGGACCAGAGACTCATGAAATCACCAGACAAAAAGGTAGGAAAAATGATTTTATTTTCAATTTAGTGATCAAAATTTGTCCATTTTGAGAATTTATATCTGCTGTCTATATTTTGCACTATGGCCCCCTTTTACTAAATCGCAATAGCGGTTTTTAGCACAGGGAGCCTATGAGCGTCAAGAGCAGTACGGGGCATTCAGCACAGCTCCCTGCACTAAAAACCACTATCGCGGTTTAGTAAAAAGGGCGGAGGTATTTGTCTATTTTTGTATAGTTGTTACTGAGGTGACATTGCATAGAGTCATCTGCCTTGACCTCTTTGAAAAAATCCCCGAATATAAATGATAATTAACATTTTCTCTGCATACAGTGTGCTTTGTGTTTTTTTTAAATTTTATTGTTGGTAGATCATTTTGACTTGGTCATTTTAAAAGTAGCTGACAAGCCCAAAAAGTGTGGGCATCCTTGCTGTAAACAGTGGTGTCCGTCCCAGCTTCTGCTCCCTCCAGCGGTTGTTTCACTTCTGGCCGGCTCCCCTGCTCAAAGCTGTGGGCATCGGCTCCTCACGCAATTCGAAGCTGCGTCGGAAGCATTCCCTCTGACGTCACGATGTCAGAGAGAAGGCTTCCAACGCAGCCACGGATCGTGTGAGGTGCACAGGGAAGGGGGGGAGAAATCTGCTGCTGCACAGGGAAGGGGGGAGAAATGCTACTGCTGCACGGGGAAGGGGGTGAGAGAAATGCTGCTGCTGCTGCACCCAATTGGTGAGAGAGAGGGAAGAAGGGAGAAGGAAGACAAGGGAGAGGCACCAGAGATGCCAAGTCCATGGGAGGGAGGGAAAGGAAAAAAGGAAAGGAGATACCAGACCATGGAGGGGGAGGAAGAGATACCATGGCATGGGGGGAGGGAAGGGAAGGAGATAGAGATACCACACCATGGTGTGGAGTGGGAAGGAAGGAAGGAAAGGAGAAGAGAAAGAGAGAGATGCCAAAGCATAGGGGAGGGGGTGGAGACAGAAAAATGGAGAGGGGGTGAAGCTGAAATGAATCATGTGCAAAGGAGAGAAGGGACCCCGAATATACAGTTTATTGAAGGGACATAGAAAGAGGGAAGATGCCATATGGAAGAGAGAGAAGGTGGACTGTAGATGGAAGGGGCAGAGAGAATGTAGGTAGTAGATGGAAGGGGTAGAGAAAGAGGGCAGAAGCTGGGTGGAAGGGGCAAAGAGAGGGTAGATGTTGCACGGAAGGGAGAGAGGACAAGCGCTGTATAGAAAGAAGAGAGCAAAGAGAAGATGATTAAAGCAGAAACGACAAAAGGTAGAAAGATTTTTTTGTTGCTTTACTTAGAATCAAGCAGTATTGATAAAAGTTTATAAATAGGAAATGGAAATAAGTCAATTTTTTGGACTAAACCCCTTTTCTCAGGACAGGATAGCATAACAGCAGTATACTGTACTGTTCTGAAGAAAGATTTGGCCTCTGAAAGCTAATTGAAAAATGGATTAGTCCAATAAAATGGTATTTTCTTATTTCTCATTATTTGTTTTATTTTTATTTGTTAATTTGTAAAGTGGTGATTGTTATGTATCAGTTTTTTCAAATTTACATCTACTGTCTTTATATTTTGCACAGTATTAGGGGACATGTGTCACTATTTTTGTGGTGTTGCATTGTATGTAGAGTCTGGTTTCTTGGTGGTTCAGTTTAACTTTTTTCTACATATTTCTATTTTTAGTTTGTGATTATTCCATATTAGGCGAGGGTGTATCTCTGTTCTGTGTGTATGAAAAGGACATAGTTTTCAGTTGGCATTGACTGTAGGATCAATTGACTGTGCGGGATCTGGCTTGTTTAGTTTTACAATGTATGTGTTGGTGTTCTAGTGCTCATTGCAGTGTTTAAGATGCTGCCTTTTCCTAGGTACACTCTTGTGCGATATGTGGATTGTTACTAAAAATCATATTTTTGATATAGATGGGGGGGTCAAAAAGTGATGGGCCCCGGGTGTCACATATACTAGGTACACCACTGCTCTGTGGTACACCATTTTAAGCTGCATTAGATGTATGTTAGCATCTAATGCAGCTTTGCAAAAGGGCTCCATAGAAAGATAGATATGTGTCCTTACCTCTTGTGTTATTTTTAAATTTAAGGATAGATGCTCAGGGGGTTGGGAAGACAGATACTGCACATACAGGGAGGGGGTTGAGAAGGACAAATGCATGGGGGAGGTAGGAAAGGAGGAAAAGAGAGATGCTGCACAGGTGGAGTAGTGGAAATGGAGAAAAATAAATGCTGCCGTGGAGGAGGGAAAAGGAACAGAGAGTTGTTGGACATAGGTGTATGGCATGAGAGGGAAAGAGAGTTGATGTATTTGGGGAAAGGAAGAAAGAGGGATAATTGTTAGACATGATAGTGATGGAGAGGAGGGATGGAGGAGAGATGACCCAAAGAAGGGAAAGATGTCAGACCACTGGAATGGGAAGGAGAAAGAGAGAGAATGGGAAGGAGAGAGAGAGAGATGCCAGACTGCAGAAAGGAAAGGAGAGAGATGTTAGACCTCGGAAAGAGGGAGGGAAGAAGAGAGAGATGCCAGACCATGGGAGAGGAGAGAGATTCCAGGCTATGGGAAGGAGAGGAGAAAGATGCCATATGAGGAGGGAAGGGGGAAGACAGAGATGTTTGACCATGGGAGAGGGATGAGATGGTGCATAGGATAGATAGGTGTAGGAGAAAAGAAGTTTCAAGTTTATTTATAGCTTGATATACCGACCATCACAAGTATCTGGAAGGTTTACAATAATAGAAATAAAAAAAAAAAATTTAAAATATTTAAAATTGCATAAGGAAAATAATAAATTGAAATTAAAAAAAAAAAAAATAGGGGGGATTGAGGCCAAGATAAGGACATAATTGAGACGGGTAGGTGACAAGAGGAAGGAGGGGGGAGAGGAGGATTTTTAATTACATTATGTAAATAAAAATAAAAGGAAGGAAAAAGTGGAGGGATAAAACGGGAAGGGGAATGTCGCTTCTTGAAAGCGTTTCTCTATTTATTAGTTTTTATTTTCCCTTTTTTGGGGTTCTCAATTGGAATTTAGATAGGCGACTTTGAATAGAAATGTTTTAAGGTGTGTTTTAAACTTGTTTAGAGAATTTTCAAAGCAGAAGTGTGGGGGCATTGTATTCCAGAGCGAAGGCACGACAGCAGAAAATATAGTGTTTTTAGTATAGTATACGTCCTTGATTGAGGGGACTGTCAGTAAGTTCTGATTAGTGGATCTAAGGGCCCTAGCAGGGGTATGTGGGGTTAGATATTTGTCTAGAAAGGCTGGTAGGTGGAAGGTCCTAATTTTGAAGACTAGAAGGAGGATCTTATAAGTTGTTCTGTGAGAGACTGGTAGCCAGTGTGACTCTCAAAGTAGAGGGGTAACATGGTCATATTTTTTGGCTTTATATATAAGTTTGATCGCGGTATTTTTAATTAATTGCAGTCGACGGGTTTCCTTTTGAGTTATTCCATGGTAGAGTGAGTTACAATAGTCTATGTGTGAGATGATCAATGAATGAATTAGAGTTTGGATAGAAGCAGGTTCTAGGACTGAAGTTATGGTGTGAATTAGATGGAGTTTGTAGAAACAGGTTTTGGTCAGAGAGCTAATTTGGTCATTGTAGTTGAGGTGTTTATCAAAGATGATTCCTAAAAGTTTGAGTTTGGACTCAATTTGAAGGGGAGCAGAGTCGATAGTTATTTGTCCAGTTAGGGTGTCATTGTTTTTTAGTGGGAATAGAATCCCTCGAGATTTTGCAATGTTCAATGAGTCTACATCAGGTCTATACCTGACTGGGCCTCCGCGTGTGCGGATCGCTGGACTCGATGGACCATGGGTCTGATCCGGAGATGGCAGTTCTTATGTTCTTATGTTCTTATGTTCTATTGGTTCGAAGCCATAAGCTAATTTTGTCTAATTTAAGATTAATTTCTTGGATGTCGTTAATGTTAGCTGGGTTAATAGGGTGAGAAAGTTCATGGTGGAGAGGGCGCATCGTTTGGGGCCTCGGGGTCAAGAGGGCTCCCAACCTCGTGTGGTTATTTTTAAGATTTTGAACTTTGCCCACAAGACTGCCATACTGCAAGTGCTTCGAGCAGGCAAGGGCCTGTGCCATGACAATAAAAATATTCTTTGTTTCCAGGACTATTCTACTGTAGTGGTGGTGCGACGCCGTGAATTTACACCCATTTGCTCAGCTCTGTATGCTAATAAAGTGAAGTTTGCCCTACTCTATCCGGCAAAATTGAGAATTCAGAAAGATGGACGCACCCAGACTTTTGACTCTCTGGCCATCACACTGACTTTTGTGAATACCTTGGGTATCGAGGTGGTCCCTCCGTTAGTGACTAGGAGGCAACCTGGTGTAGTGACTGCTGTCGTTGGGACCCCATAGAGTTCTGGTATTGGAATCTGTGGTATACTGTGATTGTTAGTTGGACTGTTTGGTGGGAGTGTGGTGTGGCTTGGGGGAGGGGGTTTGTCTGCGGGTTTGTGAATGTGTCTGGTTGTAAGTTTGGTGAGTGGGGACTCTGTTAGTTTAAGGGGTCCTTATGGGTTTTGTTCTGTTGGGACGACGATAGGGATGTAACTTGTGAAGTGGTTTGGGGGGGAACTTGGGGAGAATGGGGAAGGGTAGGGGGATGTTTTCCCTTGAGGGGGTTTGGGTGGGTTCAACACTCCAGTGTCGGGGGATCTTGGTTCTGGTGGGGCTTGGGAGTCTGTTATATTGGATTTGTGGGGCAGAGGGGTCTGATGTGGGCTGGGCATTGGACCCCTTTATTATTGTTCAGGTTTGAGTTGACTATTCTGTTTTACCTGACTGTGAGTGATCCATCTTTAAAGGTGTGCTCGTGGAATTTGGCGGGTATAAATTTGCCTATAAAGAGGTCTAAGATACTACAAATTCTCCAGCAGAAGGGGATGCATGTGGCTTGTCTGCAGGAGACACATCTGTCCGATGCTGAACATGAGAAACTGGGTAGGGGATGGGTTAAAGAGGTTTATTATTCCACGGGCACTATCCATAGTGCAGGGGTAGCTATTCTCCTTAGTAAATATCTTCCCTATACTGTGCATAGAGTGGTTAAGGATACGGGAGGTGGTATTTGTTTCTTCATTTGGATATTCATTGTCAGGAGATGATATTGGCAAATGTTTATGCTCCAAATGTGTTTAACCTTGATTTTTTTTTCAGAAGTTCGTGGGTCTGTGCGCCACCTTTCCGGATGTTCCCTTGATGTTCTTGGGGGATTTCAATATAGTCTTGGACCCTGATATGAATTGGCTGGGAGGGGCCTCTCCTGCGGATCTCCAATCGGCACGGGGGCTTACTCAGTTTTGTAGGGGTTTGGACCTTGTTGATGTGTGGAGATTATATCATCCTCTGGATAAGGATTTTACACATGTGTCCCGTGCTCATCCCACCATGTCCAGAATAGATTATATTTTGGTTGTCATTTCTTTTTTGCCCCGGGTGACTCGAGCAGAAATTGATGTCCCTACTATTTCTGATCATGCTTTGATATGGGTGGAAGTTCAGGGTATGCAATTTGGAGGTCGACCTGGTCCATGGAAATTTCCTCGTCTTCTTTATTGGGATCGGCATTTCCGGGCTCATATTATCAAATGCTGGCAGCAGTTTTTATTGGACTATGTCTCCTCAGCCTCCAATCCGGTGTTACTTTGGGAAACTGCTAAAGCGGTTCTTTGTGGGGAAACTATAGCATATGTAGCCCGACAACGTAAGGAACAATCACGTGATCTTTTATATTTACACCGGAAGGTGGAGGTTTGTAAAAGTCAGTGGATAGCTTCTGGATCGCTGATGGATCATCATTCCCTCTTGGTGGCCCGGGTGGCCCTGCAAACTAAGATTCATGAACATAGCCAGAGGTCCCAGCAATTTTATCACCATCGGTTTTATAAATATGGTAATCGGTCTGGTAGACTTCTGGCTCGTTTGGAACATCCTTGGCAGGGCCCTCATTTTTGTAAAGGACTTATTCTTGGGGCGTTTTTGTCACTGATCGGGACCGCTTGACGGAGATTTTTTATCAGCATTTTCGGGAGTTTTATTCCAAGCGGCAGTCTACCCCAGCCACGTTGCATTCTTATTTCCAGACCCTCCATTTGCCCCAATTTTGGGGGGTGTCTAGCAGTGTTCCCTCTAAGCGGGCGGGTGTTGTGAGCAAACTTTTTTCACTGTGAGCTAAAAATATCGGGCGCCAGCAAGTTATGAGCCAAATAAATATGTTGCTTTCTACCACAGAACTTCCTTATGTTTGTATGGAATCTATCCCCTTTCAACTTTAGAGAGTGCCCTCTCGTTCTCCCTGCCTTAGCTACTAAGTCTATTCCCTTCAGTACCTTGAATGTTTCTATCATGTCCCCTCTCAATCTCCTCTGCTCAAGGGAGAAGAGGCCCAGTTTCTCTAATCTTTCGCTGTACGGCAACTCCTCCAGCCCCTTAACCATACGTGACAAAAAATCAATTCATGTAGCAAATGCTACATTTATCTTTTGGCATGGCCCATCATGTAGCAAATGCTATAACTGATGGGCCATGCCAAAAGATAAATATATATATACTAAAAAATAAAAAATAAAAATAAATATATACTAGGAGTAAAGGGGCATGCAATAAAGCTTTTAAGTAGTAGATTTAAAACAAACCTGGGAAAATATTTTTCATTCAACATGTAATTAAAAAAAGATTTGGATAATTTCCTTAAAAAATCTGCATGACATTATTAAGATGGACTTAGGAAAGCCCACTGCTTATTCCTAGAATAAACAGCATAAAATCTGTTTTACTCTTTTGCACTGTTGTGCTTTCAGCAAAATGTTTTAAACACAAAAACAGAAAATCACATGCACAGGCATTAGGTCACCCAGGCATCTAGAATTAGCAATCTTGCACAGCCAGCCTATGATTGACAGGAGCTGCCAAATCACATTGAAAAGGATGATAAGGAAGGCAGATAAGAGATGGTGGAAGGAAGACAAAACGAAAAGGCAAGAACAAAACTGAAGTAGAAACGAGCCAAACATACAGTATAGCATACAAAAAATGTATGTTTTCCTTTGGCTTCCAAAAACTGATTGGCATCCAAGTTCCCTAAAGTTTCACACAGTCATCTTCTAATAATGTCACCATATACAGTTGGCTTGCCAGAAATATGTTTAGGATGCCACTGCAACTCTACCAACAGCATATTAACTTAACAGTGTAGCTTCAAAATAACTGCATCTCTATCCTTCCCTCCCCCCTGTGGTTTTTAGCATATCTCTCTTCTCATTTCCTCCACTCAGATCTGATCATTCTCTGCTCTCTCTTCCCTTTTCTTCTCTGGTCTTCCTTCTCTATTTTCTGCCTCCATCTAAATTAAATTCTTTCTTACTATTTAGTCCCGTTTCCCTCTTTTCACTGTGTCTACACACAGCTTGTCACCCCTTTCCCTCACCCCTCCATTATCTTACTATTTTCTTCCCCCTTTATTTATCTCCTCCTTCCATCCAGTATGTGTTCTTTCCCCACTTCCATTCAGCATCTGCTCTCCCTTCTCAACTGACATCCATCTGCCTTCTGCTCTCTCTCCCTTCTTCTCCCTTCCATCATCTGTCCCCTTCTCTCTCTCTCTCATCTCCTCCATTCCATCATCTGCCCCTTCTCTCTCTCTCTCTCTCTCCCCCCCCCAACTTCCATCATCTGCCCCCCTTCCCCTCACCTTTGTGGGTCACTTTCTTTCCCCTGAGGGTGGCTCATGTCACAGGGGAAGCTTTGGCCGAGCAGAACCGCTTGATTGACAGTGGAACTTACTTGATTGATGTCGATGCTGGGGCCCGTTGCCGTTTGAAGGAAAAAAAAAAAAGGTGGAAAAAAGGAACCTGTAAAGGCGAGAGGAAGGGAAACCTCCAGGACAGCTGCTTTTTGCCCTCCTTCAGCGGCCCAAGAGTTCAGACCAGCAGCGGCAGCTCTGTATGCTTTTAACTTCGGCACAGAGCTGCCCCTAATCAATAGTTTAGCGCGGTTTCATGAGGCAGCCTCGGGGCCTTTGATAGCCGGCCCGCTTCGATGATGCGATGTGGGCCGGCCTAGCAAAGGCCCCGAGGCTGCCTTATGAAACCGCGCTAAACTATTGATTAGGGGCAGCTCTGTGCCGAAGTTAAAAGCATACACAGCTGCCGCTGCTGGTCTGGAGGTGCGGAGACAACGCAGGAGGCAAACACGGTGGAAGGCAGGAGTCCCGGCGAAGGCAGGAGTCCCGGCACAGCGACTACAACAGGAAGTTGCAAGTCAGCTGACGCCGGCCTTTCGTTGCGGCGGGGACCGAATCCTTCGCGGACCGGCAAGATTTTGTTTGCGGACCGGCGGTTGAAGAACTGTGCTCTACACTGTGTGCGCTGTGACGAGAAACTTGTGCGCTGCGAGGTTATATTTTGTGCGCCAGCGCACCCCAGCGCAGCTTAGCGGGAACACTATAATACTTGCTCCATGAGCCGATCACTGCCTTGGAGATTAGTCAGGTAATTAAGGATTCACCTCTGTCCAAAGCTCTGGGACCTGATGGTCTCTCTTCGGAGTTTTATAAAATTCTGCAAGGTCACATAGTCAAGTCTTTGGAGGCTTATTTTCCAGCCCATGCCAATTGTGCTCATATAGTATTGATCCCCAAGCCTGATAAAAATCCTAAGTCTGTGGATTCTTAACGTCCTATTTTGTTAATTAATTTTGAACTTAAATTGCTGGCAAAAATTTTGGCCACGTGTTCATCTTTCCTTTTACCTGAGGTGATTCACCCGGACCAGGTCGGCTTCATCCAGGGAAGGCAGGCAGTGTGGAATGTGAGAAAAGTTATGGCCGCATTGGGGCACAGTGTTACTTATTCTCTCCTGATTAGTTTAGATGCCCGTAAAGCTTTTGACTGTGTGGACTGGGAATATTTGTTTTTGGTTTTGGGTAAATATGGGTTGGGGGGCCTGTTTCTGGACATGGTGCGGGTTCTTTATGCCAATCCCAGTGCGGCAGTGCTGGTTAATGGCGCTGTGTCTGACGGGTTCCGGGTAGAGCGGGGCACTCATCAGGGGTGTCCGCTTTCTCCCTTACTTTTTATTTTATCTTTGGAACCTTTGTTGCACTGTATCAGAGAGGATGGCTCTATTTTGGGCCTTCAAGTGGGTCAGGAGGAAGTGCGATGTCTGTCTTTTGCCGATGATATTTTGTTGTTGCTGACTCAGCCCCAAAATTCTTTTCAATGGGTTTTGCAGCTTGTCGAGTGTCATGGGGGGGTATTGGGCTTTGAATTAAATTTAGACAAGTCTGAGAACTTGCCGTTTAGTGGGTATGCTTATGAGGATTGGATCTCACCTTTTCCTTTGCGAGAGGTGGTGCATAGACTCAAATATTTGGGGATATATATCATGGGTGACCTTAAAAAAGCTTATGTGGAAAATTTTTCTGTGTTGTTGGGTAAATCACTGGACTTATTTGCTCTTTGGACCAAATTCCCGCTGACATTGCGGGGTAAAATTGCTTTGTTCAAAATGGTATTGTTCCCAAAATGGTTTTATGTGATGCAAACTTTTCCTATGTATATCATGAATAAGTTTTGCGTAAGATTCTTTGGAACAATAAGAAGCCCAGATTGACTTTGGCGCAACTCTCTTTGCCGCTTGGGAGTGGTGGTTTGGCGTTGCTGGACCTGAGAAAATACAATGTTGCATGTCTCCTCCGACATTTGGTTGACTGGATTAAGAATATTCAATATTATACTCCTGTTTCTCTTGAACAGCAGTTGATGGCACCAACACATTTGTTGTATTATCTTCATGCAAAAAGACCCTATCGGATTTTTCCTACTCGTTCTCATCCTTTGCTGAAATCTATGAGACAGTGTTGGCAATGGTATGCATTTGTCTTCCACCTCAACTGTGCTATTGCCCTTGTGGGGGAATCGGGATCTGGATCCGGATGGCTCTAAGACCTACTTGCGGAGCTGATATGACAATGGTCTCTGTTATGTGCGGGATGTGATGACAGCATGAGGCCTTCCTGTCTCCTTCCCTGATCTTCTGGCTTGGGGTGTCTTGCAGGTTCGAGATTGGCTTTTTTATGGCCAAGTAATCCATTATCTGCATTCCCTGGACCACTCCACTTTGAACGAAGATATGGCGGATATGGTTCAGGAAACTTTGACCCTGTCTCGTTCATCCCGAACCAGTTTATCCTTTCACCAGGTCAGCTTGGGAAGTTTCAGTGTTCCCTGGAACTATGATGCTGTGGCGGTGGTATGGAATCAGGACCTTGCTCCTACCGAGCAGATTACTGGTGAGGGCTTGCGTCTTCTTATGCGACATCTCCCGCACCTGACTCGCTCGGTGGTGCTGCAGGAACAATACTATAAATTCTTATTGAGACTTTACATCTCCCCATATAGGGCATTTGTTTCTGGCATTGCTACTCATGCTGAATGTCCTAAGTGCCAATTAACAGCAGCTGGATTGTTTCACATGTTTTGGTCCTGTGACAGAGTACAAACTTTCTGGTCCTTTGTTGATTTCCACCTACAGACGATTATAAAAAAAAATTCCCCTGAGGGCAGATGTTTTGCTTTTCTTTCAATTCACCTCTTTGGGATTTTCCAGGGGTAACTCCTTATTGCTGAAAAAAGCTTTGTTGTTGTCGCGAAAATGTATCCTTTTGCTCTGGCGGCAAGTGGAGGAAATTCCGGGCAGTTTGTGCTCCAGTTTGTCCCACGGCGCCCAAAGTGCCCTCTTGAACTTCTGACACTGGAGTGCTTGGAGGGGTGGGGGGGTTTTGGGGGTGGTGGTGCTTGGTTTCTTGGTTGGGTCCATTTGTCTCCGTGCAGCCACCACGCAGTAGACACTTTCATCGTGTATTCTGGTTTTGATTCCTGGTTGTATTTGTTTCAGGATTATTGTATATTTTCTTTTGTATTTTCATTTCATAATAAAAAATTTTTGGGGAAAAAAAAGTTAATCCTGGGGGTTGTACTGCATACAGAGTTCTGAATCTTAGGGTTTGGTTTGAATATTTTAGTTTGTGGTCCTGTATTTGCATAGGGGTTATCTGTGTTCTGCATGTGTGACCAAGGCCAGGTGTTCTGGTAGGAATGAATGTTGAGAAACATACAATGTGCTTTGTGTAGTTTAATTTTGTAGTTAACCATTATGTATTGTTAATAAGATTACATTTTGTGTATATATGAAAAATGAATGGAAAAAATGGTATTACAATTAGTATTATTATGGGGGTGGGGTCCAGGGCCGGAGCTTGGGTGGGATCTGGGGCGGAGCTTGGGCAGGGTCTGGGGTGGAGCTTGCGGGCCCCCCAAACAAAAAAGCATTCCGCTGCCTATGTCCTCACGACTCCATTGTTGTGTGTGCTTTCCTCATCGTTGAGGCCTTCCTTTGGCTTCTTCTCCAAGTAGCACTCTATGCCATACTTTGAACTGTTAGAATATTTTTATTGCTACAATTATCTGTTGCCTATGCTTTACTTGGTCTTACTGTACACCACCTTGGATGAATTTCTTTAACAAGGCAGCAAATACATCCTAATAAAGAAATAAATCTGACTGCCAGAACAGAGGAAGGTTTTCTTCTTTAATTTTCTATTTACTGTTTTAGAATTGCATGAGGAACCAGAAAAGAAGCTCTCACAAACAAATAACAAACATTACTCTACAAAAATACAGAATAATTAGAAACAGAATATATATAAAATTACACCTCACCCAGAAGGAGAGAGAGACTAAGGGGTCCTTTTATCAAGCTGCGCTAACGGGGTTAACGCGTTGGACATTTCATTACGCGCTAACCCCCGCGGCAAGCAAAAAAACTAACGCCTGGTCAATGGAGGCATTAACGACTAGTGCGGCAGGCGGTTTAACGTGCAGTATTCCGGGCGTTAAACCCCTACCGCACCTTGATAAAAGGACCCCTAAATCAATCCACAATACAATGAAACAAATTAGAAAAGGAAAACACATCACTTCAGATGTCCCCAAGATCAGCTTTTGGACATAATATTTATAGCTTGAGTAACAGAGAGATACATCTGAAAAACTAAAAAACCCCTTTTGAGCAGGAAAGAGGCTGGCAATTTTTGGCACAGGTAGTACTAAGATGAGATCCTGTATTCTAGGGAAGTCTTGTAGAGAAAAGAAAATTCTGAGCTTGCTGCCTTCTGCTTCCCCCATATCAGCAGAGGAGACATGAAGAGAAATATTTAGCTGTTTATAAGGGGAAGGGGCAAAGTTTCAGAGATGGTTTTCTAACTGGGAATCTTTGCTTTTTGATTCAGTACCACCACCTTGTGGACATAGTCCTATTTTTGTCATATGTCAGTGGAGGAGCATGCAGCAGAATTTACAGATTCATAGGGAAAGGGAAGAAGGACTTGGAAAGAGAAGGCCGAGGGAGATATGACTGAAGTCTACAAAATCCTGAGTGGAGTAGAACGGGTACAAGTGGATCGGTTTTTCATTCCATCAAAAATTACAAAGACTAAGGGACACTCAATGAAGTTACAGGGAAATACTTTTAAAACCAATAGGAGGAAATTTTTTTTCACTCAGAGAACAGTTAAGCTCTGGAACATGTTGTCAGAGGTTGTGGAAAAAGCGGATAACATAGCTGGTTTTAAGAAAGGTTTGGACAAATTCCTGGAGGAAAAGTCCATAGTCTGTTATTAAGACATGGGGAAGCCTCTGCTTGCCCTGGATCGGTAGCGTGGAATGTTGCTACTCTTTGGGTTTTCGCCAGGTACTAATGGCCTGGATTGGCCACTGTGAGAACAGGCTACTGGGCTTGATGGACCATTGGTCTGACCCAGTAAGGCTATTCATTTGTTCTTATGACTTGTATACTGCCTTTTTGTGGCTTTGGCATTTCAAAGCTGACATTCAAGTTTTCAAGTTTTATTAGGATTTTATATACCGCCATTCAAGGTGGTGGGCACTGGAGGATTGAGTGACTTGCCCAGGGTCACAGGAAACAGCACTGGAATTTGATCTCACAACCTCTGGGTGCAGAGATAGCAGCTGTACCAGTGAGCCCCACCTTCTCCCTCATAGAAGCTATGGGGGGGACCACTTCTGCTACAGCCCCAAGAATTGGGCTGAAACCTCCTTCTCATTTTAGAGACATCTGAGTTGGTGGCATGGAACTGAAGGGTTCTGCAGCAGAGCTGATCCAACCGTTAGCAAAGAACTGCTGCAAACAAAGCAAAACAACAGTTCCTGGATCATCAGCAAATGTGCTTTTATCTGGATTTTTACAGGATGTTTGTGCGATGAATATGACTGTTGAATTTTTCTTATCAAAATATTGGAGGTTCGGCAGGCTAGAAACCTGAAAGTTAGGGGTGGGGGGTGAGGGAGTAACTAGGGTTACCATATGACTCCAGAAAAAGGAGGATTGGGACATCCGGGTTTTACTTCTACGAAAAGCAATGGAAGTAAGGCGGACAGATAGAGACATCTGGGCTTTACTTCTATTGAATCAAATGGAAGTAAAGCCCAGATGTCTCAATCCGTTCTCCTTTTACTGCAGCCATATGGTAACCCTAAGTAAGACTGAAGGTTCACCTAGAGTGCCCACCACCCTTGCACTGGCTTTGTTCTGTATTATTATTATTATATACCACCTTTCAATGGAGGTTGTCTAAGCAGTTTACATTCAGGTACTCAAGCATTTTTCCCTAGCTGTCCCAGTGGGCTTACAATCTGTCTAATGTACCTGAGGCAATAGAGCCACCCAGTCTCCATGAATGCCCTGCATCTTACTTTGACTGTAATTTTATTTAAAAAGTGCTACACAAAGTCAAAACTGTGAAGCCATTGCAGAGATATACTGATCACATCCTTAACAAATGCAGTGGTCCCTGCACTGAAGACCTTACAATCCAGGCGGATAGGGGAAGGGAAGGCCTTCATTGTCTTCCTCCGAATGTATGGAAAGAGAAGAGAGGAGTGGACAGGTGGACTAAGGGCGAGAAACAGAGGACTTCGGGAGTAGGGAGAGTAAATGAAAGAGGGAGTGTGTTCAGGTGATGTTGGAATGAGGCGAGAGAGGAGAATGAATATAGAAGGGACTGGAATGATTTGGGAAAGGAAGAAACATGCAGAAGGGAGGTGAGAGGGAGAAACCTAAAGAGGTTTTGGAGAGTACCGGTAAATGTAATGAGTACAGAAGGGAGAGGGAGCTTGTAGAGAAAGATAGAAGTGTAAGTGGTAAAGGAGGGAGGAGCAAGGATGAGTACAGGAGGGGGGAGGGTTGGGGGAAGAGAAGGACATGTAGAAGTATAGGAATGCAAATGGGAGGGGCAGAGATGAGTTGGATAAGGAGAGGAAGATTTGAGGCTAGAGCAGAGCACCAGTTTGTGTCCAGGTGACAGGGAAGTGGGAGCAGGACTGCTGGCCATGCCACCAGTGGAGAGGAGCCTAGAGTGCAGACCCTTCAAACAAAGGAAGTGTCTGGGTAAGGAGACTCTGGAATTTAATTCTAAGGGGTCTTTCCATAGCCATTGGGAATGGGGGAGCATTTACACCTTGCACTGGAAATGTGTCTTGTGTTATGTAACGTCTTGTGTTATGATTCCTGCACTGGCTAAACATGTTGTGCTGTGTTGTGTTTATCCTATGCTGTGTGTATTGTGTTATGGTGTCTGCACCGGCCATGTATGTCTTCTTCTGTTAACTGTCCTACCCTATATATCTTGTGATCCTTGCACTGGCTGAGTGTGTTGTGTTGTCTCTGTACTAGCTGAGAGTTTGTTGTGCAGTGCTATGTATTGTCTTATGGTCTCTGCAGTGACTGTGTCGTTTGTGTTATGTTACTATTTCTATGGTGTGGACGTGTGTTGTGCTGTGTTTGCTGTTAAGCTGTATTATGTTATGATATATGCACTGACTGTGTTATGTGTCTGCACTAGCTGAGAGTTTGCTGTGTTATGCTGTGCTATGGTTAGGCAGTGGCTGAGTATGAACATAAGAACATAAGAATAGCCTTACTGGGTCAGACCCATGGTCCATCAAGCCCAATAGCCCATTATCACGGTGGCCAACCAGGTCACTAGTACCTGACCAAAACCCAAGGTGTAGCAATATTCCATGCTACCAATACAGGGCAAGCAGTGGCTTCCCCCATGTCTTTCTCAATAACAGACTATGGACTTTTCCTCCTGGAACTTGTCCAAACCTTTCTTAAAACTAGCTATGCTATCCGCTCTTACCACATCCTCTGGCAATGCGTTCCAGAGCTTAACTATGTAGTGATGTACTACTGATTCTATGCTGTGAACGTGTATTATTTCTGTGGTTCCTGATCTGGATGAATATGTTGTGTTGTGCTGTGAGCACTTCATATCATGGTCCCTGCATTGGCTGTGCGAGTTGTGCTTAGGGTTGCCAGATTTCCTTTTTTTAAAAAAAAAGAGGACATCTGGCCCTGCCCCATCTGCCTCCAGCTCCACCCTGTTCTTCCCCCAGCCCCCAGATGAACCTCCTGTCTCCTTTCCCGAGGTCTAGAGGGCCTCTGCGCATGGGCGGGCATCGATGCGATGAGGCCACGCGCTTGCATGTGTGCATATGATGTCATGCGCGGAAGGCCTCCAGATGCAGCCCCAAGCTTGGGGACTTCCAAAACCTGGACAAATTGCTGAGTTTTGGAAATCCCTCCAGGCTAAAAAGATGTCTGGGTTTTCCCAGACATCTGGTAACCCTAAGTTGTGCTATGTGTGTTGTGTGGTGCTGCGTTGTGTTACTGCTCCTATGCTGTAAACATGTCTTGTGTTAAAATTCATGCACAGACTGGTTGTCTTGTATTACTGTTCTTATGCTGTGGACACGTAGTATGTTGTGATCCTTGAACTGGCTGATTTGTGTTGTGCTAGGTCTCTACACTAGCTGAGAATGTATTGTGTGGTGCTGTATGTCTTGTGTTATGATCCCTGCACTGGCTCTATTGTGTCATTTTACTGCTCTGATGCTGTGGACATGTCTTATGTTGTGGTCCCTGTGCTGGGGGAAACTTCTCCAAATGGGTTTGTTTTACACATAAAAATCAAAAGAAGAAGGACTCAAAAAATTAATGTTTGTTTTGCACATGCCATGACAGAAATAAACTTCACTCCTAAACCAGGTTCTGTCAAGTATGATCTTAGTCTCAATCAATGCCATTCTAGTATTTTTCACTTTTACCACAATATCCAGTTTTCTGGCATCCAGCTTTTTATCGGTCAGGACGGGGATGTCCCAGGTGATCATAACCTCTTTGTTCTCCATAGTAGAAAATGATACGGGGACAAATTTGTTCCCGTATGAACTCAATTTCCCTGTTCCGTTCCTGTGAGTTTTATCACTGCCCCATTCATAAAAACATAGAAACATGATGGCAAATGAAGGCCAAATGGCCAATCCAGTCTGACCATCCACAGTAACCATTATCTCTTCCTTTCTCTAAGAGATCCCACATGCCTATCTTGAATTCAAACACAGTCTCTGTCTCCACCACCTCTTCTGGGAGACTGTTCCATGCATCTACTACCCTTCCTGTACAAAAAGTATTTCCTTAGATTACTCCTGAACCTATCACCTCTTAACTTCATCCTATGCCCTCTCATTCCAGAGCTTTCTTACAAATGAAAGAGTCTCAACTCATGTGCATTTACATTAGGTAGGTATTTAAATGTCTCTATCATATCTTCCCTCTCCCGCCTTTCCTCCAAAGTATACAGATTGCGATCTTTAAGTCTGTCCCCATATGCCTTATGACGAAGACCACACACCATTTTAGTAGCCTTCCTCTGGACTAACTCCATCCTTTTTATAACTTTTTGAAGGTGTGGCCTCCAGAATTGTACACAGTATTATAAATGAGGTCTCAACAAAGTCTTATACAGGGGCATCAATACCTCCTTTTTCTTACTGGCCATACCTCTCCCTATGCACCCTAGCATCCTTCTAGCTTTTGCCATCATCTTTTCAACCTGTTTGTCCACCTTAAGATCATCACATACAATCTCACCCAAGTTCCGCTCTTCTGTCATGCACATAAGTTCTTCACCCCTAAACTTTACCATTCCCTTGGGTTTTTGCAGCCCAAATACATGACCTTGCATTTCTTAGCATTATATTTTAGCTGCCAAATTTCAGACCATTCTTCAAACTTCGCCAGGTTTTTTTCATGTTATTCATCCTATCTGGGGCATCTTCTCTATTGCAGATTTTGGTATCATCCGCAAAGAGGCAAATCTTACCCGACAGCCCTTCAGTAATATCATTTATAAATTTGTTAAAAAGAACAAGCCAAGAACAGAACCTTGAGGCACACTACTGGTTACATCTCTTTCCTCAGAGCAATCTCCATTGATCAATATCCTCTGTCACCTTCCACTCAACTAGTTCTTGACCCAGCCCGTCACTTTGGGACCTATCCCGAGGGCACTCAGTTTATTTATTAGACGTCTTTGTGGAACAGTCAAAGGCTTTGCTAAAATCTAAATACCCCACATCTAGCGCACTCCTTCTATCCAATTCTCTGGTCACTCAGTCAAAGAAATTGATCAGATTTGTCTGACAAGACCTACCTCTAGTGAATCCATGTTGCCTCCAGTCCTGTAATCCAGAGGATTCCATAAATTTCACCATTCTCTGTTTTAAAAGCATTTCCATTAATTTGCTTACCACAGAAGTCAGACTAACTGCCTGTAATTCCTTACTTCTTCCTTACTTCCACTTTCGTGAAGAGGGACCACATCCACCCTTCTCCAGTACTTCCAACTCTAGAGACTCATTGAAAAGGTCAGTCAGCAGAGCTACTAGAATTTCCCTAAGTTCCTTCAGCACCCTCAGATGTACACCATCCAGCTCCCATCGCTTTGTCTACCTTTATTTTAGATAGCTCCTCATGAACACAACCCTCTGAAAATCGATCAGGGTCTACCACTTCGCCATCCCTATTTACGTTTGTCTTCTACGATCCTGCTCCTGGCACTTCAGCCATGAACACAGAACAGAAATATTTGTTAAGCAATTCAACCTTTTATTTATCAGCTTCTACATATTTCTCTCCTTCACGTTTAAGTCTCACAATGCCACTTTTGCACTTCTTCCTATTTCTAATATATCTAAAAAATGTCTTGTCTCCCCATTTTATTGTGGCAGCTATATTTTCTTCCATTTGCCTCTCTTAACTTTTCAAGATATTTTTGCCTGTCTTCCTCTTTCTGTGATCTTTTTTAGTTTATGAAAGCTATCCTCTTATTCCTTACCTTATTACTTTTGAAAACCAAAGCGGCCTTCTTTTCCTCTTACTTACTTGCCTCACAAAAAAGGTTAGTCACCCTTACAATTACTCCTTTCAGTTTTATCCACTCATTCTAGACATTCCCAGTCAGACAACAATTCCTTCACGTAAACCCCCATCTGAACAGTTAGTTTTTTTTAAAGTCTAGAACTTTTACTTTTGAATAAACCCTCTCTATAGCCATCTTAATATTAAACCGTACCATGCAGTGATCACTGGATGCCAGATGATTACCCACTGTAACATCAGAAACACTTTCCCCATTTGTAAGCACTAAGTCCAGTATAACCCCTTCCCACTACCAACTGCTGGAACAGTTCTCCTTGTAGAGAATCCAGGATCTCCCTACTTCTAGAACACACCACAATATGGATACCTCAATCAACATCTGGCATGTTAAAATCACCTTTTAGTAAAACTTCCCCTTTTTTAGATAGATTCTGAATGTCTACTATTAAATCTGTCCACTTCTTTCATCTGTGAAGGAAACCTGCATATCACACCATTCCCTCTTTCCAAATTGATCTACAATGCCTCTTCCTTGCACTGCATATCTTGCAATTGTGTGGCTTTAATATGATTTAGAAGCTCCGCCTTAACTGCACAATCCTCGAACACTTATGATTGCAGATGAGGTCAGAGCTTGCAGGAATGGGTTAGGGACAGGAAAAGAACTCGTTGGGAAGGGATGGGAAATTGAGTTCCTGTGGGAACGGGGAAAATTTTGTCCCCCTGTCATTCTCTACTCCACAATTCTCTTAACATCATGATCCCAATGCTTCTCTAGTACACAGATATTGTAATGCTTACAGAATCTTTGCATTGGCTATGTATATTGTATTGTGCTTCCGAATTGGGGCATAATGATCCTTGCATGGCTTGTATGTGTTATGTTGTGTTGCTGCTCCTTTGCTGGGGAAATGTGTTCAGTTTTAGCTTTCTCTCTTTTTCAGCTCTGAGGAGGGATGAGGTGAATGGGATGAGAAAGAAGTTTCCCCGGAAGCTTCCAGTGAGTAGAAGTTGCAAAGTTCAGGGTCCTGAGCTGCCTCACTGACACCTGTAAGATGGCAGTTCTTGGGGTGGGGACAAGGATGTATATTACTGTTTCTGGAGTCATCTCTCTGTATTCCAGGTAATTGTGGAGCGTTATCCCAAAGAGAAAATTTTACCTGTCTTAGACAAGATGAAATTTCTGGTGCCACAAGAGCTGACCTTGGGACAGTTTATGGCTATTATCAGGTGAGGTGACATGCAATATTGCCAGCTGCAGCCCATTCTCCAGAGCCCACTTCCCAAGAGTAGGAAATTATCAACAGACTACCATATTGTTACCTCAATTCTGCCCCATTGCTGAAGACCAAGTGCTTGAGATTCATAATAAAATGATTAAAACACCAGATATGGCTAATCTTCTCTCCAAACCATATACCATAAACATATACCTCCATGAACACAAACCAAGATATCTGTGTCATGAACCCTAATGAAATAATGTAAATCCTGGACATGGCCAGGCTCTTCTAAATTATAAATTGTATTGAACTCCTTCTGGGGCATAATAGCGATCCATAAATACTCATGTAATGTAATGTAATAAGTTCAGATGTGTCAGTTAAGTTTGTGTCCCCAGGCAGCAATCTGAAGAAGGGCCAGTGGGAGGAGAGAAAAGGCTACTGATTTTGAAGAGGATTCAGGAGGAGTTGCAATTGAGCCCCCTACTTAGAAGGAATTTATGTCACAGCTGAAGGCATCTCTAGTGGCTTTGTCATGCTATTAAAAGGCTGACCATCTGAGTCATTGACAGAGGCTTACCTCACACATGGTTTGCAACTTCAAAGGAGGGTACATCCCTAATCATCCATAAATTTGGAGAGGGTTCAATTTGTTGCTGCCACTCTTCTCTTTCTAAAGGTCTGTTTAGTACTGTGCTGCTAATTGAGAGTGCTACAGATAACTGCCTGGATCTACAAGATTCTTAGCTAGGGGCCTTGGGTTCTAGGTCATAAAAAGCCTCCTCCTCCTCCTCCCCCTCCCATCAAATTGGTGCTGTATTCCAGCTTCCATGAACAGTTTGACCTAATCTTTTCTGGCTAGAAGTTTGCATGTCCTTCAGCTATTGAACTGGGATTGAAAGGTCCTTAAAGCTAGTAAGAACTCCCTGATGCAGTCTCAAGTGCTCCCTCCTTCTTTTCTCTGCTGTATTTGGGAATTTGCAGTATCCTCTCCTTTACCCCAGGCAGGGCAGGATTAATTCATCAAGGGCCCCTAGGCACACAAGTACCCTCTACCCCTCCCCACCCCACCATGCGCCCAGGCGGAAACAGGAAGCTGCGTCAGAGGGAAGCTTTGGGCAAGCAGCATTGCTTGCACAATTACAGTTCCTGTTGCCTTTCTTACCCGTGTTGCTTGCTTGTCTTACTTTCCGTCGATGGGGGGGGGGGACCCGCATTGCCGATCGATGCTGGAGGGACCCATCGCAGTTTGGAAAAAACAATGTTGATGCCCTGCTTCATCGGACCCGCCTGACAATTCCGGGCCCTAGGCACATGCCTACTTGGCCTATTGGTTAATCCTGCCCTGACCCCAGAATCTGCCCTGGTGATGGGTACAGGTGGGAGGAACAGAGGATTTTTCCTGTATGTTTTCTTGTCACTTCTCTCCTTCCCTGCACAAACTGATTCCTCCTGAGGGAATCTATGCCATAAAAATAAAATCAACTGTTCTGCCTTTCAAAATAGCATATTATCATACTCAGTAATGTTGATTTTAAACTACTATACTGAAAAAAATTCTCAAAGATGTGGTTGAGATTTCATCCTAACTCTAGCTTCTGGTTTTAGGGATTTCACTTTACCATTCTGCACAGCAGAATCATACACCTGCCAGGACCTCTGGCATGGCAGTGTTGACGATGGTCATGGCTACATGTGGTAGCAGTTGGAAGAGATCGGTGCCACTGACAGCTCCAAGCTTCCCTTAGGCTTAAACTCCCTAAACTCAGAATTCTATTAGAGCATTCATTTCCACCCCACTTCATTCAGTCTTCCTCTTCCAATCCCCTAAGGCAGGGGTTTTCAACCCAATCCTTGATACACACTCAGCCAATCAGATTTTCGGGATACCCATAATAAATCTGCATGAGATAGATTTCATACAGTGGAGTGATGCATGCAGATTTATCTCATGCATATTCATTGTAGATAGTCCGAAAACTCAACTAGATGGGTGTGTCCCAAAGCCAGGGTTGAGAACCTTTGCCCTAAGGTTATTCCCCCTCTTCTCAAAAGGCATTAGCTAGGGCTTGCCTTTGGGTAGTGTGATCTGTGCTGCCACACAGGGTGCCAAGCATGAAGCAGTGCTACCGTACCACTGCCCCTGCACACCCATCTACATCCTATGAGTAGGACAAAAGAGAGAGGGTTGAGGGCTGGGGATGCTTGATGGAGGAAAAAGGGTGTGTTGTGCTGAAATAGCTATTGCTGGGGGAGAATGGGGGGGTGATATCAGTTTTTACCTGGGGCATTAGTTAGCTTAAATAGCCATAGCATCAGCTGGAACAGAGTTAATACTAGGAGAGAGAGACAGGGCAAGGGAATTGACAGGCTGCATGAGATGGGCTTTGAGGAGAGTGGCAGAGAAAATGGTAGACACATACTTTTTTTTTTTTAATTTGAATGTCAAAGTGTGCTAGTGAAGGGAATTCTGCAGAAATCTGGCATTGCAAATAATACAATATTATCCTTTGTATTCCGCTAGACACCATGAAGTTCACTGTGGATCACAATATAACGAGCTTAGAACAAACGCTAGGAATTACAAATTAATCAAGGTTGACAATACCTCTTAAATCTGTTTCACCAGATTGGTTTTAAAGTCTCACCTTAAAAAAAATTTGAAATAAAAGTGTTTTCATCTTCTAACAGAATAACATATAGCTCCTGTTCCTGTGTATTTCATTTTGAAGATCTCCTCCTAGACTACTAACTGATTCATCACTGAAGTTCAGCAGAAATCACTCCTGGAGATCATGGTAGGGCGGGCTGGAGAACCCTTTTTCTGGGGCAGATTTGAGATGCTGTGTGCAGCACACCCGAGGGGGTTTTATTTTCATTTGTTTACTGCATGCCTTATCAGTGGCGTCAAAGTGTTTTCCATTCCAACAGAGTAGGTTTGTTGAGGTTTGACACCCTCTTATACCTGGGAAATATTATCTCACTGAAGCCAGATGTTTTTTGGGAAATGGAGGCAGGGAGTGTAGTTTAGGGCAAGTGATGTATATTGTAGTGAGGGATCCTGTAATGTTGCTCAAGATGTATTTTAGGAGTTGTGTGTTGCAGTTTGGAGATTTAAAAGTGTATTATAGCACAGTTATAGGATATGCTGGGAGGTGTCTTTGGAACCTTCTCTCCTGTTCTAATCCTTGGATTGAATGGGCTTCTTCTTTTGCACAGGAATCGGATGCCCATTGGCCCCTCGCAGAGCTTATATTTCCTGGTGAATAACTGCAGCCTTGTGGGTATGTCTCTGAGCATGGCTGAGGTCTATACTGAGAACCGGGATGAGGATGGTTTCCTGTATATAACCTATGCATCCCAAGAAGCTTTTGGTTAATGGGCAGCTCTCACCTTTGAAACCAAGCACTGATACTTTGCCATCATACAACTGAACCAGCGTGCCCAAATCCTAAGCCTTCCTTTGGCTCCCTAATCTGCAGGTTCTCTTCAGGTTCCTGCCCTGTGAACTCTGAACATACAGACAGCAACAGGACTAGGTTTAGGTATATTGTGGTCCCTAAGCTGTAATATTTAGGAGCCCCCCCACCTCAATCAAGTAGGAAGTAAATTTTAAGTTTAATAATTTTCCAAGCTAGTGAAGCATGAGGCCCTAAACTGTGCCTTGTCTAGCTTATATGTAAATCCAGCCCTGGATAGCACCATACATTAGAATTTCAGTTCCTTTTTCATGGCGACACATTGGCACATTCTGCTATAAAGGACTTCATAGAGGAGAACCTACAGGGTAGCCCCTCTCCCCTGGTCATAAAACCTTTTTGGGCATCAACAGTGCCTCACCTCAGTCATCACACTCTCTCTGAAGTGAATCAGTAACTCACAGAGAGCTATAGCCTGAGGACATTTCTTGCAGCAAGAACACTGTGCTTCACAGCTTTATACTAATGGAAAACCTTGTGCTATATTTGTCATTTTAAATAAAGTGTTTTTTCCCCTAACCATTTCTTGTGTTTGTGGACAAGGCTTTGTGTTTCCAAGTTTCCAAGTTTTATTGATTTTGATATACCAACCATCAAATTAATATCTAGCTGGTTAACAATGAATTAAAAAGATAGGGAAAATTGAGAAAAATAAAAATGTGTGAACATATAATAAAGCAAACAAACAGACGAACAAACAATTACCAGACGTACTGGAGTGTGAGGGTAGAATAATGGGATGGGTAAAGTTACATATTAAAGAAGAAGAAAGGAGATAGTAGGGGTTGGGTAGTACATAAAGGGAGGGGTTGCTTTGTCAAAGAGATTGTTTTAAAAAGGAAGAAAAAGAATAATAGTTCTAATGATTATTAAATGCATCACCGAATATGTGCTGCTGTAGAGGATTTGGGGTAAGTGTGGGCTTACTGCTAGAGAATGACACGGTGACAAAATTCATCACCGTTCCCGTCCCCACGGATAACCGCGGGAAACCATCTTCATGTCATTCTTTAAGGAGAGAGGGAAGAATCAGAGTATAATTGGGCACAACCATTGACCCACAAGCTTTGCTTTGAAGAATCTGGTGTAGAAGGATTGAGGTTGAAATAGACACTAGAAAATGACAGGGGATTATTTCCCGCGGTTATCCGCGGGGACGGGAACGGTGATGAATTTTGTCATCATGTCATTCTCTACTTACTGCCCCTGAATATATAGCTGCTGTTTTAGATCTGAGATGAGGCGGTCAAGGACCTGGCCTGCCATATCAGGTCACAATGTATCTTTCCATAATGTAGTTTGCTCACTTGTTATATTCTTCCTCATCCTCGCTTTCGATGTCTGTGTCCCTATGTGATGGGAAAGAAAGCTGCTGGGATATGAGGAGGGCAAGCATCCCTGGAGACCTTTGGGATAAACAAGGCGCGTATTTAGCACAAGCCTGGGAGATTTAACATGGAGCTAAAGTATTTCAGATGTTCCCTGTTCCAGCTCCAGTCATAAAATGCTGATTACATATGCACGCAGACCCATTTCATTCGTAATCCTGCTCCTCTTCTAGTTTTCTGCAGAACTGGAAAGTGAAATGACTCAGAAATGCAGACATTAATGAAATAGTCACTCCTGCTAAACACCTCCATGTTTGGATGCATCTATTTCTAGAAAAGAGATCTGTCTTAGTTAATACCACTAGTATATAATTCTCTGGAAGTCTATGGGACCAAATATAAATATTACACGCTATCCTTTAAGGATAGGAGTTCTCAACCCAATCCTCAGGACATGTCCAGCAGATCAGATTTTCATGATATCCACATGAGTATGCATGAGATAAAATGTGCATATATTGGAGGTAGTACATGCAAATCCATCTCATGCATATTCATTGCAAGTTTTCTGAAAATCTGACTGGCCATGTGTGTTGAGAGCCACTGCTTTAGGGCTAAATGGGTCAGTACCTCAAACATCCTAGTGCAAGCAGCTCTGTATAAATACCCCTTTATCTCAGTCCTGCTCTCTTGTGAAGTCTTATATCCCACCAAAACCTCACAGGCGGGTTACAAATAACATAAACATTACATAGAATTTATATACATAAAATATATGACAGAATCAGATTACATCCTTAACAAATATTTCTAAAACGGCGATTTACAAATAGCATTTTCATAGGTAGTAGGTTGCAGGTTATGACAGAGAAATGACAGACACATGCAAGTCACCCAAAACAAACAAAAAAAAAACCAATGTTAAACCATTATGTATTCCCATGGCAATTCACACTGGCATTGTTTTTTTAGTATATTTTTAAAGTATATAATACATACTAGTGTTTGCCTCCATAGACACAATTTGTATCATTTTTTGTTCCTTTGTCTGTTTTCTATTTTATTTCGCGTCTGGTCTCACATTTGTGATTATGCATGATTTTAGGTTATTCCAGATTTTGTCCACATCTACCAAAGACTGCATTATTACATTTTGGTATGTTACCAGTACCCCTTTCATCTTTCTCTTTTCTAATTCTTACCTCTTTAATCTCTTTTGTATGACTTTCTTATGACTTCCAAAATTCACAATTCATACATTCATATTAAATATTAAAAATACATAACTCCTTTACATGGACATTATTGGTTCTCCATTAGCACTCTAACCTGTTTGTGGTTATGCCTCTTCACCAATCACATGTATACACAGTTTTTTCTTCTTTTCCTGTACCTCACCGTTGCTTGTAGTTCACATCTTATTGGACACCATTTATTTATTTAAAACATTCATACACATTTATACTAACACACATTTTCTGTAATTCATACCCTAGGATTCCTGAAGAAGGCGTGTTTAGCCGAAACATGGCCCATGTTGAGTCCTCTTTTTGATAAATGTGGATAGAGTTTTTATTGTGTTTATCATTTTTATTGTTGTTGTCAAGAACACTTTGAATAAATTACAACTCAAGGTCTGAGAACATTGAGTTTCCACAGTCTCATTTGTGCAGACTTGGAGACTGGGCATCAAAATTGCAGATGATGTTTAATGTGAGCAAGTGCAAAATGATACATGTGGGAAAGAGGAACCCAAATTATAGCTACATGATATAAGGTTCCACATTAAGAGTCACTGCCCAGGAAAAGGATCTAGGTGTCATTGATGAGGATATGTTGAAACCCTTAGCTCGGTGGCAGCTATGAAAACAAATAATATGTTAGGAATTATCAGGAAAGGAATGAAAAACAAAAATGAAAATGTTATAATGCCCTTATATCACTCTATGGTACGGTTACACCGTGAATACTGTGTGCAATTCTGGTCATTGTATCTCAAAAAAGATAGCAGAATTAGAAAAGGTACAGAGAAGGGTGACAAAAATGATAAAAGGGATAGGATGACTTCCCTTTGAGGAAAGACTAAAGAAGCTTGGGCTCTTCAGCTTCGAGAAGAGACAGCTCATGAGTAATATGATAGAGGTCTATAAAATACAGAGTGGAATGGAAAGGGTAGATGTAAATTACTTGTTCTTTCCAAAAATACTAGAACTAGGTGCATGCAATGAAGCTGCTAAGTAGTAGATTTAAAATAAACCAGAGAAAATATTTCTTCACACAATGTGTAATTAAACTCCAGTATTTGTTGCTGGAGAATGTGGTGAAATCAGTTAGCTTAGCAGGGTTTTAAAAAGATTTGGATAATTTCCTCAAAGAGAAGTCCATAGGCCATTATTGAGATGGATTGGGAAATCCACTGCTTTTTCCTAAGATAAGCAGTATAAGCAACTTAAAATCAGTTTTACTACTTGAGATCTAGCTAGGTACTTGAGACTTGGGTTGGCCACTGTTGGAAACAGGATACTGGGCTTGAATGACCTTTGGTCTGTCTCAATATGGCAATTCTTATGTTCTATATTACCAAAAATCATCCAGATACAGATTTTTAAAAGGCCAGAATGAGAACAGGATGAATGCATTTACCGTATTTGCCGGCGTATAAGATGCATCCTCTTTTTTGTACACATTTTTAAGAAAAATAATTTTCTACATTTTTAAACAAATTACAGATCATCCTTAAACAAACTGAATTTCAGATGTCATAACATTTCTGAAATAAAGTACCGAGATCTTTGTGGAACAGATATGGTAATATGAAGCCATTCCCCCATGCAGCAGAACCCCGACGATCCCACCAACCCATCCCCCTGCACAGCATGTTTCCATCCCTCCTTCCCATCCTGTGTAGCAGAACCCCGCTGACCCTCCCACCGCAAGGTACTGTATTTGCCGGTGTATAGGACGCACTTTTTTACCCTCAAAATACAGTTAAAATATGGGGCACGTCTTATGCGCCAGAACTCCCTGATTCACTGGCAACAGTGCTTTCTCTCCCCCCTTGTGCAGTATGTTTCCATCCCTCCTTCCCATCCCGCCAACCCTCCCATCACCAGGCCAACATATCTCTGTTTCAAACTACAGTGGCGGCAGCACTGAACAGGCTGCTTCGCGGCCTCCCCACTGGAACATTTCCTGTGCCGCGCCAGTGATGTCATCAGTGATGCGGCATAGGAAAGGATCCGGTGGGAAAAGCCATGAAGCAGCCTGTATAGTGCTGCTGCCACTGTAGTTTGAAACAGAGACATGTTGGCCTGGTGATGGGAGGGTTGGCGAGATGGGAAGGAGGGATGGAAACATACTGCACAAGGGGGGAGAGAAAGCACTGTTGCCAGTGAATCAGGGAGTTCTGGCGCATATGACGTGCCCCATATTTTAACTGTATTTTGAGGGTAAAAAAGTGCGTCCTATTCACCGGCAAATATGGTACCTCATGCACTTAAAAATTCCTTTCTACATCAGTCAAAGGGTTTGGGGGGAAGGGGAGAGCAGTATATGAGACAAGATGCAGCTTCAGCTCTGTACCCATAGGAACAGAATTATCACAGCACTTACTATGCTATAGCTATACTATGCTATAGCTTTAATGAATGGTGTACAGTTTCCCTGAACAATCTTTATAGATTTCCTCACTCTGAAGTCTCCTCAGGCTTTGTACTGAAAGCAAGGACTTCTCTGAGTTAGATTGACCCTTACTTCTGTAATCTCAGTGTTAACAGCAGACTCTGAAGTTCTTGAACAACTTTCTTTAATAACATGAAGTAAAGAATAAACACTCACAATTGATGACTTCAAGGCAGTTCAACTCTGTCACAGAATCCTCTCACTCTACCAGCTTTTCCTATCCAAAAATGGAGCTGGGAGTGTGTCCACACCTAGTGGAAATAACACTGTTTTCCAGACTTAGATATAAAACTTAGCTGTGTTAGATTGTTAGAAATAAAGGAAGAAAAACCTGGTGGGAGAACAAAGCTAAACTCAGGTTCTCATACAGCCATGCAGTCTGACAAAACATTGCAACTGTTCTCTCTCAAACTGAACATGAAAGGGGGGTGGGCTTAAGGTCTGTGGTTGCAACCTAGCTCTCTGGGAGAAGCAAAGCCCTCTGGGGATTTAAGTCCACAGAGCACTCATACATCTTAGCATAAACACTTATACTAGTTCTTATACAAGAAATAGAGTAAATGCCCACATATAATGGAGACAGAACACATAGCCAAGCGTGCAGACAGCCTCCTCTTAACCATTAGTTCTGCAACTAGCCAATCATCTTGTTAGAATAAATAATACAGATAGCAGCAAACACCCTTTATACAAACTCGACTTTTTTCATCCAATTGAAATGGCCTGGTCTGATGTTATTCAGCAGATTTTTCAAATGTTCAACCTTAGTTCACTCTGAGATATCAACTACTGGTGTAGCCTCTAGGGTTGTAATATATGATGAATCTTTTTCTCTTTCTGTTTTCACCATTTTCAAATCTCGTTGTTGCAGAGGACTGGCTTAGTGATTAGACTAACAACTGAAAACCAGGAAAGCCAAAATTCAAATCCCCCACTGCTGCCGATACTCTTTATGACACTGGACAAGTTTGCTTTACTTCCTGTTGCCTCCAGTGCTCACTTAATACACCCAGAGGAAAGAAGGGACTGGAGAGACATGATACAGACATTTAAATACTGAAAGGTATTAATATACCGTATAAAAAAATCAGTTTCAGAGATGGGGAAGCATTAGAACTAGAGGACATGAATTGAGGTTGCAGGGAGGTAGACTTAGGAGAAACATCAGGAAATATTTTTTCCATAGAGAGGGTGATGGATGCCTGAAATATCCTCTCTCAAGGGAGGTGGTAGAGACAAAAACAATGACCAAATTTTAAGAATCATGCAGAATAAACACAGAGGATACCTATATAAAATAGGGCAAGATCAAAGCAAAACTTACATGACCGTCACACCATTAACAGGGCTTAGAAGGGTGTACCCTTGTAGAACTTTGGCTGCCTTGTTGGGTAGACCGGAAGGACCATCCAGAACTTCATCTACCGTCATTTTCTGTTACTATGTAAACTCTTTGGGACAGGAAGTTATTGCTCGAGTACCTGAATGAATCCATGTAAACCGGGAGTATCCAACCTTTTGGCTTCCCTGGGCTGCATCGGCCGAAAAAAATGCTTCTGGGGACGCACAAATGCGCAAATGCTGCAGCAAGACAGAGGAGGGAGCCGGCAAGATGGTAAACACCTGGGGACAGCAGAGGAAAATACTGCATCGCCCTCGACTGGGACTGCACAAAATACTTCACGGAGCCGCAGGTTGGACACCCCTGATGTAAACCGTTCTGAGCTCTCCTGGGAGAACGGTATAGAAAACTGAATAAATAAATTGCATCTGACTGCATAGTTGTGTGCATCCAGGAGTGCTATGGAAATGATAAGTAATATTGTTTTGTGTCTAATATTTCAATTACAGTATTTTCCTATACTCTGCATCCAATATTTTAGAATTTATCAACGCAATCAGGCCCACTTGTCCATTCATCTTCTACATTTAAATTAAATTAATTTATGGAGCATGTATGGTTGGGCAGACTGGATGGACCATTATATCTGCCATCATTTACTATGTTATTATGTTACTATGCCCTTATCTTTGCCACAGCACCTGCAGTAGGAATAAAGCTGCCAACTACCTGCAGAACATAAGGAACCGGTCCCTCCAGTCCTACTTATTTATGCCCCTTTGCCAGCATGGACTCCTAGTTCTGAATTCTCTTTTGGTTTACTTAAAAGGTTGAGAGAAATTTCTAGTCCTGCTTCTCCTATTGCTGCTCTTTTGTGAACTTAGATATCACTTCGTCCTTCATGCCATAGATTGTAAGCCCTCTGGGGTAGGGACGTACCTACTGCACCTACATGTAACTCATTTTGAGCACAGGTTTGGAAAGGCAAGCAACGACATTCAAATCTAACCAGGACCCATTAATCCCACCCCTTTCACCAATAAGGATGTTACCTCAGCCAGGCTCTAGTGCAGTGTTTTTCAACCGCTGTTCCGCGGCACACTAGTGTGCCGCGAGATGTTGCCTGGTGTGCCGCAGAGCCGCCGGGCCCGGAGCTGACAGGGGGCCCGAGGCAGGGGCGCCAGTAGCTCGCCAAGGCAAAGTGAGTCGATCACCCAGGACTCACTTTGTCTTGGCGATCTAATCTATCGAGCCGAACAGTCTTCTTCTCCCCGATGTCAATTCTGCAGTCGGAGAGGAAGTTCGGGCCAGCCAATCGCTGCCTGGCTGGGCGGAACTTCCTCTCTGATTGCAGAATTGACGTCAGGGAGAGCATGCGTCGGCGTCGGCTTTGGGGCCTGTTATCCATTGGTGGGTCCTGTTCCCCGATGGCAGCGGCAGTGGCAGTGGCTTGGGGAACGGCAGGGAGAAAGAAAGAAAGGGTGCAGGCAGGGAAACAGAAGGAAAGAAGAGAAACAGAAAAAAAGAAAGAAAGGTCAGGGAGAGAGGAAGAAAAAGTTGGGGGAGGGAATGAGGTGTGGAGGAGAGAAAGCATACAGGCTGATAGAAGGGAAGAAAGATTGGATGCACAGTCAGAAGAAGAAAGTGCAACCAGAAATCACCAGACAAGGTAGGAAAAATGATTTTATTTTAAATTTAGCAAAGTGGAGGCAGTATTACCACAGTTTTCAAAGGAATTTGCCCAAATAACTTAATAGTTAACTGGGTAAATTCCCAGAGATGAAAACTTCCCTTCACTTACTATGCACAGTTCTGAATTTATATCTGCTGTCTATATTTTACAATATGGTCCCCTTTTACTAAACCGCAATAGTGGTTTTTAGCGCAGGGAGCCTATGAGCGTCAAGAGCAGCGCTGGGCATTCAGCGCAGCTCCCTGCGCTAAAAACTGCTATTGTGGTTTAATAAAAAGGATGTCTATTTTTGTATGCTATAAAAACCAAATACAGAGAGAGACTGAGAGCTGTTGACGAAGAGCTACGTGTGTGTCTTTCTTCGATTCCAGCCAGAATATCAGCTTTGTGTTCAGCCAAACAGGCCCAGGTTTCGCACTGAATAAAGTATTTTATAATTTTTATTTCGTAATAAAGTAATTATAAAATACTTTCTTTGTGTTTATTTGATTCCTATTCAAGAGAATTACTTTATATATAGTCAATATAGGCAGAGAGTTAAATTTTTTAACATTTTCTAATGGTGGTGTGCCTCGTGATTTTTTTCATGAAACAAGTGTGCCTTTGCCCAAAAAAGGTTGAAAAACACTGCTCTAGTGTATGGAACACTGAGTAAGCAAGAAAAAGGGAGAGCATTAATTTGAATTTTGGATTATTTAATCAAGATGAGTTACAGTTTGGGTACAGTAGCCATTTGCCTTATCCAGCAGACTTACAATTTAAGTATATTCTGAAGCATTGGAGGGCAAAGTGGCTTGCTGAATGTCACAAGAAGTGTCAATATGAGAAGCAGGAAATGTACCTTGAACTTGCCTGGTTTTTAGCCCTTAACCACTAGGCCACTTCTCTACATACTGCACAAATTAATGTGCAAGGAAAGGGGCCTCTGCACCCAGGTACCCAATAACTGAGCAGACTCAAGCTGGGTGCACACACACACATAGCAGCCAAAGGCAGTCACAGGCAAACACATATACTTTCACACATACAGAGCACCCAAAGGATTTTGGAGCAGACCATAATTAGGTCACAAAGAGATTCTTTTAACTGCACATGTTCTTGAAATAGTCTAATCTAATCTAGTCTTCGATTTATATACTGGGTCATCTCCCAACGGAGCTCGACTCGGTTCACAAGTAATTAAAGACCAGCAAAAAAAAGCAAACAAGAGCATAAGAGAAAATAAGTGTTGTAGAGCAATCAATTTGTTGAATTTTTAGGTAAACTGTTCAAGTATTGTGTAAATAATAAAGTTTTTAGGACTTTACAAAATTGTTGTAACTGACCTATCAATCTGACAGAGTCAGGAAGCCCATTCCACATTTCTACCAATTTGTAAGCGAAAGGTTGACTGAGTTTCCCGGCCGATTTATTTCCTCTGAAGGAAGGGAACAACAGTTTATATCTCTGTGTATTCCTCGAATGGCAAGATCTAAAGGTATTCCAGTATAAAGGGACCACAGGACCAAATATTCCATAGAGAAGCTTAAAAATGACACAAGCGCATTTAAACTGGATCCTAAAATGGATTGGGAGCCAATGAAGCTTTCTCAAGAGGGGAGATACCTGTAAAAAGATGGTTTAGTTTAGTTGTTCGGCAGTGAAAATCTAGGCTCCTCTCCTTATGTAAACTGGTTCTAATTACAGATATTCTCTCTCTCTTCTTAAAGGACTTCCCTGCACTCCCCATTCCTATTTCTGTGGTATGCTATTCCTCCCCAACACACACACATCAAGAACCCAGATCCTCTCCCTACACTAAACCTAGCTATGAAAGACTTATAGAGCAACAGGAGACATATTGTTTGTTGCAAATGCTAAATAAAAAATCTCGGCTATGGGGGTCCTATGTAATGTCTACAAGTGGGGAGATAAGGCTGAAGACTCACCTAGAGCACCAAATACCCTTGTAATGGCTCTGTTCTATTCCCCTAACATGCCAGTCTGGATACACATATACATACATACACAGGCATCACCCATAGGGAGTCACAGAGTAGAGACACACTATGTGAAAGAAGTATTATTACACAGAGAATCTCACACATGTCCATTCATTAGTGAGCTGTTCACAGAGAGAATTCAGATAATTGATAAATCCATTACCTCTAAAATTTTTACATTTATCTTTAACTTCATATAGAATGCTCTGATTTTTTTTTACCAAAAGAATTCAGCCATTTCTCAGGGGGGGAGGGGGGTTATAGCACAGTACACAAATATGAGAAGGCCCTTCTTTTCTATAAGTCACTCCCATCCCCAGCTCACTGGCAACAGGTACAGCGTTTGTACATCCTAACAAGTGAAAGGATAAGGCCAGACAGGTAGTGTCCCGAGTCACCAACCTTTTTATGGAATGGCTGTGGCTTGTTGGACTCTCAGATGGGACTGGCACAGGACTGCTGTAGTGTTTCATCCTTGTGACATCTCTCCAAGGTAGCAGCTGATGCATCGGAGTCCTCACCGCTGTGGCCACAGACCCTTGGGCAGTAACTCTGAGTCAGGGTCCTCACTCAGCCTCTGCACACTGCCAGCTTCCACATCTTCTACTGCCTTTTCCCGCAGGGATGACCCCACCCCACTGGACACAGTCCTGTCACCAGATTCCCCTGTGCTGTTCAGCACATGGCCATCTCCAATATCAGCTAGAGAACCCATGCCACTGGAACCTGCTTGGCATAGCCTGTTGGTCTCCTCTATGGTTGCCGGGAGCCCTGGGAAATGGCGCTGGATGTGGTGTGAAGAGGCTGGCAATGTCTGAAGCTCATAGTC